>NC_133157.1:86595000-87220000 GCF_040802235.1 Manis javanica
AAGGAAAGAGCTAACTCAGATGTGTGGGCCCCACAGGGTCCTCTCCCTCTAATGGATGAAACGTCTTTTCTTCCTTGTCCCTGCGCTGGGTAACCGTTTGGCTTTCGCTCACTGGGCTGCGCGCTCACATCTGTTCCCTGGGCACAGAGTGTGCCCTGGCCCTCCAGGATCCCACTTAGATGGGCCAAGACAGCTCAAATACAGTGTATGAATACTTTGCATTGGAATTTTAATTTCAAATTATAGGAGTAGAACAAAGAATACCCCCTCCCTTGTATTGTTAATTATTCTTTGCTTGTTTTCTGGATTCTGAATCTGTATTTTCCCCTTCAACACTTTGTTCTATATTGATACATACAAAGAGCCCTGACATTCTCTTACCTCGCACAATACTGTGATCAAAATCAGGACACTTAACATTGACACAATACTATTATCTGATTTACAGTCCTTAGTCAAATGCTGTCAATTGTACCAACAGAGAGTCCTTCATACATATTTATTTTTGTGTTTCAGGACCCAACTCAGGATCACAAACTGTCATTTTTGTCATTACCCTTTTCCTTCCCTTTGATTAAGAATAGCTCCTCAGCCTTTATTTGACTTTGACATTGCAAAACTTATTGGCCAGTCATTTTGTAGAATGTTCCTCATCTGGCTAATGCCTGATGTTTCCACGAGTAGATTCACACGCATTTTGGAAGTAACAACATGAAACTGATGCTGTGTCCTGCTCAGCACATCATCATATCAGAAGGCACAGTATGCCAGTTTGTTCCATTACTGATCACTTGTTTAAAGTCAAATAAATTTTGATTGTGTCACATACATACAATTGTATGTACATACAACTGGCAAAAGTTTAAGGATCTCATGATTAACCATCTCTATCAGACATGAGAAGTGGTCATTGGACACCAGAAATGGCATTCAGTAAACCTACAATATGCAAAAGAAGAACTCAATTCACCGACATCTCCTGCCTTTGAAGAATGCGTGCATTACCTCAGGCCTCACGTGGAAGAGAAGTAGACTGGCTCACTCTTGACACTTCCCAAATGTACACCAGGAACACTTTTGGGCCAAGTTTACAATAGCAGAGTGAACTGTTGCCTATGTCTACAGACAATAAGAACCAGAGAGTAAATGAGATAATTTTTCACTATGATCGTTTTTTCACAATGCTGGCTTCTTTCTTTCATTGTCTTCCTCTTTCCCCCTTCCTTTCTTTCTTTTTTTCTTCCCTCCCTCCCTTTCTCCTTACTTTCTGTCCTTTTCTGTATTTCAGTCTCTCTTCCTTTAGAGCTATTTCTTCAAAGTAAAACACAAAATGCAATTTTAAAGTAAAAATGCAATTTGCTGCATAAGTATATGCAAATCAATTATATTATTACTATATATTGTTCTAAAGTCTTTAAAGACACTTTCTAAGTTCTACTGATTTGCACTGCATTTTCTCTGCAAAGACAAATAGCAGTTGCATGAATTTTGATTTAAGATGATCTATTTCATCCTGACTTGGTCTGAAAAGCAATGAGTCCTTAGTCAATATGTATAATGTAAGACTGTGATTTCACCATGAATGCCCAGCACAACAACTTTTCTTAAATTTATGAAATATTTATTAAAGTATTCAAATATATTTGCTTCCATTGATGTGTAGAATAATAGAATTAGCTTTCCAATATACCAATTTTGAGCATGTTAAATAGCCACATCACCATAAAATTTTATGCAAATAATGATTAGAAGCTAACTCATAGGATATTATATATGACATACCTAAAAGTGGATATAAGTCACATTCAGTTTTCTGATGGTATCTGAAAATGAATTTCTGATTTAATTACTTATATAATCTCTATTTCAGAATTTATGAGTGCTTAAAATCATCCCATAGATACAGATAGTTTTCAGTTACTCAATTAGTGCCTAACATTTTTAAAACAATTCTGAGCTAAATTTTATATAACCACATATGAGTTGTCTTATTTGAATTTTTTGCTAATAAGTCTTTAAAACACAACTTTTTGAAGTCGTAAGAGGAAGCATTTTCTTTTATGTGATAACGCATTAATGCACTTCTCATTAATTTGAGAAGTCCGTGTAAATCATATTCACTGAGATTTTAGAAATTATTAATGGGAAGCATTGCTTTATGAAAATAAGGAATGTGAGGTTCAAAAGTGTTTTGAACACGTTCAGAAAATGATGCACTAAGAAAACGTAGTGTTGCAATGACATTTTAGTTTGACAACCTAAAGGTATATAAATATGTATATCTCAATCAAATCAGCTTTGTCTCCTAATCACTCTGCTGGTACAAACACAGTATATATATTCTGGGCAAACTGTCTTTTGGCTTTGAAGACTTGATTTTTTTAGTGCTGGTTTTAAGCTGCCACGTTTTAGGGTAGTTTATTATGGAGCAATAAAGAACTAATACTGAAATTAAAATACAATTGCAGGTCTACCTCAACACGGACTGGAGAAACACTGCAGTCCTTCACCGCGGGGCGTCGGCAGCTCGGTGGGAAGTGTCTCCGGGGAAGATGAAAATGTCCCACTTGGGCCAGGACAGAAAATCAAAACTAGTATATGAGCCTCAGTAGCACCAGACAGAAGCCATGGGGGAAATATACAGAGGTTCCAAATCAAGATACAGCTAGAACATATGGGCTTGGTACACACAGTTAAACTTAGTCATTATTCTGGAAATTAAATAAACTGAACAAAACCATTACTCTTGTACTGAGGTTATAGTAGGAGAAATTATATAAAATCCACGGAATGGAAGTGGGCACCTTGTTAAGGTGCTGATTCTTCCTTTTATGCTTCTGTCAACTCAGAAGCACCTAGAATTTTATTAAGAACTTTCAGAACTACATAGTTTTGTGTTGATTTAAATATCAACCTTGTTCTCCTATATCCTCTACTTCTTTTCTGTCTCACATACACCTTTTTATCAGCTGTGCAGCCTCCATTTTTCACTTTTGAAGATGCTTCCTGAATCTTAATTTGTCCCTTCTTGCACCACAGTGGCCATAGAGCCGACCTGCTGATTTTCTTTGCCATCAGTTTGAGTCGTAGGAAAGGAACTTCTACTGTCCCTACGCAAGAGCATGAGGACATCTGTGCCCCTTGGGTCACACAAATCCTCAGTGTCAATGGATGAGCCCTTTCTTGAAGTTGAAATCGCCTTCCTTTGTATATGCTTTTCTCTTGACAACCTGCACACCAGTGCTATGGAGTCAATTCCGCAGGAGCGCTGGCCGCCCCTTGCTGTTGTTTGAGTGTGTCTTACCAAAGTCTGATTTTCATATAGTTAACAATTTAGAAATAAGGCTTTATGACGTTTATTTTTCTCCCTTTAGCTCTCACTCTCCAGAATTATTCTTTTGATTGCCCATTCCAGAGGACAGCTTATTATATATAGGACTGTTTCTAGAAATAACAATGAGTTCATTCAAAGCCACATTATGACTTTAATGTCTCACTGGGAAAAGGCAAGTGTTGATAGATTAGAAAAGAAAACTAAAGAGAAAGCCACAATGGACTTGGACAACACCACATATATAGATGTAAATTTCCTATTCTCTAGTTTATTTGAGCAATGGTTCACACCTATCTATGTATCAATGTTAAATTAAATCAGGTATTTTGGAATCCCTCCAAAACACTTCCTTTGTGTTGTTCATTTCTAACCCTTAGAACACACACACACATACATACACACCACACACATACACAGACACCCCCAAATTATAGGCTTGTTTCATTTAACTTTATTATAGTGCTGTTATAATTAAGATAAGGGATTGCGTTCTTTTGAATGTACATCAGATAATTGCAACCAAAAATATTGAAAAGGTACCTGCTGAATGAAGGAGAGGCTATTTTTCTATTTTCAGAGTTCTACCAATAAATATGAATTGTGGATGATTTGAGATTTAACAAAAGCATTTACACACCAAAATAAGTCGTTAATATCAACACTTTTTATAGCCTTTCTTTTGCAAATCAATATGAATATCATCTTAAAAGATTTGGTTGCACATTGTATGCTTTTCCTCTAAAACAGCAATTACAATTTGATGTATAAAATTAATGTGTGGAGTCAACTGTGGGGGAGATCTAGAACAAAATGCATAAATCTGGTGCTTAGGTCACAAGGTCCTTTAAAGCATTTGAAGGCCATCTGATAACTCATTGCCCAAGGGCACAAAGGGCATCCTGGTGACCCAAAGAGCTGGTCAACCTCAGAGTTACAATTTGTTTCTAGGGAACAGTTGGTCCTCTGAGAGATTCTGATGAAATTTAAGTAAAAAATAGAGACTTCAGTAATCTATTCTAGGTTTTTATGGAAAACGTTTTTTTGGAACACTTGGAGAAAAGCTGGACAACTGACAGTATCAAGTTCCCACACTGGGTGCTTCCTGTGCCGTATTTTGGCTCATGATGCAATTGCAGGTGTTCAGAACTCCACCCCTCAACCCCTAACAACAGGTCTTCAACAGCTCTGCAATTATCTTTCGAAAATAATTGTGTGAGCCTGGTTCCCACAGGCGACACCGTCTTTATGCACCTCACCACCATGATTCGGGCCTCCCTATACTCCCTGACACAGGGACCACCTCTGCACCATTTCACAGGCCCACGCCGGCCTGGCAGGTGGAGGAATCCAGTGAGGCTCTCCCATGGTTGGTGGGCGGGCAGGTGGCTGACCCACCCTGTCGGGTGCCCAGTACTTGATGCCTACCCTCTGGGCACAGGAAGCCCTCACCTACCAGCTGTGTCACAAGCATGTGCATTGCACACCTGCATGTCCATCCCAGTGCCAGCATATCACACTCACCCGGAGGCCTTCCAGGCCAGGTACAACCTGGTGGATAAGGATGTGATAGTGCTGAAGGAAGCCATACCTCTGAGCAGAGTAATGGGCGAGACCATCTGGTGCTGGCAAAGGCAGTCCAGGTTCATCAGGACACGCTGCCTACCGTGTACTTTGCTTGACATGTTTTAGTGTTTACATTGTGTACCAAGCTGGACTCACATGAGACCAGCTACACTCAGACCAACAGATGGTCAGCCCTTCCGTGATAGCCAGGGTCAAATGTGAGACGTCGCTGATTTTAGTAGATTCTCCATTTTCCAGAATGCTGTCTGTCCCAGATTTCAAACTTGGATTTGAACTGCAGATCTGTATGAGAACCCCCCCGGCTGTAGGAAATAAAGTTGGCCAAAATCTGTGAGCTCCTTATTAAAGTAGAGTCCCATTTCCTGAAAAAAAGAAAACTGCCTCTACCCTATACACACCTGCCCATGCGCACACACACACATGCACTCGCACACATGCACTTGCACAATCCCAAACCAGCCTACAGTTCCTGCAACTAGAATGGGGTGAGCTTTATTCCCCAGTGACGAAGGAAAGCTCATGGCAGATACCAAAGGACTTTGCCATGGCTGATAAGGAATATGAGCTCAAGCTTCTTTAACACACAGGACTGCATTTCAGAGATACTACACAAGTTTCCTATAGGATGCAGTTCAAAGACCTTTCCAAGGCAACAACTCTACACATCGGCCATTTGCAACAATTAAGTAAATTCATATTAGGGTGTTCCGAGTATAAGGTATTTTAAAGTTAGTGAACAAATCAGGCTCTAATGCTAACGAAATACTTGTCTTTCAAAATCGAATATAACATGAAACAGAAAAAAAATGTAAGAGAACACAGCCCACCTACAATGTTCATCTAAGTGATCATCATGTTCTGACTGGGCCTGAATACAGAAGGTCCCTCATGTCCATCGGCAGCTTAAGGTGGAATAAGCCATGTAAAGACCTTGTGGGAGGACTTGGTTGTATTTTCATTCCTGCGGTGTTCAACACTTGGCAGCACCCATGTCATGTGTGTGGTCTCGCCGTGTCTCCGTGTGTGTCCCAGAGCCGTCTTCCCTGAGGGTGCTTGGGCATCTCATCATCTAGTCCCAGGGCATGGCCGTCAGGTCAGGACAGCTGCATCCTGGCAGCCTGCACGAGTCATGAGGTCAGGCCTTCGCATTTCTGCCCTGACTAATATCAGACGCCCTCCTTCTCTGGACTCATTCAGGTTGTTGGTAATGTCAGCCAGGCCAGTTGTGTGGACTCAGCCCCCAGAGTCCTGCTGACAGCAGCCTGTGAACTTCTTAGGAAGAGATAAGCTGTGATATGCTTGACTTTAGTCCTTACAGCTAAATTTTTCTTTAAAATCAGGTAACAACATTGGTTAATTTAACACAAGTAATGTCAACATCTTGAGCTCAAGATGGTATTATTTTCTTCTGACACTGACTGGTCTTTCTTTCCTTGACGTTTTCATGGCTTTCCAGCATATACCGACCACCTTTGCTTGAGCTTCCATCTTAGTAAAATAGAGTGCATGCCCTGGTTCATCTAAAATTCATTTGCATCCCTCTCTCTGGCTCAGTGTGGTTTGTCATTTTTTCTCTAAATTGCCCAAAAAGTATATTATACTTCCTTATAATTGGTTCAGATTTTTATGTTTAAGCAAATGGTACTTACATAATTTTATAAAGTACCTCATTTTGCAAATTTCTCCAAAAAAGTAATTTAAGTGAACATAGCACTCATAATATTTATCTTTCAATAAATTAATGTTCTTTTGCCATCTGGATCTTAGTTTTTTGGAGGCTAATGATCTGGCTCATGTAGATCTGCATTTTGAGTCTCTGAGTTTTTTAAGCAAGGAATCCTGCTCTAAAGATGATTTCTGTAGCTTATGTTCATTTTATCTATCAATCGGAGACATCTCCTGGGCCCTGTGAACAGCCTCCTTAGGTCCTTGGACTCTTCTTGGCCACAGCCCATTTTAGCACCAGCTTCTGCCTCCCAGAGCCTCCCTCCCGAGAGGCAGAACCGACCCCCTCCCGGCCCCTGCCCACTCCTGGCCCTGACCCCTGGGGGGACTCCCAAGACCACATCAGTCTCTCCAGGTGGTGATCCAATGCAACATTTTCCCCCCAAAAAACCCTCTTCTCAGAGTTTAACCCACAATGCCCCAAGTGAATTCTGGGGTTGGGTCTTTAAACTACCAGCCATTACTTTTTAAATGGAAAAATGGAGGATAAAAGGTTGGCTATATGCCTCTCAAGTGCTCCACCAGCCATCATTCCATTTTGTATGGTAAAGATGACCATCATCTTCATCTTGGGGAGCGGAAGGCAAAGGCAGTGTCACCACAGAGACACTGTCCCTGGCAGTCAGCAGACACTGGGTGACACTCAGTAAGACATCCTCAAGAGCACTGGCAACTAGAGGTGAGAAGCAAGCCCACGGCTTAAGGGAGCAATAGTGCTTTCTTGCCAAATAACAAGTATTGACTGATAGCCTCATGACTTATCTATCACATAAACCTTGTGTGAAAATGAGGTACCTTGAAATATGAGGGAGACTTTGAGAGACCGTTGTTGACAGATGTTCGTCGTGAATCAGGGAAGCTGCAGACATGGGGAATACATGCCAGGGTGGTTAGGCAGAAGTGGCAACACCAAACCATGGACACCCTTTTTTCTCTGCTTCTCAGCCCCACTAGAAGCCACACAGTGGCCCAAATTAGTGCAGGATAAAAGTCCTGTACAACAGCCTGGGAGAGAGGTACTCAGGCCCCGGAGGCAGGGCCTGGCGAAGGCTCAGGGGAAACCCTGTGCTGATGGGCAAGCTTGTCCTTTCCAAGCACCTGTCGTCTAACATCCCACCGGGTGCTTTGATTTTCTGACCTGCAAGCCTGACTTAGCTGCGCTCAACGGAAGTCTTTTTCTGAGGCCCCCAAGCCAGACACTAGAGCCGTGAATAGGACCTTCAGCTAGCCAACATGCCTAACATAACAAAATTGCTGTAAGTTAATCTCACTCATAGAGGAGAGGAAAGCATTTAGGAAATACCTCCCAACCTCACGTAGCCATGAGGACCCTGTGTTCACATTAACCTGCTCTCTGGGCTCAGGCTCAGATTCCATCAATCCAAGAGATCTGAAGGAGCGAGGCGACTGGCCTGCACTTTGGGCCTTCACTCCCACTGGGTGTCTGTAGGTCTCTTGAAGATCAAAAATGATCAAGATGTCAATGTGGAACCTATGAGAATTTTATATTCACTAAACAAATGAGAAATAATATGCAGGTATAGAAAGCTTTCTTTTGAAACATGCTACAAAAAAAGATTATTTTAGAAGATACTAACATTTGAGTCAGACAGACATAGGTTTTTAAGCCACTTTAGTTCCTTCTAGCTGTGCAGTTAGATGGCTTAACCTCTCCAAGTCTTCACATTATTCACTGAGGGAAGGCTCTTCCTCCTACAGAGTCATCATGAAAAATAAATGAGACCATGTGGGATGCATACTTAGCAAAAGGCCTGCTTTCAACACATGAACGCGCAGCTGTCAGCCTCCCCACTCAGGAGAGCAAGCGGATGGTGCTCCTGATTTCTACTTTGGTCCTTGAGAGCAAGAGGTGTTCAGCAATTTCAACTTCCCCTTAGTAGTGACATCTGGTCCTAATATTCCTTTCAATACAGAACAAGTGTTTATTAAACACATGCAGAGATACATGATTATAATTGAACAACAAAATACATTTCAAAACGAGATCACCACTGGAAGCAGCAAATAACAGTTAATACCCTAGAAAGAAAGAGAGAATAAGCTTGAAAACAGTTCCAAAATGCAGAATTAAAGTGAAAATAGTAAATGAAACCCATCCATCCTGTACTAGAAATTTATTTTATGTATAACAGAATATGTTCAGAATGTAATTGTTGTACTCAGAATTCTAAAACACCTCTGATACCCAATAGAGTTGTATTTTCATAAAAATAGTTGTAGGCTATATTTAAGTAATATCAGCAAGGTACTGAATATTGTAATGCATTACTCATTTTAAAACGTGCATGTGCATGAGTGCATGCACATAGGCAAACATAATGTGCAAACCATTTTATAAAATTGGGTAAGGGTTCTGAATATCTATCTGCAAGGAATTATTAATTATATAAAGAGATGCTGAAGTAGCCTTTGAGATTTGAATGGGAGGATATTATCTTGGCGACAGAGTGATGGTGATGTTAAACCTTGTTCCATGTGGGCTTGAGAAAACATTATAAAGGCAAAGGCATGGAGTTAATACTTGAAAGGCAACACAGGGACCTACTTTCCCCAAGGTGCTTTTAGGAAGCTATTTTTAAATTCAGTGTATTCTCTGTGTCATTTTGCACACACAAAAAATTTTTTTTTTTTTTGAGAGGGCATCTCTCATATTTATTGATCAAATGGTTGTTAACAACAATAAAATTCAGTATAGGGGGGTCAACGCTCAATGTACAATCATTAATCCATCTCAAGCCTAATTCTCGTCAGTCTCCAATCTTCTGAAGCATAACGAACAAGTTCTTACATGGTGAACGAATTCTTACATAGTGAATGAATTCTTACATGGTGAACAGTACAAGGGCATTCATCACAGAAACTTTTGGTTTTGATCATGCAATATGACCTATAAACAATCAGGTCAAATATGAATATTCGTTTGATTTTTGTACTTGATTTATATGTTGATCCCACATTTCTCCTATTATTATTATTATTTTTATTTTTAATAAAATGCTGAAGTGGTAGGTAGATGCAAGATAAAGGTAGAAAACATAGTTTAGTGCTGTAAGAAGGCAAATGTAGATGATCAGATGATCAGGTGTGTGTCTATGGACTAAGTATTAATCCAGGCTAGACAAGGGCAGCAAGACATCCATGGATGCAGAAGATTTCTCTCAAAGCAGGGGGGGTGAGGTTCTGAGCCTCACCTCTGTTGATCCCCAAATTCTCACCTGATGGCCCCCCTGCGACTGTGCCTGTCTTAGGTTGTTCCTCCCTTGAGGAATCTTACCCGTCTCTGGCTAACCAGTCATCTTGCGGGGCCATACAGGGAAATGTAAAGTTGGTAAGTGAGAGAGAAGCCATATTGTTTGCAAAGGTTAGCTTTTTACTTCTTTGCAGATTTATGCCTTGTGGCTTCTATGCCCAGCACTTGTCTCGAGGTATCTTTACCCCTGGAGGAATTATGATACACGGTAAATTCGATATGAGGCACGAATTCTATTTAAGGGTTGTAATTAGGAAGGAAGAAGAAAACCTATAGATGTAGCATATGAAGGAAACATGGGAGGATTGATTATTTCTTTGACATATCTTCTTGTAGAGTACCTTAAGTATGTATAGGTTTTAAACTACTAACTAATTTGCACACACATATTAACATAATAGGAATATGGTGACATAAACAAAGCAAATCTATAATTACCATCCATCTCCAGTGAAGCCAAGAAAACCATTTAGGCACCCTAGGCATTTGTGAAAATTTATCTATGATATGATGGATATTGTCCAACTGTACTTGAACCATCAGACAAATTAAAGCAGCCCATTTCTGGGATCTGTTCACATCCCATATGTTCTTTTAACCATAGATAGTCTATAGTCATGAGATTTTGGAGTGCTACAACTTGCACCCCTCCCAACTCCTGGTTGAGTTCCAACAGTACAGATCCGGTCAAATTCGTTGTCTCACTGTATGCACATGCCAGCCTAGACATCTCCCTCCTCATTCCTATGGCAAGTCCAGGAGATGGTGGGCTGGATGCAGCCACAACCGCAGCATCGTCCGGATCCCTGTGGAGGCTTTTTGATGATCATCCCCCGGCACAAGTCCTCCAGAGAGTGCTGATGCCGGAAGCTCCTCCTCATATCGTATCTTAGTTCATTTTCTGGGTATCCAAGCTAGGCCTTGATCTTCTGCATAGAAACAAACAGACCCTTTGCCCACACTTTGACATGCCCTCTATACCACTGTGCAGAACTCATTGGAGGTCAGCACACAGTAACTGCTTTTTTTTTTTTTTTTTTTTTAATTAAGAGAAAGGAATATTATCAGAAAAGAGTACCTCCATAGCTGATCATCTGACACCCTTTAAGTGATCAACATTAAGGCTATTTAAAGCATGCGTTGATCTTTGATTTACCAATAGTTTTATCCTGTTAAGGAGTAATCCCCCTTTTCTTTCTTTCTTTCTTTTTTTTTTTTTTTTTAATTTTTAATCTACGCTTACATGAAGAATACTATGTTTACTATGCTCTCCCCTATATTAGGTCCCCCCTAACAACCACATTACGGTTACTGTCCCTCAGCTTAGCAAAATGTTGTAGAGTCACTACTTGTCCTCTCTGTGTTGTGCAGCCCACCCTCCCCTTTCTCCCTCCCCCCATGCATGCTAATCTTAATACCCCCCTTCTTCTTCCCCCCCTTATCCCTCCCTGCCCACCCATCCTCCCCAGTTCCTTTCCCTTTGGTACCTGTTAGTCCATTTTTTGGTTCTGTAATTCTGCTGCTGTTTTGTTCCTTCAGTTTTTCCTTTGTTCCTATACTCCTCAGATGAGTGAAATCATTTGGTATTTCTCTTTCTCTGCTTGGCTTATTTCACTGAGCATAATGCTCTCCAGCTCCATCCATGTTGCTGCAAATGGTTGGATTTTTCCACTTCTTATGGCTGAGTAGTATTCCATTGTGTATATGTACCACATCTTCTTTATCCATTCATCTACCGATGGACATTTAGGTTGCTTCCAATTCTTGGCTATTGTAAATAGTGCTGTGATAAACATAGGAGTGCATCTGTCTTTCTCAAACTTGATTGCTGCGTTCTTAGGGTAAATTCCTAGGAGTGGAATTCCTGGGTCAAATGGTAGGTCTGTTTTGAGCATTTTGATGCACCTCCATACTGCTTTCCACAATGGTTGAACTAATTTACATTCCCACCAGCAGTGTAGGAGGGTTCCCCTTTCTCCACAGCCTCGCCAACATTTGTTGTTGTTTGTCTTTTGGATGGCAGCTATCCTTACTGGTGTGAGGTGATACCTCATTGTAGTTTTAATTTGCATTTCTCTGATAATTAGCGATGACACACAAAAATTTTAAACAAGAAACTTTAGTATGAGAAGTTTATTAAATATATTTGATCAAGCAAGGAATGTGGTGGCTGAATATTATAAATACTTTAAAAGCCATTTTTAATAAAACTAGCATAAAAATACAAATTACATATGTAACCTAATAAAAACATTGCTTGTAAGCTTGTATAGAAAGGTACTGATTGTCATAATTTTAAAACTTATTAAATCCAAATGATTAGCAATGAACTTATTTTTTTGAAGTTCAGTCTTGGCTTTCTAAATCAAAATGGTGAATTAAACGTATACGTATATGTATGTGTGTTTTTTTTCTCATTTTCCTCCCAAAGACCTATTGAAATGACGGAGGGATCAAATCTATAGCTGTGCTGAAACTGAAGTGTAATATGTCCCAGGCACACATGAGGCATCGTGAGCAGAGAGCACAGGGGACACAGCTGAGGCAGGAGAGGTAACCCGTCACCCCCAACTCGCACCCTGACAACAGGTGTGGGCTGTCCTGAAGGGGCTGGGAGGGGCCGGGGCAGTGTTAGCCTGTGGACCTGCCATGGTATCGCCACTTTCACCCACTCCAGACTGGCAACAACTGAAAGCAGAGGTGTTTACAAGAAACGAAAACCAGAAAACAAGGCAGCTGGCAGACACATGAGTGAACCCCACCCACAGCTATGCGCCCAGCCCAGGTGAGACCAGCTGATCCTCACCCTCACAGCTCAGGACATACTAAGGGCCCTTGAGTTTTTTAGCTAGTTTGTTGCAATAGCTGATCAATAGGGAGTTTGTGAACTTAGGGACCCAGCATGACTCAGTGAACACAGTGGTCCCAGCAACCTATCAGCACAGTGCAGCCTCAGGAACCTCTGCTGGTCCTCCCACGGGATCCCTGGTTGACTTGTCTAGAGAAGACATGTGTGAGATTGTGCACACCTTGTCCTGTGGTCAGAAAGGGCAGCTGAGGGTGCTGGAGCACCCAGGGGCATGCAAGGGCGATGCAACCAGCAAACTGAACCCACTGAAATCAACACATTCGTGTGAAACACTCAGCTCAGTGTGCCTGAAGACGCATTGACAGTGAGCTAGGTTCATGTTATTAAAAATAATATCAATGGTTATTTGATCTCAAATGAATTTTTCATTTATTTGTTTTATGCCAAAATTACAAACTTTACTTGGAAACACTCAAGGGGAAATAAATAAAACCATTCTCAATTTAAGGATCAAATCTTTTCATGTGATAATTGCTGTAACCAATGTATTTTATTTGCATTAAATGACCAAAAACTGTGTAAAAAACATATTCTAAATTTTCCTTCCTCTAATTCAGGTTAATTAAGTTTAAACTGTGTTGATATTTACCTTTGGGGACTCAAGTATATGGCTCAAGCTAAGTTTTCATAAATTATAATGTTTCCCTTGGCCATAAGATCTTTTAATCTTTCATGACTGGCACTTTTGCTAATATAGAACACAAGCTTTATTAAAGTATTCAAATTGCATATACTTATTTCTGTATTTTATATTAAACATCTTTCAGAAGCTAGACGTATAGGATGGCTCCGTGCATCTAGCCATTTTAAAATAATTCAATTTAATTGATCTCCTTCTACTGCCAGTTTCAGTGAAGGCAAAACATAGTCTCCTTTAAAACTAATTAGAATACAACTCACAAATACTTCTACCGTATCACTGTGGTATATCATCTTACATTGCAAGACATGAGGGAGGTTCTTGAACTCATTTTCTCTAGGAAAAACATAGCAGCTATACTTTCAAGAGTTTGCATATCGGGAGTGTGCAGGACTGAAAGTGGGGCAAGTCCAACTCATGGAACTGGTCATTGTCACAGGGAAGCAGGAGTTTTCCAGAGAACCGCTTCCACTGACAACAGGTCCCCATGGCAGAACCTTCCTACCAAGACAAAGGATTTCAAAGCCCTCGTTTTCCACCTGAAGAAATAAATGCACTCTCAGGGCAGAGTCCTGTGCCCAGCAGACTGAGGGATATGTGACCTCCTTGTTTTCCTGTTCCAATCCAGGAATCATTGGTCCTGAGAGCCCAGGTAGTTGGAGTCATGCTGTGACTTGCTGCCAGGACTCCGATGTCCCTCAGACTCTGTGCCCTGTGCCTGTGGGGATGTAGGGGAGTGGGGACGTCTCGGAGAGATGTCAGGAGATTTTTGAACTGCCTGCCTGAGTAGAAGAGTCCATTGAATACACTTCTGACATACAGTGATGGCCTTCAGTAAAATTTTTGTTTGCCATGTAAATTACATGTAAAGAGTAGAAGCAGGAAAGATATTGTAGTAAAATTCTCATATTGCCCCTGTCAGGTACCATTATTTGTTCACAAAATTTTGCCATTTCCTATATTGAAAATTTGTAATTTTTATTATTCTTTGTCTTAAAAACCTGTCTCTACTTACACTCTTTAGTAGCTTTCTCATTATCTCAGCATTTACAGTACCTGTTTTTATATGGCAATATATGCCCACATGGTACACTGACATCTTTTAAATGTTTTCTTATTTATATCCAAACTTATATTTACACAACAACAAGCCCCACATAAGTGATGAAAATCTGAGAAAAGTAAGACAGACCTATGAAACCAGAGATGGTACCTGATCTGACAACTGCAGAAGTGGCCAATTAATTTGTCTTTCAGTTTTCTAGAACTCAGTGCCAAGAAGAGTCTCAGCCACAGGGCTGACCTTTGACATGACCAGGTCCTCAGATGCGGCACTGGGCTCCTGGTTTGTGTCACATAAATGTCCTCCATTGGGACCTCACAGGATGGACCCTGAGTATATTTTATGGGTCCATCTTAAACAGTGAGGTGTATTCATAGGGTTGTTTCTTGAAATACCTCTCAGAGTCATGGGCTAGCAATAATGCACAGCTGCATTTCAGAAAAAGCCATTCTCTGCTGGGCCAGAATAATGTGGTTCACATTTAAATTCACCCTTTATCCTGCTTATAAAAATAAATTAGTGGACTTGGAGAACTAGATGAATGCTGTATCATCTAGACCATCCTTAATTATTTTTTCAATCAACTTTAATTTTGTTCAATGACAAAAAGAGTGACTGCACAGTCAAGTGCCCTGGAAAGAATTTGGTGAGCTGGTGCTCTGTCCTGCAGTGGGTGGGTGATGTGACCTGCACAACCTGTCAGGTGGCCAAGTTCAGGGGAGGATTGGGTCCTCTAGTGAGAGGTGAGCCCCAGGTGAGGACTCAGATATGGATGACTCCTCTATCTATGGATGACTCAGACCTGTACATGGGAGCCTCTGAGCCTGCAGGTAGAGCCGAAGTTTTCTTCCAAACAGAAAATGCAGAGCTGCTCCTGAGCAGGATAGCATGGGTGACTGAGATGAAGCAGGGCCACTAGCTGTCCCACGAGATATTTATGAGTGCAGGCGAACGTGTACTTAGTTATGAGATGTTTCTATAAAACTTTATGGAAGCAATGAAACTCCTTGGTTTGTCGAGAATTAAATGTATGTGATCATTGCCTACATCAGATTTTGAATTTAACTGATTGAAATAGAGCATGCACACACAGGAGAAATACAGCGTTGCCAACCTTTCTAATCAAACAGAGCCAGAGAAGGCTGTTAAACACAAACATATGCTTCTTATACATATTATCACAACTATTTCACAATGAAAAATGCTTTAGTGGGTGTTAAATATAAAATAAACTTAATAGAAAAAGGAGGAGTTTTTTAAATGGAAAATATCACTTTTTGACACTGTCTTTATTTGTCTCATTTTTATAAGGATAGTCATCCATATTTTGATCTTCTTTTTGTAACTTTCTTCAGGACATGATGACCACTGGGGAAGGTCAGTTTAGATGCTTGTGGTCAACTTGCTATTTTATGCAATGGTTTCACAAAAACTTTTGCTTAGTTGAACCAAATTCTTCAAATTTATGATTATATAATGACAGGTCTTAGTTATTTTAACCCAAATCAATTTATAAAAAGACATTTTATTTTTAATGAATTTCTTATTTCATTAAAATAATTATAAAGAGTGTAAAAAATTACTCTTGCTGCCACCTTTGGGGAAAATTACAACATAATAAGTTCAGAAGCTCACTGAAATACTTAATGCAGGAAATTGCTTTAATTTTGGTAAATGTCAGATTGAGAAGTTGAATTTGGGTGATAGGCCTGTAATAGTTTAAATTTTTGAATAATTGAATAATTTGGAAAATGAAGTTTGATTTTTTTATCATAGGGTGATAGAGACGACAGGTGTGTGTTTCTTGGGAGCCCTCCAGGCCATCCATGGCTCTGCCTGGTCTCCCTCACCCTGCTTTTCATGTCCTGTTTCAGACGACCATCTATAGGTTCATCTGTGGCTTAAGCAAAATGAGACAGGGGGGTAACTGTGGCTTATATATAGGATCTTGGCTCCCCCCAAATTGCTGTTTCACCATGGATAATCAGCTCCATCAGGACGTGACTGATCAGGACATCTGTCATGATCATTTCCTCCCCAGAAGTTAATACAAAGTTGTGAAATAGTACTTAACACTTGGTCAAAAAAAAAAAACACCTGTTGAGTAGTAAAATTTAGCTGTTTAGTTCATAGATACAAACATAGTCTACTGGATATAAAGTTATTTCTCTAAAAAGAGTTATAATAACTGTGAATCACAGTTGCTATTACAGAGAAACTATTTCTTGTGTGTTGGAGCCATGAAGCCTCTGGATTTCAGGAGGGCAAAAGACTCCGAGTCTGAGATTCTTTCAAGCATGAATTCACTGGTTTCCATTTGTCAAACGCAGGAAGAAATAGGCTCTCTGATACAAGCACCCCAGGTCATGTATGTAGAGGAAATGTATTCACTATCGCTATGGTAAGCCTAGCAACACATAATTTTATTCTAACTTATTAAGCAACTGTAATCTCTGTTTGATGTAATTTTACAGTTTTGAGGCAAACCATTTTTACATCATCGTCCAAAATCAATGTACATAATTTGCATCATATGTTCAATAAAAATAATTTCAAATAAATGCTTAAATATTAAATCTAGATTAATTTGAATAAATATTAGGTTTAAATAAATTTACAGCTAATATTGGATTCATGCACCCAAAAAATGAGTGCTATATGAATAAAATATCATACATTAGATCATGAGCATCCTGACTCCTACGCAGGAGAACAAGGTTCATTCTCAGGTGTCCGTGTGGCTCAGCTCCTTCATAGACAGGCTTGAGCTCTGCTCGCTGACAATTGAATCATGGCATTAGGGCTCAGTGCTTGGCCTGCCGTCCTGTTTGCAGGGTATTGAAAAGCAATCTTGTTTTTGTATCATTGTGTTTATAATGAATTTTTTCCTGGGTTCTGAAAATGATGACCCATCTCTTCAATTACACTTCTGTTCACTGTGTCTCGGTGGAGACTCTGGGGTCAGGCTTGGCTCCACAGATACAAGCCCTTTGGGATGTGGGAAAGGCCAGGTTAGTGGTTCCCACAGCCGAGCATTCACCTCCTGCTCTCCAGCATCCCTGGGGCAAATATTCTCTTGTGCTTAAAAGAGAGGACTTTATCATATGCATTTTCCCCATCCATTTTCCTCATCTCAGAAAGTGCATTCTCTTCTTTGGCTCTTAACATATCATAGTTTTTATTAATCTTGAATGTGTCCCTATGTTAGATGTAAGCATTAATAGAAACTCAATATTTTTATGTGAGTGTTTCCAAAATCCTAAAAGGCAATATTTATATGCAAAACATGAAAAGTTTGGTCTTCAGTTGAAGAGTATTTGATATTTACCAAGGGAAAACATTATTCACAAACTTAAAAGTCTGCCAGTTAAAAGGCCAGAGGTTTGATAACACGGAGCTTAAAAGTTTCACCTCCAACCCCAAACTGCCTCAGTTTGAAACCTGCTTTCACTCCTGTGCTTACTAGACTCGTGACTTTGGCAACTCGCTTCACCTCTGCCCCTTGGAGTTGCCATCAGAGTTGTTGTGAAGACAGAATTAAATGAAGCAATTCCCCTGAAGTGCTCAAGACAAAGGTGGATCCAAGAGACAGATTAATCACTGCTAGTTCTTTAGGTTGTAAATTTTCATGCAACTGCATAAAACCTCAGCAAAAGTCTGACTATAAAGAGCTCTAGAAGAAAAACCTCATTGTATTCTAGGAGGTTTGAATATTTTAAAGACTAGGTACTTCATTCATTATTTTATCAAATAATTACTATTAGGTGCCCACTCTGGGCTGAGTATTGCTTTAGTGTTGGAGTTACATAAAAAGATACAAATTTAAGAGACAATAACAAAAAGACATAATTGGGTTCAAAAAAAAGTTAATATCTCCATAGACAATGAAAATGTTTCTAGAGCAATGGATGAAACTGTAGCCCAAGGCCTGCTGGGCTCACTTCTCAAGAGACAGCAGATGATCAGGAGATGGGCTCCTGAGGGGTGCTGGAGAACAAGGACCCCCATCCGGAGCAGTTGAGCAGGGCCACCTGGGGGCACAGACTTGGGGGTGAGACCCTTCCTCAGACAGTCCCTGGGGGTGAGTGGAAGCCCAGGCAGCACCCAGAGCTGGCTACCTGCTGCCATTCAAGGGGGACACTAGCGCATCAGCTAATGAGCTCCCAGTTGTGAGTGATGTGCAAAGTGCCCTGCAGACCTCCCAGCGCCCCTCACGCACACGTTTACTTGTGCACAGCCCAGGGTGGAACAGGGCTGGAAGTCTGTACCCCTGGAGAGGAGAGACTGGGTTGTACCATTTTATAGGATGGGAGGGTCCTACAGGAAAACTCCCTGCCCATTAAAAGAGGCTGGATAGAACCTTTTTAAAAATGGACTCCACAATACAACCCAGTGAAAATTATGTCTCTGTTAGAACCTGGGAAGAATTTGGACTAAAGAAAAGAAGTAATTACTACAATATGAATTCACCACCTATCTGGACTGTTCATTTCAGGGGTGTATATATATGTCAAAACTGATCAACCTGTATACTTTAAATATGTGCAGTTTATTATTATATGTCAATTAAACTTCAATAAAGCTGTCAGAAACTTGTTTCTCTCTATTAAATCACCTGTAGAATTTGGATTCATTGAAAGACCATAGCATTTCTGACTCATTTACAGTTTTGTTCATATATTAGAATAACTGTAACATTTTGTGACTTGACTAAAACCAAATGTATTTTGACCTTTGTGTACCAGAATTACTCCCAAAGATTAGAACTGCAAAGAGATTAATCCACTATTATAGTGGGAGGCTTCAGCACCCCTCTCACAGAAAAAGCCAAATACAGTGGTCAGAAAATCAGCAAGGACATAGCCGAACTCAACAACACGGCCAACCAGCTGGATTTCAGTGATGACAGTCTACTTCATCCAAGAACAATAGAATACACATTCTTCTCAACCTCCCGTGGAACATTCATCAAGATAGAGCACATTCTGAGCCATAAAACATACATTAACAAATTTAAGAGAATGGAAGTCATATGATGTCTGCTGTCAGACCACAATGGAACTAAACTAGAAATTAGTGATGGACAGATAGCTGGAAAACCCCAACATATTTTCAAATGACACAAGGATCAAAGGAGAAATCTCAAGAGAAATTTTAAAACATTTTGAAAAAAATGAAAATTAAAACACAACTTATCAAAATTTGTGAGAAACAGACAAAATCATTGCTTCAAGGGAAATTTATAGCCCAGCATGAATATATTAGAAAAGAAGGATGATGTAAAACAGTCATCTAAGTTGCCATGTTAGAAGAGCAAATTAAATCAAAGTAAGCAGAAGAAAGGAAATAATAGAAATTTGATCATAAATCAAAGAAATTGAAAATAGGAAATCAGTAGAGAAAATCAATGAAAAAAGCTGGTTCTTTGAAAAGACCAATAAAATTGATAAGTACCTAGTCTAACAAAGGAAAAAGAAAAATTACTATTATTTAGAAATAAAACTAGATACATAACTACAAATGGTATGGACATGAAAAGGATGATAAAGGAATATTGTGAACAATATTATGCCCTCAACTTTGATAACCTAGATAAAATGGGCCAATTCCTTGGAGGACAGTTTGTCAAAACTCACAAAAGAAGAAATAGATTATCTTAATAGCTTTATATCTACTAAAAAAGAAAAGATTCAATAATCAATAATTTTCCAAAATAGCACCAGGCCCAGAGAGAACTGGTAAATTTGCTCAGCTTTTAAGGAAGAAATTATATCAATTCTCTACAATCTCTTTCAGAAGATAGAGGCAGATGGGATACGTCTTAATAAATTCTATGAAACTAGCACTACCCCAATACTCAAACCAGACATTGTCAAAAAAAAAAAAAAAGAAAACTAAAGACCAATATCTCTCATGAACATAGATGCAAAAATCCTCAATGAAATATTAGCAAAGTAAACCAACAATGTATGAAAAGAATTATATACCACAACCAAGTAGGATTTATCCAAGTTGTGAAAGGCTAGCTAAACACTTTTAAATTAATACAATCCATCAAGTCAACAGGTTAAAAGAGAAAAATCACATGATCAATAGATGCAATAAAAGCATTTGACAAAATCCAACATCAGTCATGATAAAAACTCTCATTAAACTATGATGAAACAGGAACTTCCTTAATCTGATAAAGTATATTTGCAAAAAACCTACACCTAACACTGTACTTTATTGTGACATACTTGCATTCTCACTAAGATCAGATATAAGGCACGGATTTCCCTTCCACCACTCCTTTTCAACATTGTACTGAAAGTTCTAGCTAATGTAATAAGACAAAAAAATAATTCAAAGGTATTTGGATTAGGAAGGAAGAAATAAACTATCTTTGTTCAAAGATGACATGACCACCTATGCAGAAAATCCAAAAGAGTTGACAAAAACTCCTGAAAGTAAAAAATTATAGCGAGTTTGCAGGATACAAGGTTAACATACACAAGTCAATCACATTCCTATATACCAGCAGTGAACAAATGGAATCTGAAAT
Organism: Manis javanica; assembly: GCF_040802235.1. NCBI lineage: Eukaryota > Metazoa > Chordata > Mammalia > Pholidota > Manidae > Manis > Manis javanica. The sequence continues at coordinate 86,616,031 of NC_133157.1, forward strand.
TTAAAACACGCCATTGACACTAGCACTCCCCAAAACTTAAATACTTAAGTATAAATCTAACAAAATATATAATGATCAGTAAGAGGAGAGCTACAAAACTCTGATAATGAAATCAAAGAACTAAATAGAGATATATTCCATGTTCAACAATAGGAAAACTCAATATTGTTAAGATGTCAGTTCTTCCAACTTTATCTATAGAGTCAATGCAATTCCATTAAAAAATTCAGCAAGTTATTTTGTGGATACTAACAACCTGATTCTAAAGTTTATCAGAAGACAAAATATCCAGAGTGGACAACATAATATTGAAGGAGAAGAACAAAGCTGGAGGACTAATGCTACCAAGTGTCAAGACATAGTACAAGGCTACAGTAGTCAAGATAGTGTCATACTGGGGAAAGAACAGACAAGTAGGTCAATGGAACAGAGCAGAGAGCCCAGAAATGGAATTCCATAAATACAGTCAACCGACCTTTGACTAAAGGTGCAAAGATAATCTCAACAAATGGTGCTGGAACAACTGGAGGTCCACATGCAAAAAGTGCATGTGGACACATACCTTTCACCCTTCACAAAAATTAACTCAAAATGGATGATACCCTAAATGTAAAACAAAAAACTATAAAATTCCTAGAAGACAAATAGGAAAAATACTGATCACCTCTGCTATGGTGGTGCCTTTTTAGTTACAGTACCAGAGGCATGATCCATGAAAGAAATAATTAATAAACCGGACTTCCTTACAATGAAAAACTTCTGCTCTGTAAAATACAATGTCAAGAAAAGAGAAACCACAGAATGGGAGAAAATATTTGCAAAAGACACATTTGATAAATGACTCTTATCCAAAATATACAAAGAACTCCTAAAACTCAGCAAAAAAGAAAGCAAGCAACTTGATTAAAAAATGGGTAAAAGATCTTCATTGATATCACTTCAAAGAAGATGTACAGATGACAAGCATATGAGATGTTCCACAGCATCTGTCATCAGGGAAATGCAAATTAGAACAATGAAGTACCACTGAGCACCTATTAGAAGAGCCAAAATCTGAAATGCTAATAATACCAAATGATGTGAGGTTGTAGAATAACAGAGATTCTCATTCAGTGCTGATAGGAGTGTGAAGTGGTATACCCATTTTGGAAGGCAGTTTGGTAAGCTTTTACAAAATTCAACATACCCTTTGCGTGTGATCTAACAATCATGCTTCTTGGTATTTACCCAAAGGAGTGGAAAACTTAAACCCACACAAACCAAGGAACACAGATGTTTATATCAGTTTTATTCATAACTGCCAAAACTTGAAAGCAACCGTTATCCTTTAGAAGGTGAATGTATGAATAAATTGTGCATATCAAAACAATGGAATGTTATTAGGCATTAAAAATAGATGAGCTACGAATACCAAGACCGGAGAGGGCAGGGAGGAACCTGAAATTTGTCTTACCAAGGGAAAGAAGCCAATCTGGAAAGGCTACATATGATTCCAGCTATATGATGTTCGTAAAAATGCAAAAGTATGTATAGTAAAAAGATCGGTACTTGCCAGGGTTTTTTTTTGTGGGGATGTTAGAGTGGGTAGCTAGGCAGATATGAGCAGGAGAGGGGGAAAGAGGATGGCAGGCCACCCAGCCCCAGCCCTGTCTCCACGCAGACACCACCCTGTCTCCCTTAGGCCCGCCCCTTTGCTGGGAGACATTCCTGATTTTAGAGCATAGGCACTGAAGGAAGACCCTGTCACTAATGACCTGAGGCCACCAGAGTATCACTGTACTTCATGGCTTTGGCCCCAGCATGGGTTTCTCTTGTGACCAACACAAACTTGCACAAAGAGCCTGAAGGGGACGAAGCAAGACAGATCCAAAAGATGATGTAAGAATGACAAGATGGAAGGGAGGAAACCAAACACACCCCCATAAAGTACAATGTGAAACCCAGGGAGCGGCTACCTCCCCTTGGAGTCAGCCCGCTGCTGGGTCTCAGGGCTCACTTTCCTTTCATTTGGCTTAAATAAAACCTTGGAGGCTTCAACTCTCTCAGGACTCTACGCTGCATTCTTTCCCTTGAGAAGACAAGCACCAAGGAATTCCACGATCGGCTGCCTGGTAACAGGGGGAGAGGGGCTGAATAGGTGGAGCGAAGATGACCTTTAGGGTAGTGAAATTCCTCTGTGATTCGCCACAAAGATGGATGTATGTCATTATACGTTTGTCCAAACCCGCAGAATGTACCACACCAAGAATGACCCTAATGTAAACCATGGGCTTTGAATGATGATGACGTGTCAATGCAGGTTTATCGGTTGTAACAAATGCACAGCTCTGGTGGGGAATGTTGGTAATGGGGGAGGAGGAGGGTGTGCAGGGACAGGGGGTATATAAGAAATCTCTACCTTCCTCATGATTTTTCTATGACCCTAAAATTGCTCTAAAGATAAAGTTTTGATTAAAATACGTAATTATACAAATAGATATATGCTTCCAAGTTATAATAACAAATATCGTCTAGGTAAAAAACTTCAATCCTCAAGGAATTTTCTCTGAAGGTGGAGCAGACATTATCCAGGCAAAGAGCTAGAGAAGGGCATTTCCAGAAGAGAGGGCTTTAGTGGCAAAGGCTTGGGTGGGAAGGGTCTTGTAAATTTCTGGATGTGACAGCAAATCCTGATTAAGAAGAATCATTTTTGCAGAAACATGACTATGGAGTTGTCTCTGAAATCCTACTTTTTTCTTCTCAATACGAGAAGTATTTGCATTTTACAAGTGGTTGTAACTTCATTTGTCCTTATTTGCTGCCTCTTTGTTCTCAAGACTGAGCTAGCAGATATTTCCATAATCATTTTTCAAGACATGGTTTTAATTAATAACTGGAGAGTTATTAATAATTAATAATAGAAGACAACAAAGTGTTTCATAACCAGGTAGTTGAGCTTCTGAGCTTTAATGAATTTCTAAAACTGCATTGTGTAAGATTTTGAAACTACATTACGCCTTCATAGTGATCTCTAAATAATTCTCTGGCTTATGAACACACTAAAGCCTCCTCACAACCTGCTTAGTTTACAGCTGGTGGGCTGCACATTTCTTTAAAATATCCTTCACTTATTTGATTCTTGAATTGCTCTCACATCACTTCTGCAAAGTAGGTGCTATCTCCTTACTTCCTCCAGAAAAAGAATTGAAGCTGCAAACTGGTGATGGATGTAAACTGGTCAAAGGGCCAGCTGGTTTCAGATTGTCCAGGAAAAGTCTGATAAACACCCTTCAATCTGAGGGACAAGAAATATCTGATCCTCTGACATGTTTTCACTGTGTAGGGAATGGTAACAGGGAATTTGCTGGGGAGGCCCAGCTCCCTTGCTGTGAGCTGGGCACTCAACACCTTGTCTGCCAGCTGAGCCGGGAGGCCGGACCCATGTGTGTGGGGGACTGCCTGCACGCCTAACTGCTGTGGCCATTCACTTTAAGACCATTTAATTCAGTCAGTAAAGAGTGGCTTTGGTGGCAAGAACCCAAATAGTGAATATAAGTGATTCCTTTAAAATATCAAATACCCTTTATACATTTCAAAAATTTCCATTTGATAAAATACGTAGTAGAAGATATTTGAAATCTCTGGAAGGATATTTCATGATGGTCCAGCTCACCACTTACTAAGTGGGAGTTAAACCTTATTCCAGTGTTGTCCTTATTATAAATGAGAAAAACCAAAACCAAATAAAAACAAGCAAAGAAGTAAACACAAACCAAGTAACACCTGAAAAGAGTCAATTTCTCAAAGCTTAAACATCTAATGAATTCAGTGAATGTCAAAGTTTTCAAGCTTATCTGTAAATGTCACTAACTCCAAATTCATATTACTACCAGGAAGCTTACAAGACATATTAGCAGTCAATTGTCTACATTGATATAATTACTAGGACTACTCTAAAGTACATTGTCAGTTCACTGCTTTAAAATATTCTTTCCACCAGTGATTTTTTCTTATGAGCTGAGATGTAATTTTAAGACATGGGGAAAACCTATTTCAGAAAGCAGATGCAGGCATATGTAATCAATCAAAAATGCCTTGAGCATGAAGAATTCTGCATCTTCTTATTGCTTTTACTTATTCACTGGTGAAATGATAAATTAATCTGCTAAAGTCAAAATAATTTGACTTGCAGAAACATTGATCAGGCAAATTATTACAAGCCAAGAAAAATAACCCTAAAGGTTAAACAAAATGTTCATTCTATGTAACGTATGATAACAAAATAATAAATATATTAGGGAAGTGTACAATACTGTGTATGAACTCGCTGACTTTTATAGCTTTGGTTATCACATTATTCTGAGTGAGGAAGAAAATTCTCAGAGGATAGTCTTTTATCTGTACCTCTCCCTAGCTCACATAATAAAAGCCATATCATCCTCATTTTCATAGAAACTTCCATACTTAATATCCAGGGATTTTTTTTCAAATCCACTGTTTTCCAATTAGAAACACATGCAATCTTATTGGACCCCTCTGGCCTCCAGTTAGATATGCATGCCCTCAGCAATCTGTCCTGCTAGACAATCATGCGCTCCCATTCGAAGCATGTGCCTTCTGATTAGCTATGTCTGCCCTCCAATTAGAACTATCTGTCCTCTATTTCTGTGTTGGCCTCTCTATTAGCCTTGGATTCCCTCCAATATGACATGTCTCCCCTCCAGAGAGATGCATCCTTTGTCCCATCAGATGTGTATGTCTCGTGAAGTGAAATCTCCAAACAGGAGTGTGGCACACACAGTGGCTTAAACAACCCCAGCACAGGTCCAAGGATTTCAAAAGCCTTAAGGCTGCTGCTTGTTTTGAGTCCTTGATCTGTCTGCTAAGGAAATGATGGAGGAAAACAATTCTTCAGGATGGCAGGGCTCAGATTCTTCAGTGATAAAAGATGGTAGGCACCAGAGTTACATGTTATGGAAAAAGTAAATACTTTAAAGAAGTTCAGTTTCCAGAAGGCAAAACATGATGGGAGGAGTGTCCAAAAACACAAAAGGCATTAACAAACATTTGCAGCGTTTAGGAGAAATGTCTACCAGGGGCAGGTGTGTAGGTAATTTCTATCCTCAGCACCCACTGTGACTTAGTACTTCTGCAGGGCCCAGGACTTCTGCTTTCATGGGCCCCTTTCTCCACAAAGAAAACTAAAAGTTTTATTTTGCAACTATGTTGGTCATAACTGTTTGCAACTATATTACATAACCCAGGCTATATTTCATTTTCTTTGATGATCTGGTTATCTGTCAGTTTTCCATAGACCTATATCAGTTTCCAAGGGTAGCTGAAAAAACAAAAAATAGCCACAAACTTGGTGACTTAAACAACAGAAATTGATTCTCATATTTTGGAGGCCAGAAGTCCAAAATCAAGGTGTTGGCAAGCCCTCACTCCCTCCAAAAGCTCTAGGGGGGGATCCTTCTCTGCCTCCCAAGCTCCTGGGGTCTCCTAGTGCTTCTGGACTTATGGCAGTGTTGTTTCAGTCTCTGCTCTATCTTTATGTGGACTTCCCCCCTGACACTGTATATCCTTTTTTATCTCTTATAAGGACTTTCTCTTTGATTTAGACCCCAACTTACTCCAGTAGGATATCTTGATCCTTACCTTCTTTGCATTAGCAAAAACCCTATTCCCAAATAAGGTCACATTCTGAGGTTATGGGTGGACATGAGTATCAGCTGGAGGATGCTCTTCAGCCCACTACCGCATTGTACAAATGTATTTCTACCGTTATGGTTTTAGAAGGTACTGTTCTAGTTTTTTTGATTGTATGGGTGAAAGTAAAGTCAAAATGGAAGCTATACTTGACATTTTTAATCATAAGGGAATTTGCATTTTTCATTTGTTACCCCTTCAGCTAATGCAAATGGGTGCAGTTCATCTTGCATGTGCCACTGTTTAGTTTAGACGTAATGATCAGTGCCTCCCTCCATTTGCCCCTTTCCTTTTACTTTTCAACCTCCTTCATCTCAGTCCTCCAACCTCGCCATCTCAGTCATTTGTCCCCACTGTTCCACGGCCTTTGTGTGTGCAGATCCCCCAGTGAAGAGTGATCAGCGCTGCCCAGACAGGAGTCTACCCCTGATGCCAAGCTCAGCGGTGGCACGTCTGTGCCCTGGAGAGGTTTAGTCATGTCATTGACTCCCTGTGTTTGCTACAGTGGAATCTCCTAGGTCAGCTCTACATATTCTGAGTATGTCATGTAATTAACACATTGTTTCAGATGCCAATGAAGAATAAGGATGTGCATCAACACAATTCTACCATCTGGCAGCCACTTTCCCGACTGTCTGGTATGATGTGTGATTGTGAACATTTGTGCATGCAGCAAGGGTGATTCCAAGTGTAATGTGAGGATTATTTGGAAAGTACCTCTCCCTTTCACCCTCTCCACTGTTCTGTACATTGGGATCCCACCTTCCACATAAGACCAGTGGAAGCCTGTTCCCACATGGAGTGCTCCACCTGGACCTTCCTCCAGTCACAGGGGCCTCTCAGAATTCCTGTTTCCCATTTTCTTGGATCATTGTAAGATAATTAACATGCTGGAGGTACCAAATACTCTGAAATACAAGTCAGTGGTTACTAGTAGCCCCATGTTTCACTGTGCTCAGCGAGCATGTGCATGGTAGCAGCTGTCAGAAGTTCCACTTTAAATGGTTTATGTGGGACTTTAGACAGTACAGCAGATCTGCTACACAGACTGATATTAGCTACGCATGCCTGCAGCAGACTCACCTCACAGACTCAGCTAAAACACTGCTAAGACTCCCTTTGAATAAACTGAGCTTTTCTCCATAACTTCCATGAAGCTTGTGATGGGCTTTACTCAACAAGATAAAAACATGATATTATTTGATGAATGCCAACATAAAGGATCAGAATTAAAATGTAGGCTTTTTAAAATCCACAGTGTGTATTTATCTTTCCAATATTCACATGCCTTGACATACCTCATAATTGACTATAAAGCAAAGTGTAAGGGGGAAATTGCTTGAAAGATAATTTAAAAAGAAAATGCTAGCAAAGAAGCTCTGCTATAAGGGAAAAGGCTAATGTGTAGTGTCACTTTTTTGACAATTGGATTTGAAGAATCAGATATTTTTAATAAGCTCCTTATTCTATCACATGTAAGACATTTAGGAATAATGCATTAGAGAAATCTAACAATAACCCACAATTTGTGCTTTTAGCCCTGCAACTATCCTGATACAATGTGTAGCTTATGTTTGGCTAAAATCAGAATATGTAAAAGACTATTCATTGCCCTGAATAAACACTCACCAACTTAACCCAGCTATAAATAATCACTATAATTGACTACAGGCCAAATGTTAACTGATTCAGTGACAATGAATTTGATCTTATTTGAATTAACCATTTAGTTATATGGTAGTAGATTTATTATTAATAAATCAATTTCTTGTGGTGGGTAAAACTAGCAAATATGACTCAATTGAGGCATTGGATAGAAACAAACCTATTTACACTGAAATACTAGAATGACCAAGATTAAAATGGATGACTTTTCAAAGTTGGGTTTCACTATATGTATTACAATATGACTTTTCTTTCTTTATTTGATACCAGGTCTCAAAAAGAATGGTGCAAAAAATAAAATTAAAGAAGTTTCACATTTTATAGATGCAGATACAAAAATTGTAAATTAAATGCCACAAATCTCATTCACCAATGTATTAAAAGAATAACAAATTGTTACTCAGTGGGTTTTAGCCTGCACATGAGGATTTTTTGAAATTAGGAAACCTAATTAACATTAACAGATTAAAGAAAAAAAATACGATATACAAATACATAATAGAAAACATTTTACATACATTGTATTAATTAATAATGGAAAACAACAAGCCAAGTAATGGTAATGAAAGGTGCTTAGCAAGTTCTAAACAGAATGCATGCTGCTCAAGGGTGTCTGCCAGGCTGTACATTAACCCTTGAACCTGGAAGAAGACAAAACCGCCCATCAGTATTCCTCCTCTGTGTTGTATAAGAAATCAGATCACAGACAAAAAAAAAGAAAAATGGTAGAAGTTTCCAAAGGGATTATCAAAACTTACAGATGATAGGATTTGTTTGTACAGAGACTCCAAAGGATCAAGATGTTAGAATACGAGATTTCTCCACTTCTGTTAGTTATGACTTCCATACACAGGCATCGGTAGTATTATTGTAACTAGTCACAGCAATTAGAAACTATAAAAGGGATATTTTCAAAGCAGAAATCACATATTTGAGGACAGGATTTAATGCAACGAAATAGTGACGAATCTGAAAAAAAAAAAAAAAAAGAAAACCTTAGTGAAATAAAATGCTCTGAAATGGAGGATTCAGTTATGAAGATATAAAATAACTCCAAATTCATCTATAAATCTCATTCCAATCATAATTTCAAGATAATATTTGTTTAACAACGTTATTAGTAAAACTTTAAGAATCCTGAGATACAACAAGAAGTTCTATAAATATGTTTAAATAATACATATTTCTTCTAGTGTTCTATAAGTAAAAGAATTTGACCTTAGCACAGGAATAAAAAAACTTATGCCAATGGGATGGACAATAGGGTCCAGAAACAACTACATTTCCATATGATAATTGGTATATGATACCGTTTACACAGAAAACCAGGGGGAAAAAGATTCATAAAACTTTATGGCATATGATATGGTACCACAACAACTGATTTTTCATATAAGAAAAAAGGAAATTGGACCCCCACCTTTATGCTATCCTTAAACAATAAATTCCGGGTGGACTATGTAATAAATATTCACAACAAAACTCTAAAACTATTAAGGAAAAAAGAATAACCTCTTGACCTTAAGGTAGAAAAGGGTTTTTTCAAAAAGACCCAAAAAATCACAAATCATGAAGGAAAAGGTAAATTTGACTGTCTCAAAATAAAATCTGTGCAATGTAAAAAACAGAATAAAACTTTAGAAAGCAGTTGTTTATAAAATCACACAGACCTATATGCACACAACACAAACAAGCCCAAGGGAAACTGGCAAGTTGGAACGAGCTCCTTGGGTCACAGCAAAGTCAGGTTCTTGGTTATGGGGCTTCAGGAGAGCTATGCACATTTTATAAATTATACAAAACATTGCCCTGGGGGAAACTGAGTGGAGGGTACACGAGGCCTCCCCCTTTTTGTTTTCCTTCAACATATGTGGTTCTATGTTTACAGCAAAATAAACAACAAAATGCAGAAAACATTGGTGTAAAAGTGTTTGTAGCACAGGTAAAAGAAAAACTATTGATGCTCAAATCAAGATCTCTTATAGGTCAGTGAAAATTTAAAAGAAAGAAAGAAAGAAAGAAAGAAAGAAAGAAGGAAGGGAGGGAGGAAGGAAGGAAAAAAGTGGGAGAGAGAGAGGAGAGAGGGAGGGAGGGAACAAGGAAGGAAATTAGTGGGAAATAAAATGGGCAAAAAAAGTACAAGCCGTTGAAGATAACTACGCTCACGGTGAGCATTTAGTAATGTGCATAATTGATGAATCCCTAAATCTTCATCTGAAACCAACATAATAAATATTGTGTATAAACTATATTTCAATGAAAAAAGAAAGAAATAGGAAACAAATTACAGATATATTTAAAGATAGAGAAATGCACATTATAGCAATAACGAGATTTCGATTTTCTTTATCTGCACTCACAGACATGAAAGGCCGGGAGAACGGAGCGTGGCTGATGTTGAGATGACGGGGTCTCCTGCAGAGCTGCCGGAAGGAGAGGTGGGCACAGGGGCTGGGCAGGCTGTTCGGCCACACCGGCCTGCCCTCAGCTCCACGACTGGACATCTCCTCGTGCCATCTTCCATGATCCACCCGACCGCAAAGGGGTGTCCTGTGCCCCCACTCCCCTCCTCTTGGTGCCCAGGTACTGTCAGTCCTCACAACGTGATGCTGTGTCCCTCTGTGTTCCTGCAACTGCCCCCTGCCCATTGGCAACCGTACTGTTGGGGACACAACAAAGCTTTGATTATGTGATATGAATTTGCATAGAGTTTTCAAAGGCCAGGAGCAATATAAAGGAAACGAATTTCTGCCTCTGAATGGACCCCCTGGAGCCATAGCCTCAATCCCAAACTCTGTCACTCTTCAGCAAGACTATCTCCCGTGGGGTTTTCAGAATTAGGAATGAAATAACTTGGCATTTGAATCTACTGGGCCTCAGTTTTGGAGACATCCTGGGATTGATAGGGACTGTGGCAAACAAGATAATCTATTTTTTCCTACAGAGGGGGAACCATTACTTAGCAAGAGCAAATGTTTTTGTCTCTTTTAGGAATATTCACTTATTCATCCAATTAATATTTACTGAGTGAATCCATCAGCCGGTCACTTTCTAGATGTTGGGAAAACACGGATGAAAACAAAACTCCTGCTGTCTTGAAAGCCATCCTCCAGTGGAAGAAGATGAGCAAACATGAGGAAATATCCAACTTTTGGTGCTACAGGTGCCTGGGGGAGAGCCATGGGGGATAACAACAGCGGGGTGCGCTTGCTAGTCCTTCATGAAACCATTTCATAAGCCAAAGTTCTCAGTGATAAGACAACCCTTGAACAAAAGGGTGATCCAAGTGGGGGACATTATATTCACAAGGTCAAGATCAGTGCACACTCAGGAAAGGAAGGCAGTCCCAGTTTTAGGTAAAGTCTACATATAGTTAAATGGGCAAAAATTTTAAAACTCTTAGTTGAGCCAACTAAATATGGCCCTAGACAGAATTTGGTGACATTGCCATTTTCTAATTCCCACCAAAGTGAAAAAAAAAAAAACCCTGGGGCCTGGGCTCCTGGGCTGCGAGTTGCAGCCACAAGCAGCTTGGAGCTCCTAGTCTCCAGGGCTCTCTGATCCTGGGTCTGTTAATTAAGTCCCCTTCCCTTCTGGGGCTTCATCTCAAAAACAGAAGGATTAAAGCCTATAACTGTACAATCCTATGACTGTATATCAATTAAGATGAAAAGGGGATAGAACAGCAAAAGGCATAATCTTTTCAGGAGGAATCTTTAATCCATAACTGAATAAAAAGAAGGGATTAAGTCTCAAAGCAGCATCCACATGTCTTCGAGCTCAGGGATGACAGACCCCTCCCACCCAGCGCTGCAACCGCGTAGACACAACAGACCAGTCCGAAAGTGGTAAGAAGTGAAAGATGGAAACATGAAAACCCTCTGGTAAGTTTTTGTTCTTCTAAAGATCATCTGCAAATTGCTGTCCAGCATGTGATTCCACCCCAAAAGCGTGTCCTCACCCCTCCTGGCAGGACCAGACAGAAGAGAGGGAGCCAGCCAATCCCTCTGCAGGAGCCCATTGCTGTTCCGTCTTCTTACTATCTGTTCTCATTCATTTATTCTGAGCCAAAAGACCAAAAACATCAAATACTATGTTGCCTGGCATGTTTTATAACAAATAAAATACTTCCCAAGTGAAAAGTTTGACCATACCACGTAAGATACAGCACGTGCCTAAGAATGCCTGACTTTGGACAATTTATTTAACCTCTATACCTCAGGATCTGCATTTATATAACAGGAATAATAATATTAATAGCCCATCTCACAGAGTTGTTAAGTAACTTAAATGGATCAAAACATTGGATATGTTTAGAAGAGCACCTGAGATATTTTAAGCAACATGCCAGGATCTGTTATTATAATTCGCAACTATACCTGCCCCCAGCTTAGAGGTCCTTGCGTTAGCCTCACACTGCTCTTACTTGCTTACAGAAATCTTGAGCATCTGGTTGTTCATTCATTTGTGCATTTTCATTTACACAGGCTGACTTAAATCACGTTACCATTCCAAGGACGTAAGCCCCTCATTCAGATGGGAAAGAACATGAGTTTATAGATGGTTTTATAAAGTTGCACAGACTGGGGGTGAGGGGAGGCTGTTGTGAGACTGGACCTCCTAAAAGGTGAGAAGGCTTTAGTCAGCCTGAAGGAGTGGATGGAGGGCAATGGGTGGAGAATTTTAAGCAGAAGAATCAACAGACCATTGTCCTTGTAGAGGGAGGGATCTGGGAGAGACCAGAGACTGAAAGTTGGTCCCAGGAGTCTGGGATGCCAAAAGAGGGGCTTGGAGTGGCACCAAACCTGGCCATGGTACCCGCGGAAACCAGGGCTCCATAAGCCAAGAATAGCCTCTGCATGAGGCCATGTGTGCATATTCCTAACAGGCAAGGGCTTTGCTGAGCTGGGTGCTGGCCATCTGAGGTGATGAAAGAGGAAGTTGAGAAAGCTACAGCTTTGTTAATAGCAAAAAGAAATCATATATATATATATATATATTCCAGATCCTGACCATCAGGCACCAGGAGGCAAGCCAGCATTCTGATATCTGTTTATACAATGCATGCGCTATCATTACACTGGAAAATTAGGTGATATGTCTGCCTCATAACAAATCACTCAGTTTCTATTAAGAGTGACACATTCACACTGCTTTGCTTATCAAACCAGAAAATGCATCACCCAAAGTCCATTTTTCACAATATGTCTAAATCCTCTTTCGTGGCAACCAGCCTGTTTCAGGCTAATGCAATTCCTTTAGACATTACTGCCAAGTTAGAAAATCAGAGCATGCCCTCTGGGGGCACTGAGCTCATCACGGTAATGGCTTGCTAAGGGTATTTGTTTCTTACAAAGTTGAAATACTTGTTACAAAAATGTGTGTTACAGAACACTGAAGATGTTTATCTAAAATTGAACACAATGGTTGTCTTATTTACCTGTGCGAAAGCCTAGGTACTTTCCTTTAACAATTCGTGAACAGAAAGAAAGTGAGGGCTTAACTTTAATATGAGAGTTTAAGTTTAATGAGAGCCTGACATTAAATGTATTATACATGTTGTCAAAAAGAATTGACAACTGTCTCCAGAGACAGGAATACAAATTTAAGGAATTATGTTAATAAGTTGGTATTTGATGTCTCTTAATTGTTCCTATTTTTATTTTTCTTGAACTGTTCCCTATTTATGACATTCTTTTTTAATTAAAATGCATAGCCTAGATTAGAAATAATCAATTATGAGTTGTGGATTTATCATCAGGATAAATCAACCTAGATCCCAATAGAAAAAAATTTTATCCATAACAATTTTTACTTTCTGCTCATTAACCCTGAAAAATTAATTACCAGTTCCTGTGGGACTATCCTTAGAGAGCAAGACACATACCTACTTGTGTTCTTCACAAGTGCAAGAAGAACATCTTCAACATTAGTAGAAGCAGTCATTCCCAGCATATTTGCTCTTTTCCAGTGTGGGAAAATAGCATCCTAGGTAGGAGAGCAAGGAGAATATTTTGTGTAGGTGTAGGTTATAATTCTGATATATTTAAAAATAGTACAAAACTCCTCAGAAACACATGAAAAATCAAACACCAGGGGAACAAAAGACATGTAAGCTTCATTATATGCCTTATGTTCATACTAGGGAGTTGATGTAAATATCTTTAATATTGGGTTTTTGATTATTTGGATTTAGAGATTAGGAAAGAACACAAAGAAATGAAGAAATGTTAATTTTTTCTGTGATTCTTATGAAGTTGCTTAATATGGAATCATTGAAATTTCTGCAGCTTTGATGAGATAGATGGATGATAGAGATAGATACAGAGAGGTGATAGCTGATAGAGATGACAGATGGTGATGGATTAGGCAGACTGATAGGTAGATGACAGGCAGTTAGAGGTAGACAGATGGATGACGGTAGGTGAACAGATTCCCTGTGGAGGTACATAGTCATCTCCTTGGAAGCACCAAACAAAACTCCCCTGGTGCTGCCTGAGACCAAGATCAGCCCCTGGGGGCTGGTGCCGTTTTCCTACTAACAGGTGAGTAACACAAGCCAACGCATACGGGCGGGCAGCCCTCCCCTGTGCCCTTCAGAAGCCTTCCCTAGCAGGGCCCCTACTTCGCATGCCTCAAGCTGAAGCAAGTATGAAAATTGATGAAGGGAAGCCACACTGACATGGCGCTGGGTGACCTGAAGGGGGAGCTATCCGCCCCCCAGCCCGGGTCAACTGCAGCCCCTACAGAAAGGCATAGACACCTTGTGACTCATACTATCCTGGCTACTTTTCTACCCAGCAGGAGAAGGGAAGAGTTTCTGCCTCCCCCAGCAATAGCCTGGCAAAAACCCAGCCAATATTCAGCCACAACACATGGGACTCCCAGTTTCCTCCAACGGACCTTTTGTTTAGAACATTCCCCCAGCTCTCCCCTTTCTTCTGCGAAACAGCATTCTTCTTTGTTCTCTCGACTTGCTTGTGGTTTTGCCAAAGTTTGCTTCTCCCGAATTGCAATTCTTTGCCCTTCCCGAATAAACCCATTTTGCTGGTTAAATAATTGACAGTTTTCTTTTTAAGGTTAACAGAAGTTCACAGAGTATCAACTGGTGTGTGGCAATAATTTTGACTTCTTCCAGGGAAACCAACTCCCTTATTTCTGTCTTGTGATCCCTCCCCAGGCACCTCCCTTGAAGGATGTGTAGCGCTGACTTGTCCTCCATGTCCCTGGATCCTCCCCAGTCACCCAGTGGGACAGGGCCCAGCCCAGCGCACACCCCCTTGCTCCTGGCACCCACATCCGGTCTTCAGGCTCCCCGACCCTCAGCATGGACTCCCTGGGAATAACATTGCTGACCCCCTTGGCTGGGGAGACAGTCACCCCCAGGCCTGGGAACAGATCAGCTGCACCTCTGTGCTGGCCAAGGGCCAACTTCCATAGGCACTGCGCCTACCGTGGGATTTTCTTCCCAAATGTTCTCCTCTTGTCCATTCCCCCTCTTGCCCTTGTTTAGATGTAAATTTACTTTTGAAAAGCATATTGTTTTGAGCATCTTATTTGAGAAGTACTATGCTACATAAAAGTCTCATTAGGTTTTTATATTTCTGGCCTGTTTTTTAGGATTGATTTGCATCCTGTTTCCCAGCTCTAGTCATTCTTTCATTGGTACACAGTCTCTCAGAGCCAGAGTTTTGTGGACGCCCACCTGCGATATCTCCTGGCCAGCTCAAGGTGGTGAGTACTTGCTAAGCCCTCTGTGCCTCTTATGTCTTTCCAAAACAAGGGATTGGATGGTCCCAAGTTGCTAACTTTGGGTTTTCTGCCAAATTACCCAGTGGAAACTACGATGTATTAAACAAATAGAGTAATATGGGTTCCTCCAGTGACCCACATACCCAACCTCACCTGTACACCTTTCTGATGCCACTAGGATGCCATATATTCCTGTAAGCATGGAAAAGATTCTGAAAGTAGAGTATAAATTACTGCTTTTCATGGAGGTTCTGTTGTTAAATGTTATGATTGCCTTGTTTCCTTCCAAGTCTGGGCTATCAACATTTAAATCAATTTGAGATTATTAATCATATTAAATAGTTTTTATACAGATTATCTGCTGAGTTGGAAGTTAAATGAGTCTTTTCTGTCCCACAGGTACTCATAAAAAGAGGGATATTTTTTAAGTTATTGAGCTTGATATATTTTTTATTGTTTCCTTTGCCAGGCTGCTTCTTGGAGTTTGAAAAAAGCTTTTAAAAAGCTGTTATTTATCTTTATTGTGATATAATTAACCTGTGAAGATGCTTTGAAAAACATTCTTTAAAATATAAAAATAATTAGATGGATGTGCCTCACCCTCACTTTCCTATGTACTATCATCATGAAAATTTTTTGAGGCAATGTGAATGTGTACATTTTCACACAACTGTTAAGCAATTATTGGCTCCTGCCAAGATCAATGCCTTATTAAAAATATCAACATTATCACTTTCACTGCAAACTGGTTCCATGTTTGTAAAATATGGTTGATATGGTAGTAATAAAAGTGACCAGTAATCTATGGTGATAAGACTAATTCTGTGTGTATATGTCTCGTCAAATAAACCAATAGTAACTGTTCACTATTTTTCACCACCTATTTATTCTTTTATGTTTGAGGATATAACCAATCAAGTCATACTTAAATGTGAATTCTTAAATATATTTAAGCTAACTTACATGGAAATAAATTCATATGAAATGTATTCTTATTCAACACCATGTTATTTTTAGGAGATATAATTCCTTAAATGTTAGGCAGCATGAAATAATCTACATAGAAAAAGATCTTAACCACAGGAATAAATATTTATCTTTATATCATCCCATAGAAAAATGGTTACTAACAAGTTCTTGACCAAAAAGCTAAAACTGGCATCTTTCTTCATTATTCAGTAAATTAGAGTGTGTATCATTATTTCACTGGCTGTATTAGGTAATATATAGTCACATACACTTAAACATCTGTTTAAAACAAGTCACTTCAAATTAAAATAAAAATCCATCCAGATATATGGGTGGCACTAAAACATATATTTTTTTTGAGTCTTTAAAATCTAAAAACAGTATTAGAAGCTTGAAGCATATCCTAAAGCTTAATCTGAGCTTCATTAAATGAAACAAATGTCTCATAAACAGAAAGCATGTCATGTTGTTCAGGTCTCAAAAAGCACCTGAAATGTACACAGAAGCACAGATTTTCTGTTGGCTCTTTCCCCATTCACTCACCGCATAGTATGTACTGCTGCAAAATGAATGTTTTCTGCCTTCTTGAATTAACCCCTTCTGTCTGGTTCCCCAGGGGTATGTTTCTATGTGATCGACAAATGCAGCTATTTTTTGTTTACCTGTAACTGTAAAGCCTCATGCCCGGTGTTTACACCAAGAAAATGCACCAATGCAGAAAGTAATTCCACCTAAAAAAGTACTTTGTCTACCTTTTTTTATGATATTCTGTTTAAGGACAATTTATTTTTAAAAAGATAAAATTATAGTTCTCATATAAATATATAATGAACAAGTGGCAGAGCTTTTATTTTGCTCATTAATAAATAAGGGAGCCAGCAAGATGTGATAACCAATATGAAAAATAATCCAGAGAGCAGACACTATAAAGGCTTTTAAGAATACCGAGAGGAATTTGCTTGATAGATGTAAAGCTGCGGCCACAGGAAGGGGAAGGCAGTCAATCACATTTCCACTAGACGATTCATTTGTGTGTCTATGAACTATGATCATTTGCATTGCTGTGAGTTATCTATTACTCATCTTGTGTAGAGCAGCTCAAAAGTAATGAAAGGAGGAGATAACTCCAAAGGAGATGCAGTTGGGACATCTAGTTCAGTCATTTACAATCTTTTCTGACACCTGGATCTTGTAACTATTAATCATCATGTAAGCATTCACGAATTACATTGACTCATCAGAGAGGTGATTTAATCCCTAAGGTAAGTATCACTCAAATGAATGTTTTTTTAAAAAACCACTGTCAGAAATTCAAAGACAAACTAATCTTTTAAAGAAATACACATTCAATAAATCTTGTAAATTTAATGCTTTTTTTCTTTAACAATTCCATTCTGTTTCCTTAATAAATTTATGTTACCAACTGAAAATTACTATCAAGTGGAAGAATAACCCCAAATAATAAATCTCATCTATAGGAAAAGGTGGTGAATTAGAGCTTAAATATGCAAAAGGAAAATCTTTCACATTATTAATTTTCTAGTTTAAAGATAGAATCCACTAATGTAGATTTAGGAAAGTTACAGAGAATGCATAAACAAGTATTGTTTTTCTGATTTGATTATGTTAACTCACACAGATTGAAATATGCCCACATTTTTTATCCGTGACTAGATGGCTGTCAGTATCACTGAAGTACACAACTACACCAACCTGTTTCCATGGAGAAGCCTAAGTGGGCCCCTAGGTTTGCAGTGAACTAAATATGATGAACTGTCTCCTTGTCCATCACCTGGGGTGTGATATATTTTGGAAAGCTCTGGAAACCCTTTAAGACACAGCTTGTAATGTGAGGTTGGAGTCCCATGCCCAGGTTCTCCTTAGCTGAGGGGTTGGGGAACATCTCTGAGAGCTCATTTCTTCATGTTTAAAATGTCTACTATTACAAAATCATCTTCAAGCATTATTGTGCCATTAAATGAGACACTCCATGTTAAATGGTGAGGGGGTCAGAACAAGTCTCCCCAAAATGTGCCACTTTGGCACGTGGACTATTTTGAGCTGAAGGCAATCAAGACCTAGCAGATTCAAGACAAGTTTTACTCTCCCTTAAACTGGTTAAAAGAATTTAGACAAGGCCTGGCCCAGTGAGAGAGCTAGTACCAAAAAATAACCTTTTTATCTGTATGACCTACCTGCATGGCAGGACAAACACCCAATTCCTGGACGTCTGTGTTCTCATCTTCTGTGCATTGCCCCCCTCCCTCCTGAAGACCCAGGTCCGGGCCCCACTCCGTAGCTCCAGGGCATGGAAGTCTCAACTGCCACGCTTGTCCTTATGTCTTGGTGTCTGTCTGTGGCCCCTGCACATACTTAATTAAATGTGTTTTGTCCCTTTAATCTGTCCTCTGTCAATTTGATTATTGGACCAGCCAAATAACCTAGGAGGGTAGAGGAAAGACTTTCCTCCCCAGTAGTTGGTGCAGCTGGCCAGCTGGTCTCAGCTCTCAGTGAGGCTGCCGGAGCAGAGATCCTGGGGCCTCACACAACCCCAAACAGAAAGTGAGACTTTTTATCGTGTCTCCAGATCTCTACCTGCAGGGTCCAGTGGAAGCAAAAGAGCCGAGAACCCTTTTTCTGTTTCTAAATTCAGGTAAGCTGGAGAAAATACTTATGGAACTACTTTCTTGGGTATAGTGACTTTGCTAAAGATATGTTATATGTACTCTTGGGTTTTACTGACCTTTTTCCCCCCAGAGCTAGGCGCTGTTTCTCTGTGTCTCCGTCTGTGTGTTGTCATAAGGGGGGGATGCCACAGGCACTGTATGCCTGCTGTTTCAGCCAACCTCACAGACTGGTAGGTTCATGGTTCTCACCAGACCAGTGTCTGTTTAGACAAACTTTACCACAGGTTAATATTCGCAGGAGATAAAGGCTGATGCTAAGAGACATCTGGGAAGTCAAAGGTGAAAAAATCAGTGGGCACCAGTTGAGCCTTTAAGAACTGATAGGAGAAGAACAAGCAGTCCTAAATGATATGTTCCCAGTGCTTGAGAATAATCACTAACTTAAGAACAAGATCAAGAAATTGCTTGTATTGTTTATCTTACAGGGTATCTAGATGACACACTATGGATGCTGACACAATGTCTCTTGCTGGAGACAGACATCATGAGAGCACATACCAAGTCTATGCCCCACCCTTTGCCCCATTCTTGAAAGCCTTAAAAGGCAGAATCCTAAGTCTCTGAGCATGTCTCTTCCTCTCTGAGGTTGTCTATACTCCTCTTTCTTCAAGTGTGTACTTTTTGCCTTATATAAAGACATCACTGCTCAACTTACTGGGTCTTGTCTCAGGTAAGTGTCTTTGTTACTTTGTTATCTCACCAATTTCTAGACTTGAGCACAAGTCTTCACTCTCTTTGTTCTACTTCAGACAAGTAGGGAAAGGCTACTAGGATCTCTGATTTGGGCTTGCAAGTTCCCATCACCTGGGTGACCCAGACAGGACTGCAGCTGTGTGAGCATGCTCTTTATCAGCCTGCCCAAAAATCTCCTTTCTTTGCTTTGAAAAGTTCTCAGAACATCATCTCCCTCCATCCAGGTTCTGTGGCTCCCCTAAATCCTGGGATGGCGGGGGCTTAGCTCCCATACTGTGCAGATTCAAGCAGCCCCTGGATGCCAGGTGACCCTGGCTTTACAAATTGGCAGGGGATCTGCCCTGTGCTGAGCAAGGAGTTCAGCAAGCTTCCCTCTCCTCCCTCTGTTCTTCCTCGCTCTCTGCTGCATGCAGGGCAGCTGCCATTCTCTGCTACTCCCCATTTAATGAATTCCTTCATTACCTACATTCATCTGATCTGCTTAAGAATTCTTCCTTGTTCAGAGTCAAGAGCCCTCCCTGTCCGCTGAAGTTTCACCTAACACACAGGGAGAGACCTCCCCAGATGCAGCCGCTTGACATCATTTCCATTCTGAAGGGACTATTAAACAATACTTTTAAAAATAGTACCACCAGAGGCCATAGGTGATTCTCTTCAGGTATCTTTCATTCCTTGGTCAAGCCTGAACTAAAGACCATAGCTAAGGAATTTCTTGAACTCAGGGAGCATCCTCAAAAGTTTTTGCAAATGAATTATTTCCTGAGAAGAGTGGATTAAAAAGAAAGGCAGAAAATAAGATCAGAAGTCACCATCTGATTGAAATCTTGACCACAGATGATATTCAGAGCATGAAAGAAATATTTTTAGGACTCCTCCACCAAGCTAAAATAAAACCATGCACCCAGAGGGAAAGAAACAAATTGGAGATAATGTAGTTGAATGGGTAGATCAACTTATAATGACATTTAAGATGCAATACAGTTCTTTGAGGAATGGAGAGAAACTCCTTATCTTAAAAATCTTTGCAAAACTAGAAATACAGCCCCAGAAGCAATTAAAAGTCAACCTGTCCTTTTTAAGAATTCCAAAAACTTTATCCCCCTTTATTCCCTCTTTATCTCAAAAGGCTCATAACTATTGTCTTTAGGAAACCAAATTCCTTTTTGGAGAAACATGGATTTTTTTCTGTGCCTTTGAGATGTAGACAATTCATCTCCCATCTTCTCTAGGGTCTAAAAGTAATTCTTTGAAATACAAACTTTAGGGAGAATTTCCTCATCAGAAATGAAAACGAAAGAGAAAGTACTTGGAAATTGGGCAAATGAAAAATATTTTTTGCAAATATTAGTAACTATAAGGTCTCTGTGTCTGTATTTATATATGCATGTTATAGATATGTGGTATTTTTCTGCCTCCAGATGGTATTGCCAAAATTAATTTGTAAGAAATTCTATTTAATTGGTTTAAACAGACCAGTGCCTATATAAGTTTAGTATTCATTAAAATTTTTAAAGTAAAATAGAAACTAAACCAAATGCTTTTCTGGATCACTTGACCTGGGAAAATATTTTTTAGTAAAGCAACTTTAAATATGCTCGTTCAAATAATATAGGCATGTGTTTAGAGTTATCAACTAAATATAATACTTTTATCCTACCTAGGTTTACTAAGTCAAATATACTTATTATCTCTGCTACAAAATTGTCATCAAGAAAAATAACTTAAGATAATGACTAACTGCTTTAATGTCCCATGAAATCACCAGTAGTAGTCTAAGTATCACTATTAAGAAATGATGAATTAAATCGATGTGAGATAAGAGTTCATAGGTAAACTTTTTTGCAATGATTGTTTTATAGTATGTCTACTTAAAAATAGTTACCTGATTCTCTTTGATGATTTCAATCTTAAGAGCTTTGCTAAGATCTTGATGCACTGATGGACAGTGACTGCATTGGGGTATGGGTTGGGACTTGATAATATGGGTAAATGTAGTAACCACATCGTTTTTTCATGTGAACCCTTTATAAGAGTGTATATCAATCATACCTTAATAAAAAAGAAACAAAGAAAAAAGAAACATAACCAAAAAAAAGAGTTTTGCTAGTTAATTAAATGATAGGAGTTAATTTAATATCTAGCTCATTTCCAATTAAGATTACACACCGAAACATTGATTGCTAAACAAATCTAAGTTTACCTACTTTTGAGGAATTAAAGATGTTTGGGTCTATTACTAAATGTGTCTTGTGACCCATTGGAAAAGTACACTTTGATGAAGCATATATATATCTAGAAATTATAAAATGCATTCATAAATTTTGCCAATCTAAAGAATACCGGTGCAGAGGGAGGAGCCAAGATGGCAGCATGAATAGAGCAGTGGAAATCTCCTTCCAAAACCATATATATTTTTGAAAATACAACAAATACAACTATTCCTAAAAGAGAGATCAGAAGATACAGTACAACAGCCTGGCTACATCTACACCTGTGAGAACCCAGTGCTTCATGAAGGGGATAAGATACAAGCCACAGCCAGTGGGACACAAGCGCCCCTCACCCCAGCTCCCAGAGGGAGGAGAGGAGTCAGAGTGGGGAGGGAGAGGGAGCCCAGGACTGCTAAATAGCCAGCCATAGCCATCTGCACCAGAGCACAGACACACAGTGCAAGGGGTGCTGGATACTAGGGAAACGGGACAGTAAAACCTGCGAGTGGGTCCCTGTAGCTGGTGCCCCTGGGACAAAGAAAAGCTTTTTGAAAGTCTTAAAGGGACAGGGACCCCACAGCTGGACGGAAGCATCCCGGCACACACAGCCCAGCAGCATGGAATCCCAGGGAACTCCGGGCGCCCAAACCCCCTGGGCAGCAGGGCAGCTCTGAGGCCCCTCACAGTGATAAACAGCCTCCTGCCCATTTCCCTGCCGGCATGGCCCCACCATAGCAGAGCAGCAGCCGGAGGCCAGCCATGCCCACAACAGTCAAAGCTTCCTGCACAGCAGCCAGGCAGGAATCAGAGACCCTGTCTGCATGCAACTGCCCAGCACAAGCCGCTAGGGTCACTGTTCTCCCAGGAGAGGAAGGCCACAAACCAGCAAGAAGAGATATTCTCCCAGCTGACACACGTGCCAACTCCCCACAACTACCTCTATCACCATGAAAAGGCAGAAGAATTTGATCCAGACCAGAATCACACAGACATCTACTCTGAGAGGGAACCTGGGGAGATATACCTAACCAATCTTCCTGAAAAAGAATTCAAAATAAAGGTCATAACCATGCTGATGGAGCTGCAGAGAAAAATGTAAGAGCTAATGGACAAAGTAGGGAGGGAGACTACAGAAATAAAACAATCTCTGGAAAGACTTAAAAGCAGAATGGATGAGATGCAAGAGGCCATTAATGGAACAGAAACCAGAGAACAAGAACACATAGAAGCTGATGCAGAGAGAGATTAAAGGATCTCCAGGAATGAAACAATATTAAGAGAACTGTGTGACCAATCCAAAAGGAACAATATCTGCATTACAGGGGTACCAGAAGAAGAAGAGAGAGAAAAGGGGATAGAAACTGTCTTTGAAGAAATAATTGCTGAAAACTTCCCCAAACTGGGGGAGGAAATAATCGATCAGATCACGGAAGTACATAGAAATCCCAACAGAAGGGACCCAAGGAGGACAACACCAAGACACTTAATAATTAAAATGGCAAAGATCAAGGACAAGGACAGAGTTTTAAAGGCAGCTAGAGAGAGGAAAAAAGGTCACCTATGAAGGAAAACCCATCAGGCTATCATCAGACTTCTCAACAGAAACCTTACAGGCCAGAAGAGAATGGCATGATATATTTAATGCAATGAAACAGAAGGGCCGTGAACCAAGAATACTATAACCAGCACAATTATCATTTAAATATGAAGGAGGGATTAAACAATCCCCAGACAAGCAAAAGTTGAGGGAATTTGCCTCCCACAAACCATCTCTACAGGGTACTTTGGAGGGACTGCTCTAGATGGGGGCACTCCTAAGGTTAAATAGATGTCATTAGAGAAAATAAAATCACAGCAAAGAAAGCAGACCAAACAAATACTAACTAAAGGCAAAAAATAAAATCAACTACCCACAAAAGCAGTTAAAGGAAACACAAAAGAGCACAGAATAAAACACCCAACATATAAAGAAAGGAGGAGGAATAAGAAGGGAGAGAAATAAAGAATCACTGGACAGTGTTTAAAGTAGCTCAATAAGCAAGTTAAGTTAGACAGTAAGATAGTAAAGAAGCTAACCTTGAACCTTTGGTAACCAAGAATCTAAAGCCTGAAATGGAAATAAGTACATACCTATCGATAATCACCCTAAATGTAAGTGGACTGAATGCACAAATCAAAAGACACAGAGTAATAGAATGGATAAAAAAGCAAGACCCATCTATATGCTGCTTACAAGAGACTCACCTCAAACCCAAAGACATGCACAGACTAAAAGTCAAGGAATGGAAAAAGATCTTTCATTCAAACAACAGGGAGAAAAAAAGCAGGTGTTGCAGTACTACTATCAGACAAAATAGACTTCAAAACAAAGAAAGTAACAAGAGATAAAGAAGGACATTGTATAATGATAAAAGGGTCAGTCCAACAAGAGGATATAACCATTATAAATCTATATGCACCCAATACAGGAGCACCAGCATATGTGAAACAAATACTAACGGAATTAAAGTAGGAAATACAATGCAGTGCATTCATTTTAGGAGACTTCAACACACCACTGACTCCAAAGAATAGATCCACCAGACAGAAAATAAGTAAGGAGACAGAGACACTGAACAACACACTAGAACAGATGGACCTAATAGACATCTATAGAACTCTACATCCAAAAGCAACAGGATACACATTCTTCTCAAGTGCACATGGAACACTCTACTCTCCAAAATAGACCACATACCAGGCCACAAAAAGAGCCTCAGTAAATTCAGAAAGATTGAAATTCTACCAACCAACTTTTCAGACCACAGAGGTATAAAACTAGAAATAAATTGTACAAAGAAAACAAAAAGGCTCACAAACACATGAAGTCTTAACAACATGCTCCAAAATAATCAATGGATCAATGACCAAATTAAAATAGAGATCAAGCAATATATGGAAACAAAAGACAACAACAAAACAGAACCCCAATTTCTGTGGGATGCAGTGAAAGCAGTCTTAAGAGGAAAGTATATAGCAATACAGGCATATTTAAAGAAGGAAGAACAATCCCAAATGAATAGTCTAATGTCACAATTATCGAAATTGGATAAAGAAGAACAAATGAGGCCTAAAGTCAGCAGAAGGAGGAACATAATAAAGACCAGAGAAGAAATAAATAAAATTGAGAAGAATAAAACAATAGAAAAAACCAATGAAACTAAGAGCTGGTTCTTCAAGAAAATAAACAAAATAGATAGGCCTCTAGCCAGACTTATTAAGAGAAAAAGAGAATAAGCACACATCAACAGAATCAGAAATGAGAAAGGAAAAATCACGATGGACTCCACAGAAATAAAAAGAATTATTAGAGAATACTATGAAAACATATATGCTAAGAAGCTGGAAAACCTAGAAGAAATGGACAACTTCCTAGAAAAATACAACCTTCCAAGACTGACCCAGAAAGAAACAGAAAATCTAAACAAACCAATTACCAGCAAAGAAATTGAAGCAGTAATCAAAAAACTACCCAAGAACAAAAACCCCCAGGCCAGATGGATTCACTGCTGAAATTTATCAGACATGCAGAGAAGACATAATACCATTCTCCTTAAAGTTTTCCAAAAAATAAAAATGGAGGGAATACTCCCAAACTCATTCTATGAAGCCAATATCACCCTAACACCAAAATGAGGCAAAGATGACACTAAAAAAGAAAATTAGAGACCAGTATGCCTGATGAATGTAGATGCACAAACACTCAATAAAATATTAGCAAACTGAATTCAAAAATACATCAAGAGGATCATACACCATGACCAAGTGGGATTCATCCCAGGGATGCAAGGATGGTACAACATTCGAAAATCTATCAACATCATCCACCACATCAACAAAAGAAGTACAAAAACCACATGATCATCTCCATAGATGCTGAAAAAGCATTCGACAAAATTCAACATCCATTCATGATAAAAACTCTCAACAAAATGGGCATAGAGGGCAAGTACCTCAACATAATAAAGGCCATATATGATAAACCCACAGCCAATATCAAACTGAACAGCGAGAAGCTGAAAGCTTTTCCTCTGAGATTGGGAACAAGACAGGGATGCCCACTCTCCCCACTGTTATTCAACATAGTACTGGAGGTCTTAGCCACGGCAATCAGACAAAACAAAGAAATACAAGGAATCCAGATTGGTAAACAAGAAGTTAAACTGTCACTATTTGCAGATGACATGATACTGTACATAAAAAACCCTAAAGACTCCACTCCAAAACTACTAGAACTGATATCAGAATACAGCAAAGTTGCAAGATACAAAATTAATACACAGAAATCTGTGGCTTTCCTATACACTAACAATGAACTAACTGGAAGAGAAATCAGGAAAACAATTCCATTCACAATGGCATCAAAAAGAATAAAATACCTAGGAATAAACCTAACCAAGGAAGTGAAAGACCTATACTCTGAAAACTACAGGACTCTCTTAAGAGAAATTAAAGAAGACACTAACAAATGGAAACTCATCCCATGCTCGTGGCTAGGAAGAATTAATATCGTCAAAATGGCCATCCTGCCTAAAGCAATATACAAATTTGATGCAATCCCTATCAAATAACCAACAGCATTCTACAACAAACTGGAACAAATAGTTCAAAAATTCATATGGAACCACCAATGACCCTGAATAGCCAAAGCAATCCTGAGAAGGAAGAATAAAGTGGGGGGTGGGGGGTGGAATCTCGCTCCCCAACTTCAAGCTCTACTATAAAGCCACAGTATTCAAGACAATTTGGTACTGGCACAAGAACAGAGCCACACACTAATGGAACAGAATAGAGACTCCAGACATTAACCCAAACATATGTGGTCAATTAATATACGATAAAGGAGCCATGGACATACAATGGGAAATGACAATCTCTTCAACAGATGGTGCTGGCAAAACTGGACAGCTACATGTAAGAGAATGAAACTGGACAATTGTCTAACCCCATACAGAAAAGTAAATTCGAAATGGATCAAAGACCTGAATGTAAGTCATGAAACCATAGCAGTCTTAGAAAAAAACATAGGCAAAAATCTCTTGGACATAAACATGAGCAACTTCTTCATGAACATATCTCCCCAGGCAAGGGAAACAAAAGCAAAAATGAACAAGTGGGACTATATCAAGCTGAAAAGCTTCTGTACAGCAAAGGACATCAGCAATAGAACAAAAAGGCATCCTACAGTATGGGAGAATATTTTAATAAATGACAGATCTGATAAATGGTTGACATTCAAAATATATAAAGAGGTCATGCACCTCAACAAACAAAGAGCAAAGAATCCAATTAAAAAATGGCAGAGAAGCTGAACAGACAGTTCTCCAAAGAAGAAATTCAGATGGCCATCAGACCTATGAAAAGATGCTCCACATCGCTTATCATCAGAGAAATGCAAATTAAAACCACAATGAGATATCACGTCACACCAGTAAGGATCACCACCATCCAAAAGACAAACAACAGCAAATGTTGGCAAGGTTATGGAGAAAGGGGAACCTCCTACACTGTTGGTGGGAATGTAAATTAGTTCAACCACTATGGAGAGCAGTATGGAGGTTCCTCAAAAAGCTCAGAATAGAAATACCATTTGACCCAGGAATTCCACTTCTAGGAATTTACCCTAAGAATACAACAGCCCAGTTTGAAAAATACAGATGCACCACTATGTTTATTGCAGCACTATTTACAATAGCCAGAAATGGAAGCAACCTAAGTGTCCATCAGTAGATGAATAGATGAAGAAGATGTGGTACATATACACAATGGAATATTATTCAGCCATAAGAAGAAAACAAATCCTACCATTTGCAACATGTATGGAGCTCGAGGGTATTATGCTCAGTGAAATAAGCCAGGTGGAGAAAGACAAGTACCAAATAATTTCGCTCATATGTGGAGTATAAGAACAAAGAAAAACTAAAGGAACAAAACAGCAGCAGGTTCACAGAACCCAAGAATGGACTAACAGTTACCAAAGGGAAAGGAACTGGGGAGGATGGGTTGGAAGGGAGGGATAAGGGCAGGGGAAAAGAAAGGGGGACTTAAGATTAGCATGTATAATGTGTGTGGGGGTACGGGGAGGGCTGTGCAACACAGAGAAGACAAGTAGTGATTTTACAGCATCTTACTACACTGATGGACAGTGACTGTAATGGGGTTTGTGAGGGGGACTTAGTGAACATAATGTTCTTCGTGTAACTGTAGATTAATGATACAAAAAAAATTTGCAATAAAAAAAAAGAATACTGGTGCAACAGACAGTTCACATTGCTTACTTCTTAGCTTCCACCAGGTGTTAAAGTTTTCTAAGGATTGAAAAATTCTAGTATATATGTTGTAAACTATTAAAAATAATAAGGTAAACAATTCTATGCAAGAAAAGTAAGATGTGTATTTTCAGTAAAAGAAGGTATAAGAAATGAAGATGCATTTTGTTGAGGGAAAAGAAAGTAATTTTGCCCTAAAGAGAGGCTGAAAAAGAGAAAACATAAGAGAAAATCTGAATGTAAAAAAAAATCTGTATAGAAGGTTTATGGAAAAGGAATCTTTGGAAAAGAATTATATGTGTGGTCAGGTCTGGCTAATATTCAAATAAATGTAATTAAGAAGATGAGTTTCATAAAGCAAAATGGCATGAATGAAGCAGCAGCAGTAGACTCAGACACTGAGAAGTGACTGGTGGTTACCACAGGGAGGGGCTGGGATGGGTGAGTGGAAGGGTATAAGTCTGGGGAAAGGAAATCCCCAGGCAAAATACCTCTAAAACCCTAAGTCAGTCAAAGGGAGAAATAAAGTTTAAAACCTGTTTATTGCTTACAAACTGCAGTCCAGGCCCTTCTCTCTTTCCTGCTCCAGCAGAAGCAAAACCGGCCCTCCCCTTCACTTCTCAAGTAGAGGTAAGCCCTCCCTGCCCAGGTAATTACCCATTGATATGGAGACAAACTTTTCTCCACCCCTGAGGAATGATACAAATGCAGTAAAGCCATACTTCTTTCCACTTCTGAATGCCTATTGATATGCAGATATACTAAAGCGAGGCTAGCTATTCTGGAAATATTATAATTTTACCCACAAAGGGTGAGGGGGATAAGGGGGCACAAAAATTCTCAACTGCTATATCAGTTGGTTATGGGGACAGCAGTACAGCATGGAGAATACAGCCAATGATTCTGTAACATCTTTCTATTCTGACAGATAGTAATGGTGCAAGCGGAGGTGAGGATTTAATAATATGGGTAACTGTTAAACCAGTGTTATACATTTTAAACCAATATAAGATTGTATATCAATGATACTTCAATAAAAGGGAAAAAGGGAAGTAAGAAAAAAAAGAAAATGAGTTTTAATATAAAAAATGCACTGTACAAAATTAGAATTTGGCTTTCTCTTTGTTAAAATAACAGTTTTCTTATACTATAGGTTGGCTCTTGGTAATAGATTATAAAATGTTTTCTTTACCTTTTAATGTAATCCATCTAAAACACAAGGATTCTGTTTTGATTTGATTACTGAAGCCTTTGATAACTAAAGTGTACCTAGTCTTCTTGATATTAAAAGAGCTAAGTTTTGCTTAGAAATGTAACCTTCTGTATTTGCCTGTGAAGTCTTTGTCACTTTGGTTAAGTGGACAACTATTTTTTCACAGTGTCCTATGATTCTAATTGACCAAATGTTTTAAAAATGTTTTGATATTTTGGCAAACTTCCCCAAAATCAAATTCTAAATAAAGTCTTTTTGACTTCAAACTAACTTTGAAATTTTCCCGAGGGTACCTGAATCATCTCAAAGGATTTGTATTCTCTCCTTATAAAAAGGGAGATGTTAAACTAGTTAGGCTTATTGGATATGTTAAATTACATGCATCATCAAAAAAAAGAAATACAAAGCCATTTTTATGCTATATGGATATGTTATAATTATTTCAGTAATTAAGTGACACTCCTGAAAACCTGATGTGTGCTGGTATAATGTTAGTCATAATTCCTGTTATCTTAAAATATTGTATGTCGCAAAAATAACCAAGTTTCTTTGTAAGACACATTATAATGAATTTTAGTCAGATCCTTAACCATGGACACTCTTACACTTCCATCATTTATGATGGTTACTATTTTATTCCAATGCTTTGGCATTTCATCTTCAGGGAGATTCATGGAGAGGCCTTTGACTAGCATTCATAGGTTTCTAATAGCTTTAAAATCATCAAACTGAACTGGTGAAGAATTTCCAGAACTAAGGGAAAACCTGGATGCAAGCCAAACAAGAATAAATTACTTGGAACTGAATGAACTAAAGCGGAGGAGGAGGATTATAACTTTCATGATTCTTTCAAACATTGCTGAATTTCTAATTTTTCTTACATATTTAAAGAAAACCATTTCTCTTTTCTATTTATGCTACCTATGACTCAGCACAACTTGGTAAAATATGCCTTTGTGAACATGTAAAAAACATTTACCTTTTTCTTCCTACATGATCCATCCAGAATTCAGAAACTCAATGAGTCTTCTTATTTTCATGGCAATATAGCTGTTTGCACAAGTTCAATAAGAATATGTTCTTCCTGTACCAGCCCACAATTAGAAACATTGGTTATATTACCAAGGTTTTGACTTTAATGTCATATTTTAAGGAGATGTACATGGACTCAGGTATGACCTGACAGCTTGAAGGAACTACGATCAACTTTATGGAGTCAATAAATCCCCTTAGAAAAATCGGATTGGTAGTTTGCTTGCAAGGAAGGTTCCCAGCAGCTTTATAAGGTAATAAGGAAAGTCACTTTCTGGCAGGTACAGGAATTTCAGCATATTTGGGGGATGTCATGAAGAGAGGAACTCAACCAAATCTATAGGGGTTGCATACAGAGTCCTTGATGTGACTTCTTAGCCACTAGAGGCTTTTAAAAGTTTAATCTGAGATTTCTTCTGAAAAGTTCCAGCAAAACAGACTAAAAAGAGCCTTTTATATGGTCAATCACTATTCTTGCTGTACTCATGTAAATAATCAGGGCAAGTTTACTACAACTGGAATTATTTTGCAAACAAATTATCTTTAAGAGAAATGAGGGTGATTTGAGACAGAAAAATTATCTTTCAGTAAAACTGTAATATAACTTGTGGTTATTGTTAGGCTGGAGGAAGGAAAAACAAGGACATGCAAACAGAACAGAGAGATGCCATAGGGGGAGAATAGACAGATGCCAAGGTCCGTGCCTTATACGGAAAGGGGACAACTCTTCCTGAATTCCATCCTTCTGATGTGCCAACTAAGACCGGGATGTCAGCCACCTCTTAGAAGGAAAAAAAGTTTCTAGTTGTCTATTATGTCACCTTTAGCCAATCATACCTCTCCACACCCCCTAGGATAGCTTGCCCACTCCTCCCCCTCCTAACCCCTTAGCCCCCACCTCCCTGACCGGGTGTGACTTCCCTGGCCTGTAGTACTCAGACCATGGAACATCATCCGGGAGTGGCATTCAAATAAACTACCTGGCCCTTTGTTGCCTCTCTTCGCCTGCTTATTTTGGTTAAAATTTATTTTACATTTGGTTCTGAAACCCGGGAAGGAGTGTGAGTGTGGGGCCCCAGCTGGCCACCAGTGGCCCCGCCCCCTCCTTCCCTGACCCAGGACCTCAGCCTGCTCTCTGCTGCATGGACTATTTTCCGGTGAGTCCCTCAGTTTCTCCCGGTCTGTTTCCCTCCCTAACTCCATTTCACCTGGTCCTTTAGAAATCATATGTACATCCAGGTGGCCCACCCTCTGCAGGCATCCGGCCTGCCCCTAGCCCTGAGGTATGGGAGACATCCCTACCCCAGGCCCCAGGACGTCTGCAGGCATCCGGCCCATGCCTGGCCCTGTGGTACGGGAGACGTCCCTCACCCAGGCTCCCAGGACGTCTCCCCTGACTTGGTGCGCTTGGGACGCTGGGCGCTCCTCTCAGTGGGATTAGTTGGGAAGTGGCACAGACATGGGGAGGCTCAGACCCCACTGTGGTGTCTCATTTCTAATTTGGCTACTCTATATTTGTCCCGGGAAGTTCGCAAATAGAAGCTAGTCTTTCTTTGCTCTGAGGCCGGGCCTCAGTATCCCTTGGACAATCAATCTTGCTGGCCCCTTGAGGGAACTTTCAATTTTAGCCTCCTCACCACCTTGATTAATTATTGCCACTGGAATGGAGAGTGGGGTAAAATCCCATATGTGCAGGCTTTTTGGACTTTTCACTTCTGTCCAGACCTTTATATTGTGTTCAATGACTCAGGTTCTCCTAGCCTGATCTCCAGTTAAAGATTGTCAGCCTCTTACTCTGCCCAGTCCTTCTTCCTTTTCAGATCCACCAGAAAACCTCAGTCGCCCACCTCCCTCAGCTTGTGATCCCCTCCCCCTCCCCCCACCATCATCTTTAAGTCCTTTGTCTTCACACGTGTCACTGCCATCTTAAAGTCCTACATTTCCAACCATGCCGTTGTCCTGCTCTCCTCTTCCGGTGGCTGCACCACCCCCTCCCCCTCTCCTTCCACCTTCACAGCCCTCTTCCCCCACCAGAACAGCTCCTCCCACCCTCTGGTTCCAGAAGCCACAGACAAGTAGCTGAGGAGAGGGAAGGCAATTGGATATTAGTGACTCAAATATTTATATAAGTTTGTCTGTCTGTGTATATGTTTTTGTGTGGGGGGTGTTGCCGACTGTAGTCGTTGTATCTCAGTTGGTACGTTTGTGTGTCTAAGTGTATAGATGAAAAATATGTTATTTAAAAACAAGCGCTTGTGAAAATTGGGCATTCTAAAACTTCCAGAAAATCTGATAAAAATGTTAAGCATTAATGCTACTTTGGGTTTGGCTGAGGCGGGCATGTCCTTGTTGTTATCAGCTGCCTAAGTTAACCTAAGGTCATTTAAGTTGATGTTATCTGCTAAATCTTTTAAGAATAAAATGCTTAAAGGCTTGGCTTTGTCTAATATTCAGTAAAGGTTTTGTAAGTAATCTATCATAGTTGCTAAAAATAAGTAAACAAGCCTAGCAAATAAATATCTTAATAATACTGTATTAATGTATAACAGTGTATATGTATGCAAACAGCCTGAGAATTTTTGTGGTAACCAAAATTCTTAAAGTTTCTAAGTTATACAGACATATTTTGTGCCTAATAAGAAATTGTGCTATAAAGCACATTTCCAAAAATGATAATATACGTTCATAGATGTATCAATCTGAAGAATGCTAGTGTAACAGTTTACAATAGCCTACTTCTCATGTTCACTAAAAATTAAGGTACCTAATGGTTTTAAGTTCTAATTAAAACTACTTAAAGTAATAAGGAAAACATTTCTGCATACTAAAGAATGTGTCTTTTGATAAAAGAAAGTAACTTTGTTCTAAAGTACAGCTGTTTATTTAGAGGGAGAACTCTAAATGTAAAAAGGTTGTAGAAAGTTTGTGGAAGAATTTAGTATGGTCATGCTATATAAAATTAAAGCAAATGAGTCTCGGTATCAAGTTCACAGCAAAATTAGAATTTTATTTTCAGTTAAAAAGACAAAGTTTTCTTAACTGTTAGTCTGCTCTTAATATTGAAAGATTACAGAGAGTTCTTCTAATTGTTTTATCAAAGCAGTTTCTTATGCTTAAAGTCTCAGTGAGTTGTCAGAGTCTTTAAGAAAATGAGATCTTAATATTAAAAGGACTAAAAGCTAAACTTTGCTAACAACTGTATAACCTTCTTTATTTGCCTTTGAAGTACTTTGTTGTCATTCTAGTTAATTGGATAAGTATTGCTTCATGGCAACCTATAATCCTATTTAAGCAAGTGCCAAAGAAACTTTATTCTGACAACTTCCCAAAATCATATTCAGAAAGGTACTTTTACCTCTAGTTAACTTTGATATTTTCCAGAGGGCCCCTGGAACATGTCAGAAGAACCTTTTCTCATTGGAGAAAGTATTTGGCTAATTTAACCTATTTATCTGATATATAATTACCTGCTTAATTACCTAGAAAGCACTGTCAAAAAGAATAATGCTAAACTTTGTTACCAAATGTTTTGTGTTACAGAAATATCAGAATTTCCTTATGTCAACTGTCTTAACAGTAAG
The DNA here is from genome assembly GCF_040802235.1 of Manis javanica. Classification (NCBI taxonomy): domain Eukaryota; kingdom Metazoa; phylum Chordata; class Mammalia; order Pholidota; family Manidae; genus Manis; species Manis javanica. The sequence goes on from NC_133157.1 coordinate 86,649,829, forward strand.
CTCTCATCAGATCTTTAACCATTGTCATTTGTAAGTCTTTATTATTTATAGTCACTGTTTTATTACTCTTAAGCTAGTAAATAACTAGATTTCAGCAGAACAAGTATTAGTTACATAAGATTAAGTAAACTAAAGAAGATGATTTTGTAGCTTTTTGTTTCAAATGTTGCTGTTAAAGTGTTTTAAGCTTTTTCTCTTCAGCTGACAACAGTTTAGTAAATGACTGCCTTTATAAGCAGAATTGAAACTTTATCTTTCTCTCTACCTGATCCCTCCAGAATTTAAAAACTCTCAGTGACTATTTTTATATTTCATGGCAGTATATTTATTTGCACAAGTTCAATAAGAATCTGCTTTCCTTGTAAGAGGACAAATTAAAAACACTGGTTATATTACCAAGGCTTTGACTGGAACATCATACCTAGAGACATGTGTGTAAACTCAGATATGAACAGACAGCTTTAAGGAACTAAGATTGACTTTATAAAGCCAACAAATCCCCTTAAAAGAACTGGCCTGGTACCTTGCTTACAGAATTCCCAGCAGCCTTACCAGATGAGTAAGGAAGGTCACTGCCTGGCAGGTGCAGGAACCTCAAGAATGTCTTGGGAACCTCAGAGAATCGAGGAATTCACCCAAATGTACAGGTACTGCAGGCACAACCTGATGGCAAGTCTGGCTTGGCTTGGCTTTCTGGCTTCAATAAGCCTTTAAAAGTCCAATCTCAAATTCCTTATAAAAAGTTCCAGCAAAGCACATTTAAAAGAGCCTATGTAATCAATTGCTCTTCTTGCTGCACTTATGAAAATAATCAAGCCAACTATTAATTATTTTCTTAATCTGACTACTTCTAATAAAAATAAGGGTGATTTTAGAGAAAAGTATTGTTTCAATAATGCAGTCTTATCTATACTAAATCCCAATACTAGTCATTGAGATGTAAACTCGATCTAGAATTCCAGTCCCCAATAATGGCCTGGCTAATGCCCCTACTGGGCCCCTTAATAACAGTTTGTGGTTTACTCTTAGTTGCCCCTTGTGTCCTCAGGTTCCTCCAACAGCAGCTAACCCAGATGACCTGGGTCGCCACCAACCAGATGTTACTTCACCGTTACACACCTCTTCCCACTAAACCCCCTCCTTCGGCCTAATACCAGCCTCAAACCCCCACGACGCCCCTTGTCAGCCAGAAGTAGCCAGATCGAGTCGTCACCCATTATGACCAAAAAGCTGGAATGTTAGGCTAGAGAAAGGAAAAACAAGGACATGCAAACATAACAGAGAGATGCCATAGGGGGAGAACAGACCAGACCCCAAAGTCCGTGCCTTATATGGAAAGGGGACAGCTCTTCCTGATTTCCATCCTTCTGATGTGCCAACTAAGACCCAGATGCCAGCCTCCTCTTGGAAGGAAAAAAAGTTTCTAGTTGTCTATTATGTCACCTTTAGCCAATCATACCTCTCCACACCCCCTAGGATAGCTTGCCCACTCCTCCCCCTCCTAACCCCTTAGCCCCCACCTCCCTGACCGGGTGTGACTTCCCTGGCCTGTAGTACTCAGACCATGGAACATCATCCGGGAGTGGCATTCAAATAAACTACCTGGCCCTTTGTTGCCTCTCTTCGCCTGCTTATTTTGGTTAAAATTTATTTTACATTTGGTTCTGAAACCCGGGAAGGAGTGTGAGTGTGGGGCCCCAGCTGGCCACCAGTGGCCCCGCCCCCTCCTTCCCTGACCCAGGACCTCAGCCTGCTCTCTGCTGCATGGACTATTTTCCGGTGAGTCCCTCAGTTTCTCCCGGTCTGTTTCCCTCCCTAACTCCATTTCACCTGGTCCTTTAGAAATCATATGTACATCCAGGTGGCCCACCCTCTGCAGGCATCCGGCCTGCCCCTAGCCCTGAGGTATGGGAGACATCCCTACCCCAGGCCCCAGGACGTCTGCAGGCATCCGGCCCATGCCTGGCCCTGTGGTACGGGAGACGTCCCTCACCCAGGCTCCCAGGACGTCTCCCCTGACTTGGTGCGCTTGGGACGCTGGGCGCTCCTCTCAGTGGGATTAGTTGGGAAGTGGCACAGACATGGGGAGGCTCAGACCCCACTGTGGTGTCTCATTTCTAATTTGGCTACTCTATATTTGTCCCGGGAAGTTCGCAAATAGAAGCTAGTCTTTCTTTGCTCTGAGGCCGGGCCTCAGTATCCCTTGGACAATCAATCTTGCTGGCCCCTTGAGGGAACTTTCAATTTTAGCCTCCTCACCACCTTGATTAATTATTGCCACTGGAATGGAGAGTGGGGTAAAATCCCATATGTGCAGGCTTTTTGGACTTTTCACTTCTGTCCAGACCTTTATATTGTGTTCAATGACTCAGGTTCTCCTAGCCCGATCTCCAGTTAAAGATTGTCAGCCTCTTACTCTGCCCAGTCCTTCTTCCTTTTCAGATCCACCAGAAAACCTCAGTCGCCCACCTCCCTCAGCTTGTGATCCCCTCCCCCTCCCCCCACCATCATCTTTAAGTCCTTTGTCTTCACACGTGTCACTGCCATCTTAAAGTCCTACATTTCCAACCATGCCGTTGTCCTGCTCTCCTCTTCCGGTGGCTGCACCACCCCCTCCCCCTCTCCTTCCACCTTCACAGCCCTCTTCCCCCACCAGAACAGCTCCTCCCACCCTCTGGTTCCAGAAGCCACAGACAAGTAGCTGAGGAGAGGGAAGGCAATTGGATATTAGTGACTCAAATATTTATATAAGTTTGTCTGTCTGTGTATATGTTTTTGTGTGGGGGGTGTTGCCGACTGTAGTCGTTGTATCTCAGTTGGTACGTTTGTGTGTCTAAGTGTATAGATGAAAAATATGTTATTTAAAAACAAGCGCTTGTGAAAATTGGGCATTCTAAAACTTCCAGAAAATCTGATAAAAATGTTAAGCATTAATGCTACTTTGGGTTTGGCTGAGGCGGGCATGTCCTTGTTGTTATCAGCTGCCTAAGTTAACCTAAGGTCATTTAAGTTGATGTTATCTGCTAAATCTTTTAAGAATAAAATGCTTAAAGGCTTGGCTTTGTCTAATATTCAGTAAAGGTTTTGTAAGTAATCTATCATAGTTGCTAAAAATAAGTAAACAAGCCTAGCAAATAAATATCTTAATAATACTGTATTAATGTATAACAGTGTATATGTATGCAAACAGCCTGAGAATTTTTGTGGTAACCAAAATTCTTAAAGTTTCTAAGTTATACAGACATATTTTGTGCCTAATAAGAAATTGTGCTATAAAGCACATTTCCAAAAATGATAATATACGTTCATAGATGTATCAATCTGAAGAATGCTAGTGTAACAGTTTACAATAGCCTACTTCTCATGTTCACTAAAAATTAAGGTACCTAATGGTTTTAAGTTCTAATTAAAACTACTTAAAGTAATAAGGAAAACATTTCTGCATACTAAAGAATGTGTCTTTTGATAAAAGAAAGTAACTTTGTTCTAAAGTACAGCTGTTTATTTAGAGGGAGAACTCTAAATGTAAAAAGGTTGTAGAAAGTTTGTGGAAGAATTTAGTATGGTCATGCTATATAAAATTAAAGCAAATGAGTCTCGGTATCAAGTTCACAGCAAAATTAGAATTTTATTTTCAGTTAAAAAGACAAAGTTTTCTTAACTGTTAGTCTGCTCTTAATATTGAAAGATTACAGAGAGTTCTTCTAATTGTTTTATCAAAGCAGTTTCTTATGCTTAAAGTCTCAGTGAGTTGTCAGAGTCTTTAAGAAAATGAGATCTTAATATTAAAAGGACTAAAAGCTAAACTTTGCTAACAACTGTATAACCTTCTTTATTTGCCTTTGAAGTACTTTGTTGTCATTCTAGTTAATTGGATAAGTATTGCTTCATGGCAACCTATAATCCTATTTAAGCAAGTGCCAAAGAAACTTTATTCTGACAACTTCCCAAAATCATATTCAGAAAGGTACTTTTACCTCTAGTTAACTTTGATATTTTCCAGAGGGCCCCTGGAACATGTCAGAAGAACCTTTTCTCATTGGAGAAAGTATTTGGCTAATTTAACCTATTTATCTGATATATAATTACCTGCTTAATTACCTAGAAAGCACTGTCAAAAAGAATAATGCTAAACTTTGTTACCAAATGTTTTGTGTTACAGAAATATCAGAATTTCCTTATGTCAACTGTCTTAACAGTAAGCTCTCATCAGATCTTTAACCATTGTCATTTGTAAGTCTTTATTATTTATAGTCACTGTTTTATTACTCTTAAGCTAGTAAATAACTAGATTTCAGCAGAACAAGTATTAGTTACATAAGATTAAGTAAACTAAAGAAGATGATTTTGTAGCTTTTTGTTTCAAATGTTGCTGTTAAAGTGTTTTAAGCTTTTTCTCTTCAGCTGACAACAGTTTAGTAAATGACTGCCTTTATAAGCAGAATTGAAACTTTATCTTTCTCTCTACCTGATCCCTCCAGAATTTAAAAACTCTCAGTGACTATTTTTATATTTCATGGCAGTATATTTATTTGCACAAGTTCAATAAGAATCTGCTTTCCTTGTAAGAGGACAAATTAAAAACACTGGTTATATTACCAAGGCTTTGACTGGAACATCATACCTAGAGACATGTGTGTAAACTCAGATATGAACAGACAGCTTTAAGGAACTAAGATTGACTTTATAAAGCCAACAAATCCCCTTAAAAGAACTGGCCTGGTACCTTGCTTACAGAATTCCCAGCAGCCTTACCAGATGAGTAAGGAAGGTCACTGCCTGGCAGGTGCAGGAACCTCAAGAATGTCTTGGGAACCTCAGAGAATCGAGGAATTCACCCAAATGTACAGGTACTGCAGGCACAACCTGATGGCAAGTCTGGCTTGGCTTGGCTTTCTGGCTTCAATAAGCCTTTAAAAGTCCAATCTCAAATTCCTTATAAAAAGTTCCAGCAAAGCACATTTAAAAGAGCCTATGTAATCAATTGCTCTTCTTGCTGCACTTATGAAAATAATCAAGCCAACTATTAATTATTTTCTTAATCTGACTACTTCTAATAAAAATAAGGGTGATTTTAGAGAAAAGTATTGTTTCAATAATGCAGTCTTATCTATACTAAATCCCAATACTAGTCATTGAGATGTAAACTCGATCTAGAATTCCAGTCCCCAATAATGGCCTGGCTAATGCCCCTACTGGGCCCCTTAATAACAGTTTGTGGTTTACTCTTAGTTGCCCCTTGTGTCCTCAGGTTCCTCCAACAGCAGCTAACCCAGATGACCTGGGTCGCCACCAACCAGATGTTACTTCACCGTTACACACCTCTTCCCACTAAACCCCCTCCTTCGGCCTAATACCAGCCTCAAACCCCCACGACGCCCCTTGTCAGCCAGAAGTAGCCAGATCGAGTCGTCACCCATTATGACCAAAAAGCTGGAATGTTAGGCTAGAGAAAGGAAAAACAAGGACATGCAAACATAACAGAGAGATGCCATAGGGGGAGAACAGACCAGACCCCAAAGTCCGTGCCTTATATGGAAAGGGGACAGCTCTTCCTGATTTCCATCCTTCTGATGTGCCAACTAAGACCCAGATGCCAGCCTCCTCTTGGAAGGAAAAAAAGTTTCTAGTTGTCTATTATGTCACCTTTAGCCAATCATACCTCTCCACACCCCCTAGGATAGCTTGCCCACTCCTCCCCCTCCTAACCCCTTAGCCCCCACTTCCCTGACCGGGTGTGACTTCCCTGGCCTGTAGTACCCAGACCATGGAACATCATCTGGTAGTGGCATTCAAATAAACTACTGGCCCTTTGTTGCCTCTCTTCGCCTGCTTATTTTGATTAAAATTTATCTTACAGTTATTAGATTCTAGTGCTGTTCATTGTCTTTGAGGTTTGGGACTGGATCCTAAATTCTTCTAGTTTCCTCATATCTGGCTACAACTTTCCACACCAATGTTTCCAATTTTTTCCATCTTTCTGACTTGGAATCGCTAAGAGCAAAAGTTATCTTTGTTCCCTGAAACTCTGCAAAATTGAATGTGAACAACTTGATATAAATTAAGAGACATCACTAGAAGGGCTCATGTATGGAAAATGTTCAAGTCTGTTGGTCTGTGGTCACTCAGAAAGGTCACCAGAAACATTCAAACTGCAAACCAGGAAATCCTACCAGATTGCCCACGCCTGCCCTCACTCATCTGAAGATGCTTTGAGCTGGACATCTAGAAATCTTCTGACTGGCTGCCTTCAGAACTTAGAAACTGGGAATACAGTCTGCTCTACTCATTAACCATTGTGTTTCTTTTATTTCTGCAGAAATGCCTCTTATTAAAAACCTGATTGCTTGCACCACTTACCTAACTTTGGGAGCTCACTTACATTATTGCCCCCTGAAGTGAGACACAGTGTTAAACTGAACCGACTTCTTATCAGAGTTAAAAGACTGGTTCAGTGAGATGGAACAGTCTAACAACTCTACTAATTTGTGCTATGTTCATTTGGTTATTAGACCAGCCAATTACCCTGGAAGGGTAGAGAGAAACTTTGTCATCCCCACAAAAGTTTCCAAGGGGTTTGGCATTAATCACTTAATTATTGTTATTATCATTATTATCATTGTTCTCATAGCTGAGAGACTGAATTTGTAAACACAAATGACCAGACCACAGATGACAGTTTAATTCTGACCAGGAGCTCCTGCATCTCACCCCTTGCTTCTGGCCCTAAGGTGCTTTCTGAGCCATACACGTGTGATGCCTCCTGCATAGCCTGCTTCCAGCTCCCCACCTCCCATGCTGACAACACCTGGAACCTCTGCTTGTTTCCCCTGTAAACCTTTCTCCCTCTTCTGCATGCCTTTGAGTTTCTGCCAAAGGCACATGATGATAGCTAATCTTTGGCTCCAGCAAGCAATGAATAAATAGCCTTTAGCTGTTTTCTTTCTGGTGCTGAGTCTTCAATGAGTTTTGGACACTTGCTTACGTGCATTTCTCTACCAGATGGCCTGTGCCTTTCCACCTGGGTCTGTGTCTAACTTACCGTGGTATTATTAACGTCCATGCCAAGTCAGCGCTAAGTACACTTTCTGAATGACCGAACACACACACAAATGAATGTCCAGAGCTTTGCATTTTCAAATCTTTTGGTTCCTGAGCTGAGTCAAGGGACAATTGCCATTGGCCTGTTCTACCTAATTGAGGAGGAAAGACAAGGAGGAAGAAAGTAGAGAAGTAAAATGTGTTCTGTGGATGGACTGGATGCAAGGGAGTGATGAATGTGATTGTGACCTTTGCTATGGGATGGTGGGGTTGGTGGGTTTGGGTTTTATAGGGCCAGAAGCTTACACAGTTTGGGGTCCTCCATGAGGCAAGCAGTAGAGAGTCAGGTACAGAGCCTGAAAGAGGCTGGTTTTGGGTAAAATTGCAATATTTCCAGAATCTCTCACCTGGCTTTAGTGCATAGGTGTTTCCAAGGGGTGAAGAGAATTAGTCCATCTCCATATCAGTGGGTAATTACAGGGCTGCCAGGGTTTATCGGGACCTGAGAGGTGGGGTGGAGCTGTTTTCTGCTGCAGCCTGGTCAGGAGAGATACTGGATAACTGCTTGTAAGAAATAAACAGGCTTCTTAACTTTATTTCTCCCTTTTACTGATTTTGGTTTGAGAGGTATTTTGCCCCAGGATTTTCGACCCGGAGTTACACTGGCGAAATTGGGAGTCCCAGGCTGAAGCTGCCTCAGCTTCCAAGTGAATCTACCTCTGAATCTGTTGACAGCAGAGGTGAATTTTGTAAAACTGTAACATATCCCTCACTACTGACTTAACTTTGGGTGTTAGGAACTGCTAAAAGGTAAGCTGAAGCATTTTAAACATTTCAAGAGTTTATCTGAGCCAAAATTGGTTCAAATTCAAATTTCAATTCAAAGCCCAAACTGAAAAACTTTTATAGGCAGAAGGGAGCAGTAACCAGGAAGTTGTACAGGGCAAAGCAGAGCGGAGGTTGTGTCCGCTTCCCAGCCGGCACTGCAGGGCTCTGTCAGGCAGGTGGCAGGGCCAGGGCTGAGGAGGTGATGCCCAGTGGCTGGTTTCATTCCATTTCTGCAAGAGCCGAAACTGTAATTAAGTCTCAGTTTGGCGATGTGGGGCTCAGCACATGCAACTCTGTATTGGGCCTGTTGTCCTGTGTCTTAAGAACACTGCAAGGCAATCAGGAATTCTGCTGAAAACCTGCCGCATCGCAAGCAGACAGTGATAAACTGTTGAGCTCACCTGACTTTTTCTGATCTGTAGGTCCCTTAGCACTGTTTGTTAAAAATCTGGCTTGCTTATTATACTTTACAAAATGCCTTGACAGGCATATTCAAATATTCAAAACTGTCCTTGCATTATCTCAAGCACAGATACTTATGTGTGTTCTAAGGAGGAATATTGAAACAGAAAAAGGCATTGAGAAATTAAATTAAACTCCTGTAAATACCACTTCCTAACTTGAAATTGTTGAAGCTGGGCCTTTCATTGCTTCTTCACGGCTCGCAATGACAATTTCAGAGATCAGCTGTGAGTTTGCCCGCTGCACTGGGAAATGTTTATTATTTTTCTTTTGCATTAACTAGGTTGTTTAATTACTTTGGTAAAGTTCACAAACACAGTTCTTCAGTATAATGCGAGGGCCCACCAGAGAGAAAGTTTTAAATGCCATTGTCTTGCTTAGGGTTTTACCCCATCCTTAATTGCTCAGAAATAGATACGAAAAATACTATCTGTTTCTTCAATAGATAGGACAAAACACAAGTTTACCTATTTCTGCGCTAACACTTTCAGCTGCAAAGACTAAGATAAGGTTTCTATTTCATATTTTTTGCATTGTCTTTTCAAACAGGTCTTTTCAAAATGGTAGGTGAAAAAATAAAATAGAACTTATATGCTTATAGTGAAGAGCCAACTCCCCAAGCCCATAAAATTCCTACTTCCGTTCCTGTAGCCATGTGTTCCCATTGTAGTAAAAATGTGTGTTTCAGTGAAAAATGATGCATTGTTTAGTCACCCTTCTAGCTTATCTGACAGTCTGTGCTTGCTCTGAGACTTTTATTGCCCCTAAGCTGTTGAAGAGTTCCGAAAATGTTAGGTAACTGATAACATGCCAAATAATACTTCTCTATGAATATGCAAATATATTCTTTCAGATGGGGGTTCAATTGACTCCCTCACTAAGGTGAAGGAGAGAAAAAGACACCCCTCCAAAATAGACCTTTTGGGCATAAAGTTTATCTCAAGCTGATTTTTTTTTAATTGCAGACCCAGGAGAAGACCTTGAGAACTGAGTCAAAGGGAACTTGTCACCGAAGGAGGTACTGGCTTAAAATCTGATCAAGAACCTCACTGTGCTCTGTCTGATGGAACTCCCCACACCAGCCTCCCCAACTTTCTTTTGTCTTTAGCTGAAGACAGTATCTGAGGTGGAGGTTCAGGCCGTTTCAGAGAGTTAACTAGTTTTCCTGGGCATCTGCCACATCACAGGAGGTACACATGCCGTTGAGCGTGTCCGCTGTTCTCCAGTGTATCTCTCTTTTTATCCCAAGGGGGTCTCAGTCAGGACCTGAGAGGGAGAGAGGGGAAGGTATTTTTCCTTTTCCACTGTGGAAAAGCCAGCTTTGCCCCCACTAGAAAACTCATTTCAATACTTCTGATAAATGAATGTGTCTATTTTTGTATTGTCCTTTGAACCAGTTGTAACATCTGTCTACTTCACTCATTAGTAATGAGTGAAATAAAATCTTCAACATTTATTCATTTTATATCTGCACTAGATACACGATTTTTACTTTTTTGAAAATTATCCTTTAAAACCATTTTCTGCCATATTTTGTTTAAGCCTTCTATGATTATATACGCAGCTTTAAACGCTTTGTTTTTAATCACTGTCTCTTGATTTTTTTTTTCTTTAGAAATCATTGCGTCTTCTCTCTAAATTTTCTCTCTTCTCTCTAAATTTGTTATTTTCTTTTTAGTTATTGCCCAGAGTTAGCCAAATCAAGGTTACGGGCATGATCCTGCAGATGGTCAAGTCTGTCTAAGACTTCAAACACCAGAACCAGCTGGAGGTCTCCAGGACCACCTGGTTGTAAATGTGGGGGTACTCAGGACCATCTTCAGGTTTGATAATTCACTAGAATAACTTCCAGAACTTAGTGAGATAGGGCAGAGATGTGGGATAATCATCCTGATTAATTTTTCCTGCCTATGATGAAAAATGTTGAGGTATAAATAGTGTAGTAAGAATAGGAGGAACTCCATCTTAAGGCTCAGATTCCATTTTAAAAACCAGGGAGTTAGGAGGTGAGATTCCTGACATACTTTGTCATAATCAGCCAATAACCAACCCTCCAGCAGGGCGAGCAGCCCTCACTGATATGGCCCCACTGCTGAGGGGGGCCACTATCTTGAGAGGAACAGGATCAAGAAATCCCTGGTGTTAAGTTTATCTTGCGGAATGTCTGGAGGACTGACTGTGGTGACACAAAGCCTCTCCCCAGAAACGGACAGCGTGTGACCGCATGTCAGGCCTGCGTGCTCCTCCCACCCTCGCCCGCCCTGGCCCTGTGCCCCGTTCTTGAAAGCCCTAAAAGACAGAATCCTACCTTTAAATGTGCCTCGTCTCTGAGGCTACCCACACTCCCCTTTTCTCGAATGTGTACTTTCCCTTAAATAAAGCTTTCTCATTGCTCAACTCACTGAGCTTTGTCTCCACGCTCTTCCAAGCCTCTTGAGTGGTTAATAAGAGACCCCTTCTCCCAGTGGTAAGTGTCTTTGTTACTTCATTATTTCATCAATTTTCTAGACATAAGCACAAGTCTTCACTGTCTCTGTCCTACTTCAGACAATAGGCAGGGGCTACCGAGAGCTCTGATTTGGGCTGGCAAGCTCCCGGTGTGATGCCCGGGTGACCCGGACAAGGCTGCGGCCATGTGAACCTGCTCTTCAGCAGCCTGCCCAAAAATGTCCTTTCTTTGCTTTTAGGAAGCTCTCAGTAATCTCCCTCCATCCAGTGCTCTGCGGCTCCCCTAGATCCTGGGGTGGTAGGGGCTTAGCTCCCACGCCGTGCCGGTTCAAGTGGACCCTGGACGCCAGGTGACCCTGGCTTCAGGAGCTGGCGAGGGTCTGCCCTGTGCTGAGGTTCAGTGGGCTTCGCTCTCCTCCCCCTGCTCCTCCTTGCTCTCTGCTGCCTGCACGGCTGCCGACATTCACTGCTGCTGCTCTCTTCAATGAATTCTTTCCTTACCTGTACTTGTCTAACACGTACGAGAATTCTTCCTCTATTAGAGTCAAGAACCCTCCCCGTCCAGGCTGAGGTTTCACCTGGTACACAGGGAGGGACCTCCCCAGACGCAGCCGCCTGACAGCATTAGGAAGGTGCTATACTTATGATTACAGTTTTACTGTAGCAAAAAGGTACAAATTACAATCAGCCAAGGGAAGAGGTGCATAGAGCAGAGTCTGAGAGGAGACCCAAGACAGAGCTTGCCACAATACCGTGACTCCAGAACCCCCACGGAGTCGTGGCCCAGCCACAACCCTGGCAGCACATGTGGAATATTACTGATGAGGGAACTGCTTTTGAACTTTCAGTCCAAAGCTTTTTTTGAAGCTTTGTTCTGTAGGCATGACTGATTGATTCACTGCCCCTATGCCCAGCCCCCTCTCCCCTCCCTGGAAGTCAGGCTTTATCCCGGGGCCCAGGGGCCCATCCTGAACCACCTGGTCAGCAAGCTGACCCGATGTGGCTCCCAGACCCCCATGGATGACAAGACACTCCCTTCACTTGGTAGTAGTAGGATTTAGAAGTTAGCTGGGAACAAAGGCCATATTTCTTTTTGAGAGAGGCCAAACTCCTTACTAATTATTACACTGTTTATTTTTCAACTTTAAGTAATATACTTACATTTGTTTTTCTCATGCCTAGTCCTCTGGAATCCTAGAACACAAGATGAGAGGGAACACGAAGGCAGTTAGGACTCCCCCTCCTCCTTTTCTCTCTTGCACGTCCCAACTTCTCTCAGCTATGCCTTAACTTCTACACAGAGTTTGAATTCTTTAAAATTTATTTTATAAGCATAGGATAGTTATTTTTTAAAATCCAAACCAATGTATCATGTTACAACTGCTTGTAAACATACTTTGCAACAGAACCTCATCAAATGCTGCTGTGCCAACCCAAGGCCCATCCCCGGGCTGCTCAGAGAAACATTTTTCCAGGACTTAGATAAATTAGGTTTTTACATCTTCTGCTACTTACACAAAGTTAGGCCTCATTTTAATTCACATCGCATTTGGACTACTGTTTTCCTTTTCAGGTTTTTTTTCTCTGGGGTTTCTCAGCGTTATTCTTTTTCTTGTTGCCAGTGATTTCTGTGACTTCCACACACCACCAAGAGATAGTGAGGATGTAGAGAGAAGAGAACCCTTGTGCGTTGTTGGTGGGAATTTAATTGGGGAAGCCACTGTAGAAAGCAGTATGAAGGGTCCTCAAAAAACTAAAAATAGAAATACCATACAACCCAGAAAACAAAATCAGGAACTTGAAAAGAAATGTGTACTCCTATGTTCACTGCAGCACTATTTACAATAGCCAAGGTATGGAAGCAACCAAAATGCCCATCAACAGGTGAATAGAAAAAGATGTGGTACATATACATGATGAAATATTGCTCAGACTTAAAAAAGAAGGAAATCCTGCCATTTTTATAACTTGAATGGACCTAGAGGGTATTATGTTAAGTGAAATAAGTCAGACAGAAAGATAAACACCACATGATTTTACTTACATGTGAAATCTAAAAATAAAACAAATTAACAAACAAAACAAATAGATTAATAAATGCAAAAACAGACTTGTGGTTAGCATAGGGATAGGAGTAGGGACAAGGGTGAAATAGGTAGAAGGGAAAGATAGTGAAAAAGTTTGGTATCTTGACCTGCGTTATGGTTACATGAGTGTATACATGTCAGAATTTGAGCTGCACACTAAGATGTGTGTATTTTATTATATGTCGTCAATAAAAATACCTAGCTTCTCAATTCCATTTTCTATTGTGTATTATCCACTTAGTTTTTAAAGATGTTCTTTCCAATCTTCATGTATCTTTGCTGTTTGAAATTTTATGAGGATGTTGGATTTCAAAACAATAAGACATGGGTGTTTGTCACTCATTCATTGCAGATGTAGAGATAGAAGGGTAGGGTGGGCCTCTGTGGTTAGTCATTTTAGAACATAAAAAGCTTAGGAATTCCTCAGCTATAGCTGGTATCCAGGAGTACAGTTACAGTTAGATAAGTTCAATATTTTCCCCTTTTAAACTGATCTCATATTTTCCAGGTTGGCCTTCTATTATTTTTGTTGACAGTGAGCTAACCTGGACAATGGACTCAGCATCTCAACTACTGAATTCACATTTTAAACTATTTTTTAAGTGAGACTTTAATTTCCCCATTTTAAAAATTTACTTAATGTCTTTTGTGGGAAAGGGTTTTCTATATGGAATATTTTATTGAATCATTTAGATTAAAATCAGAGGTTAAAAGGTTAATTCCCTCTAGAATGTCTTCTCTGTCATGGAAACAGGCTCACGGTAGAAAGGGAAGACATACACATGTGTTTGTTCTGCCATTTTCCACCAGACTATTGAGTGCTGGCCCCAGAGTTTATGATAAAACAGCTTTTTCTGCAGTCTGAATTATTGATCTTTCCTTAGGGGATCAGTTTTTTATTTTCCCTATTTTGGTGTTTCTCTTTCATCCTTCCTGCATATATCTGCTGGTTCTACATTTATTTAAAAACACCAAGGATTAATGATTGAATTGGAAAGAGACTGTTTGCGGTTATATTTGCCCTGCATATCACAAGACTGATGAGGAGTGAGGGATGGGGGCTGATGCAGATAATGGGGAGATATGACCCCCAAGTCCCCCACCAGAGTTGTCACTGAGTGATTCTAAGGGGGTTGGCTTGGTTTTACTTGGCTGGGATGAAGGCACAATTTTTTCCCAAGAATCCTTCCCCTGAGTTAGTATTCTGCCTAAGAAACCTGTGTGTAGGGGCCAGGCATAGCAGAGATCAGGTCTGCCGTAACTTCTATAACTGAAGTACTGCCTCTTTGAATACCAAGAGTGTCCACACAGCTCAGCGTAGTCTATATTAACATTGTCTTCATCAACATAGTTCCAAGAAACTCTTCAACAGGAAGATAAAAATTGCAATGAGCTCTATTTTTCTAAAAACTTTCTGGATGACCCACTGAACTTTCAGTAAAAGCATCATCTCCACCACAGCCATGCTGAAAATTCCTGCTGGAGGCCCCCCTACAAGGGTGCACCCACCACCTCGTGGCCATTCATGCTGTGGGAGTTCCCAGGAATCTCATCAGTGACAAACCCCAGCTGCAAAGTCACCATCCAAAAGGTTAATTCCCTCTGGAATGTCTTCTCTGTCACAGAAACAGGCTCATGGTAGAAAGGGAAGGCATATATATGTGTTTGTTCTGCCATTTTCCACCAGACTATTGAGTGGTGGCCCCAGAGTTTGTAAATTTGCCATAAGTTAGATTTTGCTTGGATTTTAAAAAGACAAACTCCTCTTTGAAGATACCAATTTGTATTTTTTCTAAAACATAATTTACAAAGTTTGTACATTAAGAAAATGATCCCACAGTTCATGCAGGTCCAACTCGTGATTTATCCCGAGGCTTTGTGATCTCCATGTCCCTTCCCTATTCCTTTGCACCTTGCCCTCTGCTTGAAGCTGAGCTTAGAGGATGAGAGCGAGGAGCTCCTGTGCCCCCTGGCCAATGCGGGGCTCTGGCAGGAGAGCAGAGAGAAGGGAGGGAAGTCCAGGTGTCCGCTTCCCTTGTTCCCTTCCACGGTGGTTGTCTTGGGCTACATCTAAAGACAGGAAGTCACTGTTGTTTTCAAGGCAGCCTGTTATACAGAACCTTCCTCCCTCCAAAATTCCCCCCAGGTGCCTCTGGTCCAGCAGTGGCTGCAGCTCTACTACTGGCCCCTGCACTCTTTGGTGGCTTCCCTGAAGCCTGCACACACTTTGCAAACACATTCCTAGAGGAGCCCTCCTGGTGTGTCCCATCGTTTCCTGTTGTTCACCTGCCTGACACAAGTGTCTAGTTTGAGATAAAAAATATTATCTATCTGCATGATGAGGATTCATGCCACTGGGACTAGCTGGGCAACATGCATGATTTGTTCATTAAGTAATTGTGGTGTTTTTGCTCAACCCAGCATTAAACGATATTCTATGTATCCTCATATTTATTCAGCTTCAGCATAGATATCAATGCTAGGCTAACATGCTTATTATTGAATGACAAAATGATGATTTCCTCAGTGTCTTCATATTTATACAAAAGGTCATTACTTGCACAATCACAGAATGAATTTTTGCCATTTTGTGATTTTATTTACCTCATTGCCATTAAATTGCAGGATCTGGGATTCTAAACTGCCTAACAAAGGTAAGAGTGATCTTAATCCTAATGTCCTTCTTACCACTGTATGATGTTTTTTGGGGGCACAACTCCAACTCAAATGGCCACCCCTGTATATTCCGTCCTTATCCTGCTGAAATTTTTCCCAAAGCATTTATGATCACCTAACATGTTATACATTTATTTGTTTATTTAAATTTACATTATCCTTGCTGGGCTGTAAGCCTAATGAGATGAGACATTTTGTGTTGTCCCCAGCTCTATCCCTGACGCTCAGGACAGATCACAGTGATTATCACTTCAAAAATACCTGTTGTGTGAAAGAATAATAAATGTGGCTTTGGAGCTGAGGAAAGAGATCTGACTCTCTGGAGATGATAAATGATTGATAATAGTTCAGCTATAAATCTGGTCTCCAGAAGTCTGTGGAGGCTGAAGGTATGAGACAGGTAAAGGAAGGCTGTAGGGGTCCTGAAAAGGGGGGCCATATAAGAGGAGGTCTGGAGAGAGCACTGTCATGGAAAGTGGTGTCATAATGAAACATTTTGAAAAGAAAGGAATTGCCATCTAATTATCAAATGCAGCAGAAAGACCAGGTAAAATCAAGGAAAACATCCACTGTATTTGGCACTGCGCTACTGAGTGTTACCTTAACATAGTTCGAAGAGAGCTGCAAGATGCTCACGCACTACATCCATCCCCCTTTCTTAGTGCACATGGGAGTGTCATGGGAATGGACAGGCTGGTCTAGATCCACCAGCTGTTTCATGCATGGCCACCACAGGAGGATCTCCAGAGTCTGCACAGGTGAAAAGACAAGAGGCAGGGGCACTTTGCCATCTTCTCATGCCATGGCTGGTGGCTGTGAGTACCCCCTGGATCTGGAGGCAGGAGACCGTGGGTCAGAGGAACAACACGTGTGAAGAGCTGCATGGCAGACTGGCACCACTGCCAAGCAGAGTGAGTGAAAAATGTGTCTGTCATAAGCCCTGAAGTTTGTGAGTGGTGTGTGATAACAGCAAAGCTGATTAGTGCACCTTAACACACCATGTTCCCTTTCTCTAACACCTGTTCATAAGCAGAAAAGCAAGCACCTGGTCAAGTCCAAGCCACGCTAATAGAGTTCATTGCTAAGGTCCTAATGATCAGCATGAACCCTGATATGATCCCTTATCAATTATCATCGAATGTTATGTGGCCTATATACTATGAAGTGTTCGTGTCCATTAACCAATAGGCATTTATTGAAAACCTAACACTTTGGAGAGGAAAATAAAAATGTGAGGTATGTTTTTTAGTTAGTGAAAATATAGACTTCCACTCAAATATGATAAGACTGGCTGGTCAACCTTAAAAAATCAGCAAAGGGTAGGCTTCCTCCTCACCCTTCATTCTTCTTTCAAAGTCACTCTGCAAGTTTCTATCAAGATGAACTCAGCCATCTGCCTCATGCCAGCTCTAAGTATCTGACTTTTACTGGTGCAGTCTCAAGCCACTGTAATTAATTCACAACCATCTCAAGCAAGTGCTCAGAAGTGCCTAGCAATCCACAATGTTTGCGCTAGTAAGCTCTGTCTCCTTTTAATAAAGAAGACACTTTGATACAGGGTTTACTTTTTTCAACCAATCCCAGTCCAAAGTCATCCTTACCTTCATGAGCTAACCTTGGTCCACACTTCACTGAGGAAAGACATCATCTGTCATCTTTCCAGGAGCATGATAACACATCTGCCTGCATCCTTACCTTCTCCCCTTCTTCAACGTTTATCATAAAAGGAACACCCCCTCTCAGATCAAAGGATATTCCCATCATGGAGTGCAGGACTCTCATCTCTCCTGCCTTTTCAGGAACTGTCATCCATGCACTGTAGCAGTTCCGGAGGGTGGGCGTGTTCTATGTGCCATGCACACTCGAGGACTTGAGGCAGAGCTGAGCCACACACAGCGTGTGAGGAGGATGAGTCCTCTCAGACTGCCTGCAGACGGGCGCGGTGTCCGCTGACTGCTTCAGGAGATGCCTGAGGAGCCACGGCTCCAGGCAGAGGACACCAAGAGTTCCATTTTAGAACTTTTGTATTTTAAGCTACTTGACATGCAGATGAACACATTTGTCTGGAGAAGTTTCAACTGAATTTGCTGAGAGGCAGTGGAGTAGATACGCTACCCACATGGCTGTAGGAGGAGATCCCAAAGTGGGACCGAGGGCCTCGGACATTCAGCTGTCAGGTAAAGGGGATTCAGCAAAGGGAATTTAGGAGGAGTAGCAAAATCTAAAATGAGAACCAGAATCTGGTGAGCAAGTTATTCTGGACTTCCTGAGCCCTTGTGATGTATCATCACTTAGAATTTAGCACTTCGTTGGCCTAACCTAGATTTCACATGATTTGTAATAATATTATTAAAATGCCTTAAATTTTCCTAAAATGTCATCAATCCAGATTATCTCCAACAGGCACACTATAAATAATTTACAAGAATGGTTAATATTTGGGGGTTTAGTTAGGAATTACAATCCTTAACTATTCACTCTCCAAGAGTAAAAAAAGCATTTAAGATGTAGGAAAGCAAATCATTCATAAAAATGTAAAGTAGGCCAAACTGTAATTAATGCAGGCAACTGAAGACATTTCATGACTCATGACCCAGTCCATTAGCTAAGGAATATGTTCCTTAGAAATGTACATGTTACCCTTACTTCTAAATCAGAATTTATTGCTTAAGACACTGCTTCCTCTGACCCAAATAATGCAAATTTTATAATGCTGTGTAAGTAGAGACAGGCACTAAATAGAAACTATAAATAATTTGCTTATTGACTCATAAATTCCAAGTTTTTTGAACATGGAAATACTTTAAATTTTCTTCTACATACACAAAGAATGAATATATCAAGAGAAAAAGTATTTTATCAAAAAAATAGATTGCATTAAAGAAGATATAATTGTAAAGTGTCCAATATTTCAGAAGTGATGTATAATTTTATATTTAATTTAACATAAATATTCTATTCATGAAAATTAACCACACATTTTAGATTTTGGTCTGGAATGGAAATGATAAGACTATCTAGGAAATTCATCTTCATGTTGGAGATAAACTTCTCTGTAACACAAAGTGACTCAGAGATTTGGTGTTTATCTACTGAGTTTAGGCAAAATAACTTTTCTAAACAAATAATTTAAGGTAACATATGATGTAATTATTAAATTATATTTTATATCATGAAAATACAAAAATAACTAAAGGAATAGCAAAGCTGGTATCAGATTGAGCAATATTTCTTGAAATTTTTTCTCCCAGTTTTATTGAGATATAACGGCCATACGTCACTGTATAAGTCCCAGGTATATAGCATAATGGCTTAATTTACATATATTGTGAAATGATTGCCACAGTATGTTTAGCTAATATCCATATCTTACACAGATACAATAAAAGACAAAAAAAACCTTTGTGATGAGAAATCATAGGATGTATTCTATTAGCGACTTTCCTATATAAAATAGCTATAGTCATCATGTACATTACATCCCCAGTATTTAATTATCTTATAATTTGAAGTTTGTACCTTTTAGCCACCTTCCTCCAATTCCCCCTCTGCACCTCACCTCTAGCAACCACAAATTTGATCTTTTTCTTTAAGATTTTTTTTGTTGTTGTTGTTCTTGTTTTTCTTTAGATTGTACATACAAGTGGATCATATGTTATTTATCTCTCTCCACCTGACTTATTTCACTTAGCATAATGCCTTCAAGTTCCATTCATGTTGTAGAAAATGGTAGGATTTCCTCACTTTTATGGCTGAACAATATTCCACTGTGTACATATACACACATACACACACATACACAAAATATATCACAGTGGTACATATCACAACTTCTTTAACCATTCATCCATTAAGGGGTGCTTAGGTTTCCATGTCTTGGCTATTGTAAATAAAGCTGATATTAACATGGAGGTACAGATATCTTTTTGAGTTAGTGTTTTTATTTCCTTTGGATATATTTCCAGAAGTGAAATTGCTGAATCATACAATAGTCCGATTTTTTATTTTTTGAGAAACCTCCACACTGTTTTCCATAATATCTCTGCCAATATACAATTTTACCAACAATGCACAAGAGTTCTCTTTTCTCCACATCTCCACCAGCATTTGTTATCTCTTGTCTTTTTGATGCTGGCCATTTTAACAGGCTGAGGAATTTTCATTTCTCTAATGACTAGTGATGTTCAGGATCTTATCATGCATCCATTGGCCATTTGTATATTTTCTTTGGAAAAAAATCTATGTTCGGAGTTTTATACATTTTCTAATTCTATTATTTGTGTTGGAGGGGGTCCTTTTGTTTTCTTCCACTATTGAGTTGTAAGAAATATTTGTATATTTTGGATATTAGCCCCTTATTAGATATATGGTTTGTAAAAATTTTTGTCCCATTCTATAGGTGGTCTTTTCACTTTGTTGATTCTATTTCTGTGCATGAGCTTTTTAGCTTGATGCAGTCCCATTTGTTTATTTTCATTTTGTTGTGTTTTTGCTTTAGGTGTGATTTACCAAAAATCATTACCTTGACCCATCTGAAGGAGCTTTTGCATTATGTTTTTATTCTAGGATTTTTATGGTTTCAGGTTTTACATTTAAGTCTTTAATGCAATTCAGGTTAATTTGTGAGTAGTATAAGATAGGGATCAAATTTATGTAAATATCTGATTTTACCAGCACTATTAATTGAAGAAACTATTTTTCTCCATGAAGTATTCTTGACTCCCTTGTCAAATATTAGTTAATTGAATATGCTTGGGTTTATTTATGGCTCTCAATTCTGTTCCTTAGGTCTGACTATTTTTTATGTCAGTACTATACTGTTTTCATTACTACAGCTTTATAGTGTAGTTTGAAATCAGGAAGTGCAATGTCTTCTGTTCTTAGAATTTCTTTGGCTATTTGGGGTCTTTTGTGATTCCATGTAAATTTAGGAGTGTTTTGTTTTCCTATTTCTGTAGAAAATAGCATTGGAATCTTGATAGGAATTACTCTGAATCTATAGATGGCTTTTGGTGTTATTGACATTATAATAATATTAATTCTTCCAATCCATGAACAGGTGATAACTTTCCATTTATTTATGTCTTTTTTATTTCTTTCATTAATGTCTTGTGTTTTCAGAGTCATTCACCTCCTTGGTTAAATACATTACTTGGCTAAATAATGAATTTATTATTTTTGATGCTATTGCCAATGAGATCAATTTCTTTATTTCTCTTTAAGAAAATTTCTTGTTAATATATAGAAATGCTACTGTTTTTTATGTTAATTATGTATCCTGCAACTTTCCTGAATTCATGTATTAGTTCTAACAGCTTTTTGGTTGAGTCTTTAGGATTTTCTTTCTTTCTTTTTTTTGATTAAGGTATCATTGATATACACTCTTATGAAGGTTTCACAAGAAAAACAATGTGGTTATTACATTCACCCTTATTATTGAGTCCCCCCTGTACCCCATTGCAGTCACTGTCCATCAGTGTAGTAAGATGCCACAGAGTTCCTACTTGTCTTCTCTGAACTACACTGTCTTCCCCATGACCCCACACACACCATGTGCACCAATCATGACACCCCACAGTCCCCTTCTCCCTCCACACCCGCCCTCCCCCACACCTCCCCTTTGGTAACCGCTAGTCCCTTTTTGGAGTCCATGAGTCTGTTGCTGTTTTGTTCCTTCAGTTTTGCTTTGTTGTTATACTCCACAAATGAGGGAAATCATTTGGTATTTGTCTTTCTCTGCCTGACTTACTTCACTGAGCATAATA
This sequence comes from Manis javanica, assembly GCF_040802235.1. NCBI lineage: Eukaryota > Metazoa > Chordata > Mammalia > Pholidota > Manidae > Manis > Manis javanica. The sequence goes on from NC_133157.1 coordinate 86,671,136, forward strand.
CCTTCTAGCTTCATCCAAGTCTTTAGGGTTTTTCTGTACATAAAATCAGGTCTTCTGTAAGTAGAGACAACTTTATTTCTTTTCCAACTCTGATGCCTTTTATTTCTTTTACTTGTCTGATTTTGCTACCTAAGATTGACAGTACTGTATTAAATAAAGGTAGTGAGAGTGGGCACCTTTGCCTTATTCCTGATCTTAGAGGAAAAGCTTACAACCTTTCACCACTGAGTATAATGTAACCTCTGGGGTTGTCATATATAAGGCCTTTAATATGTTGAAATGTGTTCCTTCTGTGCCTAATTTGTTAAGAGTTTTTATCACGAGCTGATATTGAATTTTGTCATATGCTTTTCCTGTGTCCATTGAGATGACCATATGATTCTTTTTTTACTGAATTATAGTTGATATACAATATTATATTGGTTTCAAGTATACATAGTGATTCAACAGTTATATATCTTATTAAATCATCATCCCAACTCAGTTAGTTATTATCTGTGAACATAGAAGGATGTTAGAGAACTACCTGACTGTATACTCATGCTGTGCTTTCATTCCCATGATTAATTTATATTATGATTGAAATTTTGTGCCTCTTTATCCCCTTCACCATTTTGCCCACCGATTGCAATCCTTCTCCCATGATAATCACCAGTCACTTCTCAGTGTCTATGAGTTTTTTATTTTATTCTATTAATGTTATACATCCCATTGCTTTATTTGCATATGTTGAGCCATCCTTGCATCCCAGGTATAAATCACACTTGATGCCGGTGAATGATTCTTTTAATGTGCTGCTGAATTCAGTTTGCTAGTATTTTCATAAGAATTTTTGCATCTATATTCATCAGGAATACTGACTTGTAGTTTTCCTTTCTAAGAATGTCCTTATCTGATTTTGGTAACATGATACTGCTACCCTTATAAAATGATTTTGGGAGTGCTTCCTCCTCTTTGACTTTTTTGGAAGAATTTGAGAAGAATTTGTGTTAATTCTTTCATCACAGAATTCACCAGTGAAGTCATCTGGTCCTGGCATTTTCTTTACAGGGGGATTTTTGATTGCTAATTCAATTTCCTTAGTACATTGGTTTACTACTTAGGAATTGGGGTACTCAGATTTTCCATTTCTTCCTGATTCAATCTTGGTAGGCTGTATGCCCCTAAGAGTTTTTCCATTTTCTTCTAAGTTGTTCAGTTTGTTGATACATACTTGTTAACAGTACCCTCTTATGATCTTTTGTGTTTCTGTGGTATTGGTTGGAATGTCTCCTTTTTCTTTTATAATCTTGTTGATTTGGGCCCTCTCTCTTTTTTTCCTTGATTGGTCAAGCTAAGGGTATGTCAATTCCATTTATCTTTTCAAAGAACCAGCTCTTAGTCTGGATAATCTTTTCTGTTATTTTTCTGTTCACTATTTCTTTTATTTCTGCTCTAATCTTATTATTTCCCTTCTCCTGCTAACTTTGGGGTGTCTGTTGTTCTTTATCTTAAGACATTGAGTTAGTTTTTCATTCAGATTGTTCTTATTTCTTAATGTAGGGTATTGCTATGAACTTCCCTCTTAGAACTCCTTTTGCTGCATTCCACAAATTCTAGTATGTTATGTTTCCATTTTCATTTCCATCAAGATAATTTCCTCTTTGATCCATTGCTCCTTCAAGGAAATGTTGTTTAATTTCCATGTACTCTTGAATTTTCGAGTTTTCCTCTTGTTAGTGATTACTACTTTTACGACATTGTGGTCAAACATGATGCTTGTATGATTTCAATCTTGAAAGTGTTAAAACTTGTTCTGTGGTGTAAAATATGGTCTATCATAGAAAATGCTCTATGTGTGTGCCTGAGAAGAATGTGTGTTCTGTTTTTATTGGATAGAATTTTCTGTGAATGTCTATATGTCCATTTGGTCTATAGTACTGTTTAAATCCACTGTTTGCTTGTTGATTCTCTATCAGGATAATCTACCTATTGTTGAGAAGGGGATATTAAAGTCCCCAAGTATTATTGTATAGCTTCATAATACTTTTTTGTTCTTAGTTGCTGTGTTATATATTTAGGCACTTTGATGTTAGGTGCATAAATACAATAAAATTTTTATATCTTCTTGTTGGATTGACCCCTTTATCATATATAATGACCTTCCTTGTCTCTCTTTACCAGTTTTAGTTTAAAGCCTATTCTATCTGATATAAATTTTTTTGATACTATTTGCTTGGAATGTTTTTCCATCCCTTTAAGGTCAGGCTACTTGTCTTTAAGGTTAAAGTGTATTTCTGTAGGTAGCTAATCTTTAGATCTTGTTCTTTACCCATTTATCCATTCCAAGTTTTCTGACTGAAAATTCAATCCGTTTAAGTTTAAAGTAATTATTGTTAGGTAAGGAGTTACTATTGCCATTGTTTGTTTGTTTTTATTGTTTTGTAGATTAATTGTTCTTTGTTTCTTATCCCGCTTTTTCTATATTTTGATTTCTTTTGTTATTTGTATGCTTTGACTTCTTTATCATTTCCTTTGTGTAATTGTTACCGGTTTTTCCTATATGGCCACCATGAGATTCATATAAAATATCTTAAAAATGATAACAACACATGTTAAGGTAACAAGTTAACTTCAATAGAATTCTTAAACTTTATATTTTTACTTTTCTCCTTCACATTTTAGGTTATTACTATTACAATTTATGTTGTGTAACTACTAACAGATTAGTAATATTATGGTTATTTTTACTATGTTCGTTTTCTTTTAACTTTAAAGCTAGGGTTATAGGTGTTTTATTCACAACCACTGCCAAATTATAAAATCTAACTTTCACTATATATTTACCATTAGCAATGGATTTTTATACTACCTTATTATGTTTTTATGATGTTGATTAGTAGACTTTAACTCAAAGAATTCCCTTTAGCATTTCTTGTAAAGCAGGTGTAAGTATTAAGGAATCCACTTTTGTTTATTTGAGAAAGTCTTTATTTCTCATTGATTTCTGAAGGACAGCTTTCCCAGTTATAGAAATCTTGGTCTACAGTTTTTCTCAAAGTTTTAGTATTTTGAATATGGCATCCCATTGTTTCTTGGCTTGAAAAGTTTCTGTTGAGAAAACTGCTGACAGTCATGTGTAAGTTCACTTGTATGTTCCTCTCGTTTGCTGCTTTCAAAATTTTTTCTTTGTGTCTGTTTTATTTATATAAAAGAAATGTGTCAGTTTTATTATAATGTGCCTTGATGTATGCAAGTCACAACCTATTTGGTGTATTTTTGTTTCATGGACCTGGATGTCCATTTTCTTGCCAGGTTTTGGAAGTTTTCAGCCATTATTACTTTAAACACAATTAACCTTTATAGTTCTCTTCTCCTGGAAATCTCATAATGTGAATACAGGTATACCTCATTTTATTGCACACTGCTTAATTGCATATAACAGATATTGTATTTTCTTATAAATTGAAGGTCTGTGGCAACTTTGCTTTAAACAGTCTATTGATGCCATTTGCTCACTTTATTTCTCTGTGCCATACTTGGGTAATTCTCATTTAGGTGTTTCTGTGTCATACTCGGGTAATTCTCATTTAATGTTTTTATTATGATTATGTTTGTTATGGTGATCTGTGATCAGTGATCTTTGATGTTACTATTGTAATTGTTTTGGGGTGCAAAAAACTATGACAATATGACAGCAAATTTAATTGATAAATGTTGTATGTGTTCTAAGTGTTCCACCAACTAGCCAGCCCCTGTCTCTCTCCTTCTCCTCAGGCCTCCCTATTTCCTAAGACACAAAAATACTGAAATTAGGCCAGTAAATAATCATAAGTGGCTTCTAAGTATTCAAGTGAGAGGAAGAGTTATATGCCTCTCACTTTAAATTAAAAGCTAGAAATGAGTGAGCTTATTGAGGAGGGCATGTTGAAAGCTAACACAGGACAAAATCTAGGTCTCTTGCACCAAACAGCCAAGTTGTGAATGCAAAGGAAAAGTTCTTGAAGGAAAGTAAAACTGCTAGCTTGGTGAACACACAAAAGACAAGAAAACAAAGCTGTCCTATTGCTGACATGGAGAAAGGTATAGTAGTCTGGATAGAAAATGAAACTGGCCACAACATTCCCTTAAAGTAAAGCCTAATCCAGAGCAAGTCTCCAACCCTCTTCAAGTCTATGAAGGCTGAGAGACATGAGGAAGCTGCAGAAGAAGAGACTGAAGCTGGCAAAGTTGGTTCATGAGGTTTAAGGAAACAGGGCATCTCCATAATTTAAAGTACAAGGTGAAGCAGCAAGTGCTGATGTAGAAGCTGCAGCAAGTTATCCAGAAGATCTTGATGAGACAATTCATGAAGGCGGCTGCACAGTGCAATGGAAAGATGTTCCCATCTAGGACATTCATAGCTAGAGAGGAGAAGTCAATGCCTAACTTTAGAGCTTCAGAGGAGTGATTGAGTATCTTGGTAGAGGCTTATAGTTGAAATCAGTGCCCCCTAACCATTTTGAAAATCTTGGACCCATAAGAATTATGCTAAATCTACTCTGCCTGTGCTCTGAAAAAGGAAAAACAAAGCCTGAATGACAGCACATCTATTTGCAACATGGTTTACTGAATATTTTAAGCTCACTGTTGAGACCTACAGCTCAGAAAATAGTAAGGCTTTCAAAATATTACTGCTCATTGACAGTGCACCTGATCACCAAAGAGCTCTAATGGAGATGAACAATGCAATTAATATTCTTGTTATGCCTGCTAATAAAACATCCATGTTGCATCCCCTGGATCAAGGACTAATTTTGACTTACAAGTCTTATTTAGAAATACATTTCATAAGACTATAACTACTATAGATAGTGATTCCTCTGATGGATCTGGGCAAAGGAGTCACCATTTTAGATATTATGAACATTCATAATCATCGGGAAAGGTCAAATCAATGTTAACAGAGCTTAGCAGAAGTTGATTCCAACCCTCAGGGATGACTCTGAGGGGCTGAAAAGTTTGGTGGAAGAAGTAACTGCAGATGTGGTGGAAACAGCAAGAGAACTAGAATTTCAAGTGGACCCTGAAGATGTGACTGAATTGCTGAATCTCAGGACCAAACCTGAATGGATGAGGAGCTGCTCCTTATGAAGGAGCAAAGAAAGCAGTCTCTTAAGATGGAGCCTACTCCTGGTGAAGAGACTATATGGTTTTTTAGGATGACAAAAAAGTATTTAGAATATTGCATAGACTTAATTGATAAAGAAGAGGTAAGTTTTGAGAAGATTAGCTCCAATTTTGAAAGATGTTCTGTGGATAAAGTGCTATCAAAGAGTGACACATGCTACAGAGAATCTGTTTGTGAAAGGAAGAGTCAGTGGAAATGGCAGACCTCATTGTCTTATTTTAAGAAATTGCTGCACCCACCCCAGCGCTCAGCAACCACCACCCTGATCAGTCTCCAGCCATCAACATCAAGATGAGACCCTCCACCAGCAAAAAGACTAGGACTTATTGAAAGCTCAGATGATGGCTAACATTTTTTAGTAGTATTTTTAAATTAAGACATGTAAATTGTTTTCTTACACATAATGCTACTGCAGACTTAACAGACTATGGAATCACTTCAACACAACTTTTATATGGACTGGAAAACAAAAATCCATTTGACTCATGTTATTGCAATATTTGCTTTATCACAACGGTTTGCAGCTGTACCCACAGTATTGCTGTGACGTGCCTGTATTTTTTCTTTTCACTGTGCTCTTTAACTCCCTTAGGCTTTCTTCAATATTTTTCATTCTTTTTTGTTTTTTGCTCTTCAGGATAATTTAAAATGCTTATCCTCTAGGTCAGTGATTCTTTCTTCTGTGTTGTTGAGTCTGCTTTTGAAGCTTTCTATGAAATCTTCACTTCAGTTACTGTAACTTTCAATTCAGAGTTTCTGATTGTTTATGTTGATGGCTTCTATTTCTTTGTCAAACTTCTTATTTTGTTCATATTATTTTCCTAATTGTGCTTATTTCTCTGTGTATTTGTAGTTAATTAAACTTCCTTAAGAGGATTAATCTGAATTCTTTGATGATTCATAGGCCTTTGTTTCTTTAGGTCAGTTATTGCAACTTAATTATTAATATCCTTTGTAGGTGTTGTATTTGCCTGATTTTTTGTTATCCTGCATTCCTTATGTTGGTATCTGTAGATCTGAATAATCGGCGTCCTCTTCCGGACTTTGCGGATTCATTTTGGTGGAGGCAGATCTTCACCAGTCAGCTCCGTTTGGGCTTCTGGGTGTGTCTCCTGGTAATGTCCTTGGGAGGGTGGGGCCTGCTACTACTGTCTGTTTTTTGGGTGAGGCAACGGTTCAAGCTCTGAGGCTAGGGATAGGGTTTCTCACTGGCTGGAACAGTCAAGCAGGACCGCTGTCGGGGTTCCCTCCCTCGTGGGGCCGTAGGAAGTGCTCTGCAGTTCCCTGCATTTTCTGCTCAGGCCCACTAGATCCTAGCTAGATGGTCGGGACTGAGTACTGTATTTTCTTAGATGTGGGGCTATGAACTAGCTTCTCTTTCCTGTCCCATACCAGGACCATACAGGTCATTGTCTGGGAGCCCAAACCATGCCAGAATGTCCGCCGCCGGCCCTGGTGAGGTGAGGTCCCTGATTTGGCTCTCAGAACCGGGAAGGCCATGGGTTGCGCTCTCTGTTCCAGCACTGCTGTGAGCAGGGCTGCTGGGAGAGCTGCACCACTTCCCTTGTGCTGTGCTTGGCTTCTGTGCCTGGGCAGCCTGAAGGCTGCATTCAGCAATGAGTGGAGCTGCAAATCAGTTTCCCTGCCTGAATGCCGTGGGAGAAGCAGCTGTAAACCTTAAAAGCCCTTTCTTTACTGTCTTAACTCAAGCCAATGCACACCCTGCTTCCTTGGTCAATCAGGGCCACTGGTGTTGTCTGCATACTATGGGCTTTGCCTGCCTGTCTCTTGGGTCAAATGTTCCTGGTCTATGCAGCTGCCAGGTGTTCTTGCCAGCCATTCTGGGCCAGTGGAGTCCAGGAATCACAGTGTGTGGAGCTATGTTTTCTCACTTGCCTGAGTGGGACAAGGAGGAACCACTCAAGACCATGCTCAGGTTTCTTGAAGCAGGCTTTTCATTTGGGAGGGGCTGGAGACAGACCCCCAGCCTTGGCTGTGAATTGATGGCTCTGACTGAGCATAACAGGGGAACCTGCCATGCCCACTACTGACTTTGTTCTAGGGGTGATCAGCTCTGCCTGCCCACTTCTTAGCTTGAGTGTTTCTGATTACACAGCTTCCAGGTGCTCCTGCCAGCCCCTCTGGCCAGAGGGGGCCCAGAGACACTCTTCTTAACAGGTAGGTCTGGGAATCAGCTCCTTGCCTGTGTGTGGGCAGACCAGGCTCTAGGGTCTCACAACTTCCCATTTGAGTACCCCAGTCAGGCAGATCTGCACCCCAATGAGCTCTCTGGTCAGAGGGTGCTACCAGCTTGGTTCTGCAGATGAGCAAACTGCTGGTTGAGATTACTACTCAGCACTGCAGGTATGAACTCCATCTCTTAGGATCCAAGTGCTGGTTGTTGCAAGCCCCTTCCCCTTTCTCCATCACAGGCACATTGCCAGTGGTTGAACCTGAAGATTCTCTTGCAGTGTCCATGGTGCAAATCAGGGCAGGGACTACCACAGTGCTGGGGAAGCACTGGTTGTTCCCCTACCCCCATCCTGGGCTCTCCTTTCCCACTGGAGGAACCGGAGGCTCAGGGAGGCCCCTCTGCATGGTGCAGCACTGGCTGGGGGAAGGGTTAGGGAGTCAATGTGTAGCTGCTCCCCTGAACCCTCTAATGCAGCCTGTCTTGGTCTCTGTGGTGCAGGGGAGGTCTTCAGGCTCACCACTACATTCAAGGACCCCCCTCGTGGAATCTTTGGGAGTAGTTAGCTGTTTTTGTGAGGGTGTGAGATCAGCAATGACCCATATCACCATCGTGGTGACATCATTCCTCCTGTGAGTTATTAGAGAAAACAATTTTTCGAGGAGAAAATCATAACTCTCATAAACATATAAAATAAACATTTGTTAATGATTTTATTTGCTTAATTAATTAAATGAAAGAACCAAGCAGAATGCACAAATGGAGGCAAAACATCTTTTTTCATGGGGGAAGGGTCCCTGCAGACAGAATTCACTTGTATGTCTATAGGAAGGAATTATTCGGCATTGCTGTCAGTTACCTACAACTTGCACAGTTCTAAACTGCTTCCTACGAAGTCAGGATGAGATTATGCAGAAGGGTGTACTATGAAGACAGTGCACACTTTTCTGCTGAGGTACACATCTTCCCTGCACAGGCCACATCACAGAAATGCTCATGAATGAACTTAATCGGGATACCAGGTGGAATCTGCTGTCCTCTGTCCTGCCTGTCAGCCTGTGTCTCGTGGCTGAGGTATCAGTAGGTGGCCAGCACAGCAGTGAGCAGGTGTGATACTGAGTGGGCCTTGTCTGCCTGCCCAATACACTTTGAAGATGACAGGCTGGTGCCTGCATGGTATGAAGCCTTCCACAGAGACGCTCCAAGATCCACCAGAAGCTCCTGGGGTCCCTTTAGACTACAGATGTTTGAACAACTCCAGATGGCACATCAGAAGAGCTTCTGATTGTGAGGTAGGACAGGGACATGGGACAAACATCATGATTAATTTTTCCTGCCTATAAAGAAAAATGCTGAAATATAAAAAGTACAGTAAGAATAGGAAGGACTCCATCTTAAGCCTAAGATTCCATTTTAAAACCAGGGAATTAGGAGGTAAGACTCCTAACATCCTTTATGGTAATCAGCCAATAACCTACCCTATCTTAAGGCAGGCCAAGTAGTCCTAAATGATATGTCCCTACTGCTTGAAGGTAACCACTATCTTGGAGAAGAACAGGATCAATAAATACATTGTGTTAAATTCCTTGCTTGTATGTCCACTCCTTGCCAAGGTGTCTATCAATATGAGAAGGCTTCTCTTCAAACTACTAGCAGTTTACAAGACAACCTTAGCTTTCACTTCCTGCTTGTGTAGGATGTCAAAATTGAGTGCTTGACTTTTCCCAGATCTTCTCTAGTCCTGCACACGGTCATGCACCCAGATTTTTACAAAATGATCATCTTCTTTTACAGAATTTCCTTTAACATCCTAGCCAGGTTCCTGATTGCCCCAACCAAGATAACAAACTTAAGCAGCTGCAATTTTCCTAAAACATTGTTATGGTTTGGTAATCCAACAGGGGCAGGGTTTATCCCCTGTTCTCCTGCCCGTTACCAACTAGCCACAACAGCCTAGGAATGGAGATTGTCCATAAAGCTGGAAATTTAAAGAAAATATAGTGCTCTGGGAGGATGCTTATTAATGAAGCTCCATAACAGGTCAACCCTCTCCACTGGCTGAGAGACTGTCAGTGACTACTGTCCCACTGACTGAGGGGAAGGAGCGGCAGGTTGGGAGTTAAAATATTCCAAATCCCATCACTCTACTGAAGATCAGTGGGCTTTGTTGTACGGATGATGTTCAGCTTGTTCTGTGGCTTGGATAGTTTCCAGAGTTTATCTTACAGAATATCTAGAGGACAGACTATGGATGATCACACAATGTCTCACACTGGAGAGAGACATCATGAGAACACATATCAAACTTATCCCCCACAGCCCACCCTGGCCCTTTGCTGAATTCTTGAATGCCTTAAAAGACAGAATCTGAGAAACCCAAGACAGGATCACCTACATATGTAAAACAAATACTAACAGAATTAAAGGGGAAAATAGAATGTAATGCATTCATTTTAGGAGACTTCAACACACCACTCACTCCAAAGGACAGATCAACCTAGACAGAAAATAAGTAAAGGGACAGAGGCACTGAACAATGTATTAGAACAGATGGACCTAATGGACATCTACAGAACACTCTATCCAAAAGCAACAGGATACACATTCTTCTCAAGTGCACATGGAACATTTTCAAGAATAGATCATATACTAGGCCACAAAAAGACCCTCAGTAAATTCAAGAAGATTGAAATTGTACCAACCAGCTTCTTAGATCACAAAGGAATGAAACCAGAAATAAATTACTCAAGAAAAATGAAAAACCCACAAACACATGGAGGCTTAATAACATGCTCCTAAATAATCAATGGAAAAATGACCAAATAAAAACAGAGATCAAGCCATATATTGACAAAAATGACAACAATAATCAACACTGCAAAATCTCTGGTACTCAGAGAAGGCCATGCTAAGATGGAAATATATTGCAATACGGGCCTACCCCAGGAAAGAAGAACAATCCCAAATGAACAGTCTAAACTCACAATTAATGAAACTAGAAAAGGAAGAACAAATAAGGCCCAAAGTCAGTAGGAGGAGAGACACAATAAAGATTAAAGCAGAAATAAATAAAATTTGAGAAGACTAAAATAATAGAAAGAATCAACGAAAGCCGGAGCTGGTACTTCAAGAAAAAAAAAATAGATAAACCCCTAGCCAGAATGATCAAGAAAAAAAGAGTCTCACACATAAACAGAATCAGAAATGAGAAAGGAAAAATCACTACGGACACCATAGAAATACAAAGGATTATTAGAGAATACTATGAAAATTATATGCTAACAAATTAGATAACGTAGAAGAAATGGATAAGTTTCTGGAAAAATACAACCTTCCAAGGCTGGCCAAGGAAGAAACAGAAAATCTGAACAGACCAATTACCAGCAATGAAATTAAACTGGTAATCAAACACCTACCTAAGAACAAAATCCTTGAACCAGATGGTTTCACTGAAGAATATTATCAAACATTTAGTGAAGACCTAATATCCATCCTCCTTAAAGTTTTCCACAGAGTAGAAGAGGAAGGAATAATCCCAAACTCATTCTATGAGGCCAGCATCACTCTAATACCAAAACCAGGCAAAGACACCACGAAAAAAGAAAATTATAGACCAGTATTTATGATGAACACAGATGTAAAAATACTCAACAAAATATTAGCAAACTAAACTCAAAAATACATAAAAAATTGTGGGAATTATATGGAATTTATATATAAAGTATGAAAATCATATGTATAAGCACTTTTGCCTTGATGGTTTGTTTATGGTTCATGATTGTAGTCAAGACAGAAACAGTAGCCAAGACAGAAAGAGTTTCTGTGTTCGTTCACCATGAGGATTTGTTCATTATCCTTCAGAAGGTGAAACTGTTGAGAGTTGAAATTAATTAATGATTGTGCATGGAAACCCCAATATTGTTGTTAACAACCATTTTATCAATAAATATGAGATGCTTCTCGGCACCACTCTTGTGCTGTCACGCCTTGAGTCTCCCGGCTGGTCCTTAAGATCTTTGACGAACAATTGCGTCTCTTCCCTCATCTGTGGGTCAGAGACAGGGAAGGGACCCGACAAAAAAATATCATCCATCATGATCAAGTGAGACTCATTCCAGGGATGCATGGATGGTACAACATTTGAAAATCCATCAACATCATCCACCACATAAACAAAAAGGACAAAAACCACATGATCATATCTATAGATGCTGAAAAAGCATTTGACAAAATTCAACATCTATTAATGATAAAAGCTCTCAACAAAATGGGTACAGAGGGCAAGTACCTTAACATAATAAAGGCCATATATGAGAAACCCACAGCCAACATTATACTTAACAACGAGAAGCTGAAAGCCTTTACCCTAAGACCAGGAACAAGACAAGGATGCCCACTCTCCCCACTTTTACTCAACATAGTTCTGGAGGTCCTAGCCATGGCAATCAGAGAACACAAAGAAATAAAAGGCATCCAGATTGGCAAGGAAGAAAACAAACTGTCCCTGTTTGCAGATGACATGATATTGTACATAAAAAACCCTAAAGAATCCACTCTAAAACTACTAGATCTAATATCTGAATTCAGTAAAGCTGCAGAATACAAAATTAATACACAGAAATATGTGGCATTCCTATACACTAAAAATGAACTAGTAGAAAGAGAAAACAATTCCATTCACAATTGCATCAGAAAGAATAAAAAGACTGGGAATAAAACTAACTAAGGAAGTGAAAGACATATACCCTGAAAACTGTAAGACATTCTTAAGAGAAATTAAAGAAGAAACCAATAAACGGAAACACATCCTGTGCTCATGGAAAGGGAGAATTAATATTGTCAAAATGGCCATCCTGCCTAAAGCAATCTACAGATTCAATACAATCCCTATCAAAATACCAACAGCATTCTTCAATAAACTAGAGCAAATAGTTCTAAAATTCACATGGAACCACAAAAGACCGTGAATAGCCAAAGCAATCCTGAGAAGGAAGAATAAAGTGGGAGGAATTATGCTCCCTGGATTCAAGCTGTACTACAAAGCCACGGTAATCAAAACAATTTGGTACTGGCACAAGAACAGACCCAAAGACCAATGGAACAGACTACAGAGCCCATAACTAAACCCAAGTATATAAGGTCAATTAATATATGATAAAGGAGCCATGGATATACAATGGGGAAATGACAGCCTCTTCAACAGCTAGTGTTGGCAAAATGGGACAGCTACATGTAAGAGAATGAAACTGTATTATTGCCTAATTGCATACACAAAAGTAAACTCAAAATTGAACAAAGACTTGAATGTAAGTCATGAAACCATAAAACTCTTAGAAGAAAACATAGACAAAAATCTCTTGGACATAAACATGAGCAACTTCTTCATGAACATACCTCCTTGGGCAAGGGAAACAAAAGCAAAAATGAACAAGTGGAAGTATATCAAACTAAAAAGCTTCTCTACAGCAAAGGACACCATCAGTAGAACAAAAAGACATTCTACACTTTGGGAGAATATATGCATAAATGACATATCCAATAAGGGGTTGATATCCAAATTATATAAAGAGCTTACACACCTCAACAAACAGAAAGCAAATAAACCAATTAAAAAATGGGCAGACAATGAGAATGGAAAAATCATGATAGACTCCACAGAAATACAAAGAATTATTAAAGACTACTACGAAAACCTATATGCCAACAAGCTGGAAAACCTAGAAGAAATGGACAACTTCCTAGAAAAATACAACCTTCCAAGACTGACCAAGGAAGAAACACAAAAGTTAAACAAACCAATTACGAGCAAAGAAATTGAAATGGTAATCAAAAAACTACCCAAGAACGAAGCACCCATAACAGACGGATTTACCTCGGAATTCTATCAGACACACAGAGAAGACATAATACCCATTCTCCTTAAAGTTTTCCAAAAAATAGAAGAGGAGGGAATACTCCCAAACTCATTCTATGAAGCTAACATTGCCCTAATACCAAAACCAGGGAAAGACCCCACTAAAAAAGAAAATTACAGACCAATATCCCTGATGAATATAGAGGCAAAAATACTCAATAAAATATTAGCAAACTGAATTCAAAAGTATATCAAAAGGATTATACACCATGACCAAGTGGGATTCATCCCAGGGATGCAAGGATGGTACAACATTAAAAAATCCACCAACATCATCCACCACATCAACAAAAGAAATACAAAAACCACATGATCATCTCCATAGATGCTGAAAAAGCATTTGACAAAATCCAACATCCACTCATAGTAAAAACTCTCAGCAAAATGGGTATAGAGGGCAAGTACCTCAACATAAGAAAGGCCATATATGATAAACCCACAGCCAACATTATACTGAACAGTGAGAAGCTGAAAGCTTTTCCTCTGAGTTCGGGAACTAGATAGGGATGCCCACTCTCCTCACTGTTATTTAACATAGTACTGGAGGTCCTAGCCATGGCAATCAGACAAAACAAAGAAATACAAGGAATCCAGATTGGTAAAGAAGAAGTTAAACTGTCACTATTTGCAGATGACATGATATTGTACATAAAAAACCCTAGACTCCTCTCCAAAACTACTAGAACTGATATCAGAATACAGCAAAGTTGCAGGATACAAAATTAACACACAGAAATCTGTAGCCTTCCTATACACTAACAATGAAATAACTGGAAGAGAAATCAGGAAAACAATTCCATTCACAATTGCATCAAAAAGAATAAAATACCTAGGAATAAACCTAACCAAAGAAGTGAAAGACCTATACTCTGAAAACTACAAGTCACTCTTAAGAGAAATTAAAGGGGAAACTAACAAATGGAAATTAATCCCATGCTCGTGGCTAGGAAGAATTAATATCGTCAAAATGGCCATCCTGCACAAAGCAATCTACAGATTTAATGCAATCCCTATCAATTTACTAACATCATTCTTCAACAAACTGGAACAAATAGTTCAAAAATGCATATGGAACCACCAAAGACCCCAAATAGCCAAAGCAATCCTGAGTAGGAAGAATAAAGTGGGAGGGATCTCGCTCCCCACTTCAAACTCTACTACAAAGCCACAGTAATCAAGACAATTTGGTACTGGCACAAGAACAGTACCATAGACCAACATACAGAATGGATTGGAGAGCCCAGATATAAACCCAAGCATATATTGTCAATTAATATATAATAAAGGAGCCATGGATATACAATAGGGAAATGACCACCTCGTCAACACCTGGTGTTGGCAAAACTGGACAGCTACCTGTAAGAGAATGAAACTGGATCATTGTCTAACCCCATACACAAAAGTAAATTAGAAATGGATCAAAGACCTGAATGTAAGCCATGAAACCATATAACTCTTAGAAAAAAACATAGTCAAAAATCTCTTGGACGTAAACATGAGTGAGTTCTTCATGAACATATCTCCCCGTACAAGGGAAACAAAAGCAAAAATGAACAAGTGCGACTATATCAAGCTGAAAAGCTTCTGTATAGCAAAGGACACCATCAATAGAACAAGAGGGTATCCTACAGTATGAGAGAATATATTCATAAATGACAGATGCAATAAAGGGTTGACATCCAAAATATATAAAGAGCTCATGCACCTCAACAAACAAAAAGTGAACAATCCAATTAGAAAATGGGCAAAGGAGCTGAACAGACAGTTCTCCAAAGAAGAAATTCAGATGGCCAACAGACACATGAAAACATGCTCTGCATGGCTAGTTATCAGAGAAATGCAAATTAAAACCGCAATGAGACATCACCTCACACTAGTAGGGATGGCCACCATCCAAAAAACAAACAACAACAAATGTTGGCGAGGTTGTGAAGAAAGGGGAACCCTCCTACACTGCTGGTGGAAATGTAAATTAGTTCAACCATTGTGGAAAGCAGTATGGAGGTTCCTCAGAAAACTCAAAATAGACATACCATTTGACCCAGGAATTCCACTCCTAGGAATTTAAACTAAGAATGCAGGAGTCCAATTTGAAAAAGATATATGCATCCATGTTTATCACAGCACTATTTACAATAGCCAAGAAATGGAAGCAACCTAAGTGTCCATCAGTAGATGGATGGATAAGAAGAAAACAAGTCCTACCATTTGCAACTACATGGATGTAGCTAGAGGGTATTATGCTCAGTGAAATAAGCCAGGTGGAGAAAGACAAATAACAAATGATTTCACTCATCTGTGGAATATAAGAACAAAGGAAAAACTGAAGGAACAAAACAGCAGCAGAATCACAGAACCCAAGAAAGGACTAACAGTTACCAAAGGGAAAGGGCCTGGGGAGGATGGGTGGGTAGGGAGGGAGAATGGGGAGGAGAAGAAAGGGGGTCTTATGATTAGCATGTATAATGTGGGGGGTGGGGCACAGGGAGGTCTGCAACACAGAGAAGATAAGTAGTGATTTTACAGCATCTTACTATGCTGATGGACAGTGACTAATGGGGTATGTGGGGGGGACATGGTGAAGGGGGAGTCTAGTAAACATAATGTTCCTCATGTAATTGTAGATTAATGATAGCAAAATTAAAAAAATTAAATCAAAATTAATCTGAACTATGCTGTTTCAAGTTTAGGTGCTAATTGTACTGTTCAGAGAAACCATGAAGATAATTAAGAGATATACTGAGAGAAACAAGGGAATTAAAATGAAAAATAGAAAATATCTTTTTATATAAAAAAGGGCAGAGGTTGAAGAACAGAAGGAAAAAAGCATGCTTAAAAATAGAAAACAAATGGCAAAATAGCAAATGCTAACTTAATTTAAGTGGACTAAACACCAATCAAAAGGCAGAGATTGACAAAACAGATAAAAAATTATGACCAAAATTATATGCTACTTACAAGAGAAATACTTTAGATTTGAACATACAGAATGAAAACAAAAGGCTGGAAAAAGACGTACCTCACAAATAGTAGTAGCCAAAGAATGTTGGAGAGCCTAGGCTAAAATCTGACAAAACAAGTAATGTTACTTGAGAAAAATAACATTTTTTTAAATGATGAGAGAGTCAATCAAGGAAAAGTAAGAATTATGAAAATATTGACTTAAAAACGCAGTTCTAAAATACATGTAGCAAAAATTGGCATAATTGTAGGGAAAAACAGACAACTGTAGAACAACATAGGGAGACCTCCAGACCACACATTCAGTAGTGGTTGGTACAAATAGGAAAAAGATCAACACAAAATAAAAGTCTTGAGAAACTATAAAACATTTAGACCTAACAGACATCTGTAGGAAACTATGCATTCTTCTGGTTTGGAACACTGGATTTGGACAGACCATATGCTACACCATTAAAAAAAAATCTTGGAGGTGGAGCCAAGATGGCAGCATGAGTAGAGTGGCAGAAATCTCCTCCCAAAACCACATATATTTATGAAAATATAACAAAGACAACTCTTCCTCGAATAGAGACCAGAGGACACAGGACAACATCCAGACCACATCCACACCTGCGAGAACCCAGCACCTCGCGAAGGGGGTAAGATACAAGCCCCAGCCCAACGGAACATGAGTGCCCCTCACCCCAGCTCCCAGTGGGAGGAGAGGAGTCAGAGTGGGGAGGGAGAGGGAGCCCAGAACTGCTAAACACAGAGCCCCAGACATCCAGACTAGAGCACAGACACAGTGCATGCGGGGGGTCCTGGATACTAGGGAAACAGGACAGCAAGACCTGTGAGCAGGTCCCTGAGGCCAGCGCCCAGGGACAAAGAAAAGTGAGGGGCTTTTTAAAAATTAATTAATTAATTAATTATTTTTTTGTGAATGCTTTTTGGAAGTCTTAAAGGGACAGGACATCAAAACAGGACAGAAGCATCCTGGGACACTTAGTCCAGTAACAGGGAATCTGGGGATCTCTGGGCACTCTAACCCCCTGGGCAGCAGGGAGCATGGAGGTCCCTCACGGAGATAAATCGCCTCCTGGCTGCTCCCCCTCCAATGCAGCTCCACCATATCGGAGCAGCAGGCCGAGGCAAACCACGCCCACAGCAACAGCGGAGATAAACTCGATAGCAGCCAGGCAGGAATCAGAAGCCCTGTCTGTGCGCAGCTGCCCAGCACGAGCCACTAGAGGTTGCTGTTCTCCCAGGAGAGGAAGGCCACAAACCAACAAGAAGGAAAGTTCTTCCAGCCATCACTCGTGCCAGCTCTGCAAACTATCTCTATCACCATGAAAAGGCAAAATTACAGGCAGACAAAGATCACAAAGACAACACCAGAGAAGGAGACAGACCTAACCAGTCTTCCTGAAAAAGAATTCAAAATAAAAATCATAAACATGCTGACGGACATGCAGAGAAATATACAAGAGCTAAGGGATGAAGTCTGGAGGGAGATTACAGATGCCCGGAAGGAGATTACAGAAGTAAAACAAACTCTGGAAGGATTTATGAGCAGAATAGATAAGATGCAAGAGGCCATTGATGGAATAGAAACCACTGAACAGAAACGCATAGAAGCTGACATAGAGAGAGATAAAAGGATCTCCAGGAGTGAAACAATATTAAGAGAACTGTGTGACCAATCCAAAAGGAACAATATCCATATTATAGGGACACCAGAAGAAGAAGAGAGAGAAAAAGGGATAGAAAGTGTCTTTGAAGAAATAATTGCTGAAAACTTCTCCAAACTGGGGGAGGAAATAATCGAACAGACCACAGAAATACACAGAACTCCCAACAGAAAGGACCCAAGGAGGAAAACATCAAGACACATAATAATTAAAATGGCAAGGATCTAGGACAAGGAAAGAGTTTTAAAGGCAGCTAGAGAGAAAAAGGTCACCTATAAAGGAAAACCCATCAGGCTATCATCAGACTTCTAGACAGAAACCTTACAGGCCAGAAGAGAATGGCATGATATATTTAATGCAATGAAACAGAAGGGCCTCGAACCAAGACTACTGTATCCAGCACGAATATCATTTAAATATGAAGGAGGGATTAAACAATTCCCAGACAAGCAAAAGTTGAGGGAATTTGCCTCCCACAAACCACCTCTTCAGGGCATCTTACAGGGACTGCTCTAGACGGGAGCACTCCTGAAAAGAGCACAGAACAAAACACCCAACATATGAAGAAGGGAGGAGGAGGAATAAGAAGGGAGAGAAGAAAAGAATCTCCAGACAGTGTATATAACAGCTCAATAAGTGAGCTAAGTTAGGCAGTAAGGTATTAAAGAGGCTAACCTTGAACCTTTGGTAACCACAAATCTAAAGCCTGCAATGGCAATAAGTACATATCTTTCAATAGTTACCCTAAATGTAAATGGACTTAATGCACCAATAAAAAGACACAGAGTAATAGAATGGATAAAAAAGCAAGACCCATCTATGTGCTGCTTACAAGAAATTCACCCCAAACCCAAAGACAGGCACAGACTAAAAGTCAAGGGAAGGAAAAACATATTTCAGGCATACAACACAGAGAAGAAGGCAGGGGTTGCAGTACTAATATCAGACAAAATAGACTTCAAAACAAAGAAAGTAACAAGAGATAAAGAAGGATACTACATAATGAAAAGGGCTGAGTCCAACAAGAGGATATAACCATTCTAAATATATATGCACCCAATACAGGAGCACCAGCATATGTGAAACAAATACTAACAGAACTAAAGGGGGAAATAGACTGCAATGCATTCCTTTTAGGAGACTTCAACACACCACTCATCCCAAAGGATAGATCACCAGGCAGAAAATAAGAAAGGACATGGAGGCACTGAACAACACAGTAGAACAGATGGACCTAATAGATATCTATAGAACTCTACATCCAAAAGCAACAGGATATACATTCTTCTCAATTGCACATGCAACATTCCTCAGAATAGACCACATACTAGCCCACAAAAAGAGCCTCAGTAATTTCCAAAATATTGAAATACTACCAACCAACTTTTCAGACCACAAAGGTATAAAACTAGAAATAAATTCTACAAAGAAAACAAAAAGGCTCACAAACACATGGAGGCTTAACAACATGCTCCTAAATAATCAATGGATCAATGAACAAATTAAAATAGAGATGAAGGAATATATGGAAACAAATGACAACAACAACACAAAGCCCCAACTTCTGTGGGACGCAGCGAAAGCAGTCCTAAGAGGAAAGTATATAGCGATCCAGGCACACTTCAAGAAGGAAGAACAATCCCAAATGAATAGTCTAACATCACAATTATCAAAATTGGAAAAAGAAGAACAAATGAGGCCTAAAATCAGCAGAAGGAGAGACATAATACAGATCAAAGAAATAAATAAAATTGAGAAGAATAAAACAATAGCAAAAATCAATGAAACCAAGAGCTGGTTCATCGAGAAAATAAACAAATAGACAAGCCTCTGGCCAGACTTATTAAGAGAAAAAGAGAATCAACACAAATCAACAGAATCAGAAATGAGAATGGAAAAATCATGCCAGACTCCACAGAAATACAAAGAATTATTAAAGTCTACTATGAAAACCTATATGCCAACAAGCTGGAAAACCTAGAAGAAATGGACAACTTCCTAGAAAAATACAACCTTCCAAGACTGACCAAGGAAGAAACACAAAAGTTAAACAAACCAATTATGAGCAAAGAAATTGAAACGGTAATCAAAAAACTACCCAAGAACAAAGCACCCGTAACGGACGGATTTACCTCGGATTTCTATCAGACAACCAGAGAAGACATAATACCCATTCTCCTTAAAGTTTTCCAAAAAATAGAAGAGGAGGGAATACTCCAAAACTCATTCTATGAATCCAACATTGCCCTAATACCAAAACCAGGCAAAGACCCCACCAAAAAAGAAAATTACAGACCAATATCCCTGATGAACATAGATGCAGAAACACTCAACAAAATATAAGCAAACCAAATACAAAAGTACATCAAGAGGATCATACACCATGATCAAGTGGGATTCATCTCAGGGATGCAAGGATGGTACAATATTAAAAAATCCACCAACATCATCCACCACATCAACAAAAGAAAGACAAAAACCACATGATCATCTCCATAGATGCTGAAAAAACATTTGATAAAATTCAACATCCATTCATGGTAAAAACTCTCAGCAAAATGGGTATAGAGGGCAAGTACCTCAACATAAGAAAGGCCATATATGATAAACCCACAGCCAACATTATACTGAACAGCAAGAAGCTGAAAGCTTTTCCTTTGAGATCAGGAACAAGACAGGGATGCCCACTCTCCCCACTGTTATTTAACATAGTACTGGAGGTCCTAGCCACGGCAATCAGACAAAACAAAAAAATACAAGGAATCCAGATTGGTAAAGAAGAAGTTAAACTGTCACTATTTGCAGATGACATGATACTGTACATAAAAAACCCTAGACTCCACTCCAAAACTACTAGAACTGATATCGGAATACAGCAAAGTTGCAGGATACAAAATTAACACACAGAAATCTGTGGCTTTCCTATACACTAACAATGAACCAATAGAAAGAGAAATCAGGAAAACAACTCCATTCACAATTGCATCAAAAAGAATAAAATATCTAGGAATAAACCTAACCAAAGAAGTGAAAGACCTATACCCTGAAAACTACAGGTCACTCTTAAGAGAAATTGAAGGGGAAACTAACAAATGGAAATTCATCCCATGCACATGGCTAGGAAGAATTAATATCATCAACATGGCCATCCTGCCCAAAGCAATATACAGATTTGATGCAATCCCTATCAAATTACCAGCAACATTCTTCAACGAATTGGTACAAATAGTTCAAAAATTCATATGGAAACACTAAAGACCCCGAATAGCTAAAGCTACCCTGAGAAGGAAGAATAAAGTAGGGGGGATCTCACTCCCCAACTTTAAGCTCTACTACAAAGCCACAGTAATCAAGACAATTTGGTACTGGCACAAGAACAGAGCCACAGACCAATGGATCAGAATAGAGACTCCAATCATTAACCCAAACATATATGGTCAATTAATATTCGATAAAGGGGCCATGGACATACAATGGGGAAATGACAGTCTCTTCAACAGATGGTGCTGGCAAAACTGGACAGCTACATGTCGGAGAATGAAACTGGACCATTGTCTAACCCCATATACAAAAGTAAACTCAAAATGAATCAAAGACCTGAATGTAAGTCATGAAACCATTAAACTCTTGGAAAAAAACATAGGCAAAAACCTCTTAGACATAAACATGAGTGACCTCTTCTTGAACATATCTCCCCGGGCAAGGAAAACAACAGCAAAAATGAACAAGTGGAACTATATCATGCTGAAAAGCTTCTATACAGCAAAAGACACCATCAATAGAACAAAAAGGTACTGTATAGTATGGGAGAATATATTTGTAAATGACAGATCCAATAAAGGCTTGACGTCCAAAATATATAAATAGCTCACCCACCTCAACAAACAAAAAACAAATACTCCAATTAAAAAATGGGCAGACGAACTGAACAGACAGTTCTCCATAAAAGAAATTCAGATGGCCAACAGACACATGAAAAGATGCTCCACATCACTAGTTATCAGAGAAATGCAAACTAAAACCACAATGAGGTATCACCTCACAACAGTAAGGATGGCTACCATCGAAAAGACAAACAACAACAAATGTTGGTGAGGTTGTGGAGGGAGAAAGGGGAACCCTCGTACACTGCTGGTGGGAGTGTAAATTAGTTCAACCATTGTGGAAAGCACTATGGAGGTTCCTCAAAATGCTCAAAATAGACTTGCTATTTGACCCAGGAATTCCACTCCTAGGCATTTACCCTAAGAATGCAGCACTCAAGTTTGAGAAAGACAGATGCACCCCTATGTTTATCGCAGCACTATTTACAATAGCCAAGAATTGGAAGCAACCTAAGTGTCTATCAGTAGATGAATGGATAAAGAAGATGTGGTACACATACACAATGGAATATTATTCAGCCATAAGAAGAAAACAAATCCTACCATTTGCAACAACATGGATGGAGCCAGAGGGTATAATGCTCAGTGAAATAAGCCAAGCGGAGAAAGAGAAATACCAAATGATTTTACTCATCTGTGGAGTATAAGAACAAAGAAAAAACTGAAGGAACAAAACAGCAGCAGAATCACAGAACCCAAGAATGGACTAACAGGTACCAAAGGGAAAGGGACTGAGTTGGATGGGTGGGTAGGGAGGGATAAAGGGGGGGAAAAAGACAGGGGTATTATGATTAGCATGCATAATAGGGAGGCTGGGAGAAAGGGGAGGCTGTACAACACGGAGAAGACAAGTAGTGATTATACAACATTTTGCTATGCTGATGGACAGTAACTGTAAAGGGGTTTGTGGGGTGGACCTGGTATATGGGAGAGCCTAGAAACATAATGTTCTTCATGTAATTGCAGATTAATGATAACAAATAAGGGGAGATTACTCCCTGATATGATAAAACTAACTGCAAATCACCAATTAATGCATGCTTTAAATATCCTTAATTTTGATCATTTAAAGGATGTCAGATGATCAGCTATGGAAGTACATGTTTCTGATAATAGTCCTTTCTCTTAAAAAAAGAAAAAAAAAGTTGCTGTGTGGTGATCTCCAATAAGTTCTTCACAATGGTATAAAGGGCATATCAAAGTGTGGGCAAAGGGTTAGTTTGTGTTTATACAGAGGATCAAAGCCTAATTCGGCTACCCAGAAAACGAATTAAGATACGATATGAAGAAGAACTTCCAACGTCAACATTGTCTAGAAGAGTCATTCCAGAAGATGATCATCAAAAAACTTCAACAAAGATCCTGGTGCTGTTGCAGTTGTAGCTGCATTCATCCCCCGGTTCCTGGACTTGCCATTTGAATGAAGAAGGAGATATCTAAGCTGGCCTGTGCATACAGTAAAACAACAAATTTAACTGGATCTATAGTGTTGGAACTCAAACAAGAATTAGGAGAAATGCAAGTTGCAGACTATCTACTGTTAAAAGAACATATAGGATGTGAACAGTTCCCAGGAATGTGTTGTTTTAATTTGTCTAATTTTTCTCAAAATATTCAAATTCAGTTAAACAATATCCATTATATCATTGATAAGTTTTCACAAATGCCTAGGGTGCCTAACTGGTTTTCTTGGTTTCACTGGATATGGCTGGTAATTGTAGGTCTGCTTTGGTTATGTAGCTGTAGTCCTATTATGTTAATGTGTGCACGCAATTTAATTAGTAGTTTAAAACCTATACATGCTGAAGTTACTCTACAAGAAGATATGTCAAAGAAATAATCAATCTTCCCATGTTTTCTTCCATCTACTACTTCTATCGCTTCTCTTCTTCCTTCATAATTACAACCCCTAAGTAGAATTCATGCCTCATATTTAAATTACCGAGTATCATAATTCTTCCAAGTGGTAAAGATACCTCAAGACAAATGCTGGGCATAGAAGCCACAGGGCATAAATCTGCAAAAAAGTAAAAAGCTAACCTTTTCAAACAATATTGCTTCTCTCTCACTTGCCAACTTTACATTTCCCTGTATGGCTCCAGAAGATGACTGGTTAGCCAGAGACGGGTAAGATTCCTCAAGGGAGGAACAACCTAAGACAGGCACAGTCGCAGGGGGGCCATTAGGTGAGAAATTGGGGATCAACAGAGGTGAGGCTTAGAACCTCATCTCCCTTGTTTTGAGAGAAATCTTCTGCATCCGTGGATGTTTTGTTGCCCTTGTCTAGCTTGGATTAATACTAGGTCTATAGGCACACACCTGATCATCTATGTTTGCCCTCTTACAGCACTAAACTATGTTTTCTACCTTTATCTTGCATCTACCTACCACTTCAGCATTTTATTTAAAAAAATAAATAATAATAATAATAATAATAAGGGAGAAATGTGGGATTCACATATAAATCAAGTATAAAAATCAAATGAATAATCATAATTAACCTGATTGTTTATAGATCATGATGCGTGATCAAAACCAAAAGTTTCTGTGATGACTGCCCTTGCACTGTTCACCATGTAAGAACTTATTCACTATGTAAGAACTTGTTCACCATGTAAAAACTTGTTCGTTATGCTTCAGAAGATTGGAGACTGTTGAGAATTAGGCTTGGGGTTGATTAATGACTGTGCATTGAGTCCCCTATACAGAATTTTATTGTTGTTAACAACCATATGATCAATAAATATGAGAGATGCCCTCTCAAAAAAAAAATCTTCATTAAATTTAAAAGAATTGAAATCATACAAAGCATGTTCTCCCACCACAATGGAATCAAATTAGAAATAAAAAGCAAGAGTAAACTTGGTAAATTGACAAATATGTATGAATTAAGCAACACAGCCCTAAATAACCATGTATCATAGAAGTCACAAAGGAAACTTTGGGAAGTCACAAAGATAAATGAAATGAAGACATAACATATCAAAACTAACAGATTGCAGTTAATTAACACTGTTCTGAGGAGTGAGAAATTTATAGCTATAAATGTTAGTATTTTAAAAAGATCTCAAGTGACTAACCTACACTTCCACCTAAGGAGCTAGAAAAGAATGGAAAGGTAAGCTGAAAGCAAATGAAAGAAAAGAAAAAATAAAAATAGGAAAACAATAGAAAAAAATCATGAAACCAAAAGGTTTTCTTTGAAAAAAAATATATATATATTGGTAAACCTTTAGCCAGATTGACCAAGAAAGGAAATCCAAACCACTAATTTCAAGAAGAAAAGACATCATAACCAACGTTATAGAAATAAAAAGGATTGTAAGAGATGAGAACCTGTATGCCAAAATTCAGAGAACTTATATGAAATGGGAAAAACCTTAGAAAGTCATCAGACATTGAAACTGAATCAAGAAAAGTCAGGTAACCTAATAGACCCATAAGAAGACATTGAATTATGAATTTTAAAACTTTCTGCAAACAAAATCACAGACCCAGATCTCTTCACTGGTGAATTCTACTTAACATTTAATGAACAATTATTACTAAAACTTCACAAGTACTTAAAAAATAGAAGAGGATGCAATACTTCCCAAATCTTTCTATGAGACCAATATCACCCTGATACCCAAACCAGAGATAGACATTACAAGAAAAGAATGCTATTGATATCCCTTAAGAATTCAGACACAAAAAACATACAGAAGTATTGGTAAACTGGATCTAACAATATATAAAAAGAGTATACATTAAATGGGATTTTTCCAAGAATGCAATACCATCTTAGCATTTAACAAGGTTGCCTTAGTATTGAAAATAAATCAATATGATATACCATTATTAATAGAATAAAGACAGTAGCAATGATCTCAATAAATGCAGAAAAAGCATTTGAGAAAATATAATATTCTACCAATGAACAATCCAAAACAATAAAATGAAATCAAGAAAACAATTACATCAAAAATATGAATAAGAATACCTAGGAATAATTTTAAGAAAAGAAATGCAAAACTTGCATTCTACAAATTACAAAACATTGTTGAACGAAAGAAAAAAGGATACAAATAAAAGGAAAGACATTTAATGTTGGATTGGAAGACATAATGTTTGGGTGGCTATATTACCAAATGGATCTATCGATTTATTTGAACACCCTAGCAAAATTCCAACTGCATTTTTTTCTAGAAATACATAATAATGATCCTAAAATTCACACGAAAATGCAAAGGATCCGGAACACAAGAAACAATGTTGGAAACAATGGACAAAGGTGAAGGTCTCATATTTTCTAATCTCATACAAAAAAAAAAGAAAGAATGCCACTGGGGCCTCATTTACACCATGCAGAAAAATTAACTTAAAGTCAATCATAGATGGAAATGGAAGAGTGAAAACTGTAACACTCCCAGGAGTAAACATAGGAGTGAATCCTCAAGAATGTAAGTCAGCAAAATTTGGCAATCCCTTAAAAAGCTAAACACAGAGCTTCCATATAGCCCAGTAATTCCACTCCTAGATGTATGCCCAGGGTAATTGAAAGTTATGTCTATACAAAATTCTGTACATCAATGTTCATGGCAGCATTATTCCTAACAGCCAAAAAAATGGAAACAAACCAAATGTCCATCAACCAATAAATGGATAAGCAAAGATGTTATATCCATGCAAAGGAATCCTACTCAGCATACTCAGAGGTAGACAAACTGGAAGTTGAGGGCACAGATCACCCCATCTGCCCAAGACTTCAGTCACCAGCTCAAATTTGGATGTCTCCAAGGCTATCCTCACTTCAGACCAGTTGGTCACAAATATGAGTGTGTCTACAGACTCATTCAGGTTTGACTGTTGTGCTGGCATGGCTCACAGAACTCAGAAAAGTGCTATGTCTAGTTTTACTATAGCAAAAGGATGCAAAGCAGAACCAGCCAAAGGAAGAGACATGTAGGGTGGGATCTGGGACAGGGAGAGCTCCAAGTGCAAAGCTTCTGTGTCCTCAGAAATGCATTACCCTCCTGCCATCAATGAGTGGTAACATACACACGGAATATTGTCAACAGGAAGCTCAGCTAAGCCACAGTGTCCAGAGTTTTATAGAGGTTTTATCACATAGGCATGATTAACTGAATCATTGCTCAGGTGGTTGAACTCACTCTTTAGCCCCTGTTCCCTCCGCAAGATCATCTGATAGCACCTGGCTCATTAGAGGGCTGGTCTTCCTAGAGTGGCCAGCCTCACCTGAAGGCTACCAGTGTGGCCAGAGTCAGCTGTTGGCAAAATCTGTCAGGTGTGGTCTGAGGAGCCCACTGTGACTAAAAACCACTCTCTTATCACTGAAAAAATTCTGAAGATTCAGAGGTTATCTTCCAGGAACCGGGGCAAAGGCCAGACAAATTCTTTATTACACACGCCCTAAAAAGGAATGAAGTACAGACTCATGCTACAACATGGATAAACCTTGAAGACGTGATGATAAATGAAAGAATCCAGATGTCAAAAGCCACATGTTGTAGGATCCCATTGATATGAAATGGCCAGAAAAGACAAATCCATGGTGAAAGACAGGAAATTAGTGGTTGCCAGGGGCTGAAGGGAAAGGAAGTAGGGAGGCATGGCTGCTAAGGTGTACACAGGCTGGGGGAGAGATTAAATGTTCTGGGCCTAGATAGTGGTGATGGCTGCACAAGTCTGCATACACACTAATCACTAAATAATTTTACACTTTAAACAGGTGAATTTTATGACACTTGAATTAGATCTAAATATGGAAACATCAACAGTCAATCCTCACTATTCACAGATTCTGCATTTCAAAATTCACCTATTCACTAAAATGTATTTGTTTCCCCAAAATCAATACTTGTAGTGCACAGTCTTTCATGCATATGTGCAAAGCAGTGAAAAATGTGTTGCCCAGCACATGCATTCCCAGCTCAGTCCCAGTAAAGTAACGTCTCAGCTCTCACACAGAGATGAGCAGCAGGCAGAGACAGTGGGGGAGAGTATGGCAGACAGCAGGAGAGCTGCCTCACTACTTGGAGGTATCTGGATCCTAACTCTGGCACCTGCTGTTTGGGGCTGGGGCAGGGGGTACTCAGGCGACTCACTTGACAAGTCTGAACCTTTCTTTCTCTTTTGTGAAATAAGGAAAATAGGTGAATTGCTTTTAGAATGTAAGATTTTAATCAACGTGCGGTATGGGTGCGTGTGTGTGCACATGTACGCACACAAAATTTCCCCAAAGATCAATGTTTCAGTATTCACTAATGCAGTGTTTACAGGGACTTTACAGAATATAACTCCCAGGAATAAGGAAAATCTACTATACATATCTTTGTGCATCTACATATACATATATTTAGAATGTTTGCCCTGAATTGTATTTTTATCTGATAATAATATAGCCACTCCTGTTTTTTTCTTAATATATACATGATATAACTTCATCCTTTTATTTTCAATGTGCCTATAACATAGTTAATGTGAGTTTCTTGTTGACAATATTGTTGAGCCAAGATTTTCAATTCCATTCTGCCAATGTCCTTGGGATATGGTATTTTAATTGGCATATTTTCATCATTTTTATTAAAATAATCCTTGATAGGCTAAAGTCTATCATTTTAATGTTCATGTTCTATTTCTTAGTGTAGTTTTTCTTTTTTTGGCTTTTCTTTCTCTTGCCTTCCTCTGAGTTTATTGAGCATTTTTTAGAATTCCATTTTGATTTATCTATAGTATTTTTGTGGATTTCTCTTTTAGAATGTGATATTTTAATCAATAGCTTCTTTACTGGTGCTTTAGATACTAAATTATATATGCATAAATTACCACAGCCTATTGTTAAAATGAAATCCCTTCACCTTCCCTGTTTATAGTTGTCTGAAATATTTATGCATTTAGAAATACATCACACTGTGTTATTATTTTGACTTTCATACTCAAACATGATTTAAATAGTTCAAGGGGAGAATGAAAATCTTGTATTCACCCATATTTTTGCTTACTGCGTTCCTTTTTCTTTCTTGGTGTTTTGACATTTATTCCTTTGTCATTTCCTCTCTGTTTAGAGAACTTTCTTCTGCCATTCTTTCAGGGTAGTTCTACTCATGACAGACACTCTGTATTTCCTCCATGTGAGAATGTCTTGATTTCCCCTTTGATCCTGAAGGACTTAAGGATTCTGAGTTGGGGTTCTTTTCTTTCACTATGTCAACGTTATATGCAACTTCCTTCTGGACTCCATGTTTGCTGATAAGAAAGCCCCTGATGTTGACATGATTTTGCCCTATAAGTAAAGTGTTACTTCTCTCTTGCTGCCATCAAGATGTTTTCTTTGTCTTCTGTTTTCAGGAGATTGACTACAATGTGTCTTGGTTTGCATTTCTTCTTTGGGTTTCACTCAGCATCTTGTATCAAAATTCAGGAAGTTTTCTTCAAGTTAATGTTTCCTTGACTTTTTGGCTCAAGGACCTTCTCCTCTCACCCTGAGACACCAATTGCACAGATGTTAGGCTTTTGTTACAGTCCCACTGGTCCCCGAGGCTCCGTTTATGGTTTCTCAGTCTTAATGTCACTCTATCATTCAGATTGGCTGATGCCCATTTTTCTATTTCCTTACTCATTGATTCTTGCCTCTGTGTGCCACCCCTTGTATTTTTTGGATATGGCAAACAAAGGGAATCCTGATATGTCATCTTTTGCATCTGGCTTCTTTTGCTTAGCATGATGTTTTTGATATTCTTCCATGATATAGCATATATCAATAGCCCCTTGTATTTTTTTTAATTTTGATTATACTTTCACTTCTAAATTTTTCATTTGGTTCTTCTTTACATGATCTATTTCTTTGTTGAGACTTGCAATGAAACTTACCATTTTTTCCAAGGGTGCTCATACATGTTTTTTTTTACTGTCTTATTTTTTTCCTTTTTTAAATTAAGATATCATTGATATACACTCTTTTGAAGGTTTCACACAAAAAACATTGTGGTTACTACATTCACCTATATTATCAAGTCCCCTGCCCATACCCCATTGAAGTCACTGTCCATCAGTGTAATAAGATGCTATAGAATAACTACTTGTCTTCTCTGTGTTATACTGCCTTCCCCATGTCCCCCGCCCCCATATTATGTGAGGGTGCCCCTTTCTCCCCCTTATCTCTCCCTTCCCACCCATCCTCCCCAGTCCCTTTCCCTTTGGTAACTGTTAGTCCATTCTTGGGTTCTGTGTGTCTGCTGCTGTTTTTTTCCTTCAGTTTTTCCTTTGTTCTTATACTCAACATATGAGTGAAATCATTTGGTACTTGTCTTTCTCCACCTGCCTTTTTTCACTGAGCATAATACCCTCTAGCTCCATCCATGTTTTTGCAAATGGTAGGATTTGTTTTCTTCTTATGGCTGAATAGTATTCCATTGTGTATATGTACCACATCTTCTTTATCCATTCATCTATTGATGGACACTTAGGTGCTTCCGTTTCTTGGCTATTGTAAATAGTGCTGTGATAAACATAGGGGTGCATATGTCTTTTTCAAATTCCTAGGAGTGGAATTCCTGGGTCAAAAGGCATTTCTATTTTGAGTTTTTTTAGGAACCACCATACTGCTTTCCACAATGGGGGGATGTGTGTGTGTTTTAATTGTGATTAAAAACATATAAAATAAAACTCCTTATCCTATTTTTAACTGTACCATTCAGATCCAGTATTGTTAAGTATATTCACCTTGATGTGAAACATATCTCCACCTCTTTTTCCTCTTGCAAAACTGAAACTCTTTACCTATCAAACAATTCCCTCTGTTCCCCTCAGCCTGTGGTAATCACCATTATGCTTTCTGTTTCTATGAATTTTACTACTTTAGATACCTTACCTAAGTGGAGTCATACAGTATTTGTGTTTCTGTGACTGGCTTATATCACTTAGGATAATGTCCTCAAGATGCATCCATGTTGTAGTGTATGACAGAATGTTTCAATGAAAGTAACATTTTTTTTAAAGGATCAACAAATTTGACAAATCGTAAACTATACTTAGTAAGAAAAAAAACCAGAAGACTCAGATAAAGTCAAATATAGAAGAGGGAAAAGTACAACTGATGCTACAGAAATAAAAAGGGTGATAAGAGAGTACCATGAAAAATTGTATGCCAACAAATTGTATAACTTAGGGAAAAAAATGGGAAAATTTCGAGAAACTCACAGTCTACCAAGAATGAATTAAAAGGCTAGAAAATCTAGACAGACCAATAACTAGAAATAAGGTTGAATCAGTAATCAAAAACCTCATAATAAAGAAGATACCAGGACCAGATAGTTTCACTGGATAACTCTATGAAACAATTAAAGAAGAATTAACACCAACCCTCTTGAAACTTTTCCAAGAAACTGAAGGTGAGGGAACATTTCCAAGCTCATGAGGCTAGTGTTACCTTGATACCAAAGCCAGATGAAGAAACTACAAGAAAATCACAGACCAATATCCCTGATGAATACTGATACAAAAACCCTCAACAATATATTAGTAAACTAAATTCAACAGCATTTTAAAAGGATTATACATGATGACCAATAGGGATTATACATTCTTGGAGTACAAGGATGATTCAACATATGAAAATCAATCAGTGTCATGCACCACATTAACAGAATGGAGGACAGAAGCTACATGATCACCCCAGTTGATCCAGAAACAGCATTTGACAAGACTCAATACCATTTCCTGGTGTAAGCCTTTGACCAGCCACCATCTAAACCTGCCTTTTTTACTATCTTTGCCTGGCTTTCTTATCGAGGATAAGCTTATTTATCCTAAAACAGTTTGTGTTACACAGGAAGTATTTATTCCTTGAAGAAATTTAAAATTTGAGTCTACCAGGACTTATATTTTCCTCTGTGAGGTTTTTGACAGTAATGTCTGGGGTCCTCTTCCCACCTGGGACACTTCCTCTAAGACTAAAGGGCCGCACAGCTCAATATACTGCCCGACAGCCCACTGCTCTGGTAGGGAGAAAGAAATGCGGACAAAGGATAGCCTTTGTATGAATGCCCCATGTGCCTGCTCTCTGAGCTCTTTAAACACTTAAAAGAAACAGTTGCTGGGTCATTAGAGTTGCCAGTGGCTAGCTGTTGCCCCCAAATACTAAGGGTTCAGCCCAGAATTCCTGAGATAATTGCTCTTTGACACTGGTCTAAGGAAGTCTGTCTGTTTAAGTCACATCCTTACTCTTTCGTAACAATGTAAGAACTTAGAACAAATAAAGCTCAATCACATACAATTGCCATGTTATTGATGGTAATAGTTTATTTGTGGATTCACCATCTTATTGATGTAAGTTATTAACTTTTTAAAAAATCCTGTGAGGACATCAGTATTATTATTTTGACAATCAGTTCTTATTCAGGTTTATCCACATATTTGTGTCCTTTGTTCTTGCACCTCAGACCCTGCTTTCCTGGGAATGTCTTCTTTGTGCACATTATTCATCCTTTGGCCAGTGCTATCCAGCCATTAGCCACATATGATGACTTAAATGTAAGGAAATTAACATTAAACAAAATTAAATTCAGTTCCTCAGTCTGAATAGTCACGTTTCATGTGTTCAATAGCCACATGTAGCTGAGGGATACTTTTCTATTCTTGTAGAAATTTCTACCAGACAGTGTTGCTTTAAAATGTCATTGATGAGGGTTTTGGTAGGGCACACTTTCTCACTTTCTGTTTATCTAAAATATCTTCACTTTGCCCTCCTTTTTAAAAAATCTCATGAGTATAGAATTCTGGAATGTAAATTCTATATTCATTTGCATATAACAAGGGAAGGGCCAGTGTGTGTAAGCATTCAGCTTCAAAGCCCAAGGGTCACAGTCTCTCTCCTTAAGTTTGATCCCTGTGTGCTGCCCCAAGTGGTGAGCAGCAGGGGCCTGGCCCCATGTGTTCCTGTTCCTGAAATGGTTTCTTCTGACGTGGAGCATCTCATCAGTGGCCCATGGATACCTGTACCACGGATACAGTGGCCCAAATGTTTCCAGCATGGAGGTGAAATGACAATTAACTAATTACTGTCAGTTGATGAAATTTCTCCAAAGGGCCTAAAATATTTTAATTAAGTGCTTATATTGAAAAGCCAGCCAAATAATCATTTTATTTTCTGTTTCAGCTTTATACACAAGACTACCAATGTATCAGTTGGCTCAACCAAAGCACTTAATTGTAATATCATTTACTGTGGGCGAGAAGCTGTACTAAGCCCTTTGCACAGGTTGGTTAACTTTTTATTAGAAAAATATATGAATATATTTACATAACTAGCTTTAAACCTGGAGTATCACTACGAATGCATTACTTTAAAATATTGTTTCCAACCTTGTTTCTAAAGTGGCCCAGCAAAGATGCACTCCTTCCTTCCACAGTATGCATGAGTCACTCCCATATGCACCCTGGCAGGCCCGTTTCGGTTCCAGTACTTCACTAAATGCAAAAGAGAAGTCTTCCAGGGTAACTAATTCCATGTCTTGGGCAGAGAAAAGCAAGATGTTATAGAATATCATGCTGCTGACAAAAAGCAAGGATTGTTTTAAAAGAGTGTCTAGAATAATTCTGAAAGAACAATGCAGTCAGGTGACAACAATCTGAGAAGCCAAGAGAGAATACTAATGATCACAGTAATTATAGATATTTGGAACAAGTTGAGACTAAAGATTCAGAAGTTGAAATCTTCATATGAAGGAGACAAAAGGTAACTTATTTAAAATTATTTTAGAGGTGATTTTAATTAGAATTAGATTCCTAATAAGTTAATTTTCTGCTTAAACATTTTATCTTTGTATTGAAGGAATTGTTATAGGTTTATGGGTTAAAGTATGAAAGGCATGGGGCTATGATGAGTTTTAGAAAAATAAGTTCTGCCCCCAAAACAGAATGTCAGATTGCTTCTGAGAATCACATAAATTGACAAGTAGAGAGCAGATCAAACAGCATGTGACAAAATGACGAATTTGCCAAATGTCCTGGAAGGGCAGCTGATGACAAGATGCAACCCCACGTCACCTGAGATGCCAGACTACTGCAGGACCATTCACAGAGGCAGGAGGTGCCCTGCCCATACCGTCATGGGGGAGGCCATGCACCCGGGAGAGCTTTCGTGCGGTGTGGTGTGGCCAGTGAACCTCGGCAGGTAGAGGGAGCCCAGCATGAGGAGCATGGCCTCTGTTCTCAGCCCCTGGAAGATGAAACCAGTGTATCCTGATCAAGGATCCTCACTGGCAGCTGAAAGTTTGCATCCTGGCTGGGCTGAGGATTTATTTTTTTGTTCTAGGGGAAGCAAAATTATTTAATTGCTTAGAAGTTATGAGCATATGAATTGCTATTAACTCACAAAGTAGAAACATTAAGAACAATACAAATGAATCTAAACCAGTGTTTTTTGAAAAGTTAGGCAAAAATGTCCCAAGAATTTTTGTAATGATTACTTTCAAAAATTACAGAGTGTTTTCTCTTCTGATTCTAAGGCTAATTAAAAAACTTAAGAGAAGCTGACATATTATTTTAACTAGAAAAATGTTTAAGGTAAGTTGATGATGGCTTCAGTGAGTCTGAGTAGATTTACTTATAAAGCTAATTTTAAAAATTAATCACAATATTTACAACTAGTGGTATGTATTTATGTGGAAGTATTGAAATGCTGAGAAAAGTAATACTGGATATAGATACCTTGAGCATTAAAGAAAATACGAGTTATCTCTCTGTACATGTAAGAAACATTCAAAGCATAAATCTGGCACCAGTAGGCAGAGTCCTGTGTGTGTGTATGCGTGTGTGCATGTGCGTGTGGTCCCCGTGTGTCTGTATGTGTGTGTGCGCGTACATGAGCCTGGGAAAAGCAGTTTCCATTTCATAGTGTTTTCAACATATAAATCTTATCTTCAAATATTGAAACAAAAGAGAAATGTAACATAGATTCTATTCACTTGTTGCGGAAAATGGGAGCAAGTCAACTGTCAGAGCGCCCGGGACCTGTGCCCCACAGCCTGGCAGCAGTGTCCCCGTGACAAGGATCTCAGCAATGAAGGGCCTTGTACCACAGGCTTCTGTCGGGGGCGGGATGATTATGTGTGTTTCATTGGTTTGCTTTAACAATGAAAGTGAGAGCTTAGTACTTCTACAGAGTGCTCCATGTAGTTACAGAGGTTCTGTTTTATAAATCTCCAAAGTGTTAGGTAGATTATAAAATTTCATTTTTCAAATGTAAAGCCAAGCTTAGATCTGAGATAGGAGCATTTGTATTACAAAGCAAATGATAAGCTGAATCCAGTGGCCCATTATTTTAATACAAAGAATGATATGATAAAATGAATATTTTTGTTTAGTTATAATATTTTGGTCAGAGTCAAAAGATTGGCAAATATATCAATTCTTAGTAATTTTGATCCAGGTCTCATAAGCAGCAGCGTTTCAGCTGTTTTCCCAGCAATGCAGTTCACATCCTGCCACTGCTCCCAGTAACACATAACATCTCTTCCTGAGGGATCTCCCATATTTGTCCGGAAGCTGCACCACAGATCAGGGGCCGATGGGCTGATGGAGCCCAGGAGTAACTTAGCAAGAACCACACGCGTGAGAACTTGTGGAGAGGAAAACAAGGCTCATTGCCTGACGTAACTACTGGTAAATGGTGTGACCTGGGAGAAGCTGCATTGACTTGCGTGGTGGACGAGAGAGACAAGGATTGGATGGCAAGATATTTAATGCCCCTGCAAACAGGGATGTCTATGATTCTGAATAAGAAGGGTCTTCTTTTTCAAAACCTTATTCTTCCTCTGAACTCAAAGTTGCTAAACCAGGGTTTAGGAATACCTTCCTCCTCTCAGAACGTGGTAATAGTCTTATGTAAGTTGAGGCAGTCCAAAGATCTATCACTAATATTTTTTACTCAGCTGAAATAGTTACTTTCAATGTGCGTGAAATCTATCAATGTCTCTAAACCTGCAAATGAACCCACGGGCTCCAGTGTGGCCACGGGCGCACATACACACAAAATCCACTTCCCTACCACTTGCAGGCCAACCATTTCATGTCTACCACTTTCTGTCTAATTTTCTCTCCATGTTCCATGTTTCATCATGAACCAGACTTTGGAAGAGAGAAGGAGCCAGGCTCTATTGAAGGCCCTGAGGGGCTCCTTAAACACTATTAATACAAGGACTGCAGAACAATAGCTCGGGTGTTCAGTACACGTGTGTACCGAACATGTGCCCATTTCATGTCCCTTATTTAATGAATATTTTGATATTCCAACAGCAGTACCAGACCTAATTTATATGAGGGGAAAAGTGCTTCAATAATATTTGTCTTCTTTCCAGGCAAGGACCTCAAACTTCATTTTTTTTTTAAATTATTGAAATCCATTATCCTTCAGATGTTCTATATGAAAGAAGTGGAAAAAAATTTCCAGATGTAGCAGTTATTCTACACAAAGAGAATATAAATGCTCCAATACATTTTTCTGCATAGTTAAATAATGCTGGGAAGGTGCTGAGGGGGGCTTCACTTCATAATGGAGTAAACAGAAGTTCCTAAATTTGAGTCCCAGTAATGGTTGTTAATCACATGCTATATTCCTTTCAATTTGGAAAAAAAACATGGGGGATTATTGTCTTTCAACTTTTATTTCATAGAAGAATGCTATTTGCAATTGGAATCTGTATATTTAATTAGTGCTCTAGAAACCCAACTCTCTGGGGAAAGTCACGTTTAATCAGTTTAGAGTATATAATGAACATTCAACAAATAACTACTGATTGTTCTATTACTGTTCTCTAGCAAAGATTTCAATATCTTCCTAAAATAGGCATTTTAAACAGCAGTAATCAGTAAATATTAATCTCTTTGTGTTTCACTTTGTGTTTGATAATTTAAATGCCATCATAAATAACATTATGATGTTATTTATGTAACAGATAATAGTATTCCCTATACACACAGAGAGAAAGTAATACATACACCACTACAGAATGTATGCATTTGTACATTTTTTAATATTTTAGGGGTAAAACAATATAATTTAATTCAAATTTCATTCAACTTCTCTTAAAAATATTTTCCTACTTGAATTCAAATGTATTATTTTAAACAAATAAGTAGGTAAAGTTTAAAAATCAGTAAGGGAAAGAAGGTAACACATCATTGCAATTTGTTACAAATACTTCGTTTTCTCTTTAGAAAAGAGAGCAGAATGCAGTGGATTTCACTATCTGTAAATCTGTTAAATATCAGCTACCAAAGTGATTAATTCTTTTGTAACATAAGATGATCACTTGTTAAATTTGCAGTGAATTCATGATGTTGATGCTCAGCTATGTATTAAATAAAGCCTATCATTTTTGTGTTGAAGCTTTCCCAATCTACATACACCTTTTGGGGAAAAAATGTATATCCTTCACTAAGGTGGGTCATTCATATATTACTATACTGAGATCCTGAAAATCCTTTGTTATTCCTTTAAAGAAACATTAATAGAGATATGGTCCTGTGTTAGCTGGACTTTAACACGGCCCCCATGATCTCAGCCTGCTGACTCAAGTCCTTATGTAACTCCCTCTCGTGAGCCTGCACAGGACCTGAGACTTGCTTCTACCCAACCAAGTGGCCTAATCACCCCACACTGAAAGAAAATAAATTTAGGATTACATTTAGTTCAGATGAAATGGATGAAGGGTACATTTGCACTGTTTGTTAAGTACAGAGTTTATATCTGGGCAAACATTTCATTAGAAAATACACAGTTCTGTGAGATCATTAGGTGATTGCTATAATTTACAAGGACTCTAATGACCAATTAAAAGAAAAATAAGATCATCACAGATGGAAATACTTCACACATTTTGCTGACTCTGAGTTTCCTGTTGCATACCTGAGCCCAATACTAGAATTTCACAGCTGACATTCAGTACTCATTTCATCACTGAAATGTATCCAAACTGACTGAAAAGAGACAAATAATAAAACAATCAGGCAAAAAAATGTTTTTTTTTTTCAGTCTTCTAATCCATCACTGGCCACTCGGCTCCGGTTCACTGGAAGATGAAAAGCCCCATGAAGACCATCCTGAGACACACTTCCAGGTTTCAATGTCTGATAAGGAAGCCTAACAAAGGTTTCCAGCCACAGAAAACATCAGAATCCAACTTTTAACTTTTATAAACTTCTGTGCTGTATTAATAAGAGAGTAGGGCCACAGCTCAAATCCTGTTCTCACTTAAAACCCAAAGTCATCATGTAAAATACATTTCAGTTTTCGAAGATTAGGTCAGAACAGTCGGACACAGCCCAACAGCGAGTAATGAGCATGTCTAAGTCACCGTTACATAAACAGACCACGACGATCGTAAGCAGAGCCTACCAGGACAGGGCGTGAGCAAGCTGTTGGCTTGTGCACTACAAGGGGGGATTTGATCCCTTAGCAAGAAATCACATCATCTTATGTAAGTAAACCCATTCTGCTGATCAGAAGAAATACTCTTTCTGGCTTTCACTGCCTGTGCTCTGCATATTGAGCTCACTTTTCAGAGCAGACTCGGCTCTGGCGCCATGTTTTGGACTATTTGACTCGTTTTTCTGGTATAACCATCTCTGTCGATAAATGCGAACAGCTATGGCAGTGACGCAGAGCAAGATGAATATCACCACTGTTATCACACCTAGTGGGGGAAGAGAAAGGAGAAGTTCAGTCAGAAAGAAACTGTAAATGTCAGCCCACCTTGAATCTACTCTACCATCATTCATATCATACCAGTGGTATTATGATATTAAGGTTACTTCTAAGGTCATACAACCTTAAGAAACAGCAATTTTATGCCTTATCCTAAAGACATAGATGACTGGCCTTCAGTTAGTGCCTTCACACTGACGTTCAGAAACACGTGGCCTCTTAGGTCATGCCCACACTTCACATTAGTGAGCAAGGAGGTTTTAATTATTTTTAGAGAATGTATGGCCATATCACAGAGTAATTAAATGCTTATGTATAAATATTTTAATGCAAATATTTATGTGAAGTACTTTATTAAAATTTGATTCAATTTTGATGCCCATGTGTTGTGGAACTGGAGTACTATGTTATGTGTGCCACCTGTCTTTACAGAGGCCAGCAGAGTCTTAATTGATCTTTGGCTCTGGGGTCCACGCCCTCAGGAGCCCCCTGCTGTTACTTATGGGTGGGGCCTGAAACTCACTTCTACCCATAACATAGGACACAGTGATGGGCTGTACCTGATTGTGCGATAGATCATGTTACACAGACTGTGGCACCTGTCTTACTGGAGTCTGTCTCTCCCTGTTGCTGTGAGGTGGCAGTCGTGCTGGGAATCCCCACATGGCAAAGAACTGCAGGCGGCCTCTAGGGGCTAAGGGCAGGCTCTGTTCAGCAGCCAGCGGAAGTCCGGATGCTCTCAGTTCTACAGCGCAAGACCCCGAATGCTGCCAACACCATGGCAGGGAGGAAGTGGGTCCTACCCCAGAGGAGGCTACAGAGGAGACCCCAGCCCTGGCTCACAACTTGGCTGCAGTCTCTTGAGACCCTGAGCAGAGGCCCAGCCAAGCTGTGAAATAGATTATTTGGCATCTCTCGTTGGAAATCATTTAAGAATTGAAAACACCAGCCAGTGGCTCTCAACCTCAGCTGCACAGCAGGCAATAAATAAGAATCTCTGAGCAGCAGGTCTGGACATTATTGTTTTAATGGTTCCTCAGATTATTCTAAAGCACTGACAGGGGGCTGAGACTGTCAAGGTTGGCCTAGTGTTTACTGAAGCCGGTGAAGAATGAATGTCCAATCAATAACCAAGACAAACAGGCACAAAGCAGCATTCACTAGTCAATATACTTTTAAGATGATTGACACAGGCATTAACTAGCATCTCTAGTAAATGTTAGAAAACACATCATGGCTTAGTTATGTGAGTCAAAATTTGTCTTGTTACATGAGGGTTCTTCATACTTTGGGACAGAAGTGAGCAAGTGTAATTGAGCCCAACTTACTCCAAGCTCAATGGTGTAACTGGTCCCAGGGATTCCTGCGCATGCTCTCAGGAACCCGGACTCCTCCCTTGCAGGGATGAGGTGGTGTATGCATGATTTTGTGAATATTCTTAAATCCTCACAGGTAGAATAGTCATTACTTTCTCCTTTCAAAATATATTTTGCATCTCACTTGGAAACAATGGAGTGTTTTAATTATTTTTATATTGAGTTATAGGGCTTTGCTTTAAAGATCTGTATCACATCCAATTTTCAGTTGTAAAGGACCAGTAACTCTCAATAACAGTGACTAGGCCCCTTGTTTACACAACTAGTATCACTATTATACTGAAATATTCAGGAGTTTATGTATGTGATCACTAGCTTGCTTGTTCTGTGAGCTTTGGTGGGGTCCTAAAATAACTACTACATTCACGCACTGCCTGAAGAGGTTGAGATCATTTGAGTAAGGCCGAGAATTCTACCTAGACTAATACACTGGAGGTCAGTATACCCAGCAGCCGAGAAGCCGCACAGCAGCTGGCCACTGCACGTGCGACCGGCTGAGATGCTGTTTTTCCAGAATTGTGTCTCCGAGGTGATGAGGAATCACACCAGCAGCAAAGAGTCGGAACGACCAGCAAAGCTTCTAATGAGGGGTGAGAAGGCATGAAGACCACTCCTGCTAATCAGGGGTTCCATCCATCCTAAAGGAGAGGATGTCTTTAGGGCTGCGCCGACTTCGGGGCAACTACATGGAGACCAGGAGTTCCTGGCCTCGCGGCCCAGCGCGGATTCTGTTTTTGGGTTCCGCGAACGGCGGCAAGGCCGGGGCCAGGCCACTGGGGCCGTTACCTCCGATGACCGCAGGGTCCCTTCT
This sequence comes from Manis javanica, assembly GCF_040802235.1. Lineage (NCBI taxonomy): Eukaryota > Metazoa > Chordata > Mammalia > Pholidota > Manidae > Manis > Manis javanica. The sequence goes on from NC_133157.1 coordinate 86,711,803, forward strand.
GTCCGCATTAACTGAGGGCTCGCCCCCATCTCGTGGTCCTGACCGACCTACAGGAGAAAAAGGGAGGAGGACAAAGGCGAGTGGGAAGGCGGCTTCCGAGGCCCGCCAGCACGAGGGAAGGCGGGCAGCGGCGGGGGCGCACGAGCAGCCGCGGAGGGAGCCGACGGGCGCCCCGGGGGCCACGGCCACGCACCTGCGCCTCCCGCCGGCCGCCAGGTGGCCTCCCGCGCCGGCGCTCGGGGCTCCGCGCTCTGGGTGCAGCCGGGCGCGGCGGCCACGGGTCCGCGGACGGTGGCCGAGCCGGGGCGGCCGGGGCTCAGCGCGGCCTTGAGCGGGACAGCGGGCCCGAAGCGCACGGCCGAGAGGCAGCCGGTGAAGCCGCGCGCGCCGGCCCGCAGCGTGGCGGCGTCGGCGCCCAGGGGCCCTGCGGGCAGAGGAGGACAGGGTGAGCGCGGCGCGCCAGGAGGCCTGCCGGGACCACCGCGCAAACGGGTGGGCCTCAAATGGCCATTAATCTGTTGTCAGGCAGGCTGTGTGGCCAGTGACCTAGGTGGTTGGTGAAACGTCTCCTGGGCTTGGGGGTGGGGCAGCGCGCTGGGAGCCTCCCGACGGATACCCCAGGAGCCCCTTCCTGAGCCGTGACCGCCGTGAGGACCCCAACCCCACATTCTTGGCTCCCCTTCATAGGGGTGCGTGTCCTCTTCCCAGACATTGAGTTTTGTCCCCCAGTCTGGCCCCCGCCCTCACCCCAAGAGGACTGAGGTTGGGCGGCTGAAGAGCAGCGATTAACCCAGGATAGCAGGATGATCCGTCTGTTTGGATGATGCTGTGACCCCCGAGGAAACCACCTCCGTGTGAGGGCACTTGGCCTCTGCTGTCAACTCCCTGCCCCGCCGCCGTGTGTAGCCAGGTCCGTTTCCTTGCCTTTTTCTCTGAGCTGAATCGGCTCCCGCAGGCTGCGCGTTTTGCTGAACGCCCACTGAGGTTAGTTAATTCTCACAGCAAAACACGGTGCTTTCCTTCGTATCTGAAGTTAGTGGCATAAGATTCTAGTAACTAAGGTCACTCAAGTGGGGGGACCTTTTCTTAACACGTTATTTTCCATTTATGCCTTTTGGACATATTTCAGATTCAAACTCTGGGACTAGGGTGTGTGAGCACACTGCCTGCTGCCTCACCTGGGGGATCAGTTACAGAAAGTCAATCTCCTGGATTATCTGTGTCTCTCACATCACAGGTGGCGAGCTGCTGGTAGCCAGTGTTTTATTCCCCCTACCCCTGCACTTAGTGTGTTCCACAGGATGTATGCAAGATGTTTTAAAATCAATAAACTGAATTCTATTCACCACCATTCTGTGGGCAGTTTGGCTGTCGAAACCTTTTCAAATGTGGCACTCTCAAGGTATGGTGCAAGTACAGAACACCCACCTGCCATGAAAGGTTACTTGCATTGGCTCAAGGTAAAGATGCACTCCCACAGTTGGCAGCCACCTCACACTGTTGAGCTATACTGAATGTCAAGGTAACAAAAGTCATCTCTGTCCTCAGTAAAGTTAAGGAAACTACCTTGAAGCTTCTTCTATTCAAAGGGTGGCAAAATTCACCTCTCCAAAATATGCCAGCTTGGCATAAGGATTATTTTGAAAACAAGTAGGTGCCAGAAAGATACTCTGACCTTCTGTTTTTTTTTTCCCCCTGCTAGTGGAGTACAACTCCTGGGAAAAGCTGCCTCCCTGCACCAGGAGGAAAGAGGAACTACCACAGCCAGAGATGGGAGTCCAGTCTGAGAGCATCTGTCCATCCAAACCTTGGTAAGGGAGTCTGGTCTGGCTTTCTTCTCCCTGCACAGTGTTATGGCCCAGAGTCAAGACTGTTCACCCTAGTATACAAACTCTTGGGCCTGTTTGCCTGTGGGATCTTCATTGTCCTACAGGGGTTCCACTGTGTATTTTTTAAAATAGGTATGCTTTTCTCCTGTATTGTTTATATCCACTTAATTCTCAGGCCCAGTAACAGAACCTGAGAGGGAGGAGGTAAAGTTGTGCTTCCCTACAGACTGGTGAGGGGGTTCTTCAATTTTACTATAGGCTCACCTTCTGCCTATTCAACTCCATCTCAATCTTTCAGCCTGTCAATTTGTGACAGCCAAGTCTCTTGTGTTTTATTCCTTTTGGTTTAGCAAAGAGCTGTACCTTCAAGAAAAATGGCCTAACTTTGAGACTTTCATCAAATCTATTGGCGGCCACTTGGACTTATGAAATTCTGTTCAGTGATTTTAAAGTTGCAAAAATAAATATTTCCTATGTAAAAGACTGACAAAAACTAAAATATCTTTTACCTTTCCTCTTCATTCCTCTAAATCTTTTTCCAGGACACTATGTAAGGATAACCAGTGATGACTGTCTCCTTTGGATAACCCAGTAGAATTCTGAAAAATCGTACTTACTTGAATTCCCAGAGTTTGTGTGTGTGTCTGACTTTATTTCCTTGAGTGACAAATTCCATCCTAGTTGTTTTCTGTCTTCTTTAATAGCTCTATTTTCATGTGGGAAATTTCATTTGTTATGTGACCCTTGCTTTTAGATTCCCTTAGGAGTGGCATTAGTATTTTCTTACTTATTGGTCTGCTTATTTGGGACTCCACAGTTAGGGGTCTCATATGACATCAGGGTCCTGACAATGTGGTGGGAGCCTCTCCGGCACACCATCGGGGCCCAAACCAAGTGTATCAAGCGGCCTCTCTCCCTCACCTTCCCCATACTAGAAGGAATGTCGTCCACTGATCCAGCTCCTCCTCAGATCTGGGAGGGACATCGAGAACAGGCAGTCATGCTGAGCAGTGTGACCTTCCCTCTGGAGGTCCCCAAGTTCTCTGGGAGTCAAGTGTTTCCCAGGGTCCACACTCCCCCCCCCCCAGATGGCTATGCTCTCCTCCAGCCCAGAGGGCAAGTCCCACCCCAGCTCCATCACTCATAGCTTCCCACCACCCGCTTCCTGCTGGCTGGGCTGCCAGAAGCTTCTCATTCAGGGGCCCAAGCAGGTCTAACCGGAATGGAGACAAATGTTATGGTCCAGGCAGCTGACTCCCAGAACTGCTGTCACACGATTAACAGAACTGTGCTTAGAAAGACAATGAGGGCACCTCTAGCTTCCCTAGTAGCTGACTCCTGAAATTCAGTCATTAAGGTTCTTTCTTTTTGGCTCCAAAATTTTCCTCCCTTTAAAATGTAAATTAAAAATAAAATGTGGGGGAAACCTTAGGAGAATACTTAGTGCATAATTAGGAATTTATGCATCAGGGAGTAAATATCTGACCAACTCCTACCGAGAGAAGACAGGTATATTAACAGGAAGTAAGGGGTCAAGTGCAGCTTGGAACTAGACAAGGAGGGGCTGGGAGAGTGGTCAGAGTGTGGTCATGCAGCAAAGCAATGTTGAGGAAAGAGTGGGCTAAGGGCCAAGGATAAAGTGCACAACCACTGTAGTTTTGGGTACAACCCCTACATCACTTTAAATAAAAACATCTATTTTCTCTCTTAAAAAATGTCTATGGTAGGAGATGTTGAGAACACAAATTTCCAACAATTCAGAAGGTAAAAATTCTCAACTATTTCAGGTGTTGGGTAGTGTTGCCCTTAATATATACTGCCAAGACTGTGCATTCCAACTTGTGGGGTAATTTGTGCTTTTGTGAGGAAGAACATTTTTAAAAAAGGTTTGCAAGGAAAAGAAAGGACCAAAGAATTCAAATGTGTGTGAAGAGCTGCCTGCTCCCCACAATGAGCAGAGCCTCAGAAAGGCACCGGCAGTGCCCTGAACAGTCAGCAGGAGCACTTCCAAGATTCTCGGAGGCTCTCATCAGCAAGCACAAATCAGGAATCAAAGTGAGTGGCTTATGGGATACAGGAAGCAATGAAGAGCATCAGAAAGTGGAAATGCGGGGATAAACTGAAGTGAATATGGCCTGTTAAGACAACAGCAATTAATAGTGTCCTGGGAAAAAAATAATCTGTAAAACACGTGACAATGGCACAAGGGATGGGAGAGGAAATAAAGTGTTCTAAGTCTTTCATAATTTAAGAAGTGTGCATTCAAATTAGGATGTAATAAATCAAAGATACCTAATTAATCTTAAGAGTAGCTGATAAAAAAATACAAGGAGATACAACTGTAAAGCTAATACAGGAGCTTAATAGCTCCCAACTGGAAATAATCCAGCTGCCCATCACTGTGGAGTAAACAAACTGTAGTGTGTTCATGCAATAAAAGATGACACAGAACAGGAAGCAGGCGAACGACTGTTACATGCAATGGCAGGGATGGATGTTAAAAACATTCTGGTGATTGAAAGCAGCTAGAATGCATATAAATAGATTGAATATAAATATTGACCTACTATTTATTCAGAGTTGATAAAGCTACTGAGTGCACTTCCTTTACCCTAAATAAACGATACAGCCACAAAATGACTATTAGACAGACTTTTTCAGTCTGTCTTTCCAATAATTACGAGTTGGAGGGATCTGATTTTCTGAGTCAGAAGAAAGTGAATTATTCCTCCTTTCCACCCTCTCTCCCACCACACCAAACGACCTGGCCCTTGCAGCTTACACCTGGGAAAACATCAGGGGTGACTGAGGACTCCAGGCCCTTCGAACAAGCACTGCCAGCAGGGATTTACTGGGAGAAGAGTCTTCAGTAAACAGTATCAACTCTTCCTATGGTGACGCATGAGCAGTCTCTGCCACCCTTTTACATGAAAGGTGATACCGTCAGAAGTCTACACACGTTACGCCTAGCTAATTAGCCCTTTCCAAATTGGGACCAGGCCTGTCCAGCTTGCCTCTGTTGCACGCTTGTTCCGTCTCAGGGGTCCTGAACCCTGCGCCGTTCCAGCTCTTGACTCTATCTTCCATCTCATCCTGTTCTTGAGTAAACTCATTCACACTTTAGAATAAATATTGTTATGGCTCATTGTTCCAACTCTGCCAGGTCCATGTACAGAAAAGGCAGTGGCAAAAGAAATAAATCTCATGGGTTTCTGTCCTATTATTGAGACACAATCCACATACCATCAAATTCACCCATTTCAACTGTGCAGTTTAGTGGGTTTTTAGTACAGTCACAAAGTTGTAAAGCCATCACCGGTATTTCATTGCAGAATCTTTTCATCACTCCAGAAGCGACCTTGTATGCAGTAGTGAGCATTCCTACCCACCGCCAGCAAAACTAACTACTTTGTTTATATGGATTTGACTCCTGGACATTTCATATAGAAGAAATCATACAATATGTAGCCCCTTGAGTTTATATTTTTCATTTAGCTTAATGTTTTCAAGGTTCATCCATGTTGTAACAGGTATCGGTACTTGTTTTATAGCTAATATTTCATTGCACCTTTGCTTATCTATTCCTTAGTTGTGGTGGACACTGGGGTCATTCCCACTTTCTGGTTATTGTGAACAATAGTGCTATGAAGATTTGTGTACACATATTGTGTGGACATGTATTTTCAATTCTCTTGAGCATATACCTAGGAGTGGAGTTGCTGGCTCATATGGCAACTGTGCTTTAATTTTCTAAGGAATTGCCAAACTGTTTATCCTCACCACTTTACAATCCCAACTGTAATGTAGTTTCTGTACATCCTTTACAACTCTTGACACTGTCTTCTTTATCAGTCATCCTACTGGGTGTGAAATTTGCATCTAGGGTTTGGATTTGCATTTCCTTGATGACTAATGATTTTGAGAATTTTTTGTGTTGGTTCTTTTTGTATCTTCTTTGAAAATCCTTTGGCCATTTTTAAGTTGGATTATTTCTTTTATTGTTTAGTTCTAAGAGTCCTTTATGTATTTCTGTGTAAGAGTTCCTTATCAGGTACATGACTCACAAATATTTCTCTTCATTTTGTGGTTTATCTTTTCACTTTCTCTATAGTGTTCCTTGAATTACCAAAGTCTTTAATTTTGATGAGATCCAGTTTATCTTTTTTTTTTTTTTTTGCTGTTTGTGCTTTTGAGAAACCATGATCTAACACAAGACTTTTGAGAAACCTTATATAAGAAACTGTTGTATGATTCAAGGTTAGAAAGACTTACAAGTATGTTCTGCTCTAAGGGTTTATAATTCTAGCTCCCACATTTAGATCTATCATCCATGTAGAGTTAATCTGTATATGGTATCAGGCAGGGGTCCAACATCACTTTTTGAATCTGTGGCCATCCAGTTGGCCCAGCGCTACTAGTTGAAGAGACCATTCTTTTTCTATTATATGGAACTGGCACCAATGTTAAAAGTCAATTGACCATAAGTACATAGTTTTATTTCTCAATTCATTCCATTGATCAATATGTCTATCTTTATGGCAGTATCACACAATCTTGATTACCATGGTTTTGTACTAAGTTTTGAAATCAGAGAACTCCAACTTGTTCTTCTTTCTGGGACTGTTTTGGCTATCTGGAGCTCCTGGCGTTTCCATGTGAATTTTGGGATCAACTTGTCAATTTCTGCAAAAAAGGCTACTTGGATTTTGATAGTTGTACTGAATCTATAGATCAATTTGGGCAGCACTACCATCTCAGCAATATTAAGTCTTCTAATCCATGAACACAGATGTCTCTCCATTTATGTAAATTTTCTGTAATTCCTTCCAACAGTGATCTCTGTAGCTTTCAGTATACATGACTTGCACTTTTCTTATTAAGCTTGTTCCTAAGTATTCCATTTCTTTTGATGCTACAGTAAATGGAATTTTCATTTCACTCTTCATCTTTATTCTGTTCATTGCTAGTACATAGAAATACAATTAAGTTTTTGTATATTGATCTTGTACATTTGCAGAAACTATTTGCTAGTAGCTCTTAGTAGCTTTTTTCATGGATTCTTCACAAGATCATGCCCTTTACAAATAGAGATAATTTTACTTCTTCCTTTTTCATCTAGATGCTTTCTACTCTTTTTCTTGCTTACTATCCCTGGCCCAAGCCTGTACCACAAAACGTGGTAAGTGGACATCGCCATGTTTTTCTGATCGTATGGGAACATTTCCATTATTTCACCATTAAGTATGATGTTAGTAGTGTTTTTTTGTAGATGTCCTTTTCCATGTAAGGAAGTTCCCTTCTAGTCCTAGTGTTTTTATTACGAAAACACATTTGATTTTAAAAAATGCTTTCTCTGTGTCTGTTGAACTGATAATGTTCATGTGCTTTGGAAAATATTAGTCTTTGTCCTTTATTCTATTAATATGGTATATTATTTGATTAATTTTTATCTGTTGAGCCAACTTTAATTTCCTGGGATAAATCTTACTTGGTCATGATATATAATTTTTATATGAGACTGCATACATTTACTAATATTTTGTTGAGGATTTTTGCATTTATATTCATATTCCTGAAATTTAATAAACTGTGTCTTTCTGCTGTGTAATTTTCCTTCTAAATTAAATAAATTCTTAGGCTGAGCCTGGCTAAGACTAACATATGCCATATATGTCAATAGAGTTTTTAATATCTAAACTCTAATCTTATCAGGCAGGTCTCAGTAGGCAATTTCTACAAATTATTTATTACTCAATTCTCATACGTGGAGCTCCATTTTAACATACAATGCTTTACCCCACACAGAAAATTGAACTGCTAGTAACTTTTTCCTATATGACTATACTGGTCTGAACTATATGCAGCCTATTATATTCTCCCCCAGGAGACAGAAAGACACATCTTTAGTCTGCACTCTTAAAAACACATTTTGGTTTTGGTTTCATATTTTGGGATTTTTTCATGCACATACACACAAAAAAATCAAAAGAATACCAATTATACAAAAATCTTTGGGGAAGTGAAACAGAAAAAATGCCCAAGCCCCTGACTGGTGGTTGTACTTTAAATCCCTCATACTTTGGGGCTAATGGCTGCTCAGAGTCAATACTAGATAGAAACTCAGAAATCTAAAGATTGAATTTAAAGCAGGATTACACTGATGTTATTTTACAAAAACTGGGAAAACTTAGCCTGATTGATCATTATTAAGGCCACTGAAGAATGGGAAGAACAAGAGCATGTTAAGGAGAAGATACCACTGAGCCATTTTTCCAAAGCACATCATGGTAAATAGTAATAATGATTAATTAGATTAGTCATGAATAGTATTTTACTGTCTGTGTTCCCTACTGTATTACAAGTGCTATGAGGGGGGTATAGTATGTGCTCTCTGCTAGGCACTGGGCATATCCAAAATGAAGTCAAAGTGCATATGAAAGCCCACCAAAACTTTTTAAATGATGGATAACTTAATTAATCAAAACAGCTAACAAGAAGTAAGTTAACTTGCCGTAGTTTTGGACAACTCTCTTTGGAAAATTAATGGCTCCTTATATTAGTTAATCTGGTGTTGTGTTTTACTCTAAGTTTATGAAAGGAAGCTCAGCTTATACTCTAAATTTGAACCCAAAACTGGAGTCCTGCACTTAGGATCTCAAAGTGGCAGTAGAATCAGAACAGAAGCCATCCTAAAACCTAGAACATGAAAAGTTTTATTAGCCTTTGATCAAAATGCATACCCCTAGGTACAGATGAAATTAATATTTATAGTTTTATTAGACTCAATTGCTTCAGGCTATAAACTTCATTGCTGAATTTCAACTTTAATTTTTATAGCCTGAAAGAGATGCTTTTGAATATATCATTCTTGAAGACACACATTATCATCTTCGATTCTGTGCTGTTGTCCTCTATATATTAACTTGCAGGAAAATTAAAATTTATATGATAAAACTCATTATTCTACTTTTTTATTAAAATTATTCCCTTCATATAATGCAGTTATTAAGTAATTTCCTTCTCTCCCGTATTTCTTACAGATAATAAATTTGAAGCCAAATTGTCTTTAAAAATATTCCTACGTCCATTTCACACTTACTGATGGCAACTTTCTACCTTGTGTCACATACATTTCTGAACATCCCTCACCTCTCTTGTCAGAAGCTGGATTCACTGAAGGCTGTAAGTTGTGTATGGCCCGTGTTTGTTTTGTTTACTGACCATATCTGTCCTTGCGGCCAAGGAAAGGTACACATGGCTATCTGTTCGCAATGAGGGAGGGATCAGATTGCAGGGGGCAGACAGAACCACCACTCCATTTACAACCTGCACCACTGCACAGGAGGACACCTCTGCGGTTTGCACATCTCAGAGGTGATCAATTACTCACTCTGTGCAAAGAGTCGAGTTCAATATCAGATTCAAAGAAAGGGAGCAAATTCTTCACCCCTTGTAGGTTGAAAAAAATTATATCATTCAGCTGACAGCCAAGGATGGGGTACCATCCCACTGTTCTCTAAAACTCAGTGGGATCTTTGAACTTCAAGGACTCTCATAGCCTTCTCTATCTAAACGTACATGGTTATTCTCATGGGTAAAATTTGGGGGGCCAGTTTATTTCTTTCAATTGTTCTTCCAATTCTGTGTGGTTTCCAACATTATGCCACAGTTCTAAATAGAATTAAAAAAAATCTACTAAAATCACACACATGTGGATGTCCAGCAATGCCTAGGAAACACATCTATAGCCAATACTGGAGACTATGATACTCACCTCTACAATGGGCTGCCATACCTGTAAACATCTCCCAACACTCAATGGCAAACAAGCATTCTTATTTTCCCATGTTAACTGCTCGATTACTGGCCCACACTCAGGGAGTGGGACCAGAACCATGTGAAAAGACACACAGTGCAAGCTGACTGTGCAATATGTGGCCAAGGCAAGATTTTCACCCACCTTTCAGGCCGCCACTCAGCCTGAAGCTGCTACTCACTATCCTGTGCTTAAACTTTATTCTTAGAGCAAAGAATTCCCGTACCCTCCTTACTTGGCTTAATCTCCATCTATAACCACATATGACCAACTTAGAGCTTTTAATTCTGCACCGTCTAGACATCACACGTTCGTTTTCACCATTTACAAGAGCAGTGTGGAAGAGCCCTGCAATTTGTAACATTTCCTGTCTGCAAAATAAGTCGTTAGTTTATTGCCCATCATCTGTTTGAAAAATGTGATAGTTTTAGTCATCACTGTGATTCTCAACATATTTTGAACATCCATTCATGTGCCTTCTTTACATCCTACAGTCTGTAATGTTATATGCACAGGGGGCAGAAGAAATGGTCAAAGGAACAATGTATAAATGGTAGAAAGAGTAATGAAGATTCCACTGATTATACAGGACTAAAGAGAGCCAGATGAGTTTCAAGTACCAGAGCAGGAATAATCAACAGCGCACAAGAGGGTGTCCTACAAATAACTTTAAGTAGCAAGGAAATGTATAGTTTATATATGATTAAAAGAAAATAAATACCTTTCAAAGTTGATTTTTATTTCAGTTTAATTCTTGGTGACAAGAGGAAAAATAAAAGCATAAATGAACTGATGTAAAGTAAAGTATGGTTGTTCCTTGGTGATTTCATGGAGAAAAGCTGGCAGCTGTAAAGATGTCATGGGATATTTAGGCTGTGGTTTCCCAAAAGCAGCTGGGAGCAATGAATACACCTTACCACAGCCCGCAGGCAAAACACAGCTCAGGCCACGGCCCAAACTGTATTCATTTGCTAAAAGATAAACAATCTTTCCTCTTATTCTCTTATAAATAAATCTAGATTTATGATTAAAATGACTTCTGCATTTGACCCCTGATTAATATGTAATTTGTGAACCAAAACCTGCTTGAATTTCATCTTTCCTCATTTGTTAGAAAAATACCAAGTTTCTTCACGCTTGACTGTCAAGCATGGCAGCAGGTGTTGAGGTCTTTCTCCATCCGGGAGGCCCTCGCTCATCTACCAGGCCGCATGTACTATTATTCTGTGTGCTCTCAGACAAGAGCGCAGTTTCCACCCTGACTGTCACTCACTGGGCAGTCGAGAATATGACAAAGAGCGTCTTTCAGCATGACGAGTGTTTGCAATCTAACACTTCTGATGTGTGCTGGCCAGGGGTGTGGGATGGCAGAACACACTTTCTGCCACTTACCTAAAATCATCCCCAACATAAGGGATTTGACAGCATTGAATTCTGTCCCTGATGACAGGATGAGTTGTCTCCTTTCACTCTGGTTAACCTATTAAACATTCCATGAGAAGCAAACATTAAAATAGTGAGCAATTTTCATGATGAGAGGATGGGAATCAAAGGGAGACAAGCAAAATGGCAAAAGTAAACCATATATTCGTACTGTCACAAAAGTTAAAGGAGGAAACTGTTTTGTAACAATGTTTACAATACCTCAAATTCCACTTCAGTCCATTGCCTATCCCTTCCCTTTATTTCTTCATGGTTTAAGTATCTGAAATCGGTACGATTCACAAAGAGCTGGCAATAAACTATTTTAAACCTTAAAGCTTTTTCTTACTTCAAAAGAAAATTTGTAAGATGAGCAGAAAAATATTATTATGCATACAGAGTCAATATATAAAGGTTATTCTTCAAAACCCAGGGACAATGCATACCTTAAATACTGATACTTTTAAAAATGGACCCTCACTGTAAGCAAGATCTTGCTTTTTCCTTGGTGTTTAATTTTATGTAGCATTTGCTCTTTTGCTTCCCACTGGCATGTCTCCAGGAGTCACTATGATACACTAGCCATATCCTACCAGGTAAAGTAATACCAGTGAGGTCACCTAGGTATTTCAAATGTCAAACATTAATATCCATGACAATCCTGGTTTAACCCAACCAACATCACTAAACAAAACACCTTCGCTACATTTTCTGCCCTAGTAAGACTTCCTGAAGGTTGTTCTGTACTTGTACTGTATTTCTTTATTAGGATTTATTATCACATTTTTGTTTTTGGTCATGCATGCTAAGCACCCCCTTTGGATGACTGTTGCTGCTATTAATTTACAATCTTACCTCTACAGAGACCACTGCTGCTTCTCTGTTAATCTTCACCTGGTGAAGCTGCCCATCAGCCAGGTTTTGAAAACCAAAGTTAAAAACATCAGGCTCGTGGTGTCTGTCTAGCTTATATCTGATCTGCAAACTTCCTGAAGAAGAGAAAAAGAACATTTTTTAACTAAAATGGAATTTTATAAAAACTGTCAATGCAGACTCTACAGCATGTTTTATTTTTATTTATTTAATGCTATTTGAATCTATTGCACATTCACTTAAGTGCTTCAATAGTCACTTTTCCTGGTCTTGTGACCATTTATTTATGTGCTATTCTGGGGCCAAATTCAGAATCCAATTACACTACTTTAAAAGTCAAGACCAAATGGTCTCTTTCCAGGTTCTTCCATTTTCCTTAATTAAAGGAAGAAATCTGAAGCATATGAAGACTCTGAGCCAGACTCAGTTAATTATTCATGTGGTGTTCATATAATTAAATGGCAAAACCTCAAGCAATATTGCATTAATATCCAGTTTCTATAAGCTCATCTTCTTTAATTTGGCTTATTTGAATGCATATTAATGTATTGCTGATATTCACATAATTAATTATTTTGCACAACCAGCAATTTCTTCCTACTGTTTCTAACCATAATCAAGCAACAAGAGAAATCAGTAAAACAGAGAAAAGAGAGAAGTGACTGATTTGCTACAATATTTCAATCTCCCGATCTGCACACTGGTCTCCCTCACAGATACACACTCTACTCCATAACCCCTGTGCTGTCCGTAATAGATCTGTCAGTGAGAAATTGTGGAAAGGTTTTCCAGAAATTAAGTTTCTCCCCTCATTCTCCATGAAGCAAGGTTAGAGCTTGGCTGTTCTGCAGCTGCAAAAGCCCTGGAATGTCCTGAGCCATGGGCTGGGTAACTTCCACTCCACTTTTCCTTGTATGGGGACATGATGTGATAACAATCATATTCATCTGGTGCTTATGGATATTAACTTTGATGGTTTAATAACAAGAAGCAGAGTTGCATATTAAATACATTACATGATCAAACTTTAATAGGAGAAAAGCATTTTGATGTAATCACTGAGATGTTAAGTTTAGTGATAAACATTAGAGGTTGTAATGAGAAATAAACCAATCCTAAAAAGTGACAGTTACAGCACATGCAATTGCCCTTCCTCTCTGTAGTCAACACTGAAAGGACTCCCCATATTATGGTCGCAATTTGCTAATTCAGTCATCTTGTTGTCACAGAGATGGCACTCACCATTTGGGGTGAGGATAACAGACAGGTACTCCTCAGAGAAGGAGCTCACACAGAGCAATAAGCTGGGGGTCCCTGTGGTCCGGAAGCTCAGTGTGGTCATTTCTCCAGTCAGCGTCAGGTCCTCACGAAATAAGGCCACAAGGGAACTAGAGTTCTTACTGGACGTGTGATTGTAATGTTCTTGAAAATTGTAGATAACTGAGGAGCCAATTCCAAAATATGCAGAAATCTCTGGAATGACACACATTTTTGTTACATTAGCAATATGTAAGTGCATGGCTGTTGCTTTATGTGTATTAAGAATAAGAATATCTCTGATCCTGAAATATCTCAAGAGAAAGTAATAATGGCAATCTCCACATATTCCCATAGCCCAGGATTGAGTAGCAATACTTTATTATTGCCCCCAAAATGCTGCATCTCAGATTTACATAAAACTAAGTGTCCAGTGTAAATGTAGACGTGAACATAACTGCTCTCCTCAGAGTGTTTCCCTGATGATCCAGATCCGACAGTAGTAGCCACAGGCTTCTCAAAAACAGAATTGTACCTCCTCCCACATTGCATAGAGGAATTTGGGACAGAAACATTCTATTCCAGTTTATCACAGAGAACTGCCTTATCTCTTTTTTGCAGTGTCAGGTGCCAGAAACGGTCATAGTTGTCTGGTCTTCCACCCACCTCCCCAACCTGCTCGTGGGTCCCACGCACCATCCTCGCAGAAGGGCCCGTCATAGGCAGAGAGGGTGCAGTCACACGCCATCCCCCTGTGCTTCTCCGTACATCTCCCTCCATTGCGACACAGGTGTCCGTAGCTGCTGCAGTGTCCATGGCACCCCGGCTCCACCCCTGGTGTCATAGTGGCTCTTTCTTCCAGATCCAGGGCCAGCCCGTTCAGCCGCAGGGCCCGAATGCATCCCAGGAAGCCCCTCTGTCTGGTGGCCGTCCCTCCTGCAAGGGAAACAGTGCAAATGCAAATGCATCCCTGGGGGTCACATTTGAGACACAATGAGGCCAGATGATCATGTCAGAAAAATGACCTCTGGAGTTTTATGTACAAAGACAGATTTGAAAAGACAGGCTCTGATCAACTGTTAATAACCATCAAATGGTGCTGAATAAACCATTAATGAAAATACTTTTTAAGTTGAACTTGGTAAACATTTATTCTAAAAATACCTCAAGTTATATTTGGAAAGATTTGTATGCTCATTCCTTTGTAAAGAATAAGCTAATGACCACCAAGCCTTTTTAAAGTTTAAATTTATAACCAATGACATGTATAATAAAGGTTATATAGGTAGAAATCTTTGCAATATAACTATACTACAAATTTATATACAACATATACATATATGTGTGTGTATAGGTATATACATGTATTTATTATTGTATATATATTACATATATATTTGATATATATTACAAATTCATAAGTATACACAATACCAGTTCATACGTAGAGGAGCTCTCAATAATGAAGCTGTGAAAAGGAACCGAGGAGGTGTAAAGAAAGAGAAGGCAGGAAGGGTGAGACAGAAGTGGAGGCCTTTGGGCCTTCCTGCAGCTGGAAGGCTCTGTCAGGCCGCAGAGCATTAACTGAGTAACAGGTACGTCTCCATGTCTCCATCATGTCTCACGTGAGCCTAATCTCAAACATGGAGCACAGGAGTCGGCTGTGCTCACTTAAAGCTGATTTGGGCTCATTCCCAGGGATCCTGACTCCATGGGCCTGGTCCCCAAATCTGCATTTTCAAGTAGTATCTCAGGCTTTAGAAACATTATCATAGTGGCAATGCTAATTCTACATAAATTTTCATGCAAATGTTGCTCCTAAAAATTCCATTAATTAATCCTCAGGATTAAAAATCAGAAAACAAATTGTTTAATTTGATCCACAGTACAAAGACTTGAAGTGAGGTCTCAGCTCGGTAAGAACTAACCATACTCGAAGCTGCGTTTGATGGTACCATGGGTTGCCCACACACACATGCCCACACACACAGAACTCACTGCCCAGCATTAGCCCCTGGACGCTGGACGTGGCCTCCAGCAAAGCAGGATGTGTGCTAGACTGTGATCTATCAGTTTTTAATTAGACTGGCATCCTTCTTTACTTTAAAATACATGAGAAATGGCTAAGTGAGAGGTATTGTTAATCTCCTTCATTTCCAAACTAGAATAGAGCTGTCTGAAAAGTACAGCAGCCAAATTTATTCTCCCTTTGGGAAAAACAAACGATAATAAAAAATAAGCAAGTAAAAAAGGGAAGACTTCCCATTACCCAGAGCTTTAATCTTTAAAGAATGGGCAATGCGAATCAACAGCCAGGCAGGTTGTGAACTCAGCCTTTGGGACAAGGGCAGCAGAGGGAGGAGGCTGAGGATCCCAAACTCGAGGGGCTGCAGGGTCCCGCTGTGTGTGGCTGCACTGGTCTCCTAAATCTATTTATCAGAGGAGCCTGCAGGCTTATATCTCAATTATAAGGTGGGTTCTCTAACTCAACTGAGAAGTGAAATGGGAGACAGGGATGAGGAGTGCTAATTGTTTTATCAATAGTATTGCTAAGAAGTCACCGAAACAAATACAAAGAGTCTGTGACACAGATGCAGGCTTGGGAACCAGCTCAGCACCAGTTTGGGCTGCTCATACAGTCAGGTGTCTGCGGTCCAGTCACTTGATCTCTCAGAGCCTCCATTATGTCAACTGTAAGTTGTGTCCAATGACCCTTGGGAGAGCTACTAAACATTTAACGGGCTCTGGGGACATGGTGCTGGCCGCGGCAGTCTGCCGCCGCTGTCATCACTCCTGCGGTCAGGTCTTCCCGCCCCTCTGCCCAGGGAGCAGCCCGGTGCCCCCCGGCCCTCACCCACGAAGAGCTGACTGTTGAGCTGCAGGCGAGCATGCCCGTCAGGGGGGGCAGGCCGGGTCTCGCCAGGGAGCCGATCCACGTGAAGCGAAGCTTCCTTAATGTTCCTCTCTGCCCTCACATAGTGCCACCGACTGTCGTTCAAGGGCGTTGGGGACCTCACTGTGACCACACAAGGCCCGTTCCCCACATCAAAGGAAAAGGTCACTTCTGCAGGAGCTGGAAGTACAGATATGAGAGCTGCTGGAATTATTCACAGGGAGGACATGGAAAAGCACCGACATTATGAAAGCAGACTGTGACATGACGCAGACAGATGCCATGCTGAGCTGGTGGGGGGCAGAATAAATCTGTGTCCTGGAGGAAAAAAACAAAGCTGTTGTTAATATATTCCTCCTTAGGGTTTACTAAGTCCTAAGTAGTGGGCATATTTACCTTTAGATAGAAGACAAACATGTTATCTGGCTTCATATGAGTGAGTTATTTCAAAGTGGTTTAAATTTTCATACAGTTTTAAAAGCTCTATGTGAAATTTTAATGGTAAGGAATTGAGCTTTGCATACATGAATAAGCAATGTGACTAGTCAATTAAATAATTTGGCAATCTGGTATCGAGTTTGGTTTATAACCTGATTGTACATACAGTTAAAGTAGCACAAAACTGTTGTGTGTTTCATGAATCATTATTTTACTCTCTGAAAAAAAATTATTGTTTGAAATGACAGTTCTAGTGTTTAATAAGAAACAGAACTGATGAAGGAGGATTGGCAATACGTCAGGAATCAGGTGACTAAGGGGTTAATTGTTAACTACCGAGCACCCTGTGGCTTTCTCCAGAGTGGGTGACTCACCATGAAGCTCTAGCCTGATGAAGTCTGTGATCCCCAAGTTCTCTAAAAACACCCCAGAAGAAGCTGTTGTCTTGAAAAAAAAAGACATGTCGGCACTAAGCTCTCCTCGAAATGTAGGGAAGTGAAGGTATGAAGTCTCAGTATTGAAGGAGGCTGAATTCCAAAATGAATCTGTTTACAAAAAGAAAAAAAGACAGTGAAATTTAGAATGAAACAAAACAAGTAACAATTACATTTGACATGTCCAGTATTTTTTAGCGTTCAATATCATCTACGCACGCCTTCATTATGGTGTTCTCCTGAACATGTGGCCACGAGGTGAATGTCTACACGATGATGCATTTGAAGACTAAGATTCTGGACATGGTTGCAACTGAGTGGAGGGATAATCATGTTGGAAATGGCCTGTATTTCTTAAAAAAACAGTATTATTAAAAAAGTTATCATAGAGCAAACTGACTTTCTGGGGATGAAGTTACATGAATGTTTATATACACATGGATTTGTGCAAGCCTCACCAAAATCAGGATAAAGGACAGTTCCATCACCCAAAAAACTCCCTCTTGCTTTTCCCCTACAATCACACTCTCCCCTCCCCTGCCCGTAAGTCCAGGCAACCATGATCTAGTCTGTGTCCCTATAACTTTGCCTTTTCCAAACATCTCATAAATGGAGTATGTAACCTTTTGAGGATGGCTTTTCACTCAGCATAAAGCCTCTGAGATTCGTTCAAGTTGTTTTTTGTAGAGCCCGTTCTTTTACTGCTGTCTAGTATTCCATCACAGTTTATTTGTCCACATTTAAGAATACTAGGGTTGTTTCCAGATTTGGCCAATTAAAATTAGAGTTGCTATAAACATCATGGACAGGTTTTTGTGTGAACATCAGTTTTCATTTCTTGCAGGTAAATATCCAGAAGTAGAATTCCTGGGTCATAGGTTAAGTATATGTTTAAATTTATGCAAAACCACCAAATAGTTTTCTAGAGTGGTTGTACCATTTTTTAAATTCCCATCAACAAAGTATAAAAAGATCCAGTTGTTTCATTCACCAGTACTTGGTTAGTATTTATCTTGTTTTATTTTAGCAATTAAAATTGGTGTGTAGTAGTATTTCATTATGGTTTTAGCTTGCCTTGTCTAACAGCTAATGATATTGAACATTTTTTCATGTGCTTATCTGCCACTCTTATACTCTCTTTGAAATTTCTGTTCAACTTGGGGAGAACTGACATCCTTCCTACGTTCAATCTTCCAATCCATGAGCAATTATCTCTGTCCATTTTTAAAAAATTTTTTATTCCTTCCTTCAGAACTTAGTAATTTTTTAGTTTACAGATCCTATACATGCTTTGTTAATGTACACCTAAGTATTATGCTTTTGGAGCTATTGAAAATTATATGATCTAATAAATTTTGCTTCCAATTATACATTGTTGATATATATATGATCAATTAGTCTGTGATGACCTTGTATCCTGTAGATTTTACTTGAGATTTTCTATGTAGACAATCATATGTGTATCTATAGATAGACTTCTTTCTTGCTTTCCAATCTGTCAGTATTTTCTTTCTTACATTATTGCACTCACTAGGACTTCCAGTATGATAGAAGTTGTTGAATGGAAGTGGTGAGACTGGAAATCCTTACCTTGTTCCCAATCTGGTGGTGGGGGGGGGAACATTCAGATTTTCAACAATAATTATGATGTTAGATGTTTTATATAGATATCCTTTATTAGGGCTGAGGAAGTTACCCTTTATTCCTAGTTTCTAGGAACTTTATTGTGAATGCTATCAGGATATAAATTCACTATCATGTTGAATTTATTATAATTATTCAGATTATCATGTTCATATCGATTGATTCAGAAAAAGCAATTGACCATCTGATGTGATTTTTCTTCTTTAGGCTATTAATATGGGAGGTTACATTTATTGATTTCCAAATATTTCAGTAGCTTTGTATCTTAGGATAAACCCATTTGGTGATGGTGTATTACTTTCAGATACTCCTGGTTTACTGTTTAATTGAGGATTCTAGCATCTATGTTTGTGATGATGTCATCTGGAGTTACCATTTTTTTTGCAGTTTGGGAATTGGCAATATTGGTCTCATAAAATGTTAGAAGTAATTTCCTCTCCTATTTGCTGGAAGAGATTGTATAGATACAGTGTCATTCCTTCTTTGCTAGCATTCACCAGTGAAACCATCTTGATCTGGGTATTTTTTTCCAGGTTTTTAGTTACAAATTCTATTCTATTACTACTTTTAAGTCTATTGCAGTTGTTGGTTTCATCTTAAGTGAGTTTTGGTTGTTGGTGGTTTTCAAGGCATTGGTCCATTTCCTCTGTGTCACAGTATTTATGTGTGTAGACTTGTTGGTAGTGTTCCCTTTATTATATTGTTGATGTCTGTTGGGTCTGTGGTGATATCCCACCTTTCTTTCTCTCTCTCTCTCTTTAGTTTTGCTAGAGGTTTTCCAATTTTACTGATTTTTCAAAATGGATCTTTGTTCTCATAGATCTCTATTTTCTGCTTTTAATTTCTATTCTTATCTTTATTCTTCTTTTTGCTTGCTTTAGACTTTTTGTCTTCTTTTTCTAGTTTCTTTTGGTGAAAGCTTAAACTCAATTTTTGATATATTTTTTCTTTAATAATATAAGCACTTAATGTAATATATATCCCTCTAAACACTACTGTAACTGCATCTCACCAATTTTGATATGCTGTATTTATGCTTTCATTTAGGTCAATATATTTTATGTTATCTGTTGAGACCTTCTTACTGATGTATTATTTACAGTTTGGTGTTTAATTTCAAAGTGTTTGGAGACTTTGTCAGTACCTTTCCTATTTATTTCTAGTTAATTCAATGTATTTTTTATGATTTAAATTATTTAACATTTACTAAATTTGTTTATGACACATAATATGCTATATCAAGGTTAAATATCCATGTGCATTTGAAAAGAATGTATTCTGCTATTGGTAGAGTGTTCTATAAATGTCAGTTAGATTTATTTGGTTTGTGGTGACATTCAGCTCTTCTATATCCATGATTTTCCCTCTATTAATTCCATGGGTTGAGAGAAGAGTACTGGATTCTCTAATTATAATTATGGAGTTTTCTATTTCTCCTTTCCATCCTATCAGTTTTTGCTTTATGTATTTTGAAGCTCAGTTGTTAGCATACATATTTAAGATTTTTATATCTTCTTAGTTTTTGTATACCTATACATTTTCTTTGCTTTTAAGCCCAGACTTTAATATAGAAACTCCAGGTTTCCTTCCATTTGATATAATTTCCCTCTGTCTGAAAAATATTCCTTTAGAATTTCCTTTAAAGCATGTCTTCTGGCAATGAAGTCTATTTTTCCTTCATCAGGTAACTTCTTTATTTTACCTTCATTGTTGAAAGATGTTTTTGCTGAATACAGGTTTATGAACTGACAATTCTTCACTTTCAGCACTTGAGAAATGTTTTGCCACTTCTTTTGGCCTCCATATTTTTTATGAGAAATTTAATGTCACTTGAATTGATATTCCTCTATAGATAATTCATCATTATCCTGGCTGATTTAAAAAATTTTCTCATGGTCTTTAGTTTTCAGCAGTTTATGATGTGTCTGGATGTGAATTTGAGTTTATCTTCTTTCAAGTTCATTCAACTTCTCAAGCCTATCTTTTGTCACAATGGGACAGTTTTCAGCCATTATTTCTTCAAATATTTTTTTTCAGCATCCCATTCTTTCTTGTCTTTTTCTGGCATTCAATGACATAAATATTAGATCTTTTATTATTGACCCACAGATCTCTGAAGACTTGCTTATTTTTTTTTCAATCTTTTTTCTTTCACATTGGATGAAGATTTCTATCTATCCTCAAGATCACTATTTCTCAAATCTACTATTTAGCCTATCAAGTGCATCTTTTATTTCAGTTATTGTACTTTTAACTTCTAAAGTTACTAGTTAGCTCTTCTTTACATACACGATTTCTTTGCTGAGATGTTCATTTTTTTTTATAGATCAGTATTTTTTATTGAAGGGTAGTTGACACACAGTATTACATTAGTTTCAGGTGTACAACACAGTGATTCAACATTTATATACATGATAATTCTAGGTACCAGCTATCACCATACCAAGTTGTTACAATATTTTGACTATATTCCTTATCCTATACATTACATCCCGGTTACTTATTTATTTTACAATTGAAAGTGTGTACTTTTTTTTTTTTTGTGAGGGCATCTCTCATATTAATTGATCAAATGGTTGTTAACCACAATAAAATTCTGTATGGGGGGTCAATGCTCAATGCACAATCATTAATCCACCCCGAGCCTAATTGTCATCAGTCTCCAATCTTCTGAAGCATAACGAACAAGTTCTTACATGGAGAACAAATTCTTACATAGTGAATAAGTTACATGGTGAACATTACAAGGGCAGTCATCACAGAAGCTTTTGGTTTTGATCATGCATTATGAACTATAAACAGTCAGTTCAAATATGAATATTCATTTGATTTTTATACTTGATTTATATGTGGATACCACATTTCTATCCTTATTATTATTATTTTTAATAAAATGCTGAAGTGGTAGGTAGATATAAGATAAAGGCAGAAAACACAGTTTAGTGTTGTGAGAGAGTAAATGTAGATGATCAGGTGTGTGCCTGTAGACTATGTGTTAATCCAAGCTAGACAAGGGCAATAAAACATCCATGTATGCATAAGATTTCTCTCAGAATAGGTGGGGGGAGGTTCTAAGCATCACCTCTGTTGATCCCCATTTTCTCACCTGATGGCCCCCCTGCAACTCTGCCTGTCTTAGGTTGTTCCTCCCTTGAGGAATCTTACCCTTCTCTGGCTAACCAGTCATCTTCTGGGGCCACACAGGGAAATGTTAAGTTGGTAAGTGAGAGAGAAGCCTTACCTTATTGTTTGAAAAGGTTAGATTTTTACTTCTTTGCATATTTTATGCCCTGTGGCTTCTATGCCCAGCATTTGTCTTGAGGTGTCTTTACCACTTGGAAGAATTATGATACTCGGTAAATTCGATATGAGGCACGAATTCTACTTAAGGGTTATAATTAGGAAGGAAGAAGAAAAGCTATAGAAGTAGCAGATGGAAGAAAACATGGGAAGATTGATTATTTCTTTGACATATCTTCTTGTAGAGTAACTTCAGCATGTATAGGTTTTAAACTACTAATTAAATTGCACACACACATTAACATAATAGGAGTACAGTTACATAATCAAAGCATACCTGTAATTACCAGCCATCTCCAGTGAAACCAAGAAAACCAGTTAGGCACCTTAGGCATTTGTGAAAACTTATCTATAATATGGTGGATATTGTCCAACTGAACTTGAACAGTCTGAGAGAAATCAGACAAATTAAAACAACCCATTCCTGGGGACTGTTCACATCCCATATGTTCTTTTAACAGTAGATAGTCTGTAGTTGTAAGATTTTGGAAGGCTACAATTTGTACTTCTCCTAATTCTTGGTTGAGTTCCAACAGTTTAGATCCAGTCAAATTTGTTGTTTTGCTGTATGCACAGGCCAGCTTAGATATCTCCTTCTTCATTCCCATGGCAAGTCCAGGAACTGGTGGGATGAGTGCATCTACAACTGTAGCAGTGCATGGATCTTTGTTGGGGTTTTTTGATGGTCATCTTCTGGCATGAGTCTTCCCGAGACTGCTGATGTTGGAAGTTCTTTTTCATATCGTATCTTAGTTCATTTTCAGGGTAGCCAAATTAGGCTTTGATCCTCTGTATAAACACAAACAGACCCTTTGCCTACACTTTTATATGCCCTTTATATCATTGTGTAGAACTCATTGGAGGTCACCACACAGGAACTGCTTTTTTTTTTTATCATTAATCTACACTTACATGATGAATATTTTGTTTACTAGGCTCTCCCCTATACCAGGTCCCCCCTATATACCCCTTTATAGTCACTGTCCATCAGCGTAGCAAAATGTTGTAGAGTCACTACTTGTTTTCTCTGTGTTGTACAGCCCTCCCCTTTCTCCCACCCCCCCATGCATGCGAATATTAATACCCCCCTTTTTCTCCCCCTCCCTTATCCCTCCCTACCCACCCATCCTCCCCAGTCCCTTTCCCTTTGGTACCTGTTAGTCCATTCTTGAGTTCTGTGATTCTGCTGCTATTTTGTTCCTTCAGTTTTTCCTTTGTTCTTATAATCCACAGATGAGTGAAATCATTTGGTATTTCTCTTTCTCTGCTTGGCTTGTTTCACTGAGCATAATACCCTCCAGCTCTATCCATGTTGCTGCAAATGGTAGGATTTACCCTTTTCTTATGCCTGAGTAGTATTCCATTGTGTATATGTACCACATCTTCTTTATCCATTCATCTATCGATGGACATTTAGGTTGCTTCCAATTCTTGGCTATTGTAAATAGTGCTGCGATAAACATAGGGGCGCATTGGTCTTTCTCATACTTGATTGTTGCATTCTTAGGGTAAATTCCTAGGAGTGCAATTCCTGGGTCAAATGGTAAGTCTATTTTGAGCATTTTGATGTACCTCCATACTGCCTTCCACAATGGTTGAACTAATTTACATTCCCACCAGCAGTGTAGGAGGGTTACCCTTTCTCCACAGCATCGCCAACATTTGTTGTTGTTTGTCTTTTAGATGGCAGCCATCCTTACTGGTGTGAGGTGATACTCATTATAGTTTTAATTTGCATTTCTCTTATAATTACTGATGTGGAGCATCTTTTCATGTGTCTGTTGGCCATCTGTATTTCTTTTTTGGAGAACTGTCTGTTCATTTCCCCTGCCCATTTTTTAATTGGGTTATTTGTTTTTTGTTTGTTGAGGCGTGTGAGCTCTTTATATATTCTGGACGTCAAGCCTTTATCGGATCTGTCATTTTCAAATATATTCTCCCATACTGTAGGGTTCCTTTTTGTTCTATTGATGGTGTCTTTTGCTGTACAGAAGCTTTTCAGCTTAATATAGTCCCACTTGTTCATTTTTGCTGTTGTTTTCCTTGCCCAGGGAGATATGTTCATGAAGAGGTCACTCATGTTTATGTCTGAGAGGTTTTTGCCTATGTTTTTTTCCAAGAGTTTAATGGTTTCATGACTTACATTCAGGTCTTTGATTCATTTTGAGTTTACTTTTGTATATGGGGTTAGACAATGGTCCAGTTTCATTCTCCTACATGTAGCTGTCCAGATTTGCCAGCACCATCTGTTGAAGAGACTGTCATTTCACCATTGCATGTCCATGGCTCCTTTATCAAATATTAATTGACCATATATGTCTGGGTTAATGTCTGGATTCTCTAGTCTGTTCCATTGGTCTGTGGCTCTGTTCTTGTGCCAGTACCAAATTGTCTTGATTACTATGGCTTTATAATAGAGCTTGAAGTTGGGGAGTGAGATCCCCCCTACTTTATTCTTCTTTCTCAGGATTGCTTTGGCTATTCGGGGTCTTTGGTGGTTCCATATGAATTTTTGAATTATTTGTTCTAGTTCATTGAAGAATGTTGCTGGTAGTTTCACAGGGATTGCATCAAATCTGTATATTGCTTTGGGCAGGATGGCCATTTTGACGATATTAATTCTTCCTAGCCACGAGCATGGGATGCATTTCCATCTGTTAGTGTCCCCTTTAATCTCTCTTAAGAGTGACTCGTAGTTTTCAGAGTATAAGTCTTTCACTTCTTTGGTTAGGTTTATTCCTAGGTATTTTTTTTTTTTGATGCAATTGTGAATGGAGTTGTGTTCCTGATTTCTCTTTCTGTTGGTTCATTGTTAGTGTATAGGAAAGCCACAGATTTCTGTGTGTTAATTTTGTATCCTGCAACTTTGCTGTATTCCGATATCAGTTCTAGCAGTTTTGGGGTGGAGTCTTTAGGGTTTTTTATGTACAGTATCATGTCATCTGCAAATAGTGACAGTTTAACTTCTTCTTTACCAATCTGGATTCCTTGTATTTTTTTGTTTTGTCTGATTGCCATGGCTAGGACCTCCAGTACTATGTTAAATAACAGTGGGGAGAGTGGGCATCCCTGTCTAGTTCCCGATCTCAGAGGAAAAGCTTTCAGCTTCTCGCTGTTCAATATAATGTTGGCTGTGGGTTTTTCATAGATGGCCTTTATTATGTTGAGGTACTTGCCCTCTATTCCCATTTTACTGAGTATTTTTATCGTGAATGGATGTTGAATTTTGTCAAATGCTTTTTTAGCATCTATGGAGATGATCATGTGGTTTTTGTCTTTCTTTTTGTTGATGTGGTGGATGATGTTGATGGATTTTCGAATGTTGTGCCATCATTGCATCCCTGGGGTGAATCCCACTTGGTCATGGTGTACGATCCTTTTGATGTATTTTTGAATTCGGTTTGCTAATATTTTGTTAAGTATTTTTGCATCTGTGTTCATCAGGGATATTAGTCTGTAGTTTTCTTTTTTGGTGGGGTCTTTGCCTGGTTTTGTTATTAGGGTGATGTTGGCTTCATAGAATGAATTTGGGAGTATCCCCTCCTCTTCTATTTTTTGGAAAACTTTAAGGAGAATGGGTATTATGTCTTCCCTGTATGTCTGATAAAATTCTGAGGTAAATCCATCTGGCCCGGGGGTTTTGTTCTTTGGTAGTTTTTTGATTACCGCTTCAATTTTGTTGCTAGTAATTGGTCTGTTTAGATTTTCTGTTTCTTTCTGGGTCAGTCTTGGAAGGTTGTATTTTTCTAGGAAGTTGTCCATTTCTCCTAGGTTTCCCAGCTTGTTAGCATATAGGTTTTCATAGTATTCTCTAATAATTCTTTGTATTTCTGTGGGGTCTGTCGTGATTTTTCCTTTCTCGTTTCTGATACTGTTGATTTGTGTTGACTCTCTTTTCCTCTTAATAAGTCTGGCTAGAGGATTATCTATTTTGTTTATTTTCTCGAAGAACCAGCTCTTGGTTTCATTGATTTTTGCTATTGTTTTATTCTTCTCAATTTTATTTATTTCTTCTCTGATCTTTATTATGTCCCTCCTTCTGCTGACCTTAGGCCTCATTTGTTTTTCTTTTTCCAATTTCGATAATTGTGACATTAGACCTTTCATTTGGGATTGTTCTTCCTTTTTTAAATATGCTTGGATTGCTATATACTTTCCTCTTAAGACTGCTTTTGCTGTGTCTCACAGAAGTTGGGGCTTAGTTTTGTTGTTGTCATTTGTTTCCATATATTGCTGGATCTCCATTTTGATTTGGTCATTGATCCATTGATTATTTAAGAGCGTGTTAAGCCCTCCATGTGTTTGTGAGCCTTTTTGCTTTCTTTGTACAGCTTATTTCTAGTTTTATGCCTTTATGGTCTGAAAAGTTGGTTGGTAGGATTTCAATCTTTTGGAATTTACTGAGGCTCTTTTTGTGGCCTAGTATGTGGTCTATTTTGGAGAATGTTCCGTGTCCACTTGAGAAGAATGTGTATCCTGTTACTTTTGGATGTAGAGTTCTGTAGATGTCTATTAGATCCATCTGTTCTAGTGTGTTGTTCAGTGCCTCTGTGTCCTTACTTATTTTCTGTCTGGTGGATCTGTCCTTTGGAGTGAGTGGTGTGTTGAAGTCTCCTAGAATGAATGCATTGCATTCTATTTCCTCCTTTAGTTCTGTTAATATTTGTTTCAGGTATGTTGGTGCTCCTGTGGTGGGTGCATATATATTTATAATGGTTATTTCCTCTTGTTGGACTGAGCCCTTTATCATTATGTAATGTCCTTCTTTGTCTTTTGTTACTTTCTTTATTTTGAAGTCTGTTTTGTCTGATACCAGAATTGCAACCCCTGCTTTCTTCTCTTTGTTGTTTGCCTGAAATATCTTTTTCCATCCCTTGACTTTAAGTCTGTGCATGTCTTTGGGTTTGAGGTGAGTCTCTTGTAAGCAGCATATGGATGGATCTTACTTTTTTATCCATTCTATTACTCTGTGTCTTTTGATTGGTGCATTCAGTCCATTGACATTTAGGGTGATTATTGAAAGGTATGAACTTATTGCCATTGCAGGCTTTAAGTTTGTCGTTACCAAAGGTTCAGGGTTTGCTTCTTTACTATCTTATTGTCTAACTTAACTCGCTTGTTGTGCTATTATAAACGTGGTCTGATGATTCTTTTTTCTCTCCCTTCTTATTCCTCCTCCTCCCTTCCTCATATGTTGAGTGTTTTGTTCTGTGCTCTTTTTAGGAGTGCTCCCATCTAGAGTAGTCCCTGTAGGATGCCCTGAAGATGTGGTTTGTGGGAGGCAAATTCCCTCAACTTTTGCTTGTCTGGGAATTGTTTAATCCCTCCTTCATATTTAAATGATAGTCGTGCTGGATACAGTAGTCTTGGTTCGAGGCCCTTCTGTTTCATTGCATTAAGTATATCATGCCATTCTCTTCTGGCCTATAGGGTTTCTGTTGAGAAGTCTGATGATAGCCTGATGGGTTTTCCTTTGTAGGTAACCTTTTTTTTCCTCTCTGGCTGCGTTTAATACTTTGTCCTTGTCTTTGATCTTTGCCATTTTAATTATTATGTGACTTGGTGTTGCCCTCCTTGGATCCCTTGTCATGGGAGTTCTGTGTACCTCTGTGGTCTGAGAGGCCATTTCTTCCCCTAGTTTGGGGAAGTTTTCAGCAATTATTTCTTCAAAGACACTTTCTATCCCTTTTTCTCTCTCTTCTTCTGGTATTCCTATAATGCGTACATTGTTCCTTTTTGATTGGTCACTCAGCTCTCTTAGAATTCTTTCATTCCTGGAGATCCTTTTATTTCTCTCTGCATCAGCTTCTCTGCGTTCCTGTTCTCTGTTTTCTAGACCATTAATGGTCTCTTGCATCTCGTCCATTCTGTTTTGAAGTCCTTCCAGAGCTTGTTTTATTTCTATATTCTCCTTCCTTAGTTCTTGCATATTTCTCTGCAAGTCCATCAGCATGGTTATGACTTTTGTTTTGAATTCTTTTTCAGGAAGACTGGCTAAATCTATCTCCCCAGGTTCCTTCTCAGGGGAAGATGTAGCAGATGCTGAAGCTGTCTGGGTTAGTCTTGTCTGGATCATATTTTTTTGCCTTTTCATGTTGACAGGTGCTATTGACTGTCAGCTGGGAGGGCCAAACTTTTCAGTTGCTACTGGCCTTTCTTTACTGGGACAACTGCGACCCCTCGTGGCTTGTGTTGGGTAATTGCGTGTAGGCTGGGTCTTTGTGTCTTGCCCAGCTGAAGTGTAGGAATTTTCCTTTCTGTCTTTCTGTGGGCGTGTTTTCCCTTGGCTGTTTCTCTGCTTTCGCAGCACCGGGAGGGGTAATGGACTGGGGAGGGGGTGCTGTTTGGCTGTTTACCTCCGTGAGGGGTCTCAGAGCTGTTGCCCGGGGGGTTAGTGCACCTGGTTTTCCCTGTAATTTCCAGCCACTGGGCTGTGACCTGTGTTGTTTCCGTCTAGCTGTTAAATCCCTGTCCCTTTAAGACTTTCAAAGAGCACTGGCTTTTCTTTGTCACAGTGGCATCAGCTTTGGCACCTGCTCAGAGGTCTTGCTGTCCTATTTTCCTAGTTTCCAGCCCTCCACGCATGTACTGTATCTGCGCTCTGGTGCGGGTGGCTGGGGCTGGGTGTTTAACAGTCCTGGGCTCCCTCTCCCTCCCGCCGGGAGCTGGGGGGAGGTGTGCTGGGGTCCCGCCGGCCGGGGCTTGTATCTTACCCCTTTCACCAGGCGCTGGGCTCTCACATGTGTTGATGTAGTCAGGCTGTTGTCCTGTGTCTTCTGGTCTTTCTTTTAGGATTAGTTGTATTTGTTGTATTTTCAAAAATATATATGTTTTTGGGAGGAGATTCCCACTGTCCTACTCACGCCGCCATGTTGGCTCAACCTCGAGATGTTCATTTTTTCTATTTGTTTCAAAAGCGTTTATGATTTTATTTGTTTGAGTTTTGTGTGGTAGCTGTTTTAATGTCTTTGGCAGATAATTCTAACTTATGTGTCATATTGACATTAGTATCTATTGATTATCTCTTCCTGTGGCATAGAGTTTTTTGGTTCTTTGTATGCTAAGTAGTTTTAGATTATTTCCTAGATATTTTAAATACTATGTTAACAAACTCTGAACTTTGCTTAAATTCTATAAAGCATATTGATATTTTTCTTTTTGGCAGGCAGTTGGCTTGGCTAGGATCTGGCCACACAGTCCAGCCCGCCTTTTGTTGGCCATGGCTCTAATGCCAGTCTACTTTCCAAAGTATTTACAGTCCTGTGAAGATCTGCTTCACTTATGCATCACCCAGTGGCCAGTCTGGGTCCTGGCTAGTAGCCTCTTAAGTCAGTTCTCAACTTCTCTATAATTAGGATCAGACCCATACATGTGTGCCTCTGAGGTGAGTATGGGACTTCATGAACAATTTATAGCTTTGCTTTCCTGAACAATTCCCTCTCTTTGCTCTTCCAGATACTCTCTGGTTTCCTGATACTCCCTTTCCAATTTTATACTGACGCTGTATTTGGCCTGCTCTGTTGTGTTCTCCTCTGCACTTCTGCAACTATACCCATGTCCATTGCAAGTGATAGGAGAACAGAGAAAGAAAGGCATCATGAGGCTGCCCACTGTTTGGAGCCACAGCTGCTGGGTTCAATGCAGAAGGCCCTTCCCCTTGTAGTTCTGGCTCTTGTGGTCACCCAAGGCAGCCTCTGTTACTACTACCATGGGACTGCCTGGCTACTAGGGACTCAGAAAACAGAAAAAGGGAGAAGATGAGATTCCTGCGCTCCTGACAGCTAGGAGTTCCCTGTCATCTCCTCCTGCCAGAACTAGAGGGCTTCTCTGGGAGCACTTTCTGTTTGGGACCCAGTGCCCGTATCTGTGTTGGCTGAGATGCTAAAGGAGAAAACAAATGGTAAAACTCCAGTTTCTCTCCCCTGCTACTGTTTGCTTCCTAGAGTCCTGTGATAAGGGCTTCATGCGTGCTGCCGAGATTTCCCAGGTAGATTCAGTGGGAAAGGTGGAGTAGGGTGTGCCTACGTCATCCCATCTGGAAACTGAGCTGTGGTCTGCATTTTTATGTCATGCGTGAGAAAAAATTCTTCACACTATTGTCAGTCAAGGTGTGTTAATGTGCTCCCTTGTTTTTGGCTATTCACATCTCAGTGTTTTTATTACCTGAAATAGGAATCTCTTACTTTTTTCAATAGTAAAGTTCAGAAACGCCAGGAATTCCTCACATGGCAACACCCCCTGTGGGGCCCCATGGAGGGTTGCGGCTCCACAGGCCCCGCTGAGGTCCTGCCAGGTTCAGAGACTGACACGGTCACCACAGCGTCAGTGCTCTCAGACTTTGGCCTCTAAGATGAATGCCACTAGGGAGCATGGGGCTGAGGGCTGATGTGCCAGATTCACTCCCTCTGGCTGCTGTGTGGAGTACTGGCTCGGGGGGAAGACGCAGTAGCAGGCAGACTAGTTATAGGGCCACTGCAACAATCCAGATACAATCCAGGCACAGGTGGTAATGGAGGTGGATTCTAGATCCATTTTTGAAGTTAGAAGCAATGCAGTTTGCCAATGAATTAGATGTAGGTTAAGGGAGGAAAATAGAAATTATAAGTAGCTGTAATGTCTTCAGCAAGAACAGAGTTACCATGCAGAGTTGAGCAAGGTTGTTACGGAAATGTTTTCTTTTTCTTTTTTCCTTTTTTTGACAAGTTGAGTTTGAATGCCTACTGAAATGCAAGGAGTTGGGACTTCAGGGAGATGGGGCTGAGGTGCAGACACAGGGTTTACTGCATCAGTGATGTATTTAAGCCACGAGCCTAATGGGAAAAAATCACTGATAGAGAGGGGGTAGACCCGAGGACAGAGGCTTGGGGCACTCCAGCGTTATCCCACTGGTGAGATGAAGGAACATTAGGAAAGACAAGGGAAGGAGGAAACCAGAATTCTCTGGTATGCTGGGCACCAGGCAGACAAAAAGTGAGTCAAAGATGAGTCAGTCGTGAGCAGAGTCCAAAGGTGCTGAAGGTCAATTCGGACGAAGCCTGAGAAGAACTGGATGCAGTTGGGGAATGAGTGGTGTTAGGAGCAGGGTGGTTTCTGTGTAAATGTTTCCAACTTTCAGAAGGCATTAAGGGACAGACACACTGAGATGCTCTGCCCTCCTGTGCTCTCATTATCTCAGCACTCAGCAAACTGCCTTATATGGGTAGGTATATATCAGATGTTTGCTGAAGTGAGATATTCTTTCAGATTCCATGAGTCTTCATGGAAGTAGTCTGATTTAGATACTATATAAGGCACATAATTTTTCTCAATTGCAGTATGTACTTATTTTACAAGTTAATGAATTCCTAATGAAATATAGCTTATCAGGATAGATGTTGTTTTTATGAACCCATGCAGCTAAATTTCTCATAAACACTGACACATATTATCAGGGGTCAAGACGGTTCCTCCTGCCACTACTTACTGTCCCCCTGGCAGAGCAGAGGCCCCAGGGTGAAAGCAGCTTCAGAGTGTGGTCGGCCTGTGTCTGTCATCACAACCTGCATGACTGGAAGGTGCTCCTTATGGGAAAGAACCACTGTGTCACTAGTCCTAGAAAACAAATACAATCACCTTTAATATTATTTTGAATAACGTACAGAGAAGTAATAGTCTTTATTGCAGCTCAAGAGGTAAATTTGTAAATACCTAACAGGGAAATCAAATGGCTTATCTGAACACTTACAGACACTGTCATGTATTTAATGAGGTCGTCTGTGGGCCAGAGACCACTGTTCATCTAGATGACCACAGACAACAAAGCAGGCAAGCCTAAAACCACAGTCATGAGGGCAGGCATGAGATCACATTTTCAATGCAATTAAGCAGTTCACTGCTCTTTCCAATTTAGCCACTATGCAATGCTTAAATGCAAACTTACACAAGCAAGAGCCACCTGCCTTCATTAAAAACAAAACAAAAACCACCTCCCTGACAAGATTTAGGTTTCCACTTCTCCGAATTTTTTTTACTGAATGTTTCAGAAATTCCTTTTATGGTTATTAGTCATTTCCTTGTTGATAACACAAATTCAGGGGAAAAAAACAAAACAAAATACTGAACCAAAGCCAAGATGAAGGTATGACACAACGTGCTCTTGAAATTAAAAAATGGGATAATGCTTGGGAAAGTGCTCTGCTAACGACTGCAGACCATCCATTCATTCAACAAACACTTACTGCACATCTCTATTTTCCAGGCCCTGTGTGTTGGGGATATGGACATAAAAGCCACCATGAGTGCCTCTGGGAAACTTAGGGGATGTTCAATTAATAACAACAAAAATAAATAATATCATCATGTAAGTAAGTATTTGGGGAAGCATTAGTATCTATGGTCCCAATACAAGGACTGGAGGGGAAGCCAGAGGACGCAGGTGGTAGGTAAGCTGACTCCTCCATCCACAGTCAAAGTAAGGAGATTTTCCTACACCTTACCAGCTGTTCACATTTTTTATTGCATGGTTAATTACATATGTGCTTTTGATTTATGGACAAATAATAGTCTGTTTAGTTTTCTGTTCTCATGCCCTGTATCCACGTAGAACCCAGAAAGTTTTTAATTTCTAACAACTGCAAAACCACCACTCGTCCCCGGTCAGACTAGTGGAAGCATTTGAAACGAACATGTTTGCAGGTCAAAAGATCAGCAATTTCATATGGCTCAACCTAATAGCTTTGCTGCAAAAATATCTGCATAACTGAATAGTTGACCATTCCAATTCTCTTTAAGCATCAAAACATTCTCTTCAGGAAGAAAATTTTAAGATTTTGTTTTCTTTACAAAAAATTGGACAAAGTAACTGGCAGTGAGCATGGTAAGATATAAAAAATATGAATATCCTGAAAGTTAAGAAAACAACTTTTTGGCATCACATTGTTTCCAAAAATCAAACTAAATAAAAGGACGATTGTATCTTGTTGGTTAAGCCCATGATTCCTGCTGATGGAAGCACACAGGCAATCATTCCAAACATTAAACTTGGCTTTCCTGGGAACAGGTGGTCACAAGCTACAAGGTGCCACTGGATTATGGGGAGTGTCAGTCTGGAAATTAATTTTAAGTGTGGGGATAACACACCAAATTAATTCCTGGTGCTAAGTATCAGGAAACATAATCAGTATGTATTTTAATTCCTGTTATCACTATTTGGTGTTTCATCCTAGAGGAAAAATGTCAATGTATTAGTTATTCACTGAGGACCCTTGAATATTAAAGGACTATTTCAAAGCTACTTGGTTGTAATGAAAGCTATACTTGAATTGTGCTTTTAACACCGACAATGTATACAGAGCCCTGAAAAATCTTTAAGAAATTAATAATGGACTGTGTGTATTAAAGCAGATATTATAGTGGAGTTTTTTTTCCATTTTGTTGTTTGCAAAGTATCTTCCAAATCTGAGGGAATTTTAAACAATTCTTATTTTAAAATTCTTTATTAGTACAGGTAATTCCCAATGGCCCACACTTCATGTAGGATACTATTAACTGCCATGGTCACTAGCTTAATTTGTAATTTTATCTGTTTTCTTCTTACTTCTCTATATTTTCTAAAATTTGTAAACATCACATGTCTCACAAAAGTTTTAAACATTCAGTAAGAGAACTTCCAAATCTACCTCCTTTTCGTTTTTAGCTCCTAATGCACTAGAAATCATTATTAATTGTTTTCCAGTAGAATTTTTTGGTAACAAAACATTGACTACTTTGAGTTGTTGGGAAAGCTACTGGGGAGAAATACTAAGTCAACTTCCATGTTTCATAACCTTTCAGAATTAAGAAAGACTGAGAACAACATAATTATCATGGCCCGGAATTATGTATTTTGAAAGCTGCCAGGCTCTTGACTGGATTTCGTTCACTGTCCTATTTTCTCTTTGGCAAACCTAAGCTGCACTAAATACCATGGCATTCTGATGCTGTGTCCTGTGAGGCTGAGCTCCCACCTTTTTCCATCTTTATGTTTTTGCTATTCATGCACTGTTGCTTTTCCATACAAATTTTAGAACCAGCTCTCACCATACAAAAAAATAAACAGATGCATTTGTGAGGACTTAAATGGAATCCAGAAAATCACTTGGAGAGACTGTCAGTTTTCCTTTTCCTGGCAGTAGTGGGATGTCTCCATTTATTTAGGTCTTAACATTCTCATACGAATGCTTTGGGTGTCTTTTTCATAAAAGTCTTGCATATTTTTGTCTTTATCCCAAGTTACTATACTCTTTTTCTTTGGAAAGTGATTCTGTAGTATTTTCTTGCACTAACACACTCTTCGTAGGAAATCAACTTATTCTAAGATTCAGTAAGTAGGCTTAGTAAAGTCTCATTAATTTCAATCATATTCCTGGATATTCTCTTGGGTTTTCCTTGTAGACAAGAATGTCTAACTGTACTATAATCAGAAAAACTGTTCATGTGATAACAACTATTGTGAATTTGAGTTTTGCTTTCTGAAATATTGGGAAAATCTGTTTGCAAAAATGTGCCATGTGTTTGAGAATATGATGTATTCTATAATTTATGTGCCTAACAAGTCAAGTTCAAGTTGTTACTTTCACTTAAAACTATTCTGTATCTTTAATAACTTTTGTCCACTTGGCTTTTTACTAATAGATGTATGTTTAATCGTTTTCCTATCATAGCTGACTTCCAAATTTCTTTGTTTAGTTCTGTCAGTTTTTCTATACATATTTTGAGTTATTTTTATTAGAAGCATGCAAGTGTAAGATCCTTAGGTTTGTTTCTGGTGAAACTAGAAAGTATCATTATGTAATGATAGTGATCTTTGTTGATATTAAAGACTTTTAAATGTTACTTTTATGTAGATTTGCCAGGTGATTTTTTTTTTAGCATTTCACTTTCACTATTTCTAGGTGCTGAAAACTACTTGTTTTAAATTCAGTATTACATATCTGGATTTAAATGGATATTTCTGCCACACTTACTGTGTATTTTTCACTCAATTTTTTAATCTTATTTTGTACTTACTTCCTTTTTTAAAATCTTATATCCTATCTTCTCTAGTATTAACTAAGTCTTTAAAATTCCCACTTTTCTTTCTTTCCCCTACAGATTTGAATATATGTTGTTTGTATTCTTTTAGAGGCTACTTAAATTTTAAGGTATACACTTTAAGCAATTTAATGCTAATAAATATTTACAGAGCAAGTTTTAAATTTCATATTTTCACTTCTAAACAGTCTTTTCCTTCTTTTGTAAATCACAATTATCTTTGTTAATAGGAGCTGAGTGCTTCCTTACATTCAATTTCCTGTATGCAGGTATGTTATTTATATCTAGTTTCTACCTCATTGATTTTTTTATCCCTGAATTTACAAATTTCTTTCCTCAGTATTGCTTCTGGCATCTGAGACCTTCCTTAGAGATCGTTTTCTTTCATTTTGAAAACCACTCTTAAAAATTCCTTGTTGAGCCTGCTGGTGGCAAATTTCCCCACTGTACATTTGCCTAACCTTCATTTTATGTCTCCTTTGCAGATACCAGCTGGGTAAACGCTGGGAATTGAGTTATTGTACTGTGCCCGGTGAAGGAGCATCCCCATCCGTGCTGCTGAGTCAGGTGCTGGCTGGCTGTCCTTTGAGTCTTCATCTTTGCTCCTTCTAATGTTTTTCTCTGATTCCACCAGGATGTGTCTGTCTAGATATGGTTTACTTTACTCATCCTGCTTGGAATTCTAGTATTTTCTCAAATTTGTAAATTTCTTAGCTATTTGAATATTGCTTCTCCTTGTCACCAACCTTCTCTGAAACTTTAATGAGACACACGGTCAATCTCTGTGTCACTGCTTGCCTAATCCCCGTTATGTTTTCTCTCTGTGCTGTATTCTGTGTCACTTACATAGTGGACCAAAAAGGCAAAGCTGTAGAAGACTGCATTTAGCTGGGATCTCAGAGATTGCAACCTGGGAACATAGATTTCAGAAGAAAACCAAATGGATACTCTGCAAAGGGGAAGGCCTTAAGGTTTTTAAGGCAAAAGGGGCAACTCCTAGGAAACTTGAGATGTTTTGAAAGGATTATGACTGGGTAGAAGCTATTGTAACCTGCACATAGGTATCCATAATTGACTGCCAAGGCGATTCTCTAGGCGAAAAAGTCCACTTTGTTGCAGGCAGCAAGTGCCTGTTCAGGATGTTTATGGTTTGATAGATTAGAATGCTTACAAACTCTTCCAAGAAAGGTCAGAGAAGAGCATGTGCATAGATCCTATGTCCTTAATTTATTTTTATTTTCATTGCTAATGTTAACCTCATCTTGTATACATGTCACCCTTTTGATGGAAATCTTTCTTTCTAGAATGTATGGATGATCACTTTTTTATGGTCCTATCCCCATTGTGGTGCTGAGTGACTGACCGACTGCTCCAGGTTCAACATGCCTCTCGGAGAGGAGAAAAAATATGTGTATATAACATCGGATAAATGTGTTTTATGAGAGCTACAGGCCACATTTGAGCAACAAGGAGGCTTTTGGGGAATAAAGTCTAGACATCCTCTCTATTTGAGTTTTCAGAATCAATGACAGTTTTGTTTCTGGATGTCATCACCAGGTATCTGACTGATTGTTTTGAAGCTTTGAACAATCATGACTTTCCTATTCTGGGACATTCTCACAACAGCAAGACATACAAAGCATCAGTTTGTTGTACATAATAGTGAACAAATTAGTGTAATAACTAGGATAATTATTTGTATATCTGAATGTAAAAGGGTCCAGAGCCAGCTGTAAATACCAGAAAACTTAAGTCAACCAAAGTGGCATAAAGCTTGAATGCCCTTTTAAAGATTTGGCTAGTTTAAATAACCTGGTGATTCTTAATTCTGCTTGCCATGATTTGTAGATCCAGGTAAAGCAACAGGTGTTAGCTACAGCACAAACTCTTCCTTGGGCTACAAGCAAGTCATCTAAAGCTACCCTATTACTGAGGACCACTTGGGCTAGGGACTCTAACAACAACGGTTCCTGCCAGTGAAGAGGTTCTACTGAGTGTGAAATAGCAAAAATCACAATAATTCCTACACAGAGACATAGCAGTCCAGAGATTTCAGCAAGCTGAAGGGTTTCCATTAAGTTTTGACAGTTACAAAGGAATTATTTTACTGACCTGGTCCCAGTAATTGAGAAAGCAGTTTACCCAGATGTTTTTCTGGGATGTGGTGAGGTTGATGTCTCCAGTTGACTCAGTTGGATGTTGGAGACTTTTTTTTTTTATATGAAAAACATGAATCCATGAGTCAATGCTTTTTAATTTAGTGGCACAAGGATTTGTTAGCAATACCTGATATGGTCCCTTCTAATGAGGCAGAAGGGAATCTCTGTGGAGGTGTCTTTTCCAATAAACCATGTCTCTGGTTGAAGGCTGTGATGTTC
The DNA here is from genome assembly GCF_040802235.1 of Manis javanica. NCBI lineage: Eukaryota > Metazoa > Chordata > Mammalia > Pholidota > Manidae > Manis > Manis javanica. The sequence continues at coordinate 86,749,137 of NC_133157.1, forward strand.
TATGTTTTCATCTCCCAGGAGCATACTGTTTATAAAGACTATTCTACCAATTTTTTATTTCTTTGAAGGGCATGAATTAATCCCCTACAATAAGTCATCATCTCACCTGGAAGTAAACTGGGTTCATTTGTCCCTTGATCTAAACTCACTGGTCTCCCATAAAGGCAGATCTATAAGATTCAGTTGTGTGGGAAGAGCTTTGGCGAAAGATGGAAAGATAAAATGAGTTGGGCCAATTGGGCTTTGACAATACCATTGTTTCAAGGCTAAGTGATTGAGGATGATAGGCACAGTGGAAATGTTGCATTATTGCCAAATGTGACAAAGAGCTGATATATTTTTCCAGTAAAATGGGTTCCTCTCTCACTGTGAAGTCTGAGAGTATTTCCCAATTTGGAATAATTTTCTCCAGTAATATTTTTCCTACTGCTGTGACATGGACAGGGTTCTACCCAATGGCAAAACATACAAACCATTACTAAAATATATCTATACTCTGGAGATGGTGGCAGCTAGATAAAATTCAATTTCTGTATCTCAAAAGTCCAGAAGGCCAGGGAAAATGCCCTGGGAACTATGAATAAGTTTCTTTGGATTCCAGTGCAAATTTGACATTTTTCGTAAATTTGAGAGGCTGTTTTAGGAGATGGTTTCCAATTATATTGTTTTCCCCAAAGGACCACCATATCTGTGTTCTGTGTGTTAGTTCATGCACTGAGTTAAACATTTGTTCTTGGAGGCAATTAGCAAGGACTGGTCTGCCATTTGGGCAACATCAGAGGTTCCTTTAGGATTAAATGGGCAGCCCAGTTCAGACCGCTTCTTTCTGTCCTCCCTGAGATTATTTCTGGAGCACCCCTAAGTGTGTCCTTAAGGTCTTTGGTAATTCCTGTAAGTAATGGTGTGAGCTGTAATTCCCAGGTTTTTCTTTTTGGAGGGCTGCCGGTTGAGTGGCAGCATTGGCTGAATGGTTTCCTTTTTCTCCCTCTTTGTCTGCCACTGAATAACCTGGAATTTTTATAATAGCTAACGATTTAGGCTTTTGAATGGGCATCTAGAAATTCTGCAGTGTGAACTGTTTCTAATCTCTTGTCCTGAGGAGGCAAAGAAGCCTCTTTGCTTCCAGAGCACGTCAGAGTGACAACCCCCACTTAAGGCACGGCTACCGTCTGCAGTCTGGTCTGCGGCCAGGAGACAAGCCCTCGTCAGGCCGTCAGTTCAGCTTGCTGGGCCAACACAGCCATAGGTAAGGATCCAGCATCAGTGTTTTCTATCAGGAAGACGATAACATAACCAGCCTTATACATTCCTGTTTCATCTTTAAGATAAGAACCAACAATGAACAAAGTTAAATCTGCATTTTTGAGGAGTGTTTCTTTTAAGTCAGGTCTGGAGGCTAGAAGCTGGTTCAACAAAGAAATAGAGTCATGGGAGTTCTTATGAGGGGAGTAGGGCTAACAGAGTGGCAGGATTTAAAGACTGACAGCGAGCAACCGTGATGGTTACAGGTGGTCGTGAAACAATTTCATAAGAGGTAGGGGGTTTTAGAGTAAGAACAGAGATGGGTGTTATGGTGTCAGGATCTTCTTGAAGGTATAGATTTGGGGGCTTGATATTTAGAAATAGTTTCCACTTTTGGGAAATGGAGCTTCAAGAAAATCTCAGTCCAAGAAGTGAACAGGAGCCAAAGGCATCAAGGGGGAGCAGATGGCGACCTTGAGTGGATCCCGGTTCAAGTGGGACAAGGGAGGGATTTAAACACATTAGGGGGTGATTAGAGACCCTGTCTGCCCAGTCTGAGTACTCCCAGGAAAGGGATAGAGAAGGTTGTTTGGGTTTAAACCTGTTAAGAGTTTTGTCCCCCATGTCTATTAGGGCCTTAGTTGCCTCTCCCTATGGTTAGATCAGTTTTCCCCAAAGTACTGGTTTGATTTTAAATGGGGCCATAATGGTGGGGGGAGGGGGATGAAAATGGGGCTCACGTCTGAGGGACTGTCAGGGTCTCCAGGGTATAAAGAGAGACTGGCTAAAGAAAGATAGAAAGAAAGGGGTAGTAAAGAGGGAGAAGAAATGGTAGGTGGAGCTGAAGGAGGAGGGAGAATTGGTGAGGCCTCAGCTGATTTTTTCTAATTTGGAAAACCTCTTAGATCTGAATTTACTACCTGTAGGGAAGCCAGCTTTTCAGTGTTTCATTTGGAGGTCTCCAGATACCGATTAAAATAAGCTTTCCCTTCATTTTTGTCTGGATTTATAACTTTTTTTCCCTAAATGTGCAACTATGCCCACTAGGAAATTCAAGTGAGCCCCGTCTTGGAGAATGGAGCCTAAATCATCCTGGGTGATGAATTTACAAAAGGACCATTATCCTTGAACTAATCCAGCAGGAGTCCTGGTAGGGGGCTGCTTATTAGAGATGCCCTTAGAAGAATTATTTCCCATCACTGAGTACTTGCCAGAGAAGTCACAAGAACCTGACATCTAAATCTTCCACTCAAAAAGGAGTGGAGATGGAATCCTCACCTCAGAAATGACTGGGGACAGAAGCTGGCAACAGAGGACACCCAAATAATGGCCTGAACCTCAATACTGAAAGTAGGTTTGGGTCCAGGAGAACATACCACCAGGAACTGGGCCACAAGAGGAGACTATAGAGAACAGTGGCCTCTTGCAGGCACCCTGCACATGTCCACAGCAATCCTGGAACTGGAGGTCAGTCACTCTGGATCCCACTTCTGACACCATGTAATGTAGACTAAAAAAAGGCAAAACCATAAAATAAATAGTTGTGTTTATTTGGTGTCTTATGGGACCATATATTTAGGAGGAAACCCAAATGTATGCTCCAAAGAGGGGAAAGGGCTTAAAGTTTTTAAAGCAAAAAGAACTCCAAGGGGGTTTACAAAAATTGTTTTGAAAGAATTATGATAGGCTAAAGCTATTGTAACTATGTTTATCTACACATACTTGTCTGAAAAGGTGACTCAGCAGAAATCTACTCTGCTGTAGGCATAGGTGTTCATCCAGGATGTTTATGGTTTGACAGAATGCAAAGCTTAAAGCTCTTACCAAGAATGGTCAGTTTCAGAGAAGAAGATGTGCAGAGACCCCATTTCTTTAATCTCCCCCTAAACTGACTCTATTTTAGTTTACTTAATTATCAATGTTAACTCCATTTTGTACAACATGTATTTTCCATTTCACTAATTTTCTGATCACTTGTGTATAGTATCTGATCCAAGTCATAAATTTTAATGATTATATTCTCATTTCTAAACATTCATTTGGCTCTTTTGTAAATCACATCCATCTCTGTGAATAGTACCTGACTGTTTTCTCATGTTTCAATTGCAGTGTTTCTTTTTTTTCAAAGGGCTCATATACTATTTCATCTTGTTTTTTCATGTCATATCTCTTTGTGATTTCTTCTCCTCCCATTTCTCTCCTCTAGTGCTGTGTAACTGTGTTATGAGTACTGCATATTGTGAGCTGCTGTCATCCATGGGAATCCTGTGCCGCCTGCACGAAAAGCAAGGGCAGGCCTCCAGTAAGAATTTTATGTAATTCTACGATGAGTGAACCACCCAATGACAAAACAAACAAACCATCCCAATGTATCTATACTCTTGAGATGGTGACAGCTGGATAAAATTCAATTTCTGTATCTCAAAAGTGCAGAAGGCCAGGGAAATGCCTTGTGGGACAATGGATAGGCCTCTCTGGACTGTGGTGCAAATCTGACATGGCTTCACGGACACACTGACTTAATTCAAAGACAGTCTGAATCATGTAAACTTCGAGTCCAGATTTGTGTGAGGGCAGATCTGTAGACACGGATTTTCAGGGAGTTGCTTTTTCCTACCTGGAGTGCTAACTGGGAGATTTGTCCTCATCCCCCTTTTCTCTGGGTTGGGAACCTTTTAAGACCTCCAGCTGAATGGAGAGTATTGTTTTACATACTCCCGCTCAATCTCTAGGCCTTATCTGGTTTCCCCTTTGTGGCCACTTAAAAACACAACTGTACGTCAGGGAGGTCAGCAAACAACCCTGGGCCAGCCATGCGGTGGTCATTGTATTAACTGGGTTAAAGTTGGCTTTCAGATGTCTGATATTTTACTTTCAGTGAATGGGAAACATTAATCTGGTATTCCTATTTTGTCATATTAGAAAAATAAAATGGACATGATTAGTTATTCACAGGTAAACAGGAATAGCTTAATGTTTTAGGCTCCAGATTCATTAACACCATACACATCAAAGCTTATACTTTACCTTGCTAGGAAATACTTTATCTATGCTCTTTAATTTACTGTCTCGTCCAACGTCAGTCTAAGGAACACAGTTTAACCAATAAAAAAATGACAGTTTGCACAGGGAAATTATATGGAAATCACCATTCATTCCGGTCAGCATCACAGTTGCAGTGATATTGAGAATCAAGGCAGTTCCTCTCTAATCCACAAGCACACTTTTGAGCATCAGGCAGAGAACCTCCCCAGTAAGTGTGTGTTTCATTGGCTCTTCCAACCCACCAGCTCACTGGGGTTCCACCTGAAAGACAAGTATGAGAAAGGTGACACCCGCTGCCTGCCTCCCAAGTATAGTTCCTTTACTCCTCTCTATTTAAAACATAGAGACTATTTTAGAAGTGAGCATATTTTAACTCTGCCATAGGAAAAGTTTTTTAAGCGGGCTTCTAACTGTTTAGAAAGTATTTCAATATCAAGACTTACATTATTATCCAAATGTTTTTCTTTCATCAGAAAACAAGCAAGTAGTTCCTAACTCATTCAGGCATATTTACATAGTTCTCTTGAGGACTCCAATTACTAATTTATTTGGAAATAACATTCAAAAATGAATTGTCATCAAAGTTAAAATGAGAGTAATTTATACACTCTTATCTAAAATCTGTTTGAGATCCTAAAAAGCCACCGAAAGAATTTGTTATTATGAAAAATAAAACTTTCTTGAAAACACTGATACTTTCTATCATGTCTGACATTTCTTGGACACATGTGCTTTTTCTTTTACTGAATGGGTTTGCTCCATATTGGAAACTAAAGAAACGGCACTGATAAGATCTCTTCTCACCTGAAGGGGGCCTTAGGCTCCCAACAACTCTGAGACCACTAAAGCTCAGTTCTTTAGCCCTACTCCTCGCCAGTGCCACCACAATTAAGTGGCAGGGCCAGAGGCCACCACAACTCTACAGGACTGCACATTTATGCTGAGTCACTGCTGAGGCCCTAGTGTGGAATCACAGCACACCTGGGTGAGGATGATTAGAAAGGATGGAACCTGCAGGAGGGTGAAGGGGAAGAGGTCCCTTGTAAACAGAGAATCAGAGTGGGATGTGAAATTGAAATCAAAGTGACATCTATCAATTGGATCTGCAAAGATGCCTGTCCTCTTGCAAACCCTCAGGCTGTCTTGACAAGGCGCCTACTGAGAATCTGGAACGCGTCCCAGCTTGTCCCTAACTTATAGCTGCCACTGCTCATTATGGTTCCCTGTTTAATGGGGCCAGAGCTTCTGCTGAGAACCTCTTGCTTGCAAACACATCAACTACATTCATTACCACCACAGCAGGCCCACGGGTGAGGTCTGTGCCAAGAAATCAACATCGATGGTCTTTTAATTTTTGTCAGTGTATTGAAAACTTATCTTCAAGGGGTGGAAGATATTTTTGGCCTAACAGATATCTAACAGGTATTTTTCAAAATACCATTTTAAAAACATCATTATTCAATACTTATTCTTTCATAGATTGAAAAGCAAAGAGACTGTACACAAATCACTACTATGTGTTTACATCAGAATTCTTCATTTTCATTCCAAAATAAAAATCATAAAGTGTTTTTAAAGGTACAAAATGCACTGGACTCCACTTAAGATTTCGGAGTCATTTAGTGCCTTTGCGTAGGAAATAGTTAAGAATAACATGAAGATGAACTAGAGGCTGAAATGGAAACAAGTGGTGGGTGGGGGTCACTGGAGCAGCACGCATGGCTCCACTTCCTCAACTGTTTGAGCCCCTGGCTCACTTTCCAATTATCCAGCCACAGCTACAACTCTGTGACGCTAGGGCTCACAGGATGGTGACTGAGTAACCGCCTAGGACCAACACTTCGTGTCATCTACCTACCTCCTTAGCCACAGCTCATCCTATGCCCTGAAACCCTCTGTGACAGGGCTCTCAAAGACGCTGCAGGAATAATGTCCCCAGGCCCTAAGGAGAGCTCAGGCTCCATGGGCCTCCCCAGCCTTCCTGAAAACCTGCACAACAGCTCAGGCCGTACTGAGGCCCCAGCCTTGCTGTGCCTCCATCCCAGTTTCCTGTTAACTTCTGAGAATTTGAACCGGGGAAAATTCTTGGGATAAAACTAAATTCTGATTGACATTCCTCCATCTACCCTATAAAATTCTTGAGCTGTCTGCTCCCACATGGCACCATCCTCACGAGGGCGCAGGGGCGGGCTTTGGCCGATTCCACTCCTGCACACATGGGTAGCATCAGGGTTCGACTTGCCCGTTTGTGGCTGGGGTGGTGCTGAGCAAATTAGTACAATTCTAAGGTATAATTAAGCTACCCTATTTGCCTGCCTCACCCCTACTCTAATTAAGAGCTTCTGGAATCTACAGGACTGCACTGAATTTGTTTTAATTACTTTTGTACTAAAAATTTTCTAGCAACAGCATACATGACATGCAGCTGACCTGAGCATGCACACACAATGCAGTCCCCTATTTTCTTTCTTCAGCAGGTGTTTAACAGTTTGAAAGTTCTTTTCTCTTTCTACCTTTTCCTTAACCCCAGTTGAATACTTGTTTCTGTGGCTGTTATTTTATATATTTATATCGAAGGGATAACAATTGAGCAATCACTTCCAGATCAGCAGGCAGACACTGGCCTCCATGTGGGGATTCCTTCCTGATCTGGGTGGTGTCCAGGACCTGGAACAGACCACATGCTAGTAGGCCCGAGTCTGCTCCCTGATTCACGGGCTGGTTTTGTCTCTCTGACTGCTGGCAGTGGGCCCCAACAATATTCCCCTGCCTTTGCCTCATCTTCCCTGGTTGGGAAATCCAGCCCACACTGTTCCAAAGCACTGACTGACGCTCCAGGATGCAGCTTTTTCAGTGTTCTGGGAACATACAAATTTAGCTCAGTGATCTATTTGGCAGCAAGCAACTTACGGTAAATTCTAAAGCCCTCTACCACTAACTGCAATTCAATAAGCCAGAGAGATACAAATAAGTAGCATTTGCTTTATATTATTTACATATGTTCATTGTGTGATTAAGTCCTGAGAGGTTGGAGTGCTGGCTCTGAAGATTAAAAAAGATAAAACAGCTCTCTAAGTCCCACGGCTGCTAAGTGCCAGGCTCCAAACTTGAACTCAAACGACCCTGCCTACTGCCCTCTGCTCACTCCAGGCCCTGGACACCTGATCAGAGAAGAGGCAGACTGGCCTCCAGGAAACTGAGGAGTTTCATGAAGGTGGTGGAGTTGCACATTCTTATGAAATGAGAAATTTCAAAGATGGAGATGCAAAACCAGAAACAGAATTTTCAAAGGTAGAATGGATATGAAAAATGAACTATGAGCAGCTATGTCATGTGAAAGAATTGTACAATACCAACTAATTACTAATTACCCGAGATGCTAACTACATTCAGTTATGGTGAAGAATCTCACAGAACCATCGCCCGATGACTAAGCCATATTTGCTGTAAGCAATACCTCCTGAGAAGCAGAATCAGGGTGCCATTGCCCTTCACGGTGGATGAGCACTGTGCCTTCCAAGGGCCTCATAAGGGGCTTTTGCTGCTCAGTTACCCAGTTGAGTGTGGGAAGAGACTTAAGATCATCCACAGCTTTGAGCAGAGAGCCACACATATTGACCTTGCTCTTTGCTCCAAAGAAGAGCATCTGTAATTTCCAGACTGTGATCTGGGCATTATGGACACAAACTTGCCAGCATGTGTGGCAGGCACTGTGACCCTCAGGAACTGTTGCCCACCGTGGCTGGTTTCTCTGATGACTCACCCTGGAGAGTGGAAAGCCTTGACTTCTTGCAGTAGAAGGCCAGCTCCTGTTGGCAGTGGTCCGCATGGCCAATTATGGCCTGGAGCTGTTCCATGCTAGCCATGTACTTGAAAGACAAAGGATGGGGGCTTTCTCCACTCGAGCTCTTGATCCTGGCCCAGTGGGAGCCATTGTGCTGCACTGAGGTCCAAGCGGTGTCTTGGGGGCAGAAATGGGTTGGGGAGGGAGAAAGAAAACTGTGGCGAGGCTATAGGAACTAAAAATAAACAGGAAAATCAGAAGCATCTTTTTGCTGAGTTAAGGTTTTTATTTTTGTAGCTACCAGATCTCTCTGAGACTGGAATCAACAGAAGTGGAATTCTTAAAATATTAACATTAGGGATTCACTTTACTGAACTTGGCATTACCCTGAATGTCTTTAACACTGTCAGGGGGCCAATTCTGAGAATTCTGTGTTACAATACTCTGTCATTAATAGAACTTTTTGGCTCTTAAACAGTGTTTCTTTCCATTACTGTAAGAAGAAAGCCAAACTTGTATTATGTATTATTTACATTTTTAATAAGCATATTCCTCACCTAAGCATCTTTTTCTCTGGTACTCAAAGAAATATGTAAAAAGCACATCTGAGCAGCAAGCAGCCCACATGATCATGCAAAATAATAGGAATTAAGTATTTATGACAAAACCCAACAGGGTGCCAGCACCTCCTTCAGTGGCCAGCAGGAAGAACCACGCCTCACAGCATGTCTAGCAGAACCAGCCCTGGCAGTAATGAAGCCCCACCAGTGGCTGTGGGCAGGTTCAGACACACCTGTTACACCGATTACCTGTGGCTTTTTACAGAGATTTTAAAAACAATACACACTCCACAATGTTTATAACAGAAGAAAACTTTCTTGACTTCTTTGACCTTCCCCCAAATACACCTCCTACCATGAAGATAGAGAAGCTCCCACAGTATAAAGGCCCGTGGTGCAGTGGCCAGACACCTCCAAATGGCTCAACTGTGTGTATAATGTCATGTCACACAACTTTCTCTGTAGTATGTATCTGATAAGACGACTGGTCTACATATAAACTCTCCAAATTATAGGGGCAGGAGAGAGTCTTGTGTAGTTCATTTGTATTATTTCAATAGCTAATACATGAACAAGTTTCAAAAATTCAAATGCTACAAAGAGGCCACTGAAGAGTCCCTGCTCGCTCCTGTCCTGCCAAGGAAGTCTAGGGGAAATCAAACAGCCACACAGGTGCTCACGATCCCTAATGTACCAGATATTCCCAGAGATCCTGGGTGAGAACCCCAAGGGCCTGGGAAGAACTCTGGCTCAAAGCCAATGTTTGAAGAACATCACAGAATATGTAAAAACCTAGCAAGAACAGGAACAAGTCATGAGTCAGCATGACTAATGCAGTTCTATATTCAGTTAGGAAAAAGACTTAATAAATCATCTCTCTGCTCACTGACGGGGGCTGTGAGTGTTCCTATAGCAACAACAATTCCATAGATTTTTTTTCTTCTTTAATCACATTTTCATTAGACACTTTATATTTCAACATTTTCCTGAAAAATTACTTAAGTGGGCCTGGCATTATTTTGTGTATTTACCTACTCCCATTCACCCTCAGGGTTTCTCCATCAAATGAAGTGGGGGTGAAGAAGCCATGTAGAAGACTGGGTTAGGCTTAGGAGTTCAATTATGATGCCATTGTGTCATTATTTTCAGGGTTTATGGCACAAAGAAAAATGATGTGGCTGAATAGTTGATAAAGGGTAGTGGTGAGTAGGATAGATTTATGGTCTTGCATGGTTTAAATGTAGTAATAGAAATCTTTCTCAAGTGGAAAAAAGGGAAGGTTGAAAATAATCAAGCTGTCTTCTGTAAAAAAGAATTTAAATGACTGCTCTTTCCAGAAATATTTTTTAAAAGATCCCAGCAAAGACACATTATGTTCCCCTTATTTTTCACAAAATATTATTTTTATGGATTTCAAAACTGTTGGTGGGAAGGGATCTCTGAGATGCAACACAACCTTAACTTCCAAGCATGAGGAGACAGACCAAGGAATTCAGTGACCAGCAGGATGGAAAATACTTAGCTGTCATTCACTGCAGTTTGAAGCACAAATTAGACTTGATGAAGGTGCAACAGCAGACTAATTAAAACAGGATTTTTGAACTATTGTTGAATTAGACCCCATCCAAAAATGTTCAGCCAATTCATTGCACCTTTCATCTGCACACAAGCAGGGCAGCTGCTGATGGGCCCTGGCCCACCAATTTGCCCAGGTGAAGGAAACTGCAGCTAAGGTATCTGCATAGCTGGCTTGGTGAGTAGGGTCTGAGTCCTAACACTGACTCACCTATCGGAACATCCCCTCGTTTGTATTTATTTTGCTAAATTACATCCACTTGGCAATTTGCAACACTTCCTTCATTTTATAATACACCTCTGAACTATATACACAGGGTCTTTTATAGGAAAACAGTTGGGTGGATGGTAAAATAAGCATCTTTATTTTACACATATGGGTAAAGGTAAATTCAAACCATATCTGTAGTCATTTCTTTTTCCCTGAGAAAAAAGACAAAAGACTTCATCATGAAAAATCTAATACATTTATAGTTGGTGGGCCTGCTCCTCATGACCTAGAAAGTGATCTGGAGGAAAAAGAAGGCAAAAATTCCTTTTCTTACAGATGACTGAAATGAAGTTCAGTTTGTGTCTAAACACCATCTCTTTGGAAATGAGGCCAGCTGCCTGCATTTCTCCTGATGGGAAAGAGGGGTCTAAGTTCAGAGAAGACTGGGAAGGAAACACACCAGATGGTTTGACTCATCACATTCTACCTCCAGATGAGTAGCTGGTGGAGAAGATACACTCATGCTGATAAATAAGGACAGGCTGATGTGAATGCCAGCAGCCATTCCTGGATCCAGAAAGAGAAGCTGAGCACTGTACTTCGCCCTTCAAAGCTATGGCCCTAGATGGCCTTCTCAGAATTCCTCCCACCGTGTTCCCAACCAGAGACCAACACTGTCACCTTTTTTCCAACCCAACCCTCTTGCCACACAGATAAGGAAATGGAAGCCTGGAAAAACCCACTCTCAGCTTCATGAAACTGTACAGTTTTGCCACCCATTTCTAAGCAAGCCTGCACGAATCATTGAGCTTTCTGAACAGGTCAAGTTCTCAAAGTTCTCACGACTGCTGGTTCTCTAACATTCCCACAGTGCCTTAAGCACTGAAGCCCTCCCCTGTTGTTTCAAATGAAAACACTCCAGGAGGAAACAGAGCTGGGTCACGGATTATGTGCACACAGAGCTGGAAATGGCCATGCGCTCTGCTGTGACTGTCCACTGGTGCCCTGAGGAAGACAAGGGCCCACTGTATCTGTCCCTGCCCCAGATCTCAGAGGCAGGAGCCCTGCCATGTCATAGATTTGCCAGAGCCAAGGATGACTCTGTTTTTGTTTGACCCAGGGCAAGGTAACAGCCAGACTCTCGGTCCTGGGAAAGGCTCGGAGGTGCCCTAGGCAGAGCCTCACACCTGCAGGTCCCTCCAGATCATTATTCATGTTAAGGCCTTCACAGGGCTGTCCTTGTCACAGGTCTAGCCTTGAACCTTTCGTGATTGGATATTTTCAACTCAAGAAAATGCTCTCACATTTGAGACAGCCCCAAGGGAATGCAGCTACTTCCCAGCCTTCTTCCCTTGGGATTTTACAGAATTCTTTTCATTTAAGAGGCACACTGAATACACTTTTGTGCTTCTGCTCATTCATGCTGTACGCACCTGTTACTTAACACAGGGCATGTGATTACACAACTTACACTCTCTTGAGGTGACACACACATGTGCCTGGCCCAGTATCTGGCCCCTCTCAGGTGCTCAGCTGTCATGTCAGTGTTGTCTCTTGCATCGCAGCCTGCCACACAGGCAGATGGCAACATGACTTCCTAAGCAAAGAGGAAGAACACAGGTCTACCTTATAAAATTAGGTATGGACAGAGCCCAGGGCTATAGCAATGAGAGATTTATTTCACAGTTATAACCCATAAAGTGAGATGTGTGGTCCACCACGGTGGTCCCACAGGAAAGGAGAGCTCTGTGAGCTGCGGAGGCCCCAGTCAGCCAGGCCTCCTCCTACCATGCCGTGGAGATGCCATGCGGCATCTCCGACCTGTGTCAGCAAGACTGCCACCACCCCTCACTGCAACCGACACAGGAAAGGTCCAGACCCAGGAAAACAAAACTGAACGGGAGTCAGGTTCTCGTGTTGATAGAATTCTTTAGGAAAAAATGATCAATCCTTACCCTTGCAAAGTCTCACACACAGCACCAGAACATGCGAGTCTGTACATTTAAGGCCACTATACCAAATGTACAGGACACTGTGTGATGTCCTAATTAATGTAATATTTTCCCTGCCACACACTGCACATAAACCATCTTCATACAAAGAGGGACAGAGCAGTCTGATCCGAGCTCTCTGATCAACTGTTATCCCAGTCATGGCCCTCCAGAAGATGGAATAAACTCTATCTTTCTTGTTAATGCAGTGGCTGTGTGGATTTCAGTCAACATAATCTGCAATCTTGGAAAAGTCAGAAAAATTCTCTGACCCTCCAGCTCCATATCTGTTAAATGGGAGCATCCAGATGAAAGCTGTTGTTCTAGCCATCTCCAAGTGCTCAGGCAGTTAACCCAGCATGCTGCTGGCCTAGTCACTCTCTGAGCATTTATATTTTTCCTGCTTATCAAGACCATTCATCTTGTACACCTGGAAGGCTGGGACATGCTGTGTGGCTGACAGAAGAGCAGGGAGGTGACCTTTCCCCTAGCGTTTGTCTTCCCCTTTGGAAAAAGCGACAGGACTTGCTCCAGGAGTTTTGCACCCCACACACACCTACAGATGCCTCTTTTAGCAGCTACCTTTTTGAAACTGCAGGAGGCCAGTGAGAATAATGTCTCTTCCGTGGGAGCAGGACAGATTCTATGCAGGCAGAGCCAGTATAAAAGAGATGCAGAGATATGGTGTACGGCAATCACAAAGAGGGGCTCGGCTTTACATTTTTTAGATACCCCAATATTTTGACATTGAAAATAATGTTTCTCACAGAAAATTCTATAAACAAAACCTGTCACATATAATGAATATAGAAAAACGCCAGGTTTACTGCCAATATCAGTTTTCAAGAGCAAAGCAGAGAACAATGAAATAACAGCTCTTTCCAAGCAAAGAAAATATATCTTGCAGCAGCCGCGCATTTACTCATGAAAGAAACTCTGCCACCCACACTTAGAGCCCCTTTTGACACATTTCCAACTGGCATTGTTATCTATCTAAAATACAAACGGGAAACTTGTAATATTCATAGCATTTCTAGTTAGCTGAATTCCAGCTGTCTGCCTTCCTCCTCTGAAGGTCAGTGAGGGCAGCACCTCCCCTTGTGACCCTGAAGCAGAGCATGGGGCCTCAAGTCCACAGGGTAACTCAGGGTAGATGAGGGACTGAATGCATGAATCCAGTGGATTCCTGAAAAGGGAGCAGCTTGATGCCAAGACATTGCAGCAGGAAGACAGAGGTGAAAGAAACAAAACCTATCCAAATAGCAAACAAAAAGTATAACATTGTGGGTCCATGCTACAGGGACTGTTTTTAAAAATGTGTCTTGTATGAAGGGCAACTGGGCTGACTGGCCTTTGTTAAAGCATGACGCTGGGGGCTGACACCATTTCTGACACAGGAAAAAGGCGATTAAAGAAACACAGTAACAAGTGCTAGATTACTGACCTCCTGGGTCAGCTAGTCAGAACCTGAAGGTGGGGTGGGCAGGGGGCAGCAGACCCGGCTTGTGTGTCGAGCCCCAGTTGATTCTTAGGACCCTGAAGTGGAGTCACTGCCCTGCAACCCACCTCCTCCATGTGATACCCGTTTTCATGCTGCAGTGTCTGAGAGCCAGTGTTTTTGAAGCACGTGACTATGAAAACAGGAAACAACACCTAGGCTGTACATGGTGGGCAGAAACTGCCCTCTCTCTCAGTGGGTACAGCCAATGGAGTTCCCAGTTCTCATCCTGTCATCAAAGAAATTACGTTGTTTTTTCTGTTTAGAAAAGAGAATTGGCCTGTTAACAAATATCACAAATAGAACATTCAAAATAGTGTTCCTGTTTCTTTTGCTTTGGCTGTTTTTATAGCAAAGGTATTAAAACACATGCAGAGTATGTCCTAGAACTACATTTTTTTGAACACTATTACCAAAGATATAATTTCAGCCACTGGTATAGAATTTGATTTTCTGTTTTTTCCAACCGTTAGCACTTGTTTATAATGATTAGAAGTTGTATTATATTATAGCATGTTAATATAATATAACTAGAGAGTATCTAATTGCCCACAGTCACGGTAGCACCACAGTGAAGGCAAGACTTTCCACAGTGGATGTGTTTCCAGGCCGTGAGAACATGGGCAACAGCTTAGCTCTCTCTCTCTCAGTGAGATTGGTCAGGGACACCCCTGGGGACCCTGGTCAGGATGAACCAGTTAGCTGTAACTTTGGCTTATTCCTTGGCTTTTCTCCAGGAACAATCTGGAGTTTTCAAACTTCTGATTAAATACTTTGTTGCACAGCTTTTGGAAACTTTTGTCATTTTTGGGTTGGCCTTTGTCTTCAGGGCGCTGCTTTCCTGATGGCTTTGAGTTTAATAAAAATCCTCAGTATTTAATATTAGTATTATCTGGAATTCATTCCTGTTCTCCATCCTGGTTTTTGTGTATGTGTCCCATGATCCATCTCATGTGCCATCTCAGTCCTAATTTATGGAGCCTTAGAACATTTATCTTGTTACACAGAACAAGAATATACTGATTTCAGGAGTCTGAGATTTGGACAACTAGAAACTTCTCTAAACTTAATTACCACGAAAGGCCTTGTGATACAATGAGTATCTGGCCTTTTGTGGTAATTAACTGTTTGCTCATCTGCAATGTAATATGAAGACACACATGGTTTTTAAGTATTCTTTCATAAGAAAAATTCATAAAGCACTACCAATCATTAAATCATCACTCAGATGTTTCATGAATCCTTACACACACACACACACACATATCTTAAAACTCTTAAGGCTTTCCAAGATTAATCAGAGAGTTTAGAAGGTATTTAATTTACAAGATCAACGTCTGTATTTTATTTTAATACACATGAACAACTCCTGCATGTGTGGGTACCTCAGAGCCAGGAGGATTCAGTGGCAGATCAAGTTCACTTGGGATGATTAAAATGTTTTTATTACAACGATAAGCTGCAGACAATCCGGCAATTAGCTCTCATTCCTCTTGGCTACAAATGTCTTTCTTTATCACTGGGACCTCGGCCTTACCAAACCTGCCGACAGGTAATTATCCACAAAACAGCCTCAGTCCTGAAATCTTACTCATCTTGGGATGTGTCAGTTAGGATCATTTCACTTTTCCATGGATCCTGGAGTTTTTCAGTGTATATGGAACCCTGGTCATAGGCTTAACCCAAGATAAAAGTAAATAAAAATCGTTTTTTCCATGCCCTAGGCTTCTCTGTGATACGTAAGCATGTGATTGATAAAAGGGGAGTATTGTTGGGATGCCAGCATCCTTCCTTAGCTTTCTCTGTTCTCGGCATTCACTCAAGCCATGGTAATGAAAGTGAAACAAAGCAGAAATCGAATAACTGGGGGGCCTGTTATAACGATGGGAGCCCAGAATGTCTAGAAAGATCGCCTTGGCTATTTATTTCCTCTCACACATGATTGACCACACATCTTTCAATCAAGGTAAGTCCATGTATTCATCTCTGCCATTGCTCTGCGATATTTTGGTCAGTATTTATGATAAAATGTTGCCTCAAAGACCCGAACGGCCATTCTCACATAGCCATTCTCACATCCAATGCAATACCCTGAAAGCTCCTACTTTTCTGTACCAACTCCAGGGCTAGTTTTCAGGTCGTGAGACATATTCGACTTAATACAGATCAAACCACATGATTAACTACTGCCAAAATGCTCAGAGTTTTGTTTTACATAGGAAGCAGTGGTATGAAAGCTGCACCATGATTTTTAGCTACTCACAAACCATTATTATAAATTTACCCATAAATAATTCCTTCCTTGAGGGAACTGCAACCTCATCAGGGAGATGTAGCCACAATAACAGAGAAACCAAATTACAACTATAGTTACCTTAGAACCATCTGCAGTTGATTTTTCCTGAACATTGTCTCAGATTTTGCAGAGTCCAATCCTAGGGTTGCTGAAGTACCTATTAATTCATATGACAGAGTAGCCCAGGAAGTTTCACCAGGACAAGAAGTGCTGTTCCCTTTCTGCTGGTGAGGTGTGGGCATGGAGGAGACAGTGTGGTGCCAGTACACATAGTACAGGCAGAGGGGAGGGATAAAAACATGTATCAATTCTATCAGGGCAGCTGCCATTCACTCCAGAGGCTGTGAAGGCCCTTTTGAACTTCTGTACTCATAGGAGCAGATGTTAACAATTTCAAAGAATGAAAGGATTTGTTGATGACACATATATATTTATCTATCAAATATAATTGGTTTCTAGGTGTGCAGGAATATATTACTACATGAAGTGTGCACAACTTTGAAACATTTGTCGTCTCCTAGATAAATTCATGTGATTAAATATTCAAAAGAATACACATGAATGACTTCATAAATTTGAAAAGTGTATATTCTCCTAAGTCTTTGGCATTTATTGACATGAACTAAGAAATAAAGTTTACCCTTTGTTTTAGATTACTAAGCAAAGACTTATTATTAATTGTAAACCAAGAGCATTCCCACACAACAGTGATGTAACTTTTAATTACCAGCTGTTGTAAAATATTATGTTTACTAGTTCTGAGCAATATTACAATTACAATCACAATGCGTATCTAATAAAGCTACTATCAGGTAAAACCTACTTTCCCCATTTTGGTTTAGCACACAGCCATTTACATGAGTTTAACTGTCAAAATAAAGCTTATTAGCATACCTGTCATATTGCAATACACGAGAGCTGGACCCAGGGGGCCACTTCCATCTAAGTCAATATAGTAGAGGCCTGAAGAGCTTCCTCTGTGCTTGTGGGCTTCACAGGACTGCTCGTAGAGAGCTGCAAAGGACATGGGTCTCAGGGGGGAACTGCAATGGGACGAGGCTCCCCATGTTGTTAATCACACGCCATTTTCCCCAGGGACACTCATTCTGCATAGCTCTCAGGGACATTTTCTCTACGCGAGAAATTCCCATTTCAATAAGGCAGCATGAAGATTCTGCAGCACAGAGCGGAAGAGTTTAAGAGGTATCACTGTGGGACACATAGATACAAATCCTGCAAGTTCTAGAAACAAGATTCTTTTCAAAATGTGGTAACAGGACTCTAGTTCTGCCTCATTATGTCTAAGCATCTGAAGTGCGCTGGCTTAACCTTCCTGAATCATGTTATGATCTAATAATCACACTGATTCTTAAAGATTACTAATTATACCCTTTGTTTGCTTAAGACCATTTACATGTGACATATATTTTTTTCAAGATGAATTTTACAACTCAGCATTCAATATTTGAAGCTTATTTTTAAAAACTTCCTTAAATGCTTTGCAAACTCAAGAAAATTGAAATTTCAAGAAAAAGGAATAAACGTATATATGAAATGTGTCCTTGTAATTTCAATTTGTCCCAATTCTTAATTGAGTATTTTCATGTATAATGAATGTTTTGCATGTACGAGACACAGATGATGGATCTAATTAATTCACAGTAAGTTTAAATGAGCAATCAACCAAACATCATCTTCTGTGCTGGCTTGACAGGAAAAGCAGTTAGTGACTGTGGGGAAGGAACACAGTACTGATGTCGGCAGTGTTGTGTGACATCATCAAGCCAGCCCAAATGGTGAGGTCTGCCATCCACAAAAACCTGACTCAGGGAGTGGCCAGGCCAGATCCACACAGTGGAGTGAGCCAAGAACTGAGGCCATTTAAATTGTCTGGGTTATCTACTTTTTTCAGCTTTGCCTATTTTAAATAGTTAAAAAAACAAAACAAAACCGGGGAGGTGAAGTAGAGGCATTGTTTTCTCTCTTCTGACAGAGTAAGACTAAAGCGATGCTTGTCTATCTGGGGATCTTAAAAAAAGCCAACATTCTTTTATTAAATATGGCCAAGTGTCAAATGTGTTAAGTTGCCCCCTGATCAAGAGCACTACTATTGCCATCTCCTCTGATGGATACACAGACAATACGGGTTTGCCTTCCCACCGCGCCTGCACTTTGGCCACTCGCGTTGACTTTTCTGTAACACAGAAACATGCTCACAGCTGCCCAGAGAAGTGTGCAGAGGGATATGGACGGGTTGGTCACAGTGATGTTTGGGTGGGACTGGAGCTGCCGAGGGAACAAGGGCAGAGGAGGACTGATTAGACCAAGTCACTAACAATTCACCAACCAGTCCTTAACCAGTGAGGGCAGCTGGTATCTGCTCTGTTAAGAGACCCCGCTAGGTGTGCTGGAGGGCGGTGAAAGACATCGTCCATCTAACTGTGACCACGGTCAGGTCACCGAGTCTCAGGGTTCCCACTGCTGCTCCTTTCAAATGAAGAACTGCCTGGCAGGTTCTTCCCTGGCTCTGCAACAGTAAACAGAGATGCAGGTGCAACTGCTCCAGTTCAACTCATGGGGTACTTTGGGGGTGGGTCACCTCCCCTTGTCTGCCAAAAGGCTTCCAGCCCCTGGGAAGCCCACTATCTGGGAACCCAGGGGTCTCATCTCAACACCAATGCCTGTCCTTGGGATTCAGTTCCCACAAGGTTGGATACATTACAGGCCACGCTCTGCCTTTCTCCCACACTTTATGTGACAAAAAATGAAATAATTCACAGGGAAGAAATCTTTAGTGTACAATGTATTCACCCAGGAGGAGGGACTGAATGTGGTGGATTGAGGAATTTTCCTGATATATTCTTTCTCTAAAGACCCATAGACAGGGGAGGTGTTAAGAGAGAAGAGATTCAGAGATGTCAGTAGTGATACACAAACAAGGAAAAATGCAAACCAAAGCTAGCAATTAGAAAGAAATGAGGATTCCAGGGGCTCTGTCATCAGTTTCTAGTAACTGATGAATAAGTGGTCCATGAAGTTTTGTGAGCTTTAAAATGGAGAGAGCAATTCTTGTAAGAAGGGACTGTAGTTCAACGTAGAAGAAACAGGATGGAAAGCCCAGGTTAGAAACACCATGACTTTGGGCAAAAGACTCAGTCTCTCTTTTCTTAAATGTAAAATATAGATAATAATAACACTTACCTTCCAGGGCTCCTTCAGGGACTAGAGGAGAGGAGACATGCAGGCACTGGAATCCCTGGCACATGGCAGTTCAGTGGCCTAACCACCTCCCTCACCACCAAAGAACATCCAGGCTGCAAGGTCGGACCGCTTACCTGGCCTCCCGTGGGCTCCTAGAAACCCCACCATGTTGGCTGCCATCCCACACTTCTGAGACTCTCCCCTTGCAATTCCATAAATAACGAGAATCTGTAACTCAGCCTCTTGACTTTGGCAGACAGAATTTGAGAACTAAGATTCGGTCCCGCTCAAGTACCGTTAACAACATAGAACACCATGCATTCTAGATAGTTTTTATTTTTTACTTTTTGCTATATTTTATTTTCCTATTCTTGGCTTCCTTTCCTTTGCCTGTCATTTTTTTTTCTGTCCTGTTTGGTACTGTCTATTTCTGTAAGCTGCCTTAATAGCATTACTGTATAAAAGATTAAAATTAACATTAAAATTTTAATTAAAACTAAAAATTAGTCTCTAAAATACTTTTTTTTGTTGTTGCTTTTCAGCATGTGGTCACACAGACACAAACAACATATACATAAAATAATGAAAAGGAAAAAAGAGCCATAACAGGAAGGAGAAACAGGGGAGGCATAAGGCTCACAGGAATGGCAGGTGGGGCCCGAATAGCCAGTGTGTGTGCAGTCGCAGGAAAAGGTGTCCCAGGACTGGGAACATTCACCCCTGTGTTCACAATAGCTTGGCAGACACCTAAAAGAAGACAGACACAACCACAGTCGGTCATGACAAAATGTGTATCTTCATACTAATGTCCCAGTGAAGGATGGGTGATAACAGTGACAGAAAAACATCAACATGAACAAAAATTGCTGGGTCTGTCACCAAGCTTTCCTAATATAACACCAACCACAGACTGTCTTTCAAGAGATGCTATGCATTGTCATGTGTCTGTGACATACATTTTCTACACATCTCAGTATATGGGAAAACTTGTTTGCTTTTTCACAAATAAGGCAAGAGTAATTTCACAAATGACCAGGGTTATAAACTGCTTACAATGGTCAGGGAGCCACACATGTTCCATTCCCTGCCTCCATGTCCTTGCAGTGTGGCCTACAGATCCTTCTATCTTGAGCCACAGCTAACTTCTCCACCTGGAACTGGGGCTGGTCAAGGGGACATCAGCAAATTGATACAGCAGAGGCTAGAAAAGTGATTCTGAATCCTGAAGCCACCACCATATGCAGAAACCTGAGCTTATTCATGTAGCCTAGCCACCCCCGTCACTTCAGCAAATAGCTGGCAAGTGGGTGAGGCAACTGTAAATCATCCAGCTGCCAGTTGACCTCCCCAGGAGACCACAGATGCCTGAGAGCTCAACAGCAACCACAGAACTCTAGGGATAAATAAAGAGTTGTTTTCAGCAAGCAGGTTTGGGGGATGATGTACAGCATAGGCAAAGCTAAGTGATAGATGTACACAACATGCACTATATGGCTGTTTACTTAGTATATAAAAGCATCACAGGGACCAGTGCTTAGCACCATCAACTTTAGGTCAGATTGAAGATGCTTTTAGGAATTAGACTGAGATATTCCTTAGGACTGAGGCCTTAAATGTTTTTTTTTCAACATATAATTGAACAAACTACAAAATATGTGGTAAACCAAATAATCATGTATGTATCACGGAGACTGTGACATTCTCAATATAACAATGTGAGATTTTAATGTTTGTTTATAAGATTAACAAAATTAATTGAAAGGGTCATGGAACTTTCTTGATTATAAAAGATAAATGCTATCTTCTACAAAATATTAGCAAATAAAGTCCAACAATACATAAAAAGAATTATATAGGGTGGAGCCAGGATGGCGGCGTGAGTAGAGCAGCGGAAATCTCCTCCCAAAACCACATATAACTATTAAAGCATAACAAAGACAACTCTTCCTAAAATAGAGACCAGAGGACACAGGACAACATCCAGACCACATCCACACCTGCGAGAACCCAGCGCCTTGGGAAGGGGTTAAGATACAAGCCCCAGCCCAGCGGGACCCGAGTGCCCCTCCCCCGGGCTCCCAGCAGGTGGAGAGGAGTCAGCAAGGAGAGTTAGGGAGCCCAGGACTGCTGAACACCCAGCCCCAGCATTCCGGACCAGGGCACAGACACAGTGCATGTGTGGGGTCCTGGATACTAGGGAAACAGGGTGGCAGGACCGGTGAGTGGGTGCCTGAGACCGGCGCCTGAGGACAAAGAAAACTGTGTTTTTCCCCTTTTTTCTTTTTTAATTATTTATTTAATTTTTTTTTTCCTTTCATTGTTGCTATTGTTGTTTTGGTTTGGACAGTGCTTTTTGGAAGTCTTAAAGGGGCAGGACAGGACACTTAACCCAGAGGCAGGGAATCTGGGGATCTCTGGGCACTCCAACCCCCTGGGCAGCAGGGAGCACAGAGGCCCCTTACGGAGATAAATAGCCTCCCAGCCGCTCCCCCTCCAAGAGGGCTCCACCATTTTGGAGGAGCAGGCCAAGCCAAGCCATGCTCACAGCAACAGTGGAGATAAACTCCATAGCAACTGGGCAGGAAGCAGAAGAGCTGTCTGTGCACAGCTACTAAGCACAAGCCACTAGAGGTCACTATTCTCCCAGGAGAGGAAGGCCACAAACCAATAAGAAGGAAAGCTCTTCCAGCTGTCACTCGTACCAACTCTGCAAACTATCTCTATCACCATGAAAAGGCAAAACTACAGGCAGACAAAGATCACAGAGACAACACCTGAGAAGGAGAAAGACCTAACCAGTCTTCCTGAAAAAGAATTCAAAATAAAAATCATGAACATGCTGACAGAGATGCAGAGAAGAATACAAGAGCAATGGGATGAGATGCAGAGAAAAATGCAAGAGCAATGTGATGAAGTCCGGAGGGAGATCACAGATGTCAGGAAGGAGATCAGAGAAGTGAAACAAACCCTGGAAGGATTTATAAGCAGAATGGATGAGATGCAAGAGGCCATTGAAGGAATAGAACCCAGAGAACAGGAACGTATAGAAGCTGACATAGAGAGAGATAAAAGGATCTCCAGGAACGAAACAATACTAAGAGAAATATGTGACCAATCCAAAAGGAATAATATCCATATTATAGGGGTACCAGAAGAAGAAGAGAGAGGAAAAGGGATAGAAAGTCTCTTTGAAGAAATAATTGCTGAAAACTTCCCTAAACTGGGGGTGGAAATAATCGAACAGACCATGGAAATACACAGAACCCCCAACAGAAAGCATACAAGGAGGACAACACCAAGACACATAGTAATTAAAATGGCAAGGAACAAGGACAAGAAATGAATTTTAAAGGCAGCTAGAGAGAAAAAGGTCACCTATAAAGGAAAACCAATCAGACTAACATCAGACTTCTCGACAGAAACCCTACAGGCCAGAAGAGAGCATGATATATTTAATGCAATGAAACAGAAGGGCCTTGAACCAAGGATACTGTATCCAGCACGACTATCATTTAAATATGATGGTGGGATTAAACAATTCCCAGACAAGCAAAAGCTGAGGGAATTTGCTTCCCACAAACCACCTCTACAGGGCATCTTACAGGGACTACTCTAGATGGGAGCACTCCTAAAAAGAGCACAGAACAAAACACACAACAATTGAAGAATGGAGGAAGAGGAATAAGAAGGGAGAGAAGAAAAGAATCTCCAGACAGTGTATATAACAGCTCAATAAGCAAGGTAAGTTAGGCAGTAAGATACTAAAGAAGCTAACCTTGAACCTTTGGTAACAATGAATCTAAAGCCTGCAATGGCAATAAGTACATATCTCTCAATAGTCACCCTAAATGTAAATGGACTTAATGCAACAATCAAAAGACACAGAGTAATAGAATGGATAAAAAAGCAAGACCCATCTATATGCTGCTTACAAGAAACAACCTCAAACCCAAAGACATGCACAGATTAAAAGTTAAGGGATGGAAAAACATATTTCAGGCAAACAACAGTGAGAAGAAAGCAGGGGTTGCAGTACTAATATCAGACAAAATAGACTTCAAAACAAAGAAAGTAACAAGAGATAAAGAAGGACACTACATAATGATAAAGGGCTCAGTCCAACAAGAGGACATAACCATTCTAAATACATATGCACCCACCACAGGAGAACCAGCATATGTGAAACAAATACTAACAGAACTAAAGAGGGAAATAGACTGCAATGCATTCATTTTAGGAGACTTCAACACACCACTCACCCCAAAGGATAGATCCACTGGGCAGAAAATAAGTAAAGACACACAGGCACTGAACAACACACTAGAACAGATGGACCTAATAGACATCTATAGAACTCTACATCCAAAAGCAACAGGATATACATTCTTCTCAAGAGCACATGGAACATTCTCCAAAATAGACCACATACTAGCTCACAAAAAGAGCCTCAGTAAATTCCAAAATATTGAAATTCTACCAACCAATTTTTCAGACCACAAAGGTATAAAACTAGAAATAAATTCTACAAAGAAAACAAAAAGGCTCACAAACACATGGAGGCTTAACAACATGCTACTAAATAATCAATGGATCAATGAACAAATCAAAATAGAGATCAAGGAATATATAGAAACAAATGACAACAATAACACTAAGCCCCAATTTCTGTGGGATGCAGCAAAAGCAGTCCTAAGAGGAAAGTATATAGCGACCGAGGCACACTTGAAGAAGGAAGAACAACCTCAAATGAATAGTCTTAACATGACAATTATCAAAACTGGAAAAAGAAGAACAAATGAGGCCTAAAGTCAGCAGAAGGAGGGACATAATAAATATCAGAGAAGAAATAAACAAAATTGAGAAGAATAAAACAATAGCAAAAATCAACGAAACCAAGAGCTGGATCTTTGAGAAAATAAACAAAATAGATAAGCCTCAAGCCAAACTTATTAAGAGAAAAAGAGAATCAACACAAATCAACAGAATCAGAAATGAGAATGGAAAAATCACGACAGACTCCACAGAAATACAAAGAATTATTAAAGACTACTATGAAAATCTATATGGCAACAAGCTGGAAAACCTAGAAGAAATGGACAACTTCCTAGAAAAATACAACCTCCCAAGACTGACCAAGGAAGAAACAAAAAAGTTAAACAAACCAATTACAAGCAAAGAAATTGAAACGGTAATCAAAAAACTACCCAAGAACAAAGCACCTGTACCGGACGGATTTACCTCGGAATTTTATCAGACACACAGAGAAGACATAATACCCATTCTCCTTAAAGTTTTTCAAAAAATAGAGCAGGAGGGAATACTCCCAAACTCATTCTATGAAGCCAACATCACCCTAATACCAAAACCAGGCAAAGACCCCACCAAAAAAGAAAACTACAGACCAATATCCCTGATGAATGTAGATGCAAAAATACTCAATAAAATATTAGCAAACAGAATTCAACAGTATATCAAAAGGATCATACACCATGACCAAGTGGAATTCACCCCAGGGATGCAATGATGGTACAACATTCGAAATTCCATCAACGTCATCCACCACATCAACAAAAAGAAAGACAAAAACCACATGATCATCTCCATAGATGCTGAAAAAGCATTTGACGAAATTCAACATCCATTCATGATAAAAATACTCAGTAAAATGGGAATAGAGGGCAAGTACCTCAACTTAATAAAGGCCACATATGATAAACCCACAGCCAACATTATACTGAACAGCGAGAAGCTGAAAGCTTTTCCTCTGAGATCGGGAACCAGACAGGGATGCCCACTCCCCCACTGTTATTTAACATAGTACTGGAGGTCCTAGCCACAGCAATCAGACAAAACAAAGAAATACAAGGAATCCAGATTGGTAAAGAAGAAGTTAAACTGTCACTATTTGCAGATGATATGATACTGTACATAAAAAACCCTAAAGACTCCACTCCAAAACTACTAGAACTGATATCGGAATACAGCAAAGTTGCAGGATACAAAATTAACACACAGAAATCTGTAGCTTTCCTATACACTAACAATGAACCAATAGAAAGAGAAATCAGGAAAACAATTCCATTCACCATTGCATCAAAAAGAATAAAATACCTAGGAATAAACCTAACCAAAGAAGTGAAAGACCTCTACTCTGGAAACTACAAGTCACTCTTAAGAGAAATTAAAGGGGAAACTAACAAATGGAAACTCATCCCATGCTCATGGCTAGGAAGAATTAATATCATCAAAATGGCCATCCTGCCCAAAGCAATATACAGATTTGATGCAATCCCTGTGAAACTACCAGCAACATTCTTCAATGAACTAGAACAAATAATTCAAAAATTCATATGGAACCACCAAAGACACCAAATAGCCAAAGCAATCCTGAGAAAGAAGAATAAAGTAGGGGGGATCTCACTCCCCAACTTCAGGCTCTATTATAAAGCCATAGTAATCAAGACAATTTGGTACTGGCACAAGAACAGAGCCACAGACCAATGGAACAGACTAGAGAATCCAGACATTAACCCAGACATATATGGTCAATTAATATTTGATAAAGGAGCCATGGACATGCAATGGTGAAATGATAGTCTCTTCAACAGATGGTGCTGGCAAAACTGGACAGCTACATGTAGGAGAATGAAACTGGACCATTGTCTAACCCCATATACAAAAGTAAACTGAAAATGGATCAAAGACCTGAATGTAAGTCATGAAACCATTAAACTCTTGGAAAAAAACATAGGCAAAAACCTCTCAGACATAAACATGAGTGACCTCTTCTTGAACATATCTCCCCAGGCAAGGAAAACAACAGCAAAAATGAGCAAATGGGACTACATTAAGCTGAAAAGCTTCTGTACAGCGAAAGACACCATCAATAGAACAAAAAAGAACCCTACAGTATGGGAGAATATATTTGAAAATGACACATCCGATAAAGGCTTGACGTCCAGAATATATAAAGAGCTCACATGCCTCAACAAACAAAAAACAAATAACCCAATTAAAAAATGGGCAGAGGAACTGAACAGACAGTTCTCTAAAAAAGAAATACAGATGGCCAAGAGGCACATGAAAAGATGCTCCACATCGCTAATTATCAGAGAAATGCAAATCAAAACTACAATGAGGTATCACCTCACACCAGTAAGGATGGCTGCCATCCAAAAGACGAACAACAACAAATGTTGGCGAGTCTGTGGAGAAAGGGGAACCCTCCTACACTGCTGGTGGGAATGTAAATTAGGTCAACCATTGTGGAAAGCAGTATGGAGGTGCATCAAAATGCTCAAAACAGACCTACCATTTGACCCAGGAATTCCACTCTTAGGAATTTACCCTAAGAACGCAGTAATCAAGTTTGAGAAAGACCAATGCACCCCTATGTTTATCGCAGCACTATTTACAATAGCCAAGAATTGGAAGCAACCTAAATGTCCATCCATAGATGAATGGATAAAGAAGATGTGGTACATATACACAATGGAATACTACTCAGGCATAAGAAAAGGGTAAATCCTACCATTTGCAGCAACATGGATAGAGCTGGAGGGTATTATGCTCAATGAAATAAGCCAAGCGGAGAAAGAAAAATACCAAATGATTTCACTCAACTGAGGAGTATAAGAACAAAGGAAAACCTGAAGGAACAAAACAGCAGCGGAATTACAGAACCCAAAAATGGACTAACAGGTACCAAAGGGAAAGGAACTGGGGAGGATGGGTGGGCAGGGAGGGATAAGGGGGAGGAGAAGAAAGGGGGTATTAAGATTAGCATGCATGGGGGGGAGGGAGAAAGGAGAGGGCTGTACAACGCAGAGAGGACAAGTAGTGACTCTGCAACATTTTGCTATGCTGATGGACAGTGACTGTAATGTGGTTTTTTGGGGGGACCTGGTGTAGGGTAGAGCATAGTAAACATAATATTCATCATGTAAGTATAGATTAAAGAATAAAAAAAATAAAGAAGGAAAAGGGGGATTACTCCTTGATAGGATAAAACTATTGGTAAATCAAAGATTAACGCATGCTTTAAATATCCTTAATTTTGATCACTTAAAGGGTGTCAGATGATCAGCTATGGAGGTACCCATTTCTGATAATATTCCTTTCTCTTAATAAAAAAAAAAAAAAAAAAAAGCAGTTCCTGCGTGGTGACCTCCAATGAATTCTACACAGTGGTATAGAGGGCATGTCAAAGTGTGGGCAAAGGGTCTGTTTGTTTCTATGCAGAAGATCAAGGCCTAGCTTGGCTACCCAGAAAATGAACTAAGATACGATATGAGGAGGAGCTTCCGGCATCAGCACCCTCTGGAGGACTCATGCCGAGGGATGATCATCAAAAAGCCTCCACAGGGATCCGGGCGATGCTGCGATTGTGGCTGCGTCCATCCCACCGTTTCCTGGACTTGCCATTGGAATGAAGAGGGAGATGTCTAGGCTGGCATGTGTATATAGTGAGACAACGAATTTGATTGGATCTGTACTGTTGGAACTCAACCAAGAGTTGGGAGGGGTGCAAATTGTGGTGCTCCAAAATCTTACGACTGTAGACTATCTACAGTTAAAAGAACATATTGGATGTGAACAGATCCCAGAAATGGGTTGCTTTAATTTGTCTGATTTCTCTCAGACTGTTCAAGTACAGTAGGACAATATCCATCATATCATAGACAAATTTTCACAAATGCGTAGGGTGCCTAACTGGTTTTCTTGGCTTCACTGGTGATGGTGGGCAATTATAGATTTGCTTTGTTTATGTCACTGTATTCCTATTATTTTAATAAGGGTGCGCAATTTAGTTAGTAGTTTAAAACCTATACATGCTTAAGTTACTCTATAAGAAGATATGTCAAAGAAATAATCAATCCTCCCATGTTTCCTTCCTTTTGCTACCTCTATAGCTTTTCTTCTTCCTTTCTAATTACAACCCTTAAATAGAATTCGTGCCTCATATCGAATTTACCGAGTATCATAATTCCTCCAGGTGGTAAAGATACCTCAAGACAAGTGCTGGGCATAGAAGCCACAGGGCATAAATTTGCAAAGAAGTAAAAAGCTAACATTTTCAAACAATATGACTTCTCTCTCACTTACCAACTTTACATTTCCCTGTATGGTCCTGGAAGATGACTGGTTAGCCAGAGACGGGTAAGATTCCTCAAGGGAGAACAACCTAAGACAGGCACAGTCGCAGGGGGGCCATCAGGTGAGAAATTGGGGAACAACAGTGGTGAAGCTTAGAACCTTACCCCCCACCCCCTGTTTTGAGAGAAAGCTTCTGCATCCGTGGATGTTTTATTGCCCTTGTCTAGCTTGGATTAGCACACAGTCTACAGGCACACACCTGATCATCTACAATTGCTCTCTTAGAACACTAAACTATGTTTTCTACCTTTATCTTGCATCTACCTACCACTTCAGCATTTTATTAAAAATAAAAATAATAACAATAATAAAGGGAGAAATGTGAGATCCACATATAAATCAAGTATAAAAATGAAATGAATATTCATATTTGACCTGACTGTTTATAGTTCATGATGCATGATCAAAACCGAAAGTTTCTGTGATCAATGCCCTTGTACTGTTCACCATGTAAGAACTTACTCACTATGTAAGAATTCATTCACCATTTAAGAACTTGTTTGTTATGCTTCAGAAGATTGGAGACTGACGAGAATTAGGCTTGAGATGGATTAATGATTGTGCATTGAGCATTGACTCCCCTATACAGAATTTTATTGTTGTTAACAACCATTTGATCAATAAATATGAGAGATGCCTTCTCAAAAAAAAAAAAGGAATTATATACAACAAGACCATGTAGAATTTATTTTAGGTGTGCAAGGCTGCTCCAAAACATGAAAAAGTAATTTGAAAATTAATGGAATCTATCACATCTATATGATAAAGAAGTAAACCATATGGTCATACAAATAGATGCAGCAAAAGTATTTGATGAAATCCAATAACCCATTCATGATGTTAAAAAATAAGTGTCAGCAAACTAGGAATAGAGAGGATCTTCCTCAGCTTGGTTTTAAAAAATCTACAAAATGTTACAG
The DNA here is from genome assembly GCF_040802235.1 of Manis javanica. NCBI lineage: Eukaryota > Metazoa > Chordata > Mammalia > Pholidota > Manidae > Manis > Manis javanica. The sequence goes on from NC_133157.1 coordinate 86,778,616, forward strand.
TGACATTATACTTCATGGTGAGAAACTAGATGCTTTCCCCCAGGACTATGAACCAACCAAGGATTTGCTCTCACCATTTATTCAAACATCATACTGAAAGTCTCAGCTAATGCAGTGCAACAAGAAAAGGAAACACAAGGTTTTTATTTATTTAATCTATTAAGGGAAACAGATTGGGAAGGAAGCAATAAAACTGTCTTTGTTTACAGAAGCCATGATGGTCTATTGAGAAATCTATGTGATTCCCAAGGAATCAACAAAAAGTTCCTGGAACTAATAAATGGTTATAGAAAAGCTGCAGGATACCTCATTATATGTGAGCAACGAACAGTTGAAATTTAAAATGAAAAAACACAACCTTGTTTACATTAGCATCCCCCAAAATAAATATTTAAGTTAAATCTAATAAAATACGTACAAGAGATCTATAGTAGGAAAACTACAAAACTCTGATGAAGGGTATCGAAGAAAATGCAAATAAGTGGAGATACTCCATGTTCATTGATAGTAAGCAGGAATTTCAAAATACCTACATATCATCATGTGGATACTGACACTGATTGTAAAGTTCAAGTGGAAAGGCAAAATACCACCAGAAAATACTGAAGAACAAAGTTAGAGAACTGACACTACCCATTTTAAGACTTACTGTAAAGCTACAGTAATCAAGGCAGCATGGCGCTGGCAAAAGAACAAATAAATCAGGACTGGTGCTCAAGATGGCAGCAAGAGAAGGGCAATGGAAATCTCCCAAAACCATACATATTTTTCAAAATACAGCAAATACAACTATTCCTAAAAAAGAGATCAGAAGATAGGGTATAACAGCCAGGCTACATCTACACCTGTGAGAACTCAGCACCTCACAAAATGGGTAAGATACAAAGTCATGACCCTGCGGGACCCAAGCACTACTACCATCCCAGCTAACCGGTGGGAGGAAAGGAGTCAGAAAGGGGAAGGAGTGGAAGCACAGGACTGCTAAATAACCAGCCCGAGTAATCTGCGCTGGGAGCACAGACATACATTGCACGGTGTACTGGATATTAGAGAAATGGAAAAGTAAAATCCAAGATGGAGACTGCAGGCAGGTCCCACAGCCAGCTCCCCTGGGACAAAAGAAAAGCCGGTCCTTTAAAAGTCTTAAAGGAACAAGGATTTAACACGTGGACAAAATCGTCAGGGCAGGCTCAGCCTAGCAGGCTGGGAATCCTGCGGAACATAAGGAACACTAACCCCTTGGGTGGCAACATAGCTTTGAAGCCCTTCACACCAATAAGCAGCCTCCCATTCATTCCATTCATTCCCACCCACCAGCACTGCAAGCAAACCAGCTGAATCGCCTTGGCTGCAGATCAGTTGGAGAGCAACTCTTCCTACAGCAACCACACAGATGCTTCTCCCAGCACGCAGCTAACAGGGACAGACACAGAGACTGCCTCCAGGACACAGCGGCCCAGCACAGGCAGAGGAAGCTGGCACAAAGAAGGGAAGGCATAAAGGGGCGCCATTCTCACAGGAGAATAAACACAGCACATCTGTGACCCCCCTCAGTACCCTAGGCTATCCTGAGGGCCACCCCACCCATGGCAGCTCAGAGTATTAACCCAGAGACTGCTCTCTGTGTGCAAGTAACTGGCATAGGCAGTGGAGAAGGGCAAGGCAACTAGCAACCAGTAAGGGACTTGGTTCTCCCAGATGAGAGATGCACCACTTGCCAGCAATCACTTCTATTGCCATGAAAATGCAGAAGAATCTGATCCAGTCAAAAATCATTCAAACAACCCCAGGGAGAGCACTTGGCAAGATAGATATAACCCATCTTCCTGAAAAAGAATTCAAAATAAAAGTCATAACCATGCTGATGGGCCTGCAGAGAAATATGCAAGAGCTAAGGGATGAAGTCCAGAGGGAGATAACATAAATGAAACAATCAATAGAAGGACTTAAGAGCAGACGGGATGAGGTGCAAGAGACTGATAATGGAATAGAAATCAGAGAACAGGAATATAGAGAAGCTGAGTCAGAGAGAGAACATAAAGATCTCCAGGAATGTAAGAATATTAAGAGAACTGTGTGACCAATCCAAACGGAACAATATTCACATTATAGGGGTACCAGAAGAAGAGAGAGAAAAAGGGATAGAAAGTGTCTTTGAATAAATAATTGCTGAAAACTTCCCCAAGATAGGGAAGGAAATAGTCTCTCAGTCTATAGAAGCCCAGAGATCTCCCAACAAAAGGGACCAAAAGAGGACAACAAGACATATAATAATTAAAATGGCAAAGATCAAAGACAAGGACAGGGTATTAAAGGCAGCCAGAGAGAGAAAAAAGATCACCTACAAAGGAAAACCCATCAGGCTATCATCAGACTTCTCAACAGAAATCTTACAGGCCAGAAGAGAATGGCATGATATATTTAATACAATGAAACAGAAGGGCCTTGAATCAAGAATACTGTATCAAGCAAACTTATCATTTAAATTTGAAGGAGGGATTAAACAATTTCCAAATAAGCAAAAGTTGGGGGAATTTGCCTCTCACAAACCACCTCTACAGGGTATTTTAAAGGGACTGCTCTAGACAGAAGTACTCCAAAGGCTAAATAGATGTCACCAGAGAAAATAGAATCACAGCAAAGAAAGCAGACCAATCAAATACTAACTATAGGCAAAAAATAAAATCGACTATCCACAAAAGTAGTCAAAGGAAACACAAAAGGGTACAGAATAAAACACCAACACATAAAGAGTGGAGAAGGAAGAATAAGAAGGGAGAGAAATAAAGAATCATCAGACTGTGTTTATAATAGTGTAATAAGTGAGTTAAAGTTAGACAGTTAGATAGTAAAGAAACTACCCTTGAACCTTTGGTAACCAAGAATCCAAAGCCTGCAATGGCAGTAAGTACAAATCTACGATAATCACACTAAATATAAATGGACTAAATGCACCAATCAAAAGATACAGAGTAATAGAATAGATAAAAAAGCAAGAACCATCTATATGCTGCTTACAAGAGACTCACCTCAAACCCAAAGACACACACAGACTAAAAGTGAAGGAATGGAAAAAGATATTTCATGCAAATAATAGGGAGAAAAAAGCAGGTATTGCAGTACTTGTATCAGGCAAAATAGACTTCAAAACAAAAAAAGTAACAAAAAATAAAGGACATTACATAATGATAAAGGGGTCAGTCCAACAAGAGGATATAACCATTATTAATATCTCTGCACCGAACACAGGAGCACTGACATATGTGAAACAAATACTAACAGAATTAAAGGAGGAAATAGAATGCAATGCATTCATTTTAGGAGACTTCAACACACCACTCATTGCAAAGGACAGATCAACGAGACAGAAAATAAGTAAGAACACAGAGGCACTGAACAACACACTAGAAGATGGACCTAACAGACATCTACAGAACTCTACTCCCCAAAGCAGCAGGATACACATTCTTCTCAAGTGCACATGGAACATTTTCCAGAAAAGACCACATACTAGGCCACAAAAAGAGCCTCAGTAAATTCAAAAAGACTGACACTCTACCAAACAACTTCTCAGACCACAAAGGTATAAAACTAGAAATAAATTGTACAAAGAAAACAAAAAGTCTCACTTAAAAACATGATCCTAAATAATCAATGGATCAATGACCAAATTAAAACATATCAAGCAATAGATGGAAATAAATGACAACAGCACATTACCCCAACTTCTGTGAGATGCAGCGAAGGCAGTTCTACGAGGAAAGTATATAGCAATCCAGGCCTATTTAAAGAGGGAAGAACAATCCCAAATGAATAGGCTAAAGTCACAATTATTGAAACTGGAAGAAAAAAAAATGAGGCCCAAAGTCAGCAGAAGGAGGTACATAATAAAGATGAGAGAAGAAATAAATAAAATTGAGAAGACTAAAACAACAGAAAAAAATCAGTGAAACCAAGAGATGGTTCTTTGAGAAAATAAACAAAATAGATAAACCTGTAGCCAGACTTATTAAGAGAAAAAGAGAATCTACACACATAAACAGATTCAGAAATGAGAAAGGAAAAATCATGATGGACCCCACAGAAATACAAAGAATTATTAGAGGATACTACAAAAATACATATGCTAACAAGATGGATAATCTAGAAGAAATGGACAACATTCTAGAAAAATACAACCTTCCAAGGAAGAAACAGAAAATTTAAACAGACCAATTACCAGCCATGAAATTGAATTGGTAATCAAAAACTACCCAAGAACAAAAACCCCAGGCCAGATGTACTCACTGCTGAATTTTATCAAACATTTAGAAAAGACATAATACCCATTCTCCTTAAAGTTTTCCAAAAAATAGAAGAGGAGGGAATATTTCCAAACTCATTCTATGAAGCCAGCATCACTCAAATACCAAAATCAGGAAAAGACCCCCCTAAAAAAGAAAATTAAAGACCAATATCCCTGATGAACATAGATGCAAAAATACTCAACAAAATATTAGCAAACCAAATTCAAAAATACATCAAGAGAATCATACACCATGATCAAGTGGGATTCATCTCAGGGATGCAGGGATGGTGTAACATTCGAAAATCCATCAACATCATCCACCACATCAACAAAAAGAAGGACAAAAACCACATTATCATCTCCATAGATGCTGAAAAAGCATTCAATAAAATTCAACATCCATTCATGATAAAAACTCTCAACAAAATGAGTATAGAGGGCAAGTACCTCAACATAATAAAGGCCATATATGTCAAACCCACAGCCAAGATCATACTTAACAGCGATAAGCTGAAAGCTTTTCACCTAAGATCGGGAACAAGACAGGGATGCTCACTCTCCCCACTTTTATTCAACATAGTACTGGAGGTCATTGCCATGGCAATTTGACAAAACAAAGAAATAAAAGGCATCTAGATTGGTAAAGAAGAAGTCAAACTGTCACTATTTGCAGATGACATGATATTGTACATAACAAACACTAAAGACTCCACTCCAAAACTACTAGAACTAATATCTGAATTCAGCAAAGTTGCAGGATACAAAATGAATACACAGAAATCTGTGGCTTTCCTATACAGTAACAATGAACTAGCAGAAAGAGAAATCAGGAAAACAATTTCATTCACAATTGCATCAAAAAGAATAAAATACCTAGGAGTAAACCTAACCAAGGAAATGAAAGACCTATACCCTAAAACCTACAAGACACTCTTAAGAGAAATTAAAGAGGACACTAACAAATGGAAATTCACCCCATGCTCTTGGCTAGGAAGAATTAATATTGTTAAAATGGCCAGCCTGCCTAAAGCAATGTACAGATTCAATGCAATCCCTATCAAAATACCTATAGCATTCTTCAACAAACTGGAACAAATAATTATAAAATTAATATGGAACCACAAAAGACCCTGAATAGCCAAAGCAGTCCTGAGAAGGAAGAGTAAAGCAGAGTCTTGCTTCACAACTTCAAGCTCTACTACAAAGCCACAGTGATCAAGACAATTTGGTACTGGCACAAGAACAGATCCACAGACCAGTGGAATGGAATAGAGAGTCCATATTAACCCAAACACATATGGTCAATTAATATATGGTAAAGGAGCCATGGACATACAAGGGGAAACGACAGCCTCTTCAACAGCTGGTGTTGGCAAAACTGGACAGCTACATGTAAGAGAATGAAACTGGACCACTGTCTAACCCCATACACAAAAGTAAACTCGAAATGGATCAAAGACCTGAATGTAAGTCATGAAACCACAAAACTCTTAGAAAAAGCACTGGCAAAAATCTCTTGGACATAAACATGAGCAAGTTCTTCATGAACATATCTCCCTGAGCAAGGGAAACAAAAGCAAAAATGAACCAGTGGGACTATATCAAGCTGAAAAGATTCTGTACAGCAAAGGATCAGTAGAACAAAAAGGCATCCTACAGTATGGGAGAATATATTCATAAATGACATATCTGATAAAGGGCTGACATCCAAAATATATAAAGAGATCATGTACCTCAACAAATAAAAAATAAGCCAATTAAAAAATGGACAGAAGATCTGAACAGACACTTTCCCAAAGAAGAAATTCAGATGGCCAACAAGCACATGAAAAGATGCTCCGCATCACTAATCATCAGAGAAATGCAAATTAAAGCCACAATGAGATATCACCTCACACCAGTTAGGATGGCCAACATCCAAAAGACAAACAACAGCAAATGTTGGTCTCCTACACTGCTGGTGGGGATGTAAACTAGATCAACCATTGTGGAAAGCAGTATGGAGGTTCCTCAAAAAACTCAAAATAGAAATACCATTTGACCCAGGAATTACACTCCTAGGAATTTACACAAAGAATGCAGCAGCCCAGTTTGAAAAAGACATATGCACCCCAGTGTTTATTGCAAGCACTTTTTACAATAGTCATGAAATGGAAGCAACCTAAGTGTCCATCAGTAGATGAATGGATGAAGAAGATATGGTACATATACACAATGGAGTACTATTCAGCCATAAGAAGAAAACAAATCCTACTATTTGCAACAACATGGATGGAGCTAGAGGGTATTACACTCAGTGAAATAAGCCAGGCAGAAAAAGACAAGTATCAAATGATTTCACTCATCTGTGGAGTATAAGAACAAAGAGAAAAACTGAAGGAACAAAACAGCAGCAGACTCACAGAACCCAAGAATGGACTAACAGTTACGAAAGGGAAAGGGACCAGGGAGGATGGGTGGGAAGGGCGGGATAAGGGGGAAAAAGGGGCATTATGATTAGCACACATAATGTAGGATGGGGCACTAGGAGGGCTGTACAACACAGAGAAGAGAAGTACTGATTCTATAGCATCTTACTATGCTGATGGGCAGTGACTGTAATGGGGTATGTGGGGCATACTTGATAATGCGGGGAGTCGAGTAACTATAATGTTGCTCCTGTAATTGTAGATTAATGATGTCAAAATAAAAAAATTAAGAAAATAAAGGAACAAATATACCAATGGCACAGAATAGGGAATCCAGAAATAGACCCCCATAAGTATATAGTCCAGTGATGTTTGACATAGAAGAAAAGGCAGTTTACTAGGGAAAGGACAATTTTTTCAGCAAGTACTGCTGGAGCAACTGGGTCTTCACATGTAAAAAATTAATATAGACACAGACCTCACATTTTCATAAAAATTAAACTAGATGGTAAATGTAAATACAAAATGAAAAAGTCTAACAGATGATAAGAGGAAACAATCTAGGTGACCTTGGGTTTGGCACAGACTTACAGATATGTAAGTTGTACAGAAGAAAAAAATGGGTAATTTGGATTTCATTAAAACTAATACATTCTTCTCTCTGAATGCCACTGTTAAAGAGAATGAGAAAACAAGCCACAGAGTAGGAGATGATCTTTGTAAAAAGTATCTGAAAAAGGATTGGTATCTAAATTATATTAAGAACTCTTTTATAACTCAACAATGAGGACATGAACAACCAATTAAAAATTGGGTTACAGGATCTGAACATACATCTCACCAAAGAAATTATCAAGAAAATAAACATATGACAAGATGCTCCACATCACTGGACATTAGGAAAGTGCAAATCAAAACTACAATGAGAAGCTGCCTCATGCCCATTAGAGTGCCTACAACTAACAGGACAGAACAAGTGCTGAGGGGGAAATGAAGCCCTCTGTACTGTGGGGATGTAAATGGTGTTCTGGAAATCAATCCAGAATTTTCTCCCAAAGTTAAACACAGAGTTACCGTATGACCTGGCAATTCCACTCCTAGTTGTATACCCAAAAATTAAAAACATGTCCACACAAATCCAGTATATGAATGCTGTCAGCATTATTCACAACAGTTAAGAAGTGGAAACAACCTAACCTGAGTTGTTCATCAACTGAGAAATGGATAAGCCAAATTTGGTGTCTCCTTAACAAAGGAATATTATTCATCACAGCTTTGTCAATAATGAAGGAAAGAAGACTCCTATCAATTTCAAGTAGAGTGCCTCAGTCCTGGGGAGCACATTGCCTGTCTTCTTCTACAGTTAAATCTCTAAATTCTTCACACAAAAGCCTCACACATTGGCAGAGAGACGAGTAACTGTTCAGTCACCCCTGGAGTTCCGTGCCCTTTCTCTCAAGGAGTCAGAGGAATGAGGAACACTGACTTAACTTCTATTCCATCTGACAAAGTTAGCAAAGTGCATTTCTTTACTATTTGGGGGAGAGATGTTGAAATAAGATGAATCTCTTTCAGAAGGACACACATAAACACTCTCCTGCCTGGCCTTGTAGCATTATAGTGGAAGAAGCCTGATTCTGCACCGAGAAGTAGAAGGTGGGCTTCTTGGAAAAACAGAAGGATGCCTCTTCACCCCTGGGATTGTGGGTTGGCCAGTGTATGTCCCCTATGCCCTCTCTTAGTGACTTGTTCCCCTTCCTTGGCCCTGTTGGCTCTTTCTTCAGTGGCTTCAGTTTCCTGGACTCTACCACACCGAAGGCCCGTGTCCTTGCCCCAAACTTCCTGCTTTCCTGGCAGGGTCCAGCAGGAACACAAGGAGAACCAGACAGAGGTACCAGGTGTGGTCAGAGGACAAGAGTCAGTGCAGCCGTGCATGTGTGAGTGTTACGCTCATCAGCTGTGCATGTGTGAGTGTTACGCTCATCAGCCGTGCATGTGTGAGTGTTACGCTCATCTCTGCATCCCTTCCCTGCCTCGATACCACTCCGCTGCCAAAGAACTGGGGCTGGCGGGAGCCATGGGCCCAGCATGCCGGCTCTGCTCACACACAGATGAGGCGGGCTGTTTCTGCAAAAGACTGGTTTCTGCTTCCCCAGCACCCTGCATGGCCAGGTACATCCTAGATTGAAGGCTGCTGCTGACCAGAACTGATGTGGAGGGGGACAATCAGGACAGGGACAGTGTGACACCGTGACCTTTGAAAAACTACTCAGAGAACAGACTTGAGCACAGAGGAGAGGAATTCATCAGGAACTTGGAGGGCTGTGGAGACTTACTCAGAGCAACAAAGATATGGATGAGTGGGTGGAAATCTGGCTGTGACAGATGACACTGAGGAGCCGCTCAGTCCAGGGGCAAGGGTGTTGTTCCTGAAAGCTGGAGTAGGTACAGGACCTTCTCCACAATGGGTGAAAAAGATCTTTGCTCTGAGATGGAGGCTTAAGCAGATGTCATGTGAGGTTCTCTCCAACTAAGATTCTTTGCTTCTGTTTCTTTTGCTTCTATTCAAGACACTTTAAGATTCGATAACTAAACCTTGACTCTTTCCGTCCAAAAATTGTGCTTCTCCTGCATCACTCTCCCATGAAGTGGTCTCATCCTTTTTCCAGCAGAGCCTGATGTTCACACTGACTTGTCTCCCTATCATGGCAGCCAGGCAATAAATCACTTTGTCATCCTGTTGGCAAGCATCTCAGCCACCACCCACCATCCTCTAGTTCCCTAGGGGATCCACCCCATTACAGTTGCCATCCCTTCTCATGTGGGTAGGTAGCCCCTTAACTGCTTCCACCTGTGATCAGAGTCTTGCTTAAACACACGAGGGGCCTCCCAGCTGAGTCCTTCAGCTGTTTCCAGAGCCTCAGATCAATGCCCAGACCTCTAGCTGGCCACCTGGCCTCTGTGGTGTAGCCCCTGCCCAAGTAGGCAGCCCCTGGTTCCTCTCCTCAAACTAAGAATTTCCACAGCAACCATGCTCTCCTGGGTCAGACGCACCATGGCCCTCTGGCATGGCCACACCACTGTTTCTCCTGCTGTTTGCCCTGGTCTGCTGAACTGACTGACCCCCCTCCCTCCCTGTTCAGGTAGCTCTTCCTCCTGAGTCCTGCCCAGTAAAAACGAGGTGCTGCTCCCACATGTTCCCACCACTCCTCTGCAATGCCCACTTCAGTCCATTTGCTAGTCTACAGCAGGCATCAGCAGGTATTTTCTGTAATAATAAAACAATTTAGGACATGAGGGCTATCTTGTCTGTGTTCCAGCTGCTCAACAAGACAGCAAAAGAATGAGTGTGTCTGTACCCTAGGAAAATGGTATTTACAAAATCAAGCTGCAGGCCGATGGCCTGTGGGCTGTGGTATGCTGATCCCTACAGCTAAGCCCCAGAGAACTGGAAGCAGTGGCATTTCAAGCCACGTTCTAAACAACCCATGGGGCTCAGCAGGACGGCTTGGGTGGTGCAAGGCCTGTCCCATTTGCCACTTATCTGAACACAGAAGCTTCTCATTTCCCTTCCTGACACACTGGAATGCTCCAAAATCACACCTGAAGAGATTACATACTTTTTAATAGATTACAAATGACTGGTATACGATAAAAGTAAAGCACACCACAGTTTACCTAAAAATGTTTTGGGATAAGAGTTTTAAAAAAATAAATAAGAACTTTAAGTTTGTAGCAACTAATTTTTTTCTAACTTCTCCTAAGTTTATTTTCTACACTGTAGACCGAGTCACATGACATGAAATCCCAACATCCAAACAGAGTTGGTATAGACACAATTCCTCTGTTCCTGAAGCCTGACCCCTCAAACCCATCACCTTCCCTGTGTCATGGGGGACTTCGGGAGGATACAGTGCCCTGCGCATGAGTCTTCTGTGGCTCAGAAAGGTTTCTTATATTCCCTTCAGATTTCAATCATCTTTTCCTCATCTGCAGTGTTTTGGGCCAGGAGTGCTGCTATGTATCATGAATTATTAACTCCTGTACCTGATGGATGTAAGTTATAAAACCACCTGCATTTTAATAATCAATCTTGGCTTCCCTGAGCACACGTTGACTTGCTCTGGACAGGCCGAGCGGCGGGTGGGCAGGGGGCAGGTGGCTGGGCACAGCGCACAGTGCCTGAAGCGAGCCTGGGAGTGGTGTTTGCTCTGCTGCACTTTTAAGTGAATATATTTCATGGTGCATTGGACATGCAGTTGGTAAGTATGGCCTAAAGGGCTAAGGAAGAATGAACATTTTTTGTAGTGGAGAGAAAGAACATGTTTTTAATATTAAGCCAAAAAACCCATAAAAATGTTCAATTAGTGACTCTATTGGCCATTCAAAGTGCCAAGAGCTATTTTCATACCCACTTACAGTGTCCAATTAATCTCAATTTCTGCTTTACTAACTTAAATTAATATCCCAGATGTTATAGATTGGTATACATTTCTGAAAATTCTTTTGAACTGTGATTGGGAAAATATTTCTATTTTGGTGATACACACACACAGGCATATATGTGCACACACCCATACTTCCATCCTGAATACATTCTTTTCTTTTTCTGCTAAAAGACCTTTATTCACAAAAGGGAAACATGGATTCTTTATGTAAGAGAAATACTGTGATTACATCATCCTTTGTAAGGGAATTCTCTAGGCACTAAAATAACTTTGAGAGTGGCATGAATTAACTGACAAGTAAGTCATGTCCCCTGATTCACCCAACCCACCAAAGGCCAGTCAGTCTCATTGGTGGGGCTGCACCTTACCTCCAAGAGAGTAACACTAGACCCTCTCCCAATTCCAAGATTCAGGATTTTAGAGCTGGCAGCAGTTATGACTTGGAGATGAAGTCACTGTTTATACACCAGAAGAAACTTCATAACTGAAAACTAGGATTGAGATTTTTGACTACATTCTTTGCATCCTTTTTATCCCCAACAAATGAACAGAATGTGAATGTATGAACATGAACATCTATCTGCATTAAAGAAATCACATTCTATCAGTGAGTATATTTCATGTATGGGGAATTTATGGATTTCTAATACATTGCTCAATTCCATTTGTAATTTGTAGTTTATGAAATTCCAATTAATTTTAAATTTGGAATAGATTTATTTCATAACATACTTTGCAAAGTATGAACTTTGAAGAGGTTTATCATGTATGAATGTGTGAGGGTGTCTGGAGTGGGTCTTTATTCAACATAAATGTAATGCACTCCTATTGCAGGAATCTGGGCAGACCACGCACAGGAAAAAAACGAATGTGTTATGTCTAAACCATCTTTTTAGCCAAAATAACTCAGAAATCAGATAGCATGATTTACAAGATAACCTGAGTAAACTTGCAATGCTTAGCAACTTAATATGCTATTGTTTAAAGCTTTTGTTTTCTTATTTTTTACTGAATTTTATTATTTTTTTATTTATCTTGTTATTTATTGAAGCTATAACATTATATTAGCTTCAGGTGTACAACATAATGATTCAGTATTTGTATATTTTGCAAAGTGATCATCACAATAAGTCTAGGTAATATCCAACACCATAAGTTTTTTTTTGTGATGAGCACTTTTAAGATTTACTCTGTCATCAACTTTCAAATATGCAATGCAGTATTAACTACAGTCGCCATACTGTACATTACATCTCCATGACTTATTTACTTTATAACTGCAAGTTTGTACCTTTGACCCCCTTCACCCATTTTGCACACCCTTTGCTCCCACCTCTGGCAACTACCATCTGTTCTGTGTAAAAGTTTTGCTCTTCTTCAATGATTGTCGCAGTGGCAGTACACAGTGACCAGGTTCCCTCCAATCTTTATTGTGTTTACATCACTAGGAACTCCCCAAAGCCTCAACCCTTCCTAAAGGAAGTCTTTTGGTTTTCCCGGTAGGAAAGGGAGTGTGGGGTGAATCCGGCAGACCACATATGACTTTGATCTGCTGGTCCTCAATGACCCATCATCTCTTTAGAATATTCTAATCTGTTTTGTGCAATGGTCGGGTTTTTTTAAACGTACTTACACTTGTTCAGTATTTATACTCAATCAGTAAGTAGAGCAGCATCAATAGTATTCAGTAAAAATAAAGTAGCTCGGGGACATACCCAAGCAAAATAAGTGTGTCTTCAAAGAAATATTATCGTTTGAAAGGAACAATTGTTTAAAGATTGTCATTTCCTGTTTTCAATATAAATATAACTTTTCCCCATGGAAGGGATGTCAGGAACAAGAGAGGCAAGAATTCCGAAGCTCTTTCCCAGCTGTTCATTTGTTTCTAATCTCCTATCAAAAGATTGAAACTAGGCATGCTAAAATGTCATGGGATGGCCTTACCTGTCTGTGAGGCCGCAGGTATCTATCTGGAGGTCACGGAAACTCCCCAGTGCCCCCTGCTGTACGGCAATGGGATCCACAGCTTTGTCCCCAATGGAGATGAGCCTTAGGCAGCCCTGGAATCCTCCCAGGGGATGCCCACATCCAGAGCGGAGGCTATTGTCAGGACAGCCTGAACACAGACACAAGCATAGGGGAAAAGCCAGCAACTGTTACACAGTACTTCTTACATGCACGCCTACAGCCTACCCATTTGAAGACACCTGAGGATTAGACACCGTTTGGGAAGGTCATGCTTTGCACTAGTGGGGTGGAGGACTGAGGATACCAGAGCTGCTGGTTTTCGTTAAAGAACAAAAATAACTAGAGCCAGGCTTATGGAGAGATGAGAGGAAGAAAGACGGAAAATCCTACTAAGAGCGTTGTGGCACATGTAATTAAAGCAAGGCTTGATTTCTCTTTTCAAAATGTACATAAGAAATCACTTTTCTTAGCATGATTTTAAACTAGATGAACTAAAGGACATGTGAAAGTAGAATCAGGGAAAAAATTACAGGCATAATAGGACTTGGTAAATTTAAAATGCTTGAAAAATACTTTTAAATTGAAAATTGACCCAGATACTTGCTCTCCATGCATCTAAAAATAATGTTAAATAGCTACTGTGTGTGTGTGTGTGTGTGTGTGTGTGTGTATGTATGTGTGTGTGTGTGTGTGTGTGTGTGTGTGTACGTACAGGCATACTGTAAAACAATTTTTGATAACTGGTTGAAGAAATCTAAGAACAATTTACATTTACTTTTCTACTTTTTTAAACTAGGCACCTTTGTGAATACATTTCAACATTAACACAAACACACAAAATGAACAAGTATCTCAATGATACAGCATTGCAAATCATGGAGAAAAAACAGCATCATAGAATATTACATGAAAAAATAAACAGGTTTTGGTTATTTTCAGTTATGAGTTAAATTTTACAAGTTCTGCAGCAGCCATGAATTGGTTGGCTACAAATTACTACTAAATTAATTAAACAAGACCATTAGACCAAAGTAGCTGTAATGCTGTGGCAGCCTTTGAAAGCAAACCAGACTCAGGCCTGTAAATGCCTCAAGGTTACAAAACTGAAACCTCAGGTCAGCCAATCACAAGCAGCCAATAAGCTTTAAGCTACAATCGGTCATTTCCTTTCTTTGCTTCCCCCCCTTCTCTATAGAACTCTTTCCCCAGTTCCTGTTGGTGGAGCACCAGAACCACTTCCTGCTTGGTTTTGCCCAATTCAAATGGATTGTTGCTCAAATAAACTTTTACCACTTTTAATATGCCCCAGTTTATCTTTTAAAATTACAAATCACAATTCCTACATAGTGGTTTTATTTTATCCCACTGGGTTTCCCAAGAAAACAATGCTATCATAACAATTATGAGCAAAGACATGGCTTTGAAATGAAAAAGCAAGATTGGATAGAGTGCCACCTCCTTCCCCACGAGGGGGCCCACCAGTGTATTAAGTGTGCCCCCACTCTCTACTGAGTTGCACTCTAAATGAATCACAGATTCTTGGATGTGAGTGCTGCAAAATTCACAATGAAAAAGAGGAAAGTGAAGATGAAGGAAGGACTATGCTGTCATTGTGAATGCTTCTGTAAAGGCAATGATTCGAGGGAATCTGTTGTATAGCACCCAATCCCCATGGCCCCCGCCTTTTCAGGACCGAGGGTGCAGACCCCCTGAAGAACTGCCCTGGCTGAGGGGAGCTGACCCTCGAGGATAAGGCTGTGCCCAGGGAGGCAGCAGGGTGATGCTTCGCTGAAGGGCATCCCTGTGCTTCAGAGGCTCCAGTGCAATCTCCAAGGCTCCTCAACTTGTCCTTCTGCTCGCTCCAGCTGCTCTCCAGCATCAGGGGTTGTGCCTAAGAATCAACTCACTAAACCACTGCACGCTAATCTGCACAGAGGCGACTACTTGGGGGCAGGACACAATCACCAGACATGATGTAATTGAATGTGGTATTTTCATACGAAAACACAAAAGCAGCACATTTTAAATGAATATTGTTTTAATTCCAAAAAATTGTTAAGTAAATTTTATGCTTCATGTGAAATGTAACTGTTTTACTCACTCATTCTTTGCCCTATAAAATTGTTTCATTCCTATTGTTTTAATTCCAAAAAATTGTTAAGTAAATTTTATGCTTCATGTGAAATGTAACTGTTCTACTCACTCATTCTTTGCACTATAAAATTATGTTTCATTCCTATTGTTTTAATTCCAAAAAACTGTTAAGTAAATTTTATGCTTCATGTGAAATGTAACTGTTTTACTCACTCATTCTTTGCCCTATAAAATTATGTTTCATTCCTATTGTTTTAATTCCAAAAAATTGTTAAGTAAATTTTATGCTTCATGTGAAATGTAATTGTTTTATTCACTCATTCTTTGCCCTATAAAATTATGTTTCATTCCTATTGTTTTAATTCCAAAAAACTGTTAAGTAAATTTTATGCTTCATGTGAAATGTAACTGTTTTACTCACTCATTCTTTGCCCTATAAAATTATGTTTCATTCCTATCATTTCCACAAGAACTGCTTTTTTTCAACTTGTTACATACAATGTCTTAATTATTCATCTCTTTGCTTTGGATTTTCCAATCACTTAAATATTTACAGTCTGGGATTTTAGGTTATTTTATGAGGGTCTTATTTTTTAAATCAAATGGAATAAATAATTTTATAAAGCAAAGACTTTACTTATTATACATATGGTTTTTCATTCATCTCTCTTTGAACTTCTGTGGTAAAATCACTGGACTACTTTTCAAAGACCAGGAACAGAAGATGAAGTTACATCTTTTTCCTGGGTAAGGGATGCTAGCTCTCTACCTACAAATTTTCATAAAATGCACACAGTTTATCTTTTCTTTCGGTGACTGAAGCCTTAATGTTTTCTATTCATGATAAATAAAATCCACAACAAGGCAAGGCCTACATCAGCTTAAAAAACCATTGCTAGGCACAATAAAGCCTCATAAATTAACCTGAAAGAGACTCTGATACTTCAAATTTAATGTTACATCACAAAGAACTGCTTAGCTCTACAGCATTCCTTTCCCATTTTCTTGTTGTATGTGAAAATGTACACATTTCAATTTGTCAAAGAATTTCTGAAGGGCTGGATACATTTGGAAGAAACTCTGTATACCTTTTTCTATCTGTGGGTGATTTCTACTCACAGCACCTGGCGACCAAGAACATTAGGATGAAGAGGATGGGGAGGAATGTTAAGTCAATGAAGTTTTGTGGAATCACCATTACTCTTTTTCTGCTTCCCTTTTTAAAGATTAAAAGCCTCAAACTCATCCAAAATACAAGGCAGTACTTCTCTACCTATTTCTGTTAGGAACAAAATTAAACCAATCCAGCAGTCACAAGGAAACCTTTCTGAAGCTGGAACTTTAAGAAGGAAAGTTCAAACGGCAAAGTGCTTTATTTCGCCAACTATGAGAGACGTCAAGAAGCAAAGGGTGCCACGTCCCAAGACAACTCAGGACAGGAGCCATTCATTCGGCCATGCACAAGACTATCCAAAACCTGGATGGCAGGCAGAGGCCATCCCCTGAGGACCTGACTCGAGAAGGAGTGCCAGGGGACAGGGAATACTTTGCTGACTCTGTGAAACACAGCCATCTGAAGAAACTGAGGGTTCAACCACCTCTGGGGATGACAGAATTCATCACTTTATGTCCCTTCCAAAATGGTCATCAGGTGAAACCTCACTACAGAGCTATCATAGGTTCTCTGGCCTCCTACCATTTCACACAAGGACACTCGAAGGTTCTGAGCATAATTTAATATATTCCCCAACTCTGCAGTACATGTATGCTATTGGAGAGCACAAAGATTCCCTAAAACTTAATTTAAAGGAGAACAGCCTTCCAAAAACTGAAGGAACAAAACAGCAGCAGACTCACAGAACCCAAGAATGGACTAACAGTTGCCAAAGGGAAAGGGACTGGGGAGGGTGGATGGGAAGGGAGGGATAAGGGGAGTCAGAGGCATTACGATTAGCACACATAGTGTGGGGCTTGGGGGGCACGGGGAAGGCAGTATAGCCCAGAGAAGACAAGAAGTGTCTATAGCATCTTACTATGCTGATGGACAGTGACTATAATGGGGTACGTGGTGGGAATTTGATCATGCAGGGAATCTAGTAATCACAATGTAGTTCATGTGATTCTATATTAACGATACCAAAAAAAAAAGAGAACAGCTTTCTATGGCTGTCAAGAGCCAGCCCCAAAGATCTGTGTGCAGTGCTCTGCAGTGAAACTGCCATTGGAAGAACAATTTACAAAAAGCTCAGATGGAGAAAAGTCAGAAAAGGGGGAAGGGATACTGTCTTACCAATGGGTTACATCCCCAAGCAAGTTCACTATGGATTCAATGTGACCAATGAAAATGACAGTAGAACTTTCTTGGGGTGAAAGGGTTTATTAAGCGGCTCATTCTCCTGGCAGTAGGTCGAGCACTAGTGTCTCTGTCTCCGGCCAGAGCACTGGGCCAAGCTCTCTATATAGCGCAATAATAGCTTATTGCCTAAAGATGTGGAAGCAGTAGCCTAGCAACAGGCAAGTTACATCATCAAGTGGTTTAAGTTCAGAGAGGATCCTGGCCATAGGAATCCCAAATTCCCCACACTCTACCCCTCCAGGATTTTCGTCTTACAATCTACACTCTCTCAATCTTCTGCAACAGTCCCAGTGCAAGAAAGCTGGAGCACTGTAACCAGATTCCACAACAGCAGCAGATAATAACAACAGCTTAGAGATAATAACACAAATTATGACAAAATAGGATTTTAAACAAAAATTATAATAATCCTCAAGCCAGAGGAGGTTCCCAATCCACAAAGACCTTAGGGGTGATAGCACATGATTTAATGCCACCAACATAGGCAGATATTGTCCTTCAGGTAGGATGCATGCAAGAGAGTGGTCCTGTGATAGGACTGAAGCAGGAAGGGGGTCCCTTCCAGGTCTAGTATACCATACTTTTACTCCTCTCTCCATGGGGGTTACTAAGGGGTCTATATATAGTGCTACTGGAGGTGCATGCACTGGCCATAATGATAAAACAGAACTCCCTGGGAAGATGCTCCTACCTTCTGGCTGTTCAGGATATACTGCTGTGATCTTTGGGGTCACTGCTGTTATTCCAGGAATACACAGAAGGCCAGCTTCCAGGCCTTGTCTCCAAGGTGCCAGGAGAGCCAGCCATTGTTGGTCTATGTGTCGAAAGGTCCAAGGCCATGTCCACTGAATGGGGTCTCCAGGGTTTAGTGCAGTCAGTGCTGGCAGCAAGGTATTATTTTGATGGCCGAACCTCAGCTAAAACGATTCTTCCTGGGTTTGTATTTGCAGTTGTATGGGGGTGGCAGCAATATGTGTTAACATGTCTATGGAGCTCAGGGCTCCCTTTCAGGGTTTCTCATTTAAACGCCACAGCACAGTCTATAAGCAGGCTGACCGTCCCCACAGACTATTGGTATCAGACTTTAGTCCGGATTTGAACAAGCCACTGTGCCTCTCTATCACGCCAACTGTGGTAAGATTGTATGGCACATGAAACTTCATTTGATTCCCAACTGTTGCACCCATTCTTGCAGTGCATGTCCAGTAAAATGGGTGCCCTGATCCCTCTGAATTACCTGTGTTTGGCCACAGGCAGCAAAGAGATGCTCCAGGCCTCTTTTGGTCATCTGCTGGTCTGCACAACAGGTAGGAAAAGCAACCAGAAGTTCAGTACCTGTGTCCACACAAGTCATGGAATACTTATATCCTTCTGACACAGGTGGAGGCCCAGTATAGTCTACCTGCCACCTGATGAAGGATATTGCCCCTTACCTATTGTCCCATGTTGCTGTGGAACTCAGTGTAAGTCCCTTTTAGAGCATATGACACACTCCTGCCAGGTTCTACTAACTTCTTCAAAGGTCAAAGGCAAGCCCCGACAGGCTATAGCCCACATTGTCTTTTGCCCCACATGCAACAAATGCTGATGTAACCACTGGGCTACATCAGAGGCAGGTTTTGCTTCTAATCAACATACCTGGACCAATTTATTTGCTTCATCATTTCCTGAGGATGCCAGAGGCAAATGACCTTTCACATGGTATATTATTTTAGTCTGACCACAGGCCCATAAGTCTTGACACAATCCTTGCCCCCAAAGGGGTCAGTGACCAACCAGCCAGTTGGCATGGTACCAAGTTGGTAGGCACAGGGTCAAGCCCCAATAGACAGCCCAGCTGTCAGTGCAGACAACTATAGGGAAGGGTTCCTGGCTGATCACAAGCCACACTGCCCATAACTCTGCCCATTGGTTGCTCTTCCCCTCACCATCTTCCATCCGTATTGTCTCAGCCTTAGGATGGAAAGCTATGGCCCTTCAATTTGGGGGCTGCCTTGGTTAGAGCCATCTGTGTACCATGCATCATCAGGTATAGGGGCTCTTTCCTCCCAACAGAGACTCTCTGCTACTAATGGTTCAAAATCAAATTCTTCCTGCTTTTCACTAGTATATGTCACTGGCCTCAATAAGCACTGTAGTTCTTCACCCAAGGGGCTACTAGAGAGGGCACTATGCTGCTGTAGGTAAGCACCCCACTTGGCCAGTGTGGGCAATTGTGCCACAACACTCCTTGGTTTTTGGGTCCAGTCTCGTACCCACCCCAAGATGGGATAGGTGGTTATTACCTTTAACAGAGCCATTCCAGTAATGGGTTCTGTAACTAGCAAGGCATGATACATGGCAGCCAGTTGTGTATCAAAGTGTATCATACCTCTGCCCCTTTCCAGAGTTGTGACCAGAATCCAATAGTTTGGCTAGTTCATTCAAGCAGCTGCCAGAGACCCCAGCCATAACCATCTTCAGTGATATGAACATCCACCTCACAGGGCCTTCATGGGTCTATCACACTCAATGCCTGCACGGCCTTTACTGCCCGTTTTGCTATAGTAAAGGCAGATGCACATGTCTTATCCCAGTACCACCTGACACCCTTTTGTACCAACCAGTATAAAGGCTTCAGAATTTGTGCCAAGTGCAGGATAAACACTCTCCAGTAGCGTAGAAGACCCAGAAACTCCTGTAACAATGCTATTATTGTAGGGGTAGGAAAGACCTGGACCTTATCTATAACTGCTTCTGGTATAACTTTGGTCTTACCCGAATAGACAACCCCCAAGAATTTGACAGACAAACGAGGTCCCTGAACCTTGGTACTGTTCACAGCCCATCTTTTCTCCTGTATATGTTGCAGCAGTCTAGGTGCTGCACCTTCTAGATCTGAAAGAGAATTGGGCATGAGCATGACATCATCCATATAATGGTACAGCCACACCGTTGGTGGTTTCTCCCATGTAGCCAAGTCCTGGGCTACAAGTCCATGACAGATGGTGGGGCTGTGGAGGTATCCCTATGGAAGGACAGTGAAATTCCATTGCCATCCTTCCCACATGAAGGCAAACTGTTCCTCACTTTCCTGCTCAATGTCGATGGAAAAGAAGGCATTAGCAATATCTACCACGTAATGGTATGTTCCTAGTTTGTGGCTGAGGGTGTCCATCAGGTCTGTAATAGAGGGGACATCAGCATGCATAGGGGGTATGACCTTATTCAGTTCTCTATAATCCACAGTCATACGCCAGGAGCCATCTGGCTTTTTTACTGGCCACACCAGGGAATTCAAAGGACTATGGGGGGCCTTTATAATACCCACCTTTTCCAGCTCCTGGAGAGTTTTTCCAATCTCTTTATGCCCTCCAGGCAGTTTGTTTTATTTGGTATTAGTCACCCGTTGAGGCACAGGCAAAGCTATGGGCAGGTGCCTAGCATGTCCCCTCAGAACTGCCTTCACCACAAGTACTCTCAGTCTGAACTCACCTGCAGTGGTCTGCAACCACAGACCCTGCAGGATATCAATATCAGAAATATACTCAGGGATAGGAGATATATACATGGTATACTCTTTCGGGGGTAGATACCCTATTCCCAAAGGGATTTTGGCTTGTTTCACTCTGATAGCCTAACCCCCATATCTATCTATGATAGTGGGGTTCCTGGGGAACAGCTCAGGGTTACCATGAATCAGTGAACATTCAGCCCCTGTGTCCAGCAGAGCCAGGACACATTGCATGTTCACCAGGGACCAATGGATAGCTATTTCAACATGTGGCCTCCAGTGCTCCCCTGGTCCCTCAAGGCAGGTACCTCGACCTTCCCCTCTGTTGAACAGTGTTCCCCAATCATCTTCCTGTATGGGTTCAAGTGAGGTTGGCTCGCTCTCCAGCAGGACGTCTTGCAAACACACAGGCAAGACTTGTGGCTCTGTCTGTGACCTCCGCCTCTTTGGTCTTAATGGCTAGAACTGTGCTCTGGTTTCAGTTGTTGCCATAGCTCTAGTAAGATCCTATTTGACTTCCTGTCTAATTTCCTTCTGTCTGCTCTTGCCTGTATGAAATCAACCCACATCTGGTTCCTGGTAACCTTCACGGGGCCCTTTAAATTCTTCTTGTGAGTAGCAGACCGTATTTCTTTCCATGTTCTCATTGCTCCAGCCTCTCCTAAGTCTGCTACTGTATGTGTAACCTCCCTTATGGGCTACCCTAAGTGAGGGGCAGGAATGGCCACTAGAAACCCAAAGAGGGATGTGGGAGCCATTTGAAGCACAATATTTCTCATCCTGATAGTGAAAAGCTCTTCTTCTGGGCCATGATTCTCTAGGCTATAGATGGCATTTCTTATGCCTAGCTACCATAACACCTGTTGGAGCTCAGCATATGCCTGCCATCTAGCAGGGAAGGATGGTAGATCACCCTGACTGGGCCACACAGCACAAAGTGCAGCCATAAGCCAATCAAGGAGTCAGTGATTTGCTGGGGTCTGATGTGCACTTTGTAACTGCTGCCTCAAGGGGGGCTGAACCATCAGGGAAGCCAGCTCTCCCATCCCTGATCCAGACAGAACAACTCCATCCAGTCCTAAGTCCCACAGATGCAGGAGCCAAGCTGATATTGTCTCTGAGCACCTCGGCCTAAACCGGGAGCCCAAATTCACCAGCTCAGCCTGAGTATATGGGCAGAGCATAGAGTGCTCCACGACCTGGGGAGGGGGCTGTGCCTCTCCTTGGGGAATTCTGGCTGCTGGGTCTTTATTTTCTTTATAACTGCTGGGCTTGCTTTCAGTAAAGGAGGGGTCAGTGACCCTGGCACCACCCCTTCATCCTTCCCCTGCTCCTCCATTTCCAGGACTGATGGGACCTTTCTCTCCCCTTCCCCGAGTGCCTCCTCTGCTACATCGTCTGCCTGTCCTACAGTGCCTCACAGCAATGCTAGCTCAGTTTTCAGCAGCTCTCTTACTTCACCTCAATGCTTAGCAGCTGGCATTCTCATGCCACCCCCGCCTGTGTTTCCCTCAGGAGTTCATCTTTTTCCTTTATGGCCTTTTCCTCCTTCAGAGCACCAGGCAGTGCTGCCGTCTCATTCTGTAAGGAATCTTTGACCTTTTCAACGCACCTTGCTGCCAGTGTTCTTGTGCTGCCTCCTCTTGCATCAATGCCATTTCCTTCTTCAGGGAATCTACAGCAGTTTGCAGTTTGCGTTCTTGTGCCACCATTTTTTGGGTCCTTTTCAAGAGCATGTCCTTCTCTTCTGTAGACTTTTTTAATACTGTGAGAAGCAGCCAACCCCCAGTCCCTGCTGCCTCACAGGCACTCTGTCCACTCTGTCTCTCAAAAGACCTACTTACTAAACCAAGGGCCACCCCTACTGCCTCAGGTATCACCTCCACTTGCCTCCAGTCCTGGGGTGGGGCCCAGCCCTCTAGGAGGCAAGCTACCTCAGACCACATACCCATTGGGGGACAGTCCACTGTCTCCCCTTTCAAAGGGGCAGCCCGCTGAAACACCCTCCCATAAGGGCAGCTTGTCTTTTTACTTGGTCAACAATGAACCCTGCCAACTTCGCTAATTGTCTTGCCAATGGGTTTCAGCCCCCGGCAAAGTCAGTATGGATTCAGTGTGACCGAAGACTATGACAGTAGAACGTTCTTGGGGTGAAAGGGTTTATTACACGGTTCATTCTCCCAGCGGTAGGTCGAGCACTAGCGTCTCTGCCTCTACCCAGTGCACTGGGCCGAGCTCTCTATATAGTGCAATAATAGCTTATTGCCTATGGGTGTGGAAGTGGTAGCCTAGCAATAGGTCAGTTACATCATCAAGTGGTTTAAGTTCAGTGAGGATCCTGGCCATAGGAACCCCAATTTCCCCACAGATACTAAACCACTGAGTTATGACAGGGCATATTAAAAAGCTTGCTACTTGTAGGTGAACCCCCATAGTAAGAAAGCCACACTTGGGGACTGCCGGGCCAAAACAAAGAGAGAGCCTAAGGTACACTTCCAATCTCATCATTACTACTGAGATTATCTTCATTCTCTAAAGGGTCCTGGTTTGGTCAATAAATTATAGGATCACCCTAACTAAAAATACTATAAGTTTTAAATAAAAGTAATAAATAAAAATTGTAGGCAAGATGATTCTTAGCAGCAATATAAAAATATTGATAGCATTTTTATAATTGCAAAAAAACTGGGCACCATCAGAATGTCTGCCAACAGTAAAATGGCATTGTGGATTCCATGACTGAACACGGTATACTACACATCAAAAACCAGAGAGCTTTCAAATTAATTAGCTTTAGCTAAAAATGTCCACTTGGCTGGATCTCAAAACTCATGTAGAACAACAGCGAACAGAAGAATGCATTAGTGTTAAATCATTTATAAGTTCAAAAACAGCACCACCACCCAATCTATGGTTTAAAGTAACAGATTATGAAGAAAAGCAATACATTAAAAATCACACACCTTCAGTTATAAAATAAATAAGTCCTGGACATACAGTGTACAGCATGGTGACTACAGCTGAATTGTATATTTAAAAGTAACTGAGAGAGAGATCTTAAAAGTTTTCATCTCAAGAAAAAAAAATGCCATAACTGCATGGTGACTGGTGTTAAACAAGATATATTGTAGTGGTGACTTTCCAATATACTGAATCATCTTGTATCCCTGAAACTGACATAAAGTTATATATCTATTATCTAGATTACAGAATTTTTTAAAAGTAAAATAAACATCTGTAAAAGAAAATGCAGGGTAATACTTATCCGAGAAAATGAAGAGGCTTGTGAGCAAGGGAAACCTTAAAAGTACTGTAGGGTCTATTTTGTAGACTAGAGAATGAGCCAATATACATCTTTTTAAGAAGCATTAATAGTATTTTTTAAAGTACTTGTATCTATTTCACAATAACAACGGATTCATATCACATCAGAGTGTAAATATTTATGAAAAGTATCAATCCAACTCTCGCGCTGCTATGTGTTTACATTCTGAACATGCAGAATGTTCAAATATGAAAGATGATTCCATGGTTTGAAAATAGCTTTTTACTTTTTAAATACAAAAAACATTTCATTTTGTATCATTAACCAATGTAGTAAGGGTTTCCTTCTTTCCCCTTTTAGTGCTTCAAAATCTTTTTACCTTTTATGTTACAGCTCCTGGATAAATTTTTTACTTAGTTTTGAAGGAATTTGTTCCTCTGCAGAGCTATAAAATCCATCATAAGTGCAAAGGTTTAAAAACCTATCTGGGTCAGGAATGTGCTGTATTTAGCAAGCAGGGAGAGCAAGCAATCTGATCGTTTAAGGCTGCTGGCACTACTCCACCTTTCACAGTGATGGTTGCTTTAGGGAACTTGAAAGATTAAACACCCTGATTCATGGTTTGTGTGTTTACTGTCAATTCTTAGGGAGGATTTTATGCTTTCTTGTTGAGCTATCAAGCTATCTCCACATGATTACAAACTTATTTAGAAAGAAACAGCTATAAAACACAAAATAGCAACAATATCAATCACAGCTTCAAGCCAAGATTAGAAATAAGTCTTACTATTGACAGGTCTCAGATTTTGGTAGTTCAGGATTTTTCACTTGAATGCCCCAGGAATGGAGATTCAAAGCTCCCCTTCCCTGGTGGAAAGGGCCCTGGACAGACTCAAAGGTCCACTGAGCAGGCAAACATCCCATTTACTATACTCCAGAGGAGATGGCTGGAAATCATCTTGGTGAAGTGCATCACCAACCAATGAGTGAAATACTAAAATAGTCATTAAATTATTCTCTTGCTCCGGTCTATGTAAAGATGCCCTATTGTATAAGCAGTGGGAATAGAATATTTCAAAAACTTCAAAGTGTAGCAGACCCCTTGGTGAAATGCAAACTGTGGCTCAGGAAGTCAGGGACATTTCCAACAAGCTTCCAGGCGATGATAACACAGCAGTTCATGGACTGAACTTTGGGCAGCCAGGCTCCCTGTGAGCACCAGGCTCCAGGGAGAAGAGCAACACCCAAAAGCAGCAATAAAACTGGCACATAATATCTGTAGGGAAGGTCCTAAGGGTCATTTGGCACCAGGAAAGTTCCCTATAGCAAAGTACTATAGGTGAGAAATAGAGAACAATGACCCTCCAGGGTTGCCTGAACATGGAATCATGTGGAGAGCATTAAGAAACCTGTTGCCCAGGCCTTGAGACCAGTTAAGTCAGAATCTCTGGTGATAAAGCCAGGCACATGCATTTTTGTAGCTTTCCAGGTGACTTCAATGTGCAGCCATAGTTGAAAACAAGGGCCAAATTTAAGACCAAAATTATCATGCACATTTAAGCAAGACCACTTAAAGATTTGCATTTTAGGCCATAATTTATCATCTTCGTCCATTCAACATTCCCATTCACTATAATGCAAAAAGAAAACTCATTCTTCATTATTAATTTTCATTTAAAGCTGTCAGCTCCTTAGAAGGCAGGAGCTGGGGAGATAGATGGGTTTGACTGCTAATGTAGCCGGCTCCTTCCACTTACCTCCCAAGTAATAGGTGTTGCCTGAATCAATCTGCCCACGCAGGGAACCAGCCACAGAGACTGCCTCACCATCCACTATCACACTCAGGTGATTCCCTTTAGCAGTTAAGGACACAGAATGCCACTGCCCATCATTTAATCCAGCACCTGAAGGTAAACAAAATGGGTTAAAAGAGATTGCTATGGACCCTACCAGTACTTGAAAACAACTTGGTACAGATCTTGAACTCCCTGGTGAACTAGCTGAAGCCCATCCATGTCACTCAGCGGCTGAGCAAGGAGAACACACTGCGGAGAGCAAGGAGAAGCTTCGGGGTAGACATGGGCTTGCTGGGGTTCTAAGGAGGCAGTTAGGTGATGTGGTAAGCTGGCCATGTTTACCTAGGAGGAGGTGTTACCCATGTCATTCGGAAGGAGGACGAGGGCTCACTGAGTCTGCTTTTTGGCTGCAGACAGTGCCTGTGTCTGATCCTCCATAGACATGGACTGGCCTTTCTGGTTCTCACGTTTTAACAAAAACAATTACGTCCAGTTGGGAGAGTTATGGCCTATATGTGCATTGCCAGGGCTGTATTTAACTTCTTCATAACTCAGTTAAGTCAGAAAAGTACAGATAGAAAGGCACAGAAAGGAATCACAGTGAAAGCAGTGAAGACGAAGCAAAAATGGAAAGCCCCATGTTCTGGCTCCGGGAGTAGAGCATCTACATCTACAGTCCTGGTGCCTGGAGAAAACAAGACTCCACAACTTACCCTGAACAATCCTGAACCAATCAAATTTCTAATTATGTGGCTTAGGAGATAATGTGTCAGTCTCATCTAGTTAATTAACATTTTGGGATGTTGAAAAGTACAGGTATTTTCCAATATTGTATATAAAAATAAAAAATTTTCTTACTTTTGTGTATTGTGATTACCTGTATTTGTGTATTGTGATTGTGATTTGTGTATTGTGAATAAAAATATTGGCAGACTATTTAGAAAAAAAGTCTTTAAAATTAATTTAAATATTAATAAAACATTAAAGCACATTGAACAAAATTTGAAATTTAAAAAGCACCACACTAAAGTGTGTCTGTACATAGTTCAGCATGGTATAAAAATGGAAAAAGATGTGCAAGACATATTCTTAAATATTAACTTTAATTTTGTTTTCATTTTATGTTCTTTTTCCATTTTCTGTAAATCTGATACAGTGCACTCCAGCTATTGTTATATTATTTTTAAAAACTAGTATTAGTCCCTCCTAAAGCAGTCACTATCTCTTGAATCCATGAGATGAAATATCTATTTTTCTTAAAGTGATGGAGTTGGGAATGGTCATATAGTTGAATCACTCACTGATCAGCTTCCAACTGCCAAGCAGTGACCTCTACAACTCACTGGGCAGGTTACACTGAATGTAAATCCCACACTGTTGCGCAAGAGGTAAATCAGTAAACAGAGACTGAGTACACTCACCAAGACAGTTTCTGTTAGTCAGCAGCTACTAAGTTCCTTTGTGGAAGCAAACCACCTCCAAGTTTCAGTGAGTAACAACTACGGTTTGTTTTTGCTCTGGCCCCAGGCCACCTGGGTCTCTGTTCCCTGTGCCCAGGTGTTTACTCCTGCAGGATTAAGGCCAACATGTGGCCCCATCTCTGCCTCATGGCTGAAAGAAAACAGCACTTGGTAGAATCTTGTATGGTATCTGAAGCATCTATTTAGTCATCACTTCTGACATTCCATTGAACAAAAGGAGTAATTTGGCCAAGTTAAGGCAGCCTCCACTCCCTCCATAGGGGGTCCCCCCACAGCAGGCCACAGAGATTTATGTTTCTCTTAAAGGGGGCAGTGAATAATGGGAATCTAGAAATTGACTCTAACTTGAGGGAACATCCCAATATGTTTAATACATCTTACAAATGCTAAAGGTGCAGACAGTTAACAATCTTATGAGATTAGAAATCTACCTATGAAAATTAGAAGTAAGTTTATAGCCTAGTGGGAATGTTATCCCCCAAGAAAATACAGTTGTATTTCTGGTAGAAAGTTAACTAGTCATATCTAATTTAACATCTTACTTTGATATTTATTGCCCAATTGAACATGTAAATCCATGTCCCTCTGTTCGATCTCTCACTGGTGACTTTGACATGGGCTCAAATCCTATTTGTGTAGGAAATACATTTCTAACATATTAAACAGAAGGTCAGAGATCCTGTTGTAAAAACAGCTGTAACTATCCTTCTAAGCCTGGTAAATATTAGTTATACTTCCCAGCACTCTCTTTCAGTGAGGACAGTCTCATGGTCACTGTTGCTGAAGTTCTTTGCTATGTGCACGGATTCAGTGCAATTTTGTTTCATGTCTGTGAAGCCAAAAGTGTTTTCAAAGACTCAGCACACTGGCTTGGTTCATGAGGGATGATAAGAAAGCTGAGAACTTGAATATAGAAAACTTAGGTTAGATTTTTGTAACATACATTATGAAATTGATCCTGAAACAGAGTTCTGAAAGAATCCTAGAGCTAAAGAGGATAAACAAATCTCTAAGTGTTCCTTCCAGTCTTATCATTCAGTGTTTCGCCTAAAAGTTACATAGTGTATCTGTCAGTTTAATAACCATAGCCATTTAAAATCTGACATTAAAGCCCAAATATTTAATTTGACACTATGAAATGCACCCTTTCTCTGTTGCTCTGTACCTACTGATCAGTCTACTACAGAGTCATTTTGTGGGAGAACTTGGAGAGAGCACTGCAGCATAGCTCACTGAGTTTGGAGTATGTGTCATTTGATGATGTAAATAAAAGCCTGACTTGTATTCTAATTCAAAAACAAAATGCCTGCATTTACATCCATTCCCTATATCCATCCATTATAATTCTCATCCTTTGTTTTTATTTAGCATGTTTTCTACCCTTCCCACTTACGATGAAAGGACAGTGTTTCTCAGGCAGCACTACAGGTAGAGGATGGATAGAAAGCATGCAGGCTTTGCGTTTTTAATCTGTGCTACCATGAAGACGTGCTGTTTCTGCCACAGCCCTCCAGGCCCCTAAAGCCTCCATCTGGGAGGTGTGATGGCTGTGAGACTAGTTTTAGAATAATAACTAAAAGTAATTAAGTTATTAGTGATTAGCAGGCACTGTGCCAATGATTTATATGCATGATATCACTGGATTCTCACGAAAACTCCTACTAACGTCATTTTAAAGATGAGGAACCTGGGGCTTTGGGAGAACAAAGGGGCTGCTGGGGCAGCTGATCTAAGTCTATCAGCTGGAGCACAGCAGAGGCAGCTCAGGAGATGTGACTGGGAGGGGAGGCCTCCACTCACCCTTCCCATTTGCTTGTCAAATCATCTACTCTAATAACAGAGAATACTGACCATGGCAGTAAAGACAGTTTGGAAAAGGCTGGAACTGTGTATTTTCTTATACAAAAGGTGCTCTGTTAGTGAGCAAGCACACTTATTTCCCCCTTCCACTCCTTCTCTCCATGATAACCCCGTCCCGGGCCCAGCTCTCTATACACAGATACACTGGATTATACACGGCTGGTCCATTTCAAAATCTCTTCTGGAATATATTGAGATAACTTAGGACAAAATATATAAAATCTGGAAATAGGCTAAAGGATGACTGCCCTTTCATGTGGTTTATGTTTAATTTATCCTTTATAATTTGGTTCATGGTTTGGTATTTGATACAAGGTCTAAAATGAAAAAAAATTGCTGTCTTAGTTTTCATCTATTTCAAATGTATAAAAGATTGCCCCTCAAATGCTGCTAATGCAAGAGGCAAGTATCAAGAGGAATTACCTTTGGTTTGCTTCTGAAAAAAAATACACTGTGCTTAAAAACTGGTAGAATAACACATCTGTGTAATGTTTCAGTGCCAGCCTAGAAAAAGGTTCAATAACTGATCTATGCATGTGTTTGTGGGAAGGGTGGTTATGTGCCCACTGGAAACTGCAGTAGAAGGCAATCACTTTTACTTAACATTACGTGAGGACTGTAAATCTACACACACCAAGATTTAGGCAATTCACTGAATATGAGGTGACACTGTCAGCTCAGTTCATTTGCTGAGGTCCACGAGGAAACCCAGCATGCTGGCAGTCAGATTTTTTTTTATTTATAAAAAGAAAGAAAAACCTAGTTTCCTTATCAGTTTTTCCAACCAGAACTGATAGTCATACGTCAGGCAAGATATTCCTTTCATATTCAACATTCATGGAATGACATGCCATGGATCTGTCTGGGTTTAAATTTTTATCAACATTCAAATGCAAAACAGTCCCTAAAATGCAATATAACACGACTTTAGAGGTGAGTTCAAAGCAATGGGTTCTTCTCATAAGACCAGAGCAGAACAGCCACCCACAGTTATTAGAGGCCTTCCCAGAAACAAACAGCCCCTAAAGGTTCAAAGGAAGCAGCATTTCTGACAGAAGAGGGAAAAATTATCACTTAAAATATCATGAAAACTAATATATTCAAAGGCAGTCAAAAGTAATCCACTTTCTCAAGACTACTTAGAATTAGGCTAGTATCTTTCATTATTTCAAGTTTAGTTGTAGTACCAACCATCAACTTACAAATAAGTTATATTTTCAACTTTTTGATAATTATGCTTTGATGTAGCTAAACACATCAACAACCTGGTGTTACCTACTTCAAAGGGAAAATTAATCTAGTTCCTTCTAACAGGATTTTGAAAATCATATTGATAAAGTCATTCATTGTAGAGATTATCCACCTTAGGTACAGTCCTGGCAAACACCCACGTGTTACCTCAGGCACTATGTTTGCTACCTGCTGTGGTGTCCCTCGCCGCATGTCCAGGCTGGGAGAGACTCAGCTTGACTTTTCCGTCATGAAGAACAAGGACAAGAAACTGAGTGGCCAGCAACAGTCCTGATCTGTTCCATGTTCGAAACTGGAGAGCAACAGATGCTTTGTCCTCTCCAAAGGTGCCTCCCAGGACCAGGTAACTCCTGGGGCTCAGAAAAGTCACGGGGACAGTGTGAGGGTGCGAACAGGAGAAGGACACATTTCCCTGTGGATACAGTGAAGAGGCTTTAGGATGGCATAGGAGGACCCTCCCATTTCATTAACAACAGATTTTCCAGGACTTACAGAGTTTCTTCCCAATTTTCTGGCATGCTAGAGTTTTAAGAACTAGGCTTCCCTGTCAAACTTAAACCCAGATGTACCTCATGGGTCCCGAAACAAAAGCACTGTTCAAGCTGCACAGGCCTATTTCTGAGTCTTCTAGAAAACTCCATCTTCTCCAATTCTCAGCATTAGCAAAAGAGTCTCAGGCCCTGTGCTGTTTGTGGGATCCAACAGACAAGACGATTTCTTCCCAAAGGTGTTAAATGCTGTCATCCAATGTGAGGATCAGCTCAGGGATCACCCACTCCTGGAAGCTGCCTGTACTTGCCTCAGTTATGTCAACTTGATTATCAGTTTGTCACTCAGGTGACAGATAACATCTTACTGTTGGGGGAGGGTTTGCATATCTGAAGGAAAGGATGTGGCCCCACTGCCCATCCCAGAGCAGGCTGCTGCCTCTCAGAAGCTCTCACAGGCCATGCGCCCAAGGGTGTCACCCAGCTAAGGTGACCTAGCAGGCTGTTTTTATATAATTCTGTTTTAGAGAACATTTCATCCCTAGATTGTCTCTATTGCTCCAGAATCAAATTTATTTTTGGTTATAGTGTTTGAATGAGAAGAACTTAATGTAGCTCCAGTTAAGATATCTACAGGGATTTTTCCCTGGGCTTGGATAGATTTTCATAGATTTCATATGGAAGAATACAAACCCAGACATTGCCCTTCCTCTCCAGAACATATCAGTCAAAGGAAAACAGTGAAATGGAACTTAACTTACCAGGTACCAAAGCATACCATCAAGTCACTATAATCAGGTCAATATGCCACTGGGATAGGTATAAGACAGCAGTAGAACAGAATATGCAAAATGATCTGAGGATATATGTGCAGTTAGTATGTAATGAAAGTCAAGATTCACCAGTGTGGGAAAGCAGCTGGGTTGGTTACTAAAATAGTGCAGGAACAAAGGGGTATCCTTAGGGCAGAATATAAAAGTTGATCTTTGGGGGCTGAAGGGGAGATGAGGCTGATGAGAAGTCACAGACTGAAGTGTGTCTGGATCCCCCCACACCCTGCCACTGCTGTCTCTGAAGGAGGTTATCAGCCAAGCAATCTCTAGAAGTTGTAAACAACCCCTGACCCACAGCCAGCAAGGAAATGGGGACCTCAGTCCTAAGCTACAAGGAACTGATTCTGCCAACAATCTGAATGAGTTCATCTCCAGAGACTCCAAGGGAACAGATCCCTGGCCTACGATGAACCCTGGACAGAGAATTCGCTGAGCAAAGCTGTGCCCAGACTTCTGGCCCACAGAAACTAAATAGGTGTTGTTTTATGCTGCTTGATCTGTGGTCATTTGTTGTGGCAGAAATAAAAAACTAATACAATGAGTTTGAGAAGACTAACACTGAAGGGACATCTGAGCAGAGATGCCTTAAAAGATATTTATTGACCTTCAACCGTTTTGGAATGAACATTGCCTCCTAGAGCACTTGCTTTCCCAGGGGTTTATCTGCTGGGAAGACTTGGAGTCCTTCAAGGAGTGAGTGAAGGCATCCCTTCCCTTGATCAGTGCCAAGACAGAGGGACACTAATGCATCCTAACGGTCTCAGCACTTTCTCATGACAAATATATGGTATGTTCTTGAATTACAGTTTATCTTCTACAGTTGATGTATACATGTCCAGGAAGGAAGTTTGGCTTCCAGCTAAATTTAGAAAGCAGGCCTTGGGAATATTCCTGGAGATCTTCTGGAGTACCCAGATGCAAGGAACCTTTGTTAGAGCTCTTTCTTTCCATGTCCATCACCTGTCTTTGCCCACCCCCCATATTCTCAATCACTTCATGAATTATTGAGTTGGGGTCAAAAGAAGAATAAGAATCTTGTATTTCATGGGTGGCTGAGCCCTTCTCACTGCTTACCAGCTCTAGGACCTGTAGCCCCCTGGTATGATGCCTATTCGTCCTTCACCATAATCATGCATTGGTTCATGCCTGGACCTTTGGGGAGGCTGTTGAATGTTAAGTCTGCACCTACCCAATCTTTGACTTTTTGATAACATACAGGCAAAATATTCTTAAAGATGGCTATTCTCATCCATATAATACTGAGTTCTGTTGGCTTTATTTTTTAAACTTAATTCTTATAACTCTTAGGGTACCCAAGCAATATATGTTCACTGTAACATTGAAATATCATAATTTAAAAAAATGGAAATCCACCCTTCCTCTCTCCCCCACTCTTTTCCTATTTGTAATCTTACATCATTAACACAAATTAAAAATTATTTGAATATCCTCCCAGACATACACATGGTAATACACACATATGCACACCCAGAAATTTTTACTGGTTGTACTACAATGTTATCAGGTCATTTTGTTTAGCAGTTTTTTCTCCCTAACGTGTCATGAAACAAGTTTGAAAATCCACATACAGACAGCTTTCATGAAAGAAAAACTGATCTTTATTATATGCCAGTTATAGAATAAACTCCAGATGATCAAAGATTCAATTTTTTTAAATTCTTAAGTATATAAATAAAACCAGTTAAAAAATCTTACAGGAGAACCCATAAGATTATGGTTTTCAGAGAGTCTAGGGTTTTAGAAGCTTTCTAAAGTAGGACTGAATGCTACAAAGCTATAAGGAAGTACAACAACACTACATACAAATAGAAACACAAACAACAGATCATACAGTATTTCATATAAAATTGATGAATTTGAAAAAACATCTGGACCATGAATGGCAAAGGGTTACCTATCATACATAAAACTCCCATTAACTGACAAGGAAATGTTAAAAAATAAAATTAGAAAAGGGTAAAAGAATAAGAATCAACAATGATCAGAAAATCAAATTCAAATGGACAAAACACCTGTGAAAAAAATTATTCCCTTTGCCAGTAGTCAGGTAAACATGAAGGAACAATGAGATGGTAGCTGACACCCATAGAGTGGGCTACAGTTAATTATGTGTAACCTGCGTGGCTGGCTTGAGACATCATGGAAGCGCTCAGTCACATACTGATGGTGGAAAATGCTGTAGCACAGCTTTTTGGAAAACAATCCAATATTTACTAAAATCATATAACAACTTCAACTAAGAAATTCTAGACCTGGAACTTTATCCCATGAAAATAAAAGCCCCAGTATCTGAAAATAGATGCAACTGTCTGTTTGTAGTGGCAAAAAAGGCAGTTTAATAAAGCACATGCCCTGAGCAGGAGATGACTTCCCTAATACCAAGGCACGCACACCTGACCTGGTTGGTAACAGGGAAGCACCCAGGCAGGGTGCTGCAGAGCCAGAAAATCAAGTCAGATAAAAGTCTACAAAAGGATTCCACTTCTTCAAACAGTGCCAGATATAGAATCATATATATTCATAAATATGTACATGAACGTGTCTACTTATCTGTAG
This sequence comes from Manis javanica, assembly GCF_040802235.1. NCBI lineage: Eukaryota > Metazoa > Chordata > Mammalia > Pholidota > Manidae > Manis > Manis javanica. Next base: position 86,813,222 of record NC_133157.1, read on the forward strand.
GGGATTGGGTTATTACAGATCGAAATTAAAGGACAAACACTAGTAGTAATACGGTGCCCTGGTCGGAAGGATGGCAGCCGTTGCGGGGGAAGGGAGGAGGATGAGGAAGCCAACAGAAGCAAAGACCCTACATTCAAAAGCCTTTCTGTGATGGCACTGGAACATCTTCGTAAAATAATGCATCTGTTTCCATACATACATAAAAATTAAATCAAACATGAACTGAAAAGTATACAGTGTAGGACCTGCAGCTGCCCTTTCAGAGGAGTTGTATTTTAAAACTTAAACAGATCACAGGTCCCTTTTTCTCTTGAACTCACATGCAGACTTTCTTACCATGATGAGAATCTGTGGTTTTTGTTTCTTGGACAAATCAATGATATCCACTCCATTATAATAGAGATTTTCAAAGCAGCCATCAAAGTTTCTATGTGGGAATGCCATTGATTTCCTATGTCCGGGAATCCCTCCAAAACTGATCTTAGAAAAAAATGACATAAATAATATTGTTTAATGACTTTCTGATTATGACTAAAATACCTATGATTATCAGGTATAAATTTGTCTCAAATATTTGTCATTATTCTGCATCATGTTACGTTAATTTCAAATGAAGTTCTAGATGCAGATTTATCAATGTTTTATTTACTACAGACAAATTGTTGAATACTCTTCTTACAATTTGCTACTCACATGGCTCTGTCTTTTTGCTGATGGGGAATACTGCATCTTTATTTCCATGGTAACTCTTGATCTGTGACAATGTGACATATTGTGATAATACTCTACTAAACAAATCTGTCTACTACCCAGGCTTCAGGGTCCTGCTCTTTGTCATGACTCTGATAGCTTAGAATAATATAGCCTCTGATAATCTCATCGAAGGCCAGGCTCTCCAGCTGGTCTCTTCTGCTGAGGCCACTAATACCAAAGAATATTGCAAGTATCTGGTTCTGAGAGATGTGCTGAGTGGCACTGGGAACAACAATTGTTGCATTTTAGTGTAAGTTAGATGTATGTGGGCAACAGGCTACAAATATCACTAGGCCTTTACCGATACCCAAAATAGTACTTTGAGTTGACTGCATTTGGCTCTCTTTTTACTTCAAAAGTCAGGTTGGAATAAATGCTGATTACTTCTCCAGGTAATCCAGTCTTAGGTTGCTAATTCTGTTCAGGATTGCTCTAAAACTCAAAGACATCTCCAAGGCAACTCTTCACAGTCAAACATCAGATACAATAGGGAACTGTTCAAGTGAATCCATTTCAAAATGTTGCTTGTTGTTCTGATGCTCTTTATTGACAGATTCGCTAAAGTTAAGGCCCACTTACTCTCCTGTGAAGACTCACACCTTAAAAGGCTGAAACAGCTAAGAGCACATGTGTGTACCTCCCAGTGTGCAATCATCACCCACAGAAAATATTTCACTAGCATTCTGAATGATTAGGAAAGGGCATTTTCTCTGCACAGTAGTATTTTCTCTAGGAGGTCATATTGCATTTAAATGATAAAATAGGTAATACTGAAAAGTAATTTTCACACCTCATTATCAAGATCCAAGAAGCTGGACTCTCCCGTTGCCTGGAAGTGATGAGTGTGTCTGTCCACGGTGAAGCGGACGTGGGAGCCGAGGACCTCAACGAGCACAGAATGCCAGTGCTGGTCATCCAGCAAGCTGCCCAGGCTGAGGGCCTTGTGGGCACCTGGGGAGGGCAGGTTAGCGCTGCCTGGAAAGGAAAAGTGAACCATTCCATTCCATCTGTATTGTAACTTCTGTGTTGAGGTGTAGCATTTCTCACAAAATGACAATTTCCTGACATCCTTTAATCCCAACAACTGGTCAGTTGGTTTTCTTCTAATCTTACACACGACCTTCTTTTGTTCTTGAGTAATTTCTTTTTTTGTAAGTAATTTCTTGAATATTTTGTTTATTATTTCTCATTGTGTTTTCATTTTTCTTGAAAATATTGTCCTCCCAGGACCTCAAAAATTTACAATGGCCCATTCTTGTCTTTACAGTCTTATCAGATTATTCACTGAACAATTATCAAGCTGCAAAACTTTTTACATAAAAGCATATTCAAGATACATACACGATATGCCCTTAGCATACCTCACCTGCAGGCTGATCACGTTTCTATTTGCCAAAATAGTTGCAGTTTACACCTGTAGCCCAAGAGTAATTACTTATAGGGCCTCCTTTCTTTCTGGAATGTGTTCTGCTGTCAGGTTAAATTAACTACTAAACTATGAAAAAATTAAGTGTAAAAAGGTACTTTCATCTACATAATCATATTTTCAAAAACACTGCTTTGTAGTTTTTACCTGAATTAAGGAGTAGGGTGAGTTTTCCTTTAACTAATTCCAGGGTAATGCATTTCCCATTTTGTCCTCCTCTGTGGAATAGAATTCCATCATTCTGCCCAGTTTTAAATTTCAAAGAAATAACATCTTTTGTTGGACTCATGGGCTTCTGATTAAATATGTACAGCAAGGAACTTTTTCCATCAAAATTAACCATCTCAGATCCTACAGTGGAAGACATTGAAAAGTAATCTAAGTATATTTTTGTTAGTGCCTTGAAATATGTAAATGGACACACACACATACATACACCATTTATCTATGGCTTGTTTAACAAAGGTGAAATATGTTACCACCCATTTTCTCTTGATACCAGTAGTTAATACACCTAGACTCCACTCTGCCTCTTCTGACATTTTCCCCAAAACCTATCATCTAGAAATATTTTTGTTGACTAATTCCAATTGGTCTCATCTTTGTATTGGTTTCTTCTCATCCTGTAGAAACTGAAAAGCAGGAAAGAAGTTGAAATCCTCCCCTGAATAGAATCTCCTTGCATAGTGTATGATCATTCAACATTACTGTTTTTCTGAAAGATTCTAATAGTGTCTACACACTTAAGAGGTAAAATGTCAGTGTCACTTGATGTAAATGGCTTAATTGCTAGTCAATCAGTGGTTTTTTACTTTGAACAATTCTCACACGAGCTATCACTTTTATGTACTTTTGCTGGTCATGACACACACATACACAGACTAGATTTACTAAATACTACTTTAGTATTTAAACTAATATTAAATTATACATATAATATATAAACTAATATAATAATTAAACTAACAAACTAGTATTTACTAAATACTACTTTAAACTTGTCTTCAGTATGTTTCTCTGCATTCTGGCTCCGTGACATCACGGAAGGGCACACCTGTGCCCTCAGGAGGTGATGAGGGGTGTCTGCTGTCATGTGTCATTACTATGGTGTTGCCGTTTTCTCTCAACTTCACAACAGTGGCTTATCTTTCCAACTATCAAGGTCACTTGCATTCAGTTTATACTAAAAAGCAATACTTTATCATTAGTATAAAAAGAACATCAATCAAACCAATTGAATGCAAAACAAGAGATACACAAAGGAATTCTTATTCCCAGAAAAATCTCATATTTTTCATATTTTACAAGTAAAAAGACATTATTGTCCCTTAAAAATACATTTATGTAATAAATGAAGATGCAATAAAAAAGCCAATAAAATATGAAGCTGGTGTCTGGAAAGCCTATGAATGATGTCATGTTGTTTTAAAATTTCTCAAAAGCTGTGGCTAATGTATACTTGGACCTGCATTTCATTCAGATCAACCACAGTATCTACAATTCAAAAGAATTGTGCATTCACAATTCAAAAGAATCACCTATTTTATGCAATTACCTTTTGAAAATTTGGAAGTTTCATTCACACAGTGGAAAATACATAAACACTGTACTCTGTCTAAAAATCATGTAAACAATTATTCTTCGTTGCATAATTAAATAAATGTGTCTGACAAAACACTGTCAAATTCAAATGTTCTTCAGCTTATTAGATGACAATAAACTGATGAAAATTTGATAGTTTATATGCTTTCACATGTTAGTACTATAATTTACCTCCAAGTGTCACTGAAAGGCAATGACACGATGAAAGCTTATTTTTTCAGTTAGCTAATAAGAAATCTTTGTTCCATGAATGATTTTTCCAGGAGTATTCAGCTCAGATACTTTTTCCTCATCTTTCCTGTTGCCACTATTGCTTTGTAATAGTAATATTGATCTTCTAAGGGTGAGAATCTCCTAGAGTGTTTGTTAAACATGGGTTGCAGGGCCCCATATCAGGGCTTCTCTCTGCTAGCCTGGGACAGGACCTGAAAATTTGCATTGCTAACACATCCCCATGTTGATGCTGCTGGTCTGGTGACTGTGCTTTGAAAATTACTGCCTTACAGCACTGAAATTATATTTCCTGGAACATTCCCCTCAAGCAAAACGAAATAGTGACAAATTTATCAGGTGATAGAAACGTAAAATAATGGTTTTAAAACTCCTTTGTCCTAAGGTTTTGACTTTCTAATGTGATCCCTAATACTTGCACATAGCACAAATAACCATGTTAATCATCCAATTATATCTGAAGCAGATTCAATATATATTTTGACAGATTTTAAGTCTCTAAGGCGACTGAGTTATAATACAGGTATGTAGCCGACTGAGTATAACAAAACCACTTAAAAATAATGTATCTTGCAACAGACCTATTATGTTAACCCAAATCTTAAAAGGTAATCAACAAGCTCAACTTAGGAGTTAAAAGATAGATAAAATTTGAGAATTGATTTTAGATCTGGACTGTCAGTTCCTCCTTCACTTCATGTGAAGTTATCCACATCACTCTGCAGCCTGTTACTGTATATTCCTATGAGCTGATTTTTAAAGGTTTATTAAAAATAAGCATGAAAACAAAGAATAGGCAGAGAGCACACGTGCCTGGAACACCTGAAATATTTGCTGGCTGGCCCTTTACAGAAGGCTGCCACCGCACCCTGCAGAACCTGGTTCTGGTGACCATGCCCGGTTCCTGACCGCTCACAGTGGCCATGATAAGAACCTGCTCATGACCAGACACCCTATGATCCTTCTTTGGCTTAAGAATCAAAAATCCTATTTAAATAGGAAACTACAAATTTAATTATTTCTGTTGACCTATTGCATAATTCAATACACTTCATTTGTGGCTGTTCTTGAATACTTTATAAGGTAAAGAATAGGTCAGTGTTTTAGCTCCTGGCTATATATTTCTATGTATAATATAAAAGAATGGTTTTTACATAGACAGTCTTCAGCAGCTTCACTTTTTGCTTCAGCAAGGATGTTGCTTTAGTGTATAAAGTTTACTTATTATAAGACCAATTTTTTCCATCCTGACCTAATTTCCATTCATTCCCCACATATAGCTCATTTCATTTCATACTGATAAAGCACTTGCCAGGTGTCACACACACTGCTGGATTCTGGGATGAACCGCAACAGTGCAGACATGGCCTGGCATCCGGTGGGGCTGACTTTCCTTTCCTCACTTCTCACTTCTATGTGAAAGGACTAATTTCACCAGGAACATCCTGAAGACTTACTGAGGATATTGCTAAGGGAACTACAGTGACAAGGAGAGAGCTTACAGCTCAGGATGGAGGACGTAAGAAAAGGAAGGGTTCTTGTCTGATAAAAATGTTTGGAAAATGGAATGGAAAGACTCAAGGGCATCTAGACATCATACCAATCACACGACAAAATTCCCCATAAAATTTACAAAGTGGTATCAGAAAGTAGTCAACATGGTTAAACCAATGGACTGCACTGTTTATCAAGAAGCCCATGGAAGCCCACACAATAAATAAGAATGTATTATCACAAAAGAATATTTATAACAGGAATATTTAGATTTGAAACTCAATTACAGGCCTTATCAAAGAGAATCCATTTATAAAATGTCATTTACGTGCAAATCTTCATGAATCAACCTGAATATTTGAAAACGAATTGGCAAGTCAGTAAGTATAAAATAACTAAAAAAGATTAGCACTAAACACTCAAAAACAATTTGTAAAGGCAACAGATTTTTTTAAAAAGGAAAGTTTAAACAAAAACATCATACTTTGGGATAGAGAGTATTTAGTTCAGTAAGTCAGCTCTCTGAGTGTGGATGGGAGACAGCCCCTCACAGTCCCACTGGAGTGTCATCTCCACTGCACAGGGGCTTCTTGGCTCTGGTGCCACTGATGGCAGAGTGACCTGGAGAAGCCAACTTTGAAGTCACTGCTCACTGCTCATGCTAAGGGGACCCTGTGTCCATCAGTCCATTAACAAGGTTTTTGCCACTGGACTATGTTAAGAGCAAATAAAATTTTATATGTCCATAATTAATATAAATAATCTACTATGTTTTTGAATGAAAATACCAAAATAATGCATTAAATTACAACTAGCATCACACTCAGCTTTCACAAGGAGTCTTCATGAAAAAGGGCCTCATATGTAATTCAACTCTTTAAATAAACACTTGGAACAGAGATCACAGAGTATGCATTAAAATAGGAAACAATAGTTTCCACTATTGTAAGAGCATAGGAACTACATTCCAAAGAGAGTAAGAGGAAATGTGATAAGTAGCTGAGAGTAGGAAGTGTTATTCCAATTTTATGTGATTTTTAACTTGTAATCATTAGTTTTATTAACTGAGGTTATATTTTGATGATTACATCCCTAACAATACTATAAAAGAAGGCCCCACACATACTGGCCAGTTAGGAAGAGGAACCCATTTAACCAGTGGTGAGACTAAATTTGTGTTAAGACAGATTTACAGCTTCTGGATCTGGTCCCCCCCATACACAACTGTTCATAACAACATAGAGCAGCAGCTCAGAGTAAGGACTGTAGAGACAGAGTCAAGAGGTTGGTAAGAACAAAGCACCTGGAGCTCACAGGCAGCAGAGGGGGAGGAGAAAGGTGAATGGGAGACAACCACTGATCTGCAGCACACCCGTAACTGAGCACTCGGCCAGGTACTTATCAGCGCATGCAAGTAAGGATGCTCCTTGGGACTGGGAAAGGTCCATCTGAAAGTACAAAGGGGAAAGAAACAGTGCTGGCATGCACATGGCATTGACAATAGCATCCATTCTTATCATCCCGGCTGGGAACCTCATAATTCACTGTCACTGGCTAGAGTGCCCAGAAGGGTCTCATTCAGTAATGACCTAATTAGCCCCAGACTAAATACTGCTCTAGTCTGGACTAACAAATTTTAAAAGCAAGATTAAAAAAGACCAGATTCCTTCAGTTCAATGTGTTCTTGAACAAACCTCAAGAATTTAAGATGCAAAAATATCCAGCATCCAACAAGGTAAAAATCAAAATGTCTGGCATCTAACAAAATATTTCCAGACATCCAAGGAAGATGGAAAGTATGACCCACAATGAGAAAAAAAAGCAATAAAAACTTACACAGAACTGACACAGATGTTATCATTAGCAAAGAAAGATATTAAGGTAGTTATTATGACTGTCATCCATATGCTCAAAAAAATCAAGGAGATACACAAAAGATAGTAAAAATAAAAGTGAAACATACAATGTCTGAGAAGAAAAATACACTGAATGGGATTACTGGCAGATTAAGCACTAGAGAAGAAGAGATTCGTGAATTTAAAGACATAGCAATAGAAATACTCTAAAATGAGATGAGGAAAAAACAGTAATTTAAGAAAATAAACAGGACATCAGTGAGGTGTGTGACAGAACAGAATCAAACAGCTTAACACACTTTCACTGATATATGGTGATTGAGTTCCTTAACGAGAAGAGATGGGAGAGAGACAGGGACCATGGGTTTAGACAGAGTAGGGTGAGGGCCCCCTAGAAAAAGCAAGACAAGATAACTGTAGTCAGAGCAATGCAAAAATATGCAAGGAAAACCTCTGCCAAAACTCCGGGTCAAACATGAAGCTCTAGAGTCACACTCTTCAGTGAGATCAGTTAATACTCTCCAGATAAAAGAAAGTAGCCCATGTTTTTATTAGGCTAATCATTTGTAATTATGTATAAGATTCACTTTAGCATGCTAAAAGGCCAGGTCTATGTGCTGTTTTTCCTCCTTCAGACCTAATCAGGTGATTTGCTAACTAGGCAATTAATAATGGTCAGCAAGCCCAGCCATAAACAACATAGTAAAAGCAAGAAAAGATTCCATCTTTGATTGCCTTTTAAACTCTTTAGCAAACAGACAATAACAGCCCATCTTGAGGACAGGGCAGGTAGTTTTGATTGATGATTGATATGCTCCCAGACCAAAAAGCTGCCTTTCTGGGAAAGAAATCTGCAGTAAACTTATGTTAATTTTGCAGAATTATCTGGAAGACTGGTGAGAAAAGAGACTTAATGTCTCCTCAAGGATGAACCTTCTAGGACCACTTAACAGGCCACACCCCTAGCCCTTTATCACATTATCAAACCCCTAGACAGTGCACGACCATGGACTCTCTTGTCCCCTCTTGACATGAGCCAGGAACTCTGTCCTCTCACTTTATCTCTAAATAAAAGCATCTCTCTTGCTCTCCTACCTTGAGTGTTTGCGAAGTTCATTCTTCAACTCCATGAATAAGAACCCCAGCATCAGGGGTGCTTAGGAAAAATATTTGAAGAAACAATGGCTGAAACTTTCCAAATGATGAAAACTGTTACCCCATCAACCCAAATAGCCCACTTATCTACAAACACAAGAAAGAGAATAAAGAAAACCCAAGCACATCAGAAACAAACTGTTTAAAATCTTAAAAACATCAAGAGGGGAACAGACATGTCACTCTCAGATATGTAGATATAGATGGCTGCAGCTTTCTCACTGGAAGGAGGCAGGTGAGGAAACATCAGAGCAGCATCTTGAAAGAGTTGAATGAAAAAATGTGACCCTAGAATTCTATACTGAGTGAATGTAACTTTCAAAACTGAAGGTAGAATAAAAACTTTTCAGACATACAAAAGCTGAAAGAAGTCCTCATCAGATCTGCACACCAAGAAATGTTAGAGGAAGTCTTTGAGGTAGAATGAAAATGATACATGGAAATATGAGTCAATACAAAGAAAGGAAAAATACAAAGGAAGTAAACTCCAGAATTTACATGGAGATATATATAATTTAAATGTCCTTAAAAATAATCAAGGGGGTAAAGGGTAAGACATCTAAAAGTGGCTGAGTAGAAAGCCTGGCAAATCCTCTCTCCCAAAAAGAATGTAAAACTGGGAAAAAATTATCAAGAATAGCAATTGAAGGACATTAAAAACTGACCACAAACAAACAATAAATCTAGGTGCATTTATTCAAATCTAGAAACCCATTCCCAAATGCAGCCATTTCCCCACCCTATGGAGCCTCCTTCCCACCTGTGGGACAGAAGTTGTGCCTAAGTCCTCTTTCTCAGCAGGGTGCCTCCCAGGGGGTAGCTCTGTAAACTTATATTCAATACTCTTTCTAATCGGGTTTGCCTATTTCCTACTTTGTCTACAACTGGAGAGGATAATGCAAATGAGCATTCTCTCCTAGGACTAAAGACCATCATTAATTTCCAGTGTTTTTCTTTGCCAAGGTGACCATGTCCACTTTCAGTCCACGTTCTTCTATCCCTATGATGTACTTTCTAAATTGAAATCTACCTAGAATAGGACCAGGAAGGAACAGGAAGTTCTGTATCTAGACTCTTCCTTCAATAATCTTAAATGTCTCTAAATATGTGTCCATTATTATTATAGAATGTTAACAGCAGGTTTATAAATGACACATGTTGAAGTAGTTAAATAAAACCTGCATGTTTTTCACTACAACAGTCACTGCTTTTTAAAACAAACCGGTTTTTTAAACCATCCTATTAAACATTCTCTTCCCTTCTCCTCTTCCCTCTGTAGCCATTTTATTTTCAATGCCTGATTTGACAAAGTCCTGGCATGCCGCATGGATAGCTGGTAGACTCTCATGGGCTCTATATTTGGGCCTATCTATCTGTTCCTTTCTTTCTCCCTTCTCTTTCTCCCTTCCCTCCCTGCCTTCCTTCCACCTTCCTTCCTTCCTTCCCTCTCTTATTTGAACAATAAAACACACTAATAAACATAAAATTACATGACAATACTGGGGCTACTACAACACAGTATGATGGGCACAGTGTAAGGCACCAGGGGAACACCGGAGCATGTCAGGGAGGCAATGCAGATTGCAGAAAAGAAGGGACAGAAAATGAGTAACAATCTCACTAAATAAATGAAGGCAGAGCTGGGGACAGTGCCAGTACTGGGCATCTGGGGCTTTAAGACCTGCATGGAGGATGTCCACTTAGAACTGGTCAGACAATAGGCACATGTTACTAAAAACTTAAGAAAGTGGGGGGAAAAAAACCTAGAGAGACTTTAATTCAAGTGTAGTATGAAGCCCAGAACAAGTTTGTAGGGAATGCAGACACCAGACAGGCAGCATTGCTGGAGAGAGGTGAGGGAGGTGTGCCCACACCTTGCCTATGGTGTGCAAGCCCCCACACTCCATCTCACTTTGGAAATGGGGGAAGGGGCTTTTCAGGTGGAGAAACTGTATACACCAAGCCAGGAAGCAATGCAAAGGCACCATGTTTACAGGAATAGTATTGCTGTAAATGGGATATAAAAAAACAAAACTGAAAAGAGAAGTTGCATGTGAAAGACATTATGTACCAAGATAAACAATTTGTACATTTTCTCAATATCAACACAGCAGTGGAAATGCAAATGAAAAAAATAATTATCACTTTTGGCTATAAACCGTATCATATTAAATTACTGTCAAAAACAATAATGCAAAACTCTATGCCTGAACAATTACTCTTATTAGTAATAAAAATGCAGAGACACTACTATGAAGGAATGTACTTTGTATTGTTTATTAGTTAGTGGTGATTATTATCTTCTGCATTTTTATGCTAGGAGCCCTGTGTGCCTAACCGTTCATGTTTGTTGAATTCTGGATGCCTGCAGGACCCATGACAGCTGTGCAGGTAACTGGCCCTTCCGGGGATCCAGCACATGGCTTTGATCTTCCTGGTACCGACCTCTAGCCCAAAAAACTGGAGTAATATCTCCTCAAGAACATCAAGCTAATCGCAAATCCCCATCAAAGAGCATATTGTGCTTTGAAGTCAGTAAACCTTAAGTTGTTTCCAGAGAAATGGGAGAAGGAGAAGCTAATTTCATAGCATCAAAGAGAAACTAAGTATCAGGCATCTAGCTGTTACAGCAGTGAGCACATTCATCCATCCCAGAAACAAGAGGACGGAAGGACATGACCACTGGAAAAAGGGAGACAAGGTTGAGATCAATGCTAAAAGTTCCATGGATTTATCAACACTAGAGAGCAGAGGCAGGGTTAGGAAACAGAGTGAAAATAGGAAGTGGGACAAAGCCTAGGCAGAAGGACACCCTGGAATCTGGGATGGGACTGTTTGGGTGTGCCTCGCCTCCAGAACCTCTCACTACGTGTGGAGTGACCAAAGTGAAAATTATAGTACTGCTATTCAGCATCTCCCTGCACCCCCAGTGCCCATGCCCCTTCCCCCTGGCCTGCTCCCCACCCTCGCCAAAAGAAGCCTAAGTTCTGCTTCCACAGTGAACGCAGTCATTTCCTGGTATGAGCACCACCCACCCCACTCCGCACCCCTTCACTTTGGAAGTGACTGCTGGACAGGTTCCTTTTCCAATACAACAGATGGGTCCAGAACTGATGACTCCACTCCTCGTGCCCCATATTCAAGTTACAGTATTTTACATTTGTTTTGTATAATTTTTTGACTTCTTATAAAATGCTAACAAAGAAATGAGTAATTTTAGACGTGCCCCCCACATCCAATACCTAACATAGTTCTCCACTAAGGGCAAGTCTCTGATAAATTCTTACATGACAAGTAAGGACTAAAGAAATAACTTTCTGATAGTACAGTAGTTGTAAGAACCAAGTTTGGGAAAACAGATAACTTTTAAATCCTAGGTCCAGTATGTAATGGCTCCCGCACAAGTCTTAGTTTCTCCAACGTTCAGTTTCTTCCTCCTCTGAGGCAACGAAGTTACTACTATACCGAATTCAGCTGGTTGGTGGACGCTGAATGAGAGAATGTCTGCAGGAGGTAAATACTCTGTATTTACACAGGAAATATTCTGTAGATGGTAGATCTCATTGTTATACTTTTCTGAGAAGCAGAAGCTCTGATCAAGTACAGAGTGAGGTGTGACCAAAACCCAGCCTCACAAGATGTTCCCATCCAACTTACTATTTGGGTTATTCTCCAGTTCTCTAAGGGATTATCTTTAAAAAATTTTTTTTTTACTTTTGTACTAATTTGAGAAATACTACTATATTCAAAATGGTAAGTGTGGAGTTGATTCCCCCGCTTATTTCCCTGAACACTTTTACGCTTGGCTTGACATTCCCGCTGGCTGCCGGCTCTGCCTATGAGTACCGTCCCTGGAGAAAAGGGGGAAGACAAAATACATACACGATGTTCAAAAGGTGCCGCAGGGATGCAGGTAGAGCAAAGTGGAGGGAGAAGTGAGTCCTGGGGCTTGGGGGTCATGGGGTATCTGTAATCACCTGTGTCCCACAGGCGGGTTATCTGTGTCAGAAACAAACGTATCACAGTAATTCACTGCTGTTGATCTGAATTCGGCTAGCTCTATGAAGTGCCCACGGTAAGGCAGGTTCTATGCCAATTTCTGAGAATGTAGGCTCTGTTGGGGTAGATCAAGCTCTGAATCAGATTACAAAGTAACTAAGGACAGTGTTATTAGGGCTTCCAAAAAAGCCAGTTCTCCATGCATAGAGAGTTAAAAGGCGGCCAAAGACAAGTTCAGTTTTCAATTTGGCATTTAGAACATGTCACTGGTTTCAATCAGGGAATAAACATCCTTACTGTAAGCGCATCCATACACTTCAATCCGCATCCCAATCCTGCCTTTAGGGTTCCAGGCTAAGGGGAGGAAGCGCAGGAACCTGGCTTCAAAGGGAGGTTGGAGTCTGTAGTGCACCACACTGTCTGCGTTTGTGTTTCCTGGAAAACTCTGTAAGAAAATGGAGAAGAAACTCTGTTAATGTTTAAGAGGGACATCAAACCTCTCTTCAGTGCCTGGATTTGTCACCACTGTCTAAACTGTTCTTATTTGCAGGGCAGTTTAAATTTCAATGGCACCATTAAGCCAGCTATAAACCTGCTACCCTAGAAGGCTTGCTTTTAGAAAATTGCTCAACCCCTAAACCATTCCCCTCATCTCCAAGCAGTTATGACACTCACACACAACTGCACATCAGAGCAAAGAAGCACAACAGTAACTTGCAGAATGTGAATTAAAAACCCCAGATCCTGCAATTTGAGAGTTAGAAGTGACCTGGACAGTGTTCTAGTTCAAAACCCTTAACTTATAAATGCAAAACCAAGTCTAAGAAAATTAAAATATTCTGTGGAGGAAGAATAGCTATTATCCAGCATGACCATGACTCTGCCCTTTGGTTTGGATTTCCATCTCATTGCTGTTAGGTGGCCTCAAGTCAACAGCATTTAGGGGACACGCCAATACCATCAGCCACAGGCTTCTGCCTTCATGCTAGGAGAGGCTTGCATGGGAGAAAATGAAGTCCTTAGAAGGAATATGTGGCTTTCTCCTGGTGTTCTCTTTAATGCAGATATCAGCCTACAAGGAAGCCATCAAAAGGGATGACATTGCTGTTAATACACATGTTGATCATAAATATGTTACTAATAATTTAACCAATTCTTTAAGAAGATAAGACTTACATATGCACGAGAATATTAACAAAACACAGCACAAACTCCAACACACAGCATGTTCCTGTACAGCCTCTACACCCTATCCTGGCAAGCCAATCTTTTAACATGTATACTGAAGTATTCTATACTTTTATGTGAAAAGATGGGAGGCTTACAGATGATAGGAATTTGGCTACCCCCTATTAGCAAGGCCACTGCCCTTTCACCATATTGTCTTTGAGACAGGGACTGTGGGTTTAGACAGAGTAGGGTCCATATTAAACAACTAAGCAAAGTCAGAGTCACATTAATTCTCTAAAGTAATATAAACATTCTACTCTGAGATTAATTAAAACTAAAAATCCAGGAGTAACTTGGCCTGAAATATCTGAATATCCCTCAGATAAGAAAACACCTCAGCATAGCCCATGTCTTCATTGTGTCAATTAAATCAGGCTATTTTAAGATTTACTTTAGCCTGCTAAAAGTTGCCCAGCTTAATTTTCTTTAACTTTACCCAGATGCTGCTTTTCTTCCTCTACCCCTAAATCAAATAATTTGCAACCTAGGCAAATAATAATGGCAAGCAAGCCCAGTCATAAACAACATAGTAAAAACAGGAAGGACTCCATCTTAAAGATAAGACTGCACTTTAAAACCCAAGAAGTCAAAAAGTAAGTTTCTTAACATAACAGACAATAACTCAGTCCACCTTGGGAGCAGGACAGGCAGCCCTGATTGATATGCTACCAGACCAAGAAGCTGCTATTCTGGGAAAGAATCAAAGCAGTAAATTTCTTGTGTTAGGTTAACTTTGCAAAAATAACCCAGAAGATGGATAAGAAACTTAGTGTCTCTTCAAAGATAAGCATTTGGGGACCATTTAGCAGCTCTGCATCCCTAGCCCTTTGTCTCTCAATTGCCTGTAAATCCCCTAGACAACACCCCACCAGACTGTCTTATCCCCTCCTGGCCTGAGCCAAGAGCTCTATCCTCTCACTTTATCTCTAAATAAAAGCCTCTCACTTGCTCTCCTACTTTGAGTGTTTGCGAAGTTCATTCTTCAGCTCCGTGAACAAAAATCACAGCATCATCTTGTCCACCTTTGTAAACATTAACACCCAAGCATCAATATTTAGGAAGTTTTAGGATGGACTGAAAAACCACAACTCATCTGCAGACAATTCCTGTTGTCTCTACTTTCAAAGTCCACCCAAACGCTGGGCTCCTCTCTCTCTCCCCGCAAGCCCTGGAACCTGCTATGGCCTCCTATGGACCAGGATTTTAACCAGCTCTTTCTGCTCTTGAGAATTTTAGACTCACAGGGCCAACCTCTGATTTGGAAACTTTACATTCATTTGTAAAACTGATGTCATTTATTCTTCATCAGTTTTCACAGACGGCCATGCTACACGGAAGCCACAATAACCTAAGGTGTTCCTAACCATTACACATCTGCACAGGGAAGTTGGCCCATCCAGAAACCGAACCAGTTTATGCTATGGGAACAAACAGTAAGGGCCCTCAGCTGTTGTGCATCTTCTTTGAAATTCATCAAATGTTAAAATGAATTAAATTCTATCAAATTTTTTGGAACTCATAAAAACTTCTGCACTCTTTGATATCACCACATTTTATTATCCAGAGGGTCAAAGACATTCACGTAATAGTCTTTCACTTAATTAGGGAAAAAAAGAGCTAGGACTTTGGTGTGCCTACAGGCACTAAGACAAACTCACCTGCCAAGGAGCTGTAACAAACAGCCAGATACAAACATGCAACCCAGGGGCACAGCTCTTCTTAGTTTAATCAAAAACAATGCCTGCTTTTTTAGCTTCCTACAATACTAGGCCAGGCTTAACAAACAAACCAAACCAAACCAAAAAGCCAAATTAATAATCAGGTCTGTAAACCATGATCACCAGGGGGGTCTCTGTTGGTATGAACAGATGGAACTAAGAATATAGAAAACTCAAATGCATGTCTCAGTTGTTGTAATACCTGTTGGCCTAATGAATGAAACACCAACTTGGAGGCACTCAATCATTTCTCTCTTGTTAAATGGAAGAGTAAGATCTGCCCTACTCCACTTTTTATTAACAACTGCAATGCCAAGGTCAGGTGAATCTTCACCGCCTCATGCTCCTGAGGGTAGTCAGACGCATGCACCCCCTGCCTTTGCAGAGCCCCCTGAGGCTCACATGGTGGGGCAGCAATTCCCAGCTCCATCTCTTCCCAGCACAAGGCCTACAGCTCTTTCTGCCCCAAGCTGCAGTTCCTTCAGCTACAAAACCATTCCAGTAAAACCAACTCTAAAGGTTGGATACTGATTTACGGGAGATAATGTCTGACGAGTAATGCAATCACCCACTCCCGCCTGGAGGGCAGCGCTACGTGATGGGGCCACCTGGTGGCCTTGGCTGTTGCTGTTTACTGTCTATGCACTTGGCAGGGGCCACTCACCTGCCCAATTCTGCACTGCTTTTTTCATTCTATCTCAGGTTCCATGTCCAAGACACCTAGATAAACAGTCAAGAGGGGAGTTCCTACAGTCGCCACTTTAATCCCAAACTTGTAATTCAATTTTAAAATGAAGTCAGTATTTATTTGAGTGTAGCTGGCAAAAATCTTACACCTCAGTATGAACTATGTAACCAACTTATTTCTTAGTAAGGATAAATTGTTTTTTCTTATATATCATTACTTCCTTCTGAAGTACTTTGCTTACTAAATGTAAACTCTGAGGACTATTCTTAAGGTATATAATGACAATGCCACAGCTCAAAAGGGATTTCTACTTTTGTTTTAATAGGATTTATATGAAATACTATTTAAGACATATTTCAAGTGAGAATAATTGGTTAATAGTCTGAAAACAGGAGATTCAGAACACACTCTTTGTAACTTACGAGAATCTACATATGATACAAAATACTCATGTTTTTAATTATATTCACATATTGGGATGTACGTATGTGTATGTATACCTATGTGATTACCTTAGTACTGTGTAATTTTAATGAATTGCATATTTTTGTCTTATATAAAACTGTTAACAGTCCCTTTGGATACCAATAAGCTGTACATGTCTTTAAAGACACAGGAATTCAGTGGACTGGGTTTGACACAGAAGGATTGCCACTAGCCTAGCAGTCTTCCATTTGGGGCTTATTACTGAAGTGTTCCCACATATTTTTACTAAGCTAGTGTTTCTTTGTTGTAAATGGGATCTAATCTATTATGTGGATTATATAATTTTGCTTTGGTGTTTCTCAAATAGACATGAACACACAGGCAAGCAAACCAGCTGGAATGACCACTCGCCTTGTTCTAACAGGTGAGAAAATGGGGATCCCAGAGGAAGGGAAGACAGACTCCTGCCCCACTCCCCCTCCTCCCCAGAAAAGCCGTCACACAGCCTTAGCAATTCCTCAGCAGCTCTCCTGCCAGTTCAGAGCCTCAGCAGTGGGCAGAGTAGTCGTACTCAGAGTGGGACCTGTAACACCAGCCTCATCCAAATGCTTTTCCATCTCTTGTTATACGTGTGACCTCGGCAAAGCCACCATTTTCATGGGTAAAGAAGGAACAAGAATAGCTATCTTGCAATTCTGATGAGTTATAATTTTATAGGCTTATAATCTATTTTCTTTACTTTAAAAACTTCGCATTAAAAAAAAGCCAATGAAACCCTCCCCACTGATCACAAGAACCACTTTAACATGGACTCATCATTCAATAACTTTAAAGGCATCATAATTGAATGTTTTATCTGGCATTAATAAAAAACATCATTTGACAAAGTTTTCACTTTCCAAAAGTATGCTCTTCAGCTACATGGAGAAGTGACTGTGATCTATGGCTGGGGCTTATCACAGACTACAAATGTATCTCCCACCAAATGATTTATGTAGGATTGATAGCAACACTGAGAAGCTGCCATTCTCCATTTAGTTTCCTCAGGAGTCACATCAATGGGATCTAAACAAGAGAAAGGCTCCCTCATGAAGCTCATGGTCCTGGTGATGTCACAGTTCTGTGTAGCACAGAGAAGGCAAGTAGTGACTCTGTGGCATCTTACTACACTCATGGACGGTGACTTCAACAGGGTGGGGGGGACTTGATAATATGGGTGAATGTAGTAACCACAATGTCTTTCATGTGAAACCTCCATAAGAGTGTATATCGATGATACCTTAGTAAAAAAAAAACTCTGTGTTGCAGTGAACAAATGACCTTCAAGATGCCTGTCATGGATTTGATAATTTAGGTTTGAAATATCTGTATCTTTGAGACTTTTATATCAATCCCTATGTCAAAATATGAGTGGTACTCCTTATAGAAATGGGTCTCAATTATTTTAAAAGTAAGTATTAAGTCTCTAGTATGTGCTCCTATGAAATCAGAGCTTTGTAATTTGAGTACACTATTATGTTTTAAGGTTACTAAGGTAAGAGGTAGGAAGTCTTGAGATTGAGGGGGTGCACAGGCATCCCGAAGTTCTAGTTCTGGCCCTTTTAATTGCTGGACCCTGATAATCTTAGACAAGGCAGTCACCTCCCCAAGGCTCAGCTTCTTCACCTGTAATATGGGAAAAACAGTAATTATTCTTACTACTAAAAATAACAATACTTTACACCTGTTATTTCCAAAGGCTCAAAGCTCATGTATACTTTGAAAGAGTATACTGAAAGTATTTCCTATAATTAGACCATGTAAAAATGGACCTCAGTTGCTTTAAAGCAAATATTTATTATATTTTTAATATTTTATTGAGCTGTAAAATACTATAACATTTATATGCAGATAAAACAAGGGAAAATCCTTTTTTTACTTCAGTTTTATTGAGCAACCTGGAAATTCAGAACATGGATTGGGGTGCCAAATGTATGACCTAGAATGAGTCACTCACCCTTGAGATTTGCTCATCCAGACCAGGGCACTTGATATGAAGTGAACTCTAAAGTTTATTTCAATGTGTTCTAGAAAGAGAAATAATAATCTCTTTTCTTGATTTATTAAAACAAACACAGGCCTGTCGTGCACTTAAAAGGTTTGATTTCCAGGCATTTACGTAACATATTCTGCCATGAAAACCTCAAGTTGTAGTCAACGTGTTGGAAAAAGTATGAACTTAGTATTTCCTGGTATTATTTATGGCCTCTTGGTAGAAGCAAGTCACAAAGTTAAACCGGTGGCTGAGCAGCAAGAGACAATCTCCGTATGTCCACCACCTTGTCCTGCAGCAAGTGGGAAGCCGCCCAAGGCTGAGCACAGCCATACACACAGGAAGTCACAGTGTCGGGACTAAGGAAATGTGGACACCCAGAGGGGCCCCAGGGAAGTATGCACAGAGGGAAGATGTGTGAGGACACTGGAGGCAGCCATCTGCAGGCCAAGGAGAGAAGCCTCTGCAGTGACCCAATTCACAAACCTTCGTCTGGGACTTCTAGCCACCAGAACTACTGGAAACTAGATTTGTGCTGTTTAAGCTACTGCATGTGCTCTTTTGTTATGGCAACCCAAGCAAAGCGACACTGAGCACTTGGGCTGGCCTGTGGTGGACTGTCTAATACTTGGATCAGTGGATCCCTTCTGGGTCTCAGGGCCACAAGCCACTAGACTCACAATCGTCTCACCACATTTGGGTGCTATACGAGGGCCAGGTCTGGCATGGCCAGGTCTCCTCTGTCTAAGACTGCCCCAGTACACTCCCAGGGCTAGCTTCCCTGGTGAGCAACACTGCACACATGCAGTCACACATCCTGGCTAGGACATTGGAGTGTGCTGCTGACCCCACTGCAAGAGACTCCTGGTTTCTGCCAGGCTTTCCCCATGCCTCTTCCCTTTTCTGACTGTGTTTGTAACCTTTTGCTGTAATAAATCACAGCCACAAACACAACCCTGAGTTCTCCTTGTCAATCACTGGGTCTGGGGGTGGTCCTGAGGATGCCAACACATGACCCCTCAAGGAGAATCACCAGAGGCAAAGAATCCAGGGCCCAACACAGCCTGGAGAAGTTCCATCAGGACGCAGGTTACCTCCATGAGAACCGTGTAGAACTAGCGCTTAACACCTCATCGCCCAACAGGTGGCCTTTCACCAAGAGGAGGTCTTTTCTGCACTTTCGCACTTCAAGTGACAATCACAAGTTTGTCATTTTTGAGAACATCATTGAGTAAAAGGGTAACGACATGGGGCTTCAAGACTTTGTTCCTTTGGCGAGTTCATTGTTTCTGAGAATGAGATTATTTTGTTTTCAATAAAATATGCAAATAAGCAATTGTGTTCATGTTTTTTCTAACTGTTAGACTTTAGAGACTAGTATAGGTTATGTATGGTAGGACTATTTCTTAAATACACTGAAGTCTAAAGAAAGGATAAACAGGTCAGCATCAAACTCCACACTTCTTGTTTTAAGAAGAAAAATTACTATGTGAGGTCATGGATGTTACTGTGGACGTACTGGGGTGATCATTTTGCAATATATACACACATCAGATCATTATGTTGCACACCTTAAACTTAATCCATGTTTTATCAATTATATCTCAACTGGAAAAAAACAGATCTTTACACTTATATTAGAAGTTTTGAAGAAAATGTCCATTTTTGAATAATTGCTGAGAGAGAGTGAATGCCTCTGAGCAACTAAATGCTTCTGAGATGGTCTGTATGAATTTTTTATTTCCTTCAAGAGGCATGCTGCCCATTTTAATTTGGGGAAAGAAATAGATAATCCTGCAGCAGTGGAATGAAAAATTTTCCATTCAAAATCTTCTTAGATTAGAATATTCAGTTAAACAGAATTTAGCCAAATATGTTAAAAAATATATCAATAATAGCTATTTTTCAACTAATTGGGCATCTAAACCTGTTTTGGTAGTTTTAGTGACAGAATAAAGATATTCTTTTCTTAACATTTGAGTCAGCAATACTGATAAACCAAAATATGTAGGGCCATATGACTCAAACTGTAAGTTCAAAATTACCTCTCCCAAAGAAGAACAAAGCTCAGAATAGGATAAAAGAAATATATTTTTGGAAAGTATGTTAAATAAATATAAAGTCAGTCCTTTGCCACACATAATTCCTATTTCACAGGGAAGATAAAAGACTGTACATGGCCAGAGGAGAGGCAGACTTCTCCCCCCATGGCTTCTCACATTTCTGCACATCTTACAAAGAGAGGGCCAACTGCCCTGTACTCTGGACTATCTATTCAAAGATGATTTTATAGAAAACAGCCTTGTGAGATAATTTTCTTCTTCCAGAGTGAAAGTAGGCATGCTTACTGCACAAAAGACCCAGGTTTCCTAAACTCTTGGAACAGAGCCCTCTGCATGTGCAGGCATCCATCTGGCACTATCCACAGGGCCTCAGGGTGACTTAGGGTCAAGGAGGTGGTGGCAAACATGCTGACTCATGCTGCCAGCTGTGGTGTCTGAGTAACAAGGTGAGAAATAGAGCCTTTGTCTCTGACTGACCCAGGTATATCACGTCTTCTACCAGCATCCAAGAAATTGGCAGGCTAACTTACTGCAAATAAGACAAAAGCTCACACACCTCATAGTTTGAAATGGAAAAGATTAAAGTTTATCTTCCCAAAGACATACTAGAGAGCATGTATGAAAAGGTGTATAACTAAATACTCTAATTCAAGTCTCTATGCAAAAATTTATATATTTTAACATACAATTAAATTTTTTGTTTTTATTGCTGCTTTTTATTGCTATTTTTATGTTTTGCTCTCTTTGTTGTTAGGAATGCATGATTATAAGTAGTTTCCATTTTTAAATGCTATATATTACATTGTTTTTGTCTTAACAGAAAATGGTAAAGAAAAATCTAAATGTGACCTGTGTTCTGCCTGGTCAGAAAACCCCTGTTGACATATAAAAGTAAGCAGGCTTGGTTAGAAAATTCAAATACTACATAAAAGCTTAGAGAATGCAGAAACCATTCTTTCCCCCAACCCCATATTTATCCATTTTTTATGGTTTATTATAATTGCCCGTAATGTCTGCCTTTACTGCTTCCCATCAGTCCTTTCATTTCGTATTTTCTAGTAGGGATCCCCATGATTTTAGACAGAGCAGCCATCAGGTTTCTGGTTTAAAACAGCAGAGCAGCAGTCACACCTCTGCCATGGGATTCTTACCATCATTCACAGTATTCTAGATGAGCTCAGCCAGGTCCTCATTCCTCCTGCCAATGGATGTATGCTGCACCCACAGACTCCAGCCTCTATTGCCTGGAGACACCTTTCCCCTTTTCTCTAGAAGGGAAACAAGGAAGATCTACCCACATGGTCACACTTGATCTTTGGAAGGGAGGATTGGAAGCTTATGTTTGGCTTAACCATTTGGAAGCAGGATCAACTGAAGTCACTTTTGTGAACAGTGCTTACTATTCATTTTTAATTAACATGCGGCATAATAAAAAGAATGCATCTCATAAACTATATATCACATTTGCTCAACTGTGTTTTGCTACATTATATTCTATGTATGCACTTTCAGTCTCCAGAGTTAGTTTTTACAGTAAAATTTCCACCTACATAAAATTTTACCAAATTAGGAGGAAACCTGTATTATGTATAAATTCCAGATGTTTTTAGTTTCAAAATGTTTATCTCAACACCTCAACATCTTTGATGACCTCACTCACTGAATATGCAGATTAAATTAGAACCCTGGGACCTCAGAAGCATAGCGGATGCTGTCACTCCCTGGCCACTTGCTAGTGTCAGGGAGGAAAAGGCTTCCCTCTGCTCTCTTAGATTCAATGCCTGGGGCCTGCAAATAAACTTATGAAAGGCAAACTAACAGGAGAAAGAGTTGGTTCATATAAGTGGGGGCTAACAAAAGAAGGAGCTAGAACCCTAAATGGTTAAAGTTCGAAGCTACAGTCCTAGCTTAGTAGGGAAAGGAGGGGGCAGGAAGGGTTCCCATGGGAAGAAAAAAAAGTTTCTTTAGGAAAGACAAATAGGTTTTTAGGACTACAAACAGGAGATAAAAAATCTGTGATAATGTCTAAATGATCTAGGGAGGCTGAGTGGTCTTTCACTCATGGCTGTCAAACTCCCCAAAGGGGGTTTACGGTAGGTTTACGTTGGTCTCTCCCCTGAGGAGGAGATTCACGGCAGCCTCATTCCTTAGAAGTTAACGCTTTTAGTCAGATAAGGGAAGCTCCTAGAAGGCTTCTTTCTACATCTGTTGATCTCCAGATGTCCTCAGCTCACAATGATCTTCCTGCCAACTCTGGGGTTCCCAGTGGCTCAGACTCTAGGAGCTCCGCCCCATGTGTCCTCACCACTGGCTCCTCCCCTGTCACCCTGTGAGGTACAGGGTGATGGTGCACTGCACAGGTTAGGAAGCTGGCTCAGAGGGGCTGTTACAGCTGGCCCTCTGGTAATGGTTGGCCAGGATCAGAGCAGGATTCTCACCCAGCGCTATTTGACCCCAAAGCCCAGCTCTTAGCCCTTTGAGGTAAGATCATTCAAGAGATCTCAGAATGCATCTTGGTCCAACTCTCTTCATGTTACTTAATAAAACTTGTTTATCTCACTGTCAATCACTAAATGTGGAATGTTGAACAATTTCCTTAGCTCATCTCTGCCCTGGTTTCCTCAACTATATTAAATTAACAGTACTCACTTTAAAAGTGTGCCGTGAGGAGCAGTGCCCCACTCTTAGCAAGTGCTAAGTATCTGCTCTTATTATCACTTACTTTATAGACATCAATGCATCTTATAAAATATTCAAAGACTAGGTATGGACTTAACATGATAGACCCACTCCGTATCAATAAACGTCTAGCTAATAGTTGATTTTTGGCTATTAGAAACCATGTCACGACAAGCATGAACACCCTGGTACACATGGAGTAGAAACACTGCTGTCAGCTGAGGAATTCTGAAATGCAGGCTACTAGGGGTAGCGTTCTCCCTGGAAGTTCTGCACACTGCTAAGTAATCCCATCATACCGGTGTGAGGTACAGTCTTTTTTATGCATCACTGCAAGTCAGTTTTTGAAGGTATTTCACCACAATTCAACAAAAGACCATCCGTCTCCAAAACTTAGTGAAATTTACATTGACTGAAATTTTTGTACTAGCTTTGGAAGTATCCGAGAGAAAAGACTCTAAGAGAGGAGAAAATGTTACAAATTATTCACAAAATAATGCTGGTGGTGCTGTGTGTTCATGGAAGGCTTCTTACAGATGAAGTGCACGCAGCGCTGGGCCGGGAACCTCTTAGATCACCACCACCGTCACGAGGACATGACCAATCCCACCTAGGATGTATGCAAATGACCTGCGTGGTTGAAATGCACAAATGTTCACTGATGTTCTCTGGTCTGTAAAGCAAAGTCTTTGTTATTACTTCTTATCTGGATTACTTCACAGACATTAGACTGAAGTTTTAGAAGAAAAATCCCCTGTTTAGTAGAGCAGATCTTCCCATATCTTATCATAAGGCTTAGCTATAAAAATGTCAGAAATGCAAATAAACAAAATATAAATGTTCCATATAAGTCATTAAAAAAATGTATCTCATTCATGTGAATGCTAAAAAAGCAAGATAGCAGAATTAATGATTAAAGCCTAATATATGATCGATTATAAAACACAGGTCCTCAGAAGATGAACTATAAAAAAGGGCTACACCAACGAACAACATAAACTTCATAATCACTAGGCAAACTATGATGCATGATTTGAAACAAAACACCAGAAATGGCCACTTTCTCTCAAAATGTCTCTTCTATTCTTCCCCATCATGTCTGAGGGGCAACCATGCCACTGAGATGGATTTACTCTGAATCTCAAAAGCTTTTCCATCTGAAGCAGCAGCTTTCTGAAAGGGAGCCCACTTTGTGGTCTCCCGTTAAGTCAGGGTCTCTGGTCATTTACTCACCCAACAGTATTTACCTGCCCACAGTAGTAGGCAAGTGCTGGGCACGGCTCTGCAAGGCCTGACGAGACCGTGCTGCGTTCGTGGGGGAGCTTACATTGTAACTCCCCTATTCTGACCTGAAAGCAACCGATGGGGGTGGAGTGGGACATGCTCATCTCTGAGCCTGTAGAAGGGAAACAACAGAAGACTCCACAGCAGCCTTACTAAACCTCAGGCTGGTCTTTGGACAGAACATAAAACATGGGAAAACAGCATCTTCAGGTACTGGGCTGCGGCCAGCATACCCCTGCCCCTCCTCTCCTCGTGGCCACTCCTCTGCCACCCTGCCACTGTCACAGGACTGCAGCCTCTCCCCCACAACCACCCCGCAGGGTCCATGGCACCCAGAATTGGTACTCCACCAGGCTCTCTGCTGGCCTGACCCGGGCAGGTGTGACTCTGAGAGCAGGGACTCCTGTGCTGACATCCTGTTCTTCACAGGACCCTAAAGTGAGTTTTCTTCCAAAGCAGGATCTCAACAAATCTGTACCATAAGCCTGTGTGATAAGGTTAATCATGCCCTTTTGCAGAGGGAGACTTAGGCTCAGGAAAGCTAAGTTTTCTCCCAAGTTGTGCAGCAAATGGAGCCCGCCTCTAAGAGCTGGCTGTGGTCCCCGTCCTCTAATGACACGCAGTCCAAGGGTCCTGGCTGGGAGGGATGTGCTCAGTGGTTGGAGGTGTCACCTACACACGTCTTGAGGTTCTCCTGCCATTCAAGACTACTGGGTGATTGAAAACTTGGGTAGAAATCCTCAGGAAAAACCTCAAAAGCAGCATTAAGCTTGATGGCTAACCGTCGGTCTAAGCCCATCACTCACGGGGCTGCCGCCTCCTGCCCCCAGGCAGCACACTGAAGGCCCATGACAAGATCTGACCAATCCCCAGGAGTTTCAAGGATAATGGGTGGAGCCAAGATTGTAAACCAGAAGCAGCCAGGGACTTTTTGGGAGAAAGGTGCAGCTTGACTGTTCACAGGCCCACCTGCTGATCCAGTGTGGGGGTTGGAAAGAGATCCTGATCAGCATTTCCATACTGGACTTCCTTCATGAGAGGCCCATCTCCAGGAAACAAACTAACAAAAATGTGGAAAGACTGTGTCAGGCTAAGTGGTTTCTACAGGACTCTCCAAGCTAGTTCTGTGTTCTCACAATTTCTCACTTTTACTGTACAATTGTATCTGCTCAGAGTACATTTCACAGAAAAACCTTAAGTGAGCATTCAAGTGAAGCAATGAAAATGCACTGTAGTGTGATCAAGGGGGTATTTTAATGATTTATAATTACACTTCGAACATATAAAATGCCCTAAATTTCTCAAGTTGGGCTTGTTAGGAGTCAGATAAATTCATGAATAAGTCCAATCACTGTTTTATTACTGTCCTGGACTGTTTTTCTAAAAAAAGCTTATAGGTGCTTTAGACATAGTTTTAAGGAAAATACATTGACTATTCTTTTCATTTTAAATACTAACTTCAAATCTTGAAAATTATTACTCCTGTTCTTGTGCCTTGAATCAGCTTTCAGTTTGTTTTTCTGAGTATGCTATGCCTTGAAAGCCACATAAATGTGGCATGTGTTCTGATACAATACGGATGGCATTTTTGGTTCAATGCCTGTTTCTCCAAGGTTCAATTAAGCACAGAACAATAGCCAACGTCATCTGCGGCTTCTATTCAGGCTCTGCCTGTCCTATCACTGAACCTACCACTTCCCTTCCATTCTCTGTGCCACTGGCAGTTTACAGGCTCCTCGGGGCCTGTGTTCTGGGGCTCCTGGCTTCCAAGCTGGACCCATCAGGAGAGCTCCTGGGCCACAAGAACTGCCCATCGGTCCCACCATGGCCCAGGAGAGAAAGGGGGAGGAAGGCCCCTGAGCAAGCTCAGCACTACTGCCCCTGGGCTCCTCACCCCGGGCAGCACCCTGCTTGGCTCCTGGTTCCCAACTCCCAGGAGGCAGTGATGGATGCCTAGGAACTAGGAGCCTCCTACCCATGCTGGACATACACATAAACTTCGCTAGGCAGTGATGGGTTTGTGGAAAAAATATTATTTTTGAACTGGAAGATCGAATTCAGTGTCCCTGCTCTATCGTGATTCCAATTGTGTGTAAATCTCTTAATCTTTCAATTTCTATTCTTTCTGTGCAAAACAGAGGTGACACTGAGTGCCATGACTACCCACCACCCCGAAGGAGAGGGGAGGACAAGGTGGTGGTATTCTAGAGCCTATGGGGAGCCACAGGGGTTGCACAGCCGACGATTGGTAGGATGAAGGAAGGGAGAGAGAAAACAGTGAAGGAATAAGGACAGCACGGCAAGATGTTCCTTTTAGACAATACTAAATGCACCGTGGAGTCTGAAAAGCACCAGGAGCTGGGTTCCAGAGCCTGGAGCACCGGGAAACCTCAGCAGACTGTAGGCGTTTCATTCCTCATCACCACCAACTAAAGTAATCTCCATCTAGGTTTCAGAGAAGTGAGGGTTGTATATTTTGGAACTATACTGGGCAATATAAGAGTCAAGTTTTGTTTTGTCATTTTGGCAAAGGAAAATAAGGTTGAATAAATGTAAAATTTTAACATGTCTTATTTTCCTGATAACTCAGTATTCCCACCATCAGGCTGTGGACTCCTGGCCAGGTGACAGAGGGCACCAATGTGGTCAGGCTGGCTCCTTCCACAGCGCCTCCCTGACTGTGACCTAGTGACATTCAAACACACCAATGAAATCCCTTCAAGACTTTGTGTTCCACTCTGACCCCCAATAAAGGCACCTGCCAGGGGTCCTCCTCTCTGGGGTCTTTACCTGCTGGGTGGTGCCACTGCCTGGCACCACTCCCATGTGGCATCTGCATGGTGTAGCCTAGCTGTGCCTCCCTCCTTAAGACCTGTGATATAAGAAATCCTTTAATTGCACACACTCTCTGAGCGTAACTTCCACAATGGTATTATAGGGATCCTTAAAGATCCCACATGAGGACTCACTCCCCCATGCACAACACAATGAACCTGGCAGTAAACAGAATGTTAATCACAAATACATGCAGCTTGCGAAAACCAGATGATTTCTTGCCCCGCCTTTGTAGGGTTCTCTGATCCCCAGAATCTAATACATTATGAGAGAGCCCCTATTGTGGACAATGAATAACAGTAGCTCAGTTTTGCTCAGTCCCCACCTTTAATTTCATTCTCACAATTAACCTGTTCTAATGAGCATTAGCCACTAGTTTATGACTCATAAAATCCTACTGTGTAAAATGCACCACAATGAGGAACTTGCACCACTAATTTAGGCAGAAGTCATAATTCTATGTTCATTTAAAATACTAAGTAACTTCTTAAAGCATGAATTAAGAGGTGTCAGGGTTATCAGTTACACACAGGTGTAAATACAACTTAAACTCAGCAGATGCATCTCTCCAATCATTTAGCACTTATAATTTCTTTTGACATTTTGTGCGAAGTGACTATAATTTAACCTATGTAATTTTGGAATGTTTTATGAAATAGTTATACTTCCCACTACTACCTTTTCATTATTATGAAAAGGGTTTGTTCAACGTTTATTTGAGCGTGATTTTTAACTCTCAATTCACTAAATTAGATGGACTCTAAAATGATGATACATCACAGTACCAGCAATTCAGAAGTCATCAATGCAGCTTAAACACTAACCTGCTCAAAGAGGATGTAAGTGCCTCACCATATCACAGTGCCTTACAGGCTGCAGGAACGTGCTTGTGGATACATTAGCCATATGCTTATCTCACCACATCAGTCTTAGAATGAGTGTTGTTTGTGAATTACAAATAATTCTGCAAAAAATTAGCATAGCTGTCCTTGCCTTTACACTTCATCTGGTGATTAGGCAGGAGGAATAATGTGAAATATTTTGTATCAACCCTGCCCACTCTCCCAATAATAAAGCTATGATATGCTCTATACACATTGAATCATTTCTTTTAAGACAGTTATCTTATGAGATGGCAGCAGCTTATACCTGGGAAGGCAGTAAATACTTCACTCTCAACATTTACCTTAGACTACAGGACAGGAAACGCACAGGGACCCACAGTGGAGCTGCACTCTCCAGAATGTACAGGCTGCCCTGCGGGCCTCAGAGAGATTCAGCAGCGATACTGGCTGGTAAGTCAGGTTTGCTCAGCTGATGAGGAGCCCATAGGTTTGGGACTTGAACACAGGAGTTGGAGCCACTGTCACTTCTGGGCAGTGCAGGAGTGAAGACTGCTGTAGAAATGAGCATATGCTGAGGTTACAATACTTCTGTCACTTTCTGGGCAGGTATGGACCTGGTCATTGATAAGGGAGCACTGTCGGTATCCCTTAATTCTTGTGGGGTGTTCAGGCCTGCACTGTTCTATTTCTAGCAACATCCAGAGGGACTAACACCACCCCTTGGTGGAGGTAGCAGAGAGGGGTTTAAGGGGAAGAATCTCAAGTTATACACAGGCAATTGGTTCTCAATAAAAAGGGACAGTGTCCACCTGCAGTTCAAAAGGTCCTTTCAGCCATCACATGATAGACTGGCAGAGTGAAGAATCTTTTCTTCCAGCAGTGACTGGAAGCTATTCACATTTTTGTTTTCATTTTTAATTTGGGAAAAGGCACACAAAAATTTTAGAATACTAAAATATATACATCATCACATTTAGAAATAGATGTGATATTTAAAAAAATGATTTTAAAAATAGAGAGTGATATGACAGAAAAGGAAACCCCAGGCCCCAAAGGAAACATTAAGTAATAAACAGGTAGAAACTAACTAAAATAACATTATGGGAACTGTGGAAATGAATCAGAGATCTGCAGTAACCAAGTGCATGACCAAATCGAGACAATGCCACCTTTTAAAGGGGAGGAGATGTCATGGCATCTTCACTCACGGGGGCAAGTGGTCACCAGATTCCCAGTCCCCTTCTACAAACCAGAGAGCAGGATGCCTGAGAGATTGGTCTCGTGGGACCTAAATCAGAGTTCAGACAGCCTGACATGGCTCATGTCTCAGAACAGGGGCAGCCCAAGAAGCAACAGGTCTGACTTGTGAAAACTGTCCTAAACGTAACTAGACCTATAGACACCTGGAGCAAAAGATTACAGAACACTAAGGTGTAAGAATAAGCCAGGATGAGATCCTTAGGGAAATCAGGACATATAAAAGTACCATGTGAACACAAGAACTGGGAAAAAAGCACACACACAAGCCCAGGGCCAGCACAGGCCTGGAAAGTCCTCAGTGTCACACCAGGCTGATTAGCAAGGGTCTTCCCCTGAGTGCAGCCAGAATACAAGGACTGGGAGAGGTGGTTGTTTTTTAAAATGCCTGATTTTCAACAAAAGACCGTGAGCCATACAAAGAAACAGTAAAAAGTGGCTCATTTAAAGGAAAAGTAGATCTCCAGAAACTTTCCCTGAAGAAATATAGGCTTTGGATTAGAGAAAGACTTCAAAGCAACTATCTTAAATATGCTGAAAAGACTGAAGGAAAATGTGGGCAGTGAACTAAAGGGAATCAAGGAAATATATGAACAATGAGAATATCAACAGAGAACTACAAATTATAAAAAAAGAGTCAAACAGAAATTCTGGTGCTGAAAAAATATAACCGGATTGGAAAATTCACTTGAGGGTTTCAGTAGCAGACAAGAACAAGCAGAAGGAAGAACTAAGAAACCTGAACACAGGTCATTTATGATTATTGAGTCTGAGGAGCAAAAAGGAAAAAAGAATAAAGAAAAATGAACGGAGCCTAAGAGACTTATGTTGGGACAACAAAGATCCACACAGACATTATGTGACACGTGGAAGAGAAATGAGAGGGAAAGAGGGAGGGAAGTCACATGAAGAAATAGAGACCAAAAATTGCACAAATTTCTGGAAAGACATGGGTATATAAAACAAGAAGCTACACAAACACTAACTAGGATAAGCATGAAGAGACCCACAGCAAGAGAAAAGTGACTCATTACATATAAGGGAGCCTCTGTACGGTAATCAGATTTCTCAGGAGAAACCTTACAGGCCAGATGGTACTGGGATGAAAGAGATTAAAGTTAAAAAAAAAAAAACCTATCAACTGAGAATTCTGTATCAGGCAAAACTGAGTGAAAAAAAAAAAAGACATCCACTAGCCCCAGCCTCCATTAAGAAATGCTAGAGAGTCCTTCCAGTAGAAACAAGAGGATGCTGGATGGTAACTCAAGCCATAGGAAAATATCAAATTCTTCAGTAGAGATAAATACATGGACAGATATGAAAACCAATATTACTGTAATGTTGGTTTGTAACTCCACTTTTTTCCCAGTATTAATGAGAAATAACTAATATATATCAGAACCCCACTTTTTATTTTTCTACAGGATTTAAAACAAAAAGCATAAAAATAATTGTAAATCTGTTAACAGGTACAAAATATATAGATGTAACTGGGGACATCAGTAACAACTGCTAGAGAAAGAGCTGTAAAGGAGAAGAGGTATGCATGTGATAAAGTATTAATTTTAAGTAGATCATTATTACTTGAGGATGTTATATATAATACCCACAGTAATCACAAACAAAATACCTAGAGAGTTTACAGAGAAGAGAATGAAAATGGAATAAAAGTGTGTTATTAAAAAAAATCAACTAACACAAAGGTAAACAGTAAAAGAAAAATAAAACATGAAGTCACATGAAGATATACAAACAATAACAAAATCCCTACCAGTGATCACTTTAAATGTAAATGGATTAAACTCCCCAGTCAAAAGACACAGACAGGCAGAATGACACCAAAAAAAAAAAAAAAACCCAGGATACAACTTTATGCTATCTACAAGATGGACATGAGCATAGATTAAAAATAGGATAGAAAAAGTTATCCTGTGCAATTAGTAACCGAAACAGAGCAGGATAGGTGTGCTATTATCAGACCAAACAGACTAAGTCAAAAACTGTTTCAAGACAAAGAAGGACACTATGTAATGATAAAAAAGTCAACTCATCAGGATAATGTAAGAATATACATATATATGCACCCAATATCAGAGCACATATAAAAAGCAAACTTTGACAGAACTGAAGGGAGAAATAGATAGATGTAAAATAGTGGTAGGAAACTTCAATACCACATTTTCAACAATGGATAGAACAGCCAGACAGAAGATTAATAAAGAATTAGAGGACTTGAACACCACCACAAACCAACTGGTGCTAACAGAGATACACAAAGCATTCCATCCAACAACAGCAGAACACACATTTTTCTCCAGTGGGCACAGAACATTCTCCAGGACAGACCATATGTTAGGCTATAAAACAAGAGTTAAAAAATTTAGGAAGATTGAAATGAAACAAAAAATCTTTTCTGACCACAGTGAAGTGAAACTGGAAATCAGTATCAGAAGAAAAACTAGAAAATTGTCAAATATGAGGTAATTAAACAACACACTGTTGGACCAACCAATGAGTCAATGAAGAAATCACAAAGGAAATTAGAAAATATACTGAGACAAATGAAAATGAAAATATAACATAACAAAATTTATGGGATTCAGCAAAAGCAAGGCTAATAGGGAAATTTATAATTATAAATGCTTACATTGAAAAAGAAAAAATATCTCAACATCAGCAACCTAAACTTAAACCTCAGAGAACTAGAAAAAACAAATTAAATCAAAAGCTAGCAGAAGGAAATAACAAAGGTTAGAGCAGAAATAAAATAGAGAATGGAAAAATAACAGAGAAAATCCACAAAACTAATAGATGGTTCTTTGAAAATCAACAAAATTAACAAACCATTAATTATAAGGTTTGACTAAGGAAAAGGAGAGAAGACTATAATAACCGAAGTCAGCAATGAAAGGGTGATTAGTTTGTAAGGTTCTTACTACAAAATTCATAGAAATAAAAAGGATTCTAAGTGAGCAGTGTGAACACTGTACACTAACAAACTAGACAACCTAGATGAAATGGATATATTCCTAGAATCACAAATTTACCAATACTAAACCAAAAAGAATAGACAATCTCAACAGACCTGTAAGAAGTAAGGAGATTGAATCAGCAATCACAAGTCTCCTGACAAAGGAAAGCCCTAAAGAGTTGATGGCTTCATTGGTGAATTCTGTCATGTACTTAAAGAACTAACACCAATCCTCTCAAAACTTCTCAAAAAAATTGAAAAGTAGGGAATACTCCTTCACTAATTCTGAGCCAAGCATTATCCTAATAGCAAAGCCAGACAGACACTACAGAGAGACAACTAGAGACCAATGTCCCTTATTAACACTGATGCAAAAAATCCTCAACAAAATACTAGCAAACCAAATTATCAGTGTATTAAAAGGATTAT
Organism: Manis javanica; assembly: GCF_040802235.1. NCBI lineage: Eukaryota > Metazoa > Chordata > Mammalia > Pholidota > Manidae > Manis > Manis javanica. Next base: position 86,846,195 of record NC_133157.1, read on the forward strand.
ATGCCATGACCAAGTGGGATTTATTCCTGGAATGGAAGGATGGTTCAACATACAAAAAAGCAGGCAATGTCACTCACCACATTAAGAAAATTAAGAGAAAAACTACATGATAATCTGAATTGAGTTGCATTTGACGGAAAAAGTATTTGACAAAATTCAGCACACTTCCATGAGAAAATCACTCAACAGATTAGGAACAGAAGGAAACTACCTCAACATAATAAAAGCCATATCAAAAACCCACAGTGAAAATCATTTTCTATGATAAAAGGTTGAAAGCTTTTCCTCCAAGATTAGGAATGAGACAGGGATACCAGGTTTTAATCACTTTTATTCAACATAATTCTGGACATTTGAACCACAGCAATTAGGCATTAAAGGTATCCAGATTGGAAAGTAAAAAGTAAAATTATCTGTTTGCAGATGACATGGTTTCATATGTTGAAAATCCTACAGAATCCACCCCCAAAAAAACTGTTGCAAAGAATTAACAAATTTAACAATGTTGCACAATACAAAATCAACCTGTAAACATCAATTGCTATTAAATACAGTAGGAATGAGTAAGCCAAAAAAAAAAAAAATTAAGAAAACAATCCATTTAAAACAGCATCTAAAAGAACAAAATATTCTGGAATAATCTCCACCAAGGAGTTGATAAGACTTCTACAGTGAAAACTCAAGGGAGGAACAACCTAAGACAGGCACAGTCGCAGGGGGGCCATCAGGTGAGAAATTGGGGATCAACAGAGGTGAGGCTTAGAACCTCCCCCCCCCCCCCGTTTTGAGAGAAATCTTCTGCATCGTGGATGTTTTGTTGCCCTTGTCTAGCTTGGATTAATACTTAGCCTATAGGCACAGATCTGATCATCTACATTTGCCCTCTTACAGCACTAAATTGTCTTTTCTACCTTTATCTTGCATCTACCTACCACTTCAGCATTCTATTAAAAAAAATAATAGTAATAATAATAAGGGAGAAATGTGGGATTCACATATAAATCAAGTATAAAAATCAAACAAATAATCATATCTGACTTGATTGTTTATAGTTCATGATGCATGATCAAAACCGAAAGTTTCTGTGATATGACTGCCCTTGCACTGTTCACCATGTAAGACTTATTCACTATGTAAGAACTTGTTCACCATGTAAGAACTTGTTCGTCATGCTTCAGAAGATTGGAGACTGTTGAGAATTAGGCTTGGGGTTGATTAATGATTGTGCATTGAGTCCCCTATACAGAATCTTATTGTTGTTAACAACCATTTGATCAATAAATATGAGAGATGCCCTCTCAAAAAAAAAATGCTGCTGAAAGAAATTAAAGACACAAATAAACAGAAAGTCATGTTCATAGACTGAAAGACTTAACATTCTTTAAGATGTCAATACTTGTCAAAGTGATCTTCAAATAACTTTTGAAAAGGGAGCCAGGACTACTCAGCGGTGAAAGGATGGTTTCACACTACAAATGGTGCTGGGAAAATTGGACATTCTGATAGAAAGAAATAAAATCAGACCCTGCCTTACATCATATATACAAAAATTAACTCAAAATGGATCGAAATCCTAAACGTAAGACCTAAAGGTATAAAACTCGTTAGAAAAACAGGCCAGAAGCTTCATTCCATTGGAATTGGCAATGATTTCCTGGATGTAACACCAAAAGCACAGGAAATATACAACAAGAGATAAATTCAAATACATCAAAATTAAAACTTTTGTGCATCAAAGAACACTATCAATAGAGTGAAAAGGTGAACCATGGAATGACTGAAGATATTTACAATCATGTATCTGAGAAGGGGGTTATTTCCAGAACATATCAAGAGCTTTGTGCATCTCAACAATAACAAAAATTTAGTCTGATTTCAAAATATACAAATTAGTTCAACAGACATTTATCCAAAGATCTATGAATGACCAATAAGCACATAAAAAGATGCTCAAAATCAATAGTCTTTAGGGAAATACAAAGAAAAACCACAATGAGACATCACTTTACACCCTTTAAAATGGCTAATTTTTTTAACAGAAAATAAGATGTTCCGGCAAGGATGTATAGTAACCCCCTGGTGCACTGCCAGTGGGAATGCAAAACAGCGCAGCCACTATGCAAAACAGTATGGGAGTACTTCAAAAGTTTAAAACAGAATTGCAAAATTGCTATATAATTTAGCAAATTATGGGTATATTTGAAAGAGAACTGAAAGCAAGTCTCAAAGAGATTATTTGTATACCCATGTTCACAGCAACATTACCTACGACAGCCAAAAGGTGGAAACAACCCAAGTCTATCAACAGGTGAACAGGTATATATATATACAGCAGGATATTCCTCAGCCCTAAGACAAAGGAAATTCTGACATATGCCACAATATCTTCTGGAAGATATTATGCTACGTGAAATAAGCTTGTCACAAAAGTACAAAAATTGTGTGATTCCACTTATTGGAGGTCTCCAGAGTAGTCAAATTCATGGAGACAGAAAGCAGAATGGTGATTTCTAGGGTCTGGAGAAAGGAAAGCGGGGAGTGAGTATTTAGTGGGCAGTGAGTTTCAGTTTGGGAAGATGAAAAATACTCTGGAGAGAATGGTGGTGACAGTGCCTAACAATGTGAATGGATTTAGGGCCACTGAACTGTACACTTCAGAATAGTTAAAGTGGTAGTTTTATGTTCTGTATATTTTACTAGAATGAAAAAATTTAAACATGCATTTTCACTAATGTGAAGGTTCCCCATGAGATGCAGACTGATTGGCAATACAGTGAGAAACACAGAGCTTCCTGCGTATCAGCTGCCTGCAGTACTGGGAGCCCCACCCATCCCAGCCATGAGGGGTGCCAATGCCCTGGGCCCCCCCGGGTGTCGCCATCATGCCTATCCCCAGTTTCATGTCACTGACACGATGTGAAATTTCATTTCACAGACATGAATCAAGGCCCTTTGCCCTTGATATTGCCAGCACTAACAGCTCTATTATCTCAAAGTAATGAACTCTGAATGGTTAATGCAAATAAAGAGCTGGAAGTCAGAAAGTTACATTCCCATGATTTAGTTGCAATAAAGCCGAGGCTGCACATTCTCCACCTTGTTGGGATTTGAATGGGCATATTAGCCAGCCATGATCAGCCAGTTCTGTCTGTCAGACTGCCTCCCCACAGCTTCTTGGGGATGACAAAGTGGTAAAAGGATCATCTTAAGGGGCTGCCAATGAGACAAAACAGGAGCAAAGGTAACAAAATCAGCCTTCAACACACAACATAAAATGGCACTAATAGGAGGAGGGTGGTAACTGAAATAGGGGTAAAACCTGGAGGTAATAAAGCTAAAATTAGGAGGGAAAGGCAGAAAGCAAACCAAAGCATGCTCAACCACAAAGCAAGCACAAATGAGAAAATAAATTAAACTTGAAATTTGAAAATGACACAGCCACTTACAAATAGAGCTGAACCTCTCCAGCATCCAACCCAGAGGCAGGTGAAGTGATGGGGGAGCAGTCAACCTCCTCCTGGTCTGCAGGAGGGAACAGCAGCAGGGCGCTTCACCATGGACCTACTGCCTGCAACCCCCTTTATCCTCTCCCCCTTTTCTGGGCTGATTCTTGACCTGGGGTGGTTCCGTAGGGTCAGACACTTGGGTTGGGATTGATTTAGACAAGATGCATGAGACTGGAAAGAAGAGTTCCCCAAGACCAGGGCTTCAGAGCAACAGGCCCAGTAACGGCCATATAGGCAGGAGGAAGCTGGTGCTCAGAGACACTACAGCCCAGACAAGGGACACAGAAACCAGAACCAAGCCTCAGCTGCCAGCTTTACTTCTTCATTTCTGTGAACCAGGACGCCCGTGTCCCAAGCTGAGCAAGCCCACATTCCTCTATTACGCACACAGTAGTTTGTCAAACGCTGAGCTCCTCACTGCTGGCTTCCTTGCCCACAGGGACACCATGCCTGCTCTAAACCTCACACCCACTGGCAAGACACGGTCCACAGAGGCACCCAACAACCCAGGATCTTTATTTCTAAGTGGAAACCTTGACCCTGAAGAACAGAGGCATGGCTGGGCAGGGACAGCATCATTCAGAGTTCCATTCGGGATCCTGAAGCCTCTCCCGACTGTAACCTCTGGCACATCCAGCCTCCTAACCCCAGCTTCAGGTGACCCAGATTTGCCTGTGCCTCGCCAAGAGCATACCCATCTTCTGAGGACTCCTCCCTCCCCTCTTCCTGTACACACTGGGAATCTAGCCCAAGGTAATAATAGCGATAATAACAATGAAAAGGAAAATAAAGGACTACCTCAATTATATTCTAGAACATTCCAGTGTGACACAGAACTGACCATCCTGTAACTGAGCTTCAGTTTCCTGGTCTGGGCTGTAAATGCTGACACACATTGAAAAAGACTGAATTATGAAAGTACCTGAAACGCTTACAACCATGCCTGGCTCACAGCAACACCGAGTACATGTCAGATACCAGCCTCCCTTTCTGGATCCCACTCTAGCACTCGGGGGTGCCATTTGTTTATTTCCCCCATTCTATTGGCCATGGGGTCCAAAAGCGTTTTTTCACTTTCTTGTCAATTCCAGATTATTGCTCCTCTTCCCTGATAACAACAGGCACAACATACAAAACTGAAAATGTACTGAAACTTACCTTCTTCAAGACATAGCATTTGTCTCCACAGTGCTCCCTGGCCACTGTCCCACTGCGGTATGTTGGAGTCCCACATCCAAAACCACGACTCATGGGGGAATCTAGTCTTTGCAGACATCATTTAGTTGGAATGAGGCCATTAGGATGGGACCTAATCCAGTGTGACTGGGGTCCTCCTAAGCAACGGAGAGACTAGTGCAGGAAACGGATGAGATGTGAACACCCAGAACACCGTGTGGACAAGGAGGCAGAGTCCGCAGTGCTGCACCCATGAGCTAAGGAGCCCCAAGAATCACTGACCGCATCAGAAGCTAAGAGAACCGCATGCAACAGGTTCTCCTCTTGACCTGTGAGAGGGAGCAGGGTCCCACAGATCCACTGACATGGGACTCCCAGCCTCCAGAACTATGAGAGCATAAAACTCCTGTCTTAAAGTAACCAAGTCCCTGGAAATTTGTTACAGCTGTCCCATTAAACTCCTATGGACACAGACTTCATTCCTTTCATTCTACAGGTGTCCTGGAGTATTTGAGAGGCAGGTTTTGAGAGCCTGGATATCAATGTGAGCATCCTTCAATAATTGATTAATATATCTATTTAATTTAAGGGTAGAAAACCTATTGGCAATGTCTTTCATTGGTCATTTTACCTATTTGTGGATGTGCAGTAACTTTGCACTCCGTTCTGAGGGCATTTTTCGTGACCTCAAATTTCCTTGCAGTGAATGGGAGCTTTTCCTATGTCTGAATTATCCCTCAGTGGCAACTTGAGCTAATAAAGCTTTCTTTGCAGTGTACATAAGAGCTCTCCAGGAATCTCTCTCCACTGCTCATGAATGTTTCCTCTTCTCCCTTTTAAAAAAGATACTGAACCATTAAAATGTCCAAAACTCTGAAAGTAAGATAAGCCACTCAGGCAGGTTGAATGACTAAGAACATTAAGAACTATGAAGCATAGAACAAGAAAGAGTTGAAATCCAATAAACTGCGTTTGCCTGATGCACATCAAATGTGATTTATTTCAAACTTCTCTCTCTTGGTCCCAGACATAGTACAGGCTGTTATGGATTTCTGCAGCCTGCCCCTCTTTCCTGCTCACAACTTCTCCTGGAAAAGTACCCAAACTTTAAACTCCTTCAAAATCGCTCTTCCATAGATCTTAACTGATCCCTCCTCAGGGACACAGTGAAAGGAAGATCACTTCATAATAAGCAGCGTTGTCTGCACAGCACAGGGTAACTGGGAATATAAGTGGAATGTGATCTTGTGCTTCAGGTTGGAGCTCACCTGGCAGGTTATTTCACAGCACAGCAGACAGAGGAGCTGTCTCTCTGCACACAGACCTCTGTAATATAGCCCCGGAGACAGCTTGTCATTTTATGTGCAAGTCACCTGAAAAGGTTTCCCCTAAATTGACATGTATTTTTTTATTAAGGTATCATTGATATACACTCTTATGAAGGTTTCACAAGAAAAACAATGCGATTATTACATTCACCCTTATTATTGAGTCCCCCATACCCCATTGCAGTCACTGTCCATCAGTGTAGTAAGATGCCACAGAGTACCTATTTGTCTTCTCTGAGCTACACTGTCTTCCCCATGACCCCACACACACCATGTGCACCAATCATGATATCCCAGAATCCCCTTCTCCCTCCCTCCGCCCTCATCCATCCCTCCCCTTTGTAACCACTAGTCCCTTCTTGGAGTCTGTGAGTCTGCTGCTATTTTGTTCCTTCAGTTTTGCTTTGTTGTTATACTCCACAAATGAGGGAAATCATCTGGTATTTGTCTTTCTCTGCCTGACTTATTTCACTGAGCATAATACCCTCTAGCTCCATCCATGTTATTGCAAATGGTAGGATTTGTTTCTTTCTTATGGCTGAATAGTATTCCACTGTATATATGTACCACTTCTTGTGTATACGTACTACTGATAGACACTTAGGTTGCTTCCTTATCTTGGCTATTGTAAATAGTGCTGTGATAAACATAGGGGTGCATGTGTCTTTTTAAAAATTAAAGTTGTTTTCTTTGGGTAAATTCCTAGGAGTGGAATTCCCAGGTCAAATGGTATTTCTGAAATGTATTTATTTTTATCTGTATCATCAAAGAACCTGTACTAGGAATATACTCACCATAGGGATGACTTCGGAGTCTATTTACATTAGGGAAAACCCTAAATACCCACTTGAAACAACATCATCAAAGAAGTAATAAGCATATTTCTATATTCTTTATGTTTAATAAAGACAGTATAGATGATATACCTTATACCATTTGCATATGGATCTTAGATTTGGCATAATTTATGTGAAACGTGTAATTCTGGGGAAAAGACTAGGAAAGGAAGAAAAAAACAGCACAGAAATGCCAAAAAGAGAAAAGACAACAACTGAAAGCATTCCAAATACTGACAAGGAGCCAAATACTTGAATGCAATTCATGGCCATCCAGAAATACATCTGGGAGATGGTACCATCTGGGAAGCCATCCACTTAGTGGAGGAGACATGGCTTAGTGCACACTGGGCAGCCCCTCATGCCTCCCCAGGTACTACAGATGAGACACAAGTCCAGGATGGGTACTGGTGTACTGGTGCACACAGTAGGCTGCTTTAGAGGACCAGAGACTGGAGAGGAGGGGAGTCACTGCTCTTACTCTGAGCAGAAGCAAACCTGCATTTTGTCAGGGAGGCAGCTCCTCATCCCTCAAGATCTCTGTTCCAAAACACACCCTGAGTAAAGAGCGGCCAGGGCTGTGCATGCTTGGCTTACCCAGCAAAAATACATGAGGACAAATCAAATATCTCAGAGCCCACAGCGTCTCCTTACAAATCTCAAGGGTGTTTCAGTGGGTAAAGAAACCAAATAAAAACACGATTTAGTTGAGGATGCAGAGAAACTGGAACCCTTGTGGTCCACTTTCATAAATGCAAAGTAGTACAGCTGCTGTAGAAAACAGCTTAGAAGTTTTTCAAAAACTTCAAATAGAATTAATATATGATCCAGAAATTACACTTCTGTATATGTCCGAAAGAACTCAAAACAGGATCTCGAACAACTATTTGCACACCAGTGTTCACAGCAGCATTACTCACAATAGCCAAGAGGTGGAAGCAACCTGAGTGTCCACTGACAGATGAACAGACAGTTTAGTCCACTCAAGCTGGTATAACAAAATACCACAGACTGGATGCCTTATAAACAACATAAGTTTACTGCTCACAGTTCTTGAGGCTGGAAGTCTGAGATGAGGGTGCTGGCGTGACTGGATGAAGGTCCCCTTCCAAGTCACAGACTTGTGATGTATCCTCACATGGTGGAGGAGGGTAGGGAGCTCTCTGAAGCCTCTTTCATAAGGCACTAATCCCATTCATGGGGGCTCCATCCACATGACCTAAGCACCTCCCAAAGGCCACCCTCTACTAATGCCATCAACCTGTGGAGGTCTGGATTTCAACTTATGGACTTTGGAGGACATTCAGACCATAGTAATGCATAAACAAAATGTGGCATATACACATAATGGAATACTATGCTTTAAAAATACTTTAAAAAGATGAACTTCAAGGAGATTGTACTATATGAAAAAACCCAGTAACAAAAAGACAAATATTGTATGATTCCATTCATATGGAGTAGGTAAAGGAGCCAAATCATAAACACATAGTAGAAAGGTGGCTTTCAAGAGCTTGAGGGGAGAAGGAAACGTCAATTTGTGTTTAGGTGATTCAAACTTTCAGTTTTACAAGATGAGAAAGTTCTAGAGCTCTGCTGCACAACAATACGAATATACAAAACACTACTGAACTGTGTACACTTAAAAATGGTTAAGATGGTAAACTTAATGTTATGTGCTTTTTACCACAGTAAAAAAAAAGTATTTTTTTAATCATTCATAATTTGTGTTTAATCAAATAGCAATATATACATGTAGTTTAAAAATGGCATTCACATTTTTAATCTTTAGCTAAAAATGATGTATTTTTAGCATCTAACCCTTTACCCAGAGTAAGAAATGTTATTAATAATTTATTGTGTATCCTTCTAGAAATATCCTATCTTTTACATGCATATATATATATATATATATATATATACACATTCATGTTAAGAACTTCAAATGGGAACAAAATATACACAATGCTTTTCCTTGCTTTAAAAAAATGTTTCCTAGAACTTAATATCAATAAATATATTTGCCTCATTCTTCTCAAAGGAATGAATTCTATATATTATTTTATTATTCCATAAAATGGAGGCATGATAACTCACACGCAGAGAACTGGGTCACAACTGTAAACATTGATGTGACAGTGTTCCTGCTAGCACTTTCTGTGCACCTCTGGGTGGCCCAGGAGTAGAACTGCCCCTGGTGCAGGAGGTATATGGGTGGGGATGGATTAAAACACTGCTCCTATTGGACTGTCACCTTTAGAGCGCTGATTAGTGGGTGGTTTAGACACGTTTATTTAATTTTATGGAACTCTTGTCTCCAAGGGCTTGTGCCATTGCTTCACACACTTTAAGGAAGAGATTCTCCAACCGCCCCATTTGAACATCACCTGCACAACTTCACCTTCAACCTGAATCTCCTGGATGATGGTGAGGGTCCTGCAGCCAGACCACCCAAGTTCAGTCCTTGTGGCGTCATAAGTAGCTCTGTGATTTGCAGATAGTGAGCTTAACTCCTCATGCCTCAGTTTCCCAGTCTGTGAGTGTGATTATGTGTGGACTAACTACACATACAGCATGTGAGGTAATTCCAGCCCCCACCAAGCAGGCATAACAGGTTAACTCTTCTTACTGGTTTAGTATTTTCTTCAAATGATTGTTTTCAGGGGAGGTCCAAGATGGGTAAAAAGGGCCTGAACCCACCTCCTCCTCCTACACATCCAAGCTACACCTACATACAGAGCATGTTCTACGTACACTTCGATGAGGTAGAACTGAGGGCTGAGTAAACACTTTCTGCACAACAAGGGATAGAGGGAGCACATAAAAATGACAGGAGATAAGAGCCAATTCACAGCAGAACCCCACCACCATGACCTGCAGCAGAGAAAATATCTGAGGGAACTGAGTGCATGCAGATTTGCCTGCCCTGAGGCACAAGAAAAAAAGCAAACATGGTTTAAAAGGCAACTAGACTATAAGTGAACAAAGCTGATTTCTAGAACTAGAGCATCTACAAAACAGCAGAAGAACTCCTGGAACTCTCTCCAGGACCAGAGGTGTGCATTACTTACATTTACCTCCACACTGATAAAGCACAGATGAGAGCAAGGTCCAGAGGCCCACACCCACTCCAGACATACATCAAGGTAGCTCTCCAAGCCACCTGTGTCCTAAAGCACCTGCCTGAGATCTAGCAGTCTCACCAAGGTGACACCAGCACAGAGCTCACCCAAACTCCCCCTGCCCACACTCTTGGTCTCTGACCACCCCACAGGCACGGCCCCAGCCAGCACTCACTGGGACTTCCCTGGGCTATGCTCCTTGGCCCCCAAAGCCATCCAAAATCTCCAGGCACCTGCAGTCTACCCAGAGGATATTTCTACATAAGGTCATCCATTCAAGAATAGAAGAAATGGCCTTTTAACTTAGTCATAGAAACAAATACAAATAGAGAAAGTCAAAATGAGAAGACCACAATATGCTCCAAATGAAGTAACAAGACAAAATTTCAGAAAAAGAACTAAATGCAACAGAGTTAAACAATCTACCTAATAAATCAAAGTTATGGTTATAAAGATTCTCACCAGACTTGAGAGAAGAGTAGATGAACTAAAGGAAGATTTCATGAAAGAGACAATAAACATTAAAAAGAACCAATCAGAGGCAAAGAATACTTTAAACAAAACACTAGAGAAATCAACAGCAGATTAGAGAATGCAGAACAATGGAACAGTAATTTGAAAGACACAGTAATGGAAGGCACACAAAATAAATAGCAGAAAGGAAAAAAATAAAAAGAAATGAGGACAGGTAAATAGATCTATAGGACAACATTTCAAACATACTAAACAACTACATAAAAGTCCCAGAAAGAGAAGCAAGAAAGGGTGAAAAACTTATTTAAAGAAATAACAGATGAAAACTTCACTACCCTGGGGAAGGAAACAAACATTCAGGTCCAGCAATCACAGACAGCCCCAGACAAGATGAACACAGGGAGGTTCACAGCAAGATGCATGCTAATTAAATGTCAAAGATTAAAGATAAAGAGAGACTTTTAAAACCATCAAGAGAAAACTGAGTCATAAACAAGGGAAACCCCACAAAGTTATCAGCTGATTTTTCAGCAGAAATACTCCAGGCCAGAGTGAGTGGAAGTATATATTCAAAGTCCTGAAAGGAAAAAAAAAACTACAACTGAATACACAAGGTTATCAACAGAATTAAAAGAGATATAAAGAGCTTCCCAAAGAAATGTAAGTTTCAGGGGTGCATCACCATTACATCAGCCCTATAAGAAATGTTAAAGGGGAGGTGGAGCCAAGATGGCGGTGTGAGTAGGACAGCGGGAATCTCCTCCCAAAAAGTATATATTTTTGAAAATACAACAAATACAACTATCCCTAAGAGATCAGAAGACACAGGACAACAGCCAGACTACATCCACACCTGCGAGAACTCAGCGCCTGGTGAAAGGGGTAAGATACAAGCCGCAGCCCGATGGGACCCGAGGCCCCAAGGCCCAGCTCACGGCGGGAGGAGAGGACTCAGAGTGGGGAGGGAGAGGGTGCCCAGGACTGCTGAACACCCAGCCCTAGCCATCTGCACCAGAGCGCGGACACACAGTGCATGCGTTGGGTACTGGAAAGTAGGGAAGCAGGACACTAAGACCTGTGAGCAGGTCCCACAGCCGGCACCCCTGGGACAAAGAAAAGCAAGTGCTTTTTGAAAGTCTTAAAGGGACAGGGACCCCACAACTGGACGGAAGCATCCCAGGTCACAGTCCAGCAGCTGGAAATTCCAGGGAACTCTGGGTGCACTAACCCCCTGGGCAACAGCTCTGAGACCCCTCACGGAGGTAAACAGCCAAACAGCCCCCCATCCATTACCCCTCCGGGGCCCCGCCATAGCAGAGCACCAGCCCGAGGCTGGCCACGCCCACAGCAAGGGAGCTTCCTCCATACTGGCCGGGCAAGATACAGAGACCCAGTCTACACACAATTGCCCAACACAAGCCACTAGGGGTTGCCGTTGTCCCAGTAAAGAAAGGCCAGGAGCAAGTCGAAAGAGTCTTGACTCTCCAAGCTGACAGATGAGTCAATAGCATACCACTGCACCTATCAACATGAAAAGGCAAAAAAATTTGATTCAGACATCTTTGACATCTTCTATATCTTCCCCTGAGAAGGAATCTGGGGAGATAGATTTAACCAATCGTTCTGAAAAAGAATTCAAAACAAAAGTCATAACCATGCTGATGGACTTGCAGAGAAATACGCAAGAACTAAGGAGGGAGAATACAGAAATAAAACAATCTCTGGAAGGACTTCAAAGTAGAATGGACGAGATGCAAGAGACCATTAATGAACTAGAAAACAGAGAACAGGAATGCAGAGAAGATGATGCAGAGAGAGATGAAAGGATCTCCAGGAATGAAAGAATATTAAGAGAACTGTATGACCAATTGAAATGAAACAATATCCACATTATAGGGGTACCAGAAGAAGAAGAGAGAGAAAAAGGGATAGAAAGTGTCTTTGAAGAAACTTCCCCAAACTAGGGGAAGAAATGGCCTCTCAGACCACAGAGGTACACAGAACTCCCATGACAAGGGATCCAAGGAGGGCAACACCCAGACACATAATAATTAAAATGGCAAAGATCAAAGACAAGGACAGAGTATTAAAGGCAGCCAAAGAGAAAAAAAAGGTCACCTACAAAGGAAAACCCATCAGGCTATCATCAGACTTCTCAACAGAAACCTTACAGGCCAGAAGAGAATGGCATGATATACTTAATGCAATGAAACAGAAGGGCCTCGAACCAAGAACACTGTATCCAGCACGATTATCATTTAAATATGAAGAAGGGATTAAACAATTCCCAGACAAGTAAAAGTTGTGCCTCCCACAAACCACCTCTACAGGGCATCTTACAGGAACTGCTCTAGATGGGAGCACTCCTAAAAAGAGCACAGAACAAAACACCCAACATATGAAGAAGGAAGGAGGAGGAATAAGAAGGGAGAGAAATAAAGAATCATCAGACCGTGTTTATAATAGCTCAATAAGCAAGTTAGGTTAGACAGTAAGATAATAAAGAAGCTAACCTTGAACCTTTGGTAACCACAAACTTAAAGCCTGCAATGGCAATAAGTACATACCTTTCAATAATTACCCTAAATGTAAATGGACTGAATGTACCAATCAAAAGACACAGAGTAATAGAATGGATAAAAAAGCAAGACCCATCCATATGCTGCTTACAAGAGACTCACCTCAAACCCAAAGACACACACAGACTTAAAGTCAAGGGACGGAAAAAGATATTTCATGAAAACAACAGAGAGAAAAAAGCATGCACCCAATACAGGAGCACTAACCTATGTGAAACAAATACTAACAGAATTAAAGAAGGAAATAGACTGCAATGCATTCATATTGGGAGACTTCAACACACCACTCACTCCAAAGGACAGATCCACCAGACAGAAAATAAGTAAGGACACAGAGGCATTGAACAACATACTAGAACACATGGACCTAATACACATCTATAGAACTCTACATCCAAAAGCAACAGGATACACATTCTTCTCGAGTGCACATGGAATATTCCCCAGAATAGACCACATACTAGGCCACAAAAAGAGCCTCAGTGAATTCCAAAAGATTGAAATCCTACCAACCAACTTTTCAGACCACAAAGGTATAAAACTAGAAATAAATTGTACAAAGAAAGCAAAAAGGCTCACAAACACATGGAGGCTTAACAACATGCTCCTAAATAATCAATGGATCAATGACCAAATTAAAATGGAGACCCAGAAATATATGGAAACAAACGAAAACAACAACACAAAGCCCAAACTACTGTGGGATACAGAAAAAGCAGTCTTAAGAGGAAAGTATATAGCAATCCAGGCATATTTAAAGAAGGAAGAACAATCCCAAATGAATGGTCTAATATCACAATTATCAAAATTGGAAAAAGAAGAACAAATGAGGCCTAAGGTCAGAAGAAGGAGGGACACAATAAAGATCAGAGAAGAAATAAATAAAATTGAGAAGAATAAAACAATAGCAAAAATCAATGAAACCAAGAGCTGGTTCTTCGAGAAAATAAACAAAATAGATAAGCCTCTAGTCAGACCTTTAAGAGGAAAAGAGAGTCAACACACATCAACAGAATCAGAAACAAGAGAGGAAAAATCACGACGGACCCCACACAAATACAAAGAAGTATTAGAGAATACTATGAAAACCTATATGCTAACAAGCTGGGAAACCTAGGAGAAATGGACAACTTCCTAGAAAAATACAACCTTCTAAGACTGACCCAGAAAGAAACAGAAAATCTGAACAAATTACCAGCAACAAAATTGAATCGGTAATCAAAAAACTACCAAAGAACAAAAGCCCCGGGCCATATGGATTTACCTTGGAATTTTATCAGACATACAGAGAAGACATAATACCCATTCTCCTTAAAGTTTTCCAAAAATAGAAAAGGAAGGAATACTCCCAAACTCATTCTACGAAGCCAGCATCACATCAAAACCAGGCGAAGACCTCACCAAAAAAAATTACAGACCAATATGCCTGATGAACATAGATGCAAAAATACTCAACAAAATATTAGCAAACCGAATTCAAAAATACATCAAGAGGATCATATACCATGACCAAGTGGAATTCATCTCAGGGGTGCAAGAATGGTACAACATTCGAAAATCCATCAAAATTATCTACCACATAAACAAAAAGAAGGACATAAACCACATGATCATCTCCATAGATGCTGAAAAACCATTTGACAACATTCAACATCCATTCATGATAAAAACTCTCAACAAAATGGGTATAGAGGGCAAGTACGTCAACATAATAAAGGCCATATATGATAAACCCACTGCCAACAGAGGGCAAGTACCTCAACATAATAAAGGCCATATATGATAAACCCACTGCCAACATCATAACAGTGAGAAGCTGAAAGCTTTTCCTCTAAGATCAGAAAGACAGGGATGCCCACTCTCCCCACTGTTATTCAACGTAGTACTGGAGGTCCTAGCCATGGCAATTAGACAAAACAAAGATATACAAGGAATCCAGATTGATAAAGAAGTCAAACTGTCACTATTTGCATATGACATGATATTGTACATAAAAAACCCTAAAGACTCCACTCCGAAACTACTAGAGCTAATATTGGAATTCAGCAAAGCTGCAGGATACAAAGTTAACACACAGAAATCTGTGGCTTTCCTATACACTAACAATAAACTAGTAGAAAAAGAAGTCAGGAAGACAATTCCATTCACAATAGCATCAAAAAGAATAAAATACCTAGGAATAAACCTAACCAAGGAAGTGAAAGACCTATACCCTGAACACTATAAGACACTCCTAAGAGAAATTAAAGAGGACACTAACAAATGGAAACTCATCCCATGCTCCCGGCTAGGAAGAATTAATATCATCAAAATGGCCATCCTGCCCAAAGCAATATACAGATACAATGCAATCCCTATCAAATTACCAACAGTATTCTTCAATGAACTGGAACAAATAGTTCAAAAATTCATATGGAAACACCAAAGACCCCGAATAGCTAAAGCAATCCTGAGAAGGAAGAATAAAGTCGCGGGGATGGGGGAGGAAATCTCACTCCCCAACTTCAAGCTCTACTACAAAACCACATTAATCAAGACAATTTGGTACTGGCACAAGAACAGAGCCACAGACCAATGGAACAGAATAGAGACTCCAAACATTAACCCAAACATATATGGTCAACTAATATTCGATAGAGGGGCCATGGACATACAATGGGGAAATGACAGTCTTTTCAACAGTTGGTGCTCGCAAAACTGGACAGCTACATGTAAGAGAATGAAACTGGATCACTGTCTAACCCCATACACAAAAGTAAATTCGAAATGGATCAAAGACTTGAATGTAAGTCATGAAACCATAAAACTCTTAGAAAAAAACATAGGCAAAAATCTCTTAGACATAAACATGAGTGACCTCTTCTTGAACATATCTCCCCGGGCAAGGGAAACAAAAGCAAAAATGAACAAATGGGACTATATCAAGCTGAAAAGCTTCTGTACAGCAAAGGACACCATCAACAGAACAAAAAGGTATCCTACAGTACGGGAGAATATATTCATAAATAACAGATCCGATAAAGGGTTGACATCCAAAATATATGAAGAGCTCACACACCTCAACAAACAAAAAGCAAATAATCCAATTAAAAAATGGGCAGAGGAGCTGAATAGACAGTTCTCTAAAGAAGAAATTCATATGGCCAACAGACACATGAAAAGATGCTCCACATCACTTGTCATCAGAGAAATGCAAATTAAAACCACAATGAGATATCATCTCACACCAGTAAGGATCGCCACCATCCAAAAGACAAACAACAACAAATGTTGGCGAGGTTGTGGAGAAAGGGGAACCCTCCTACACTGCTGGTGGGAATGTAAATTGTTTCAACCATTGTGGAAAGCAGTATGGAGGT
Organism: Manis javanica; assembly: GCF_040802235.1. Taxonomy (NCBI): domain Eukaryota; kingdom Metazoa; phylum Chordata; class Mammalia; order Pholidota; family Manidae; genus Manis; species Manis javanica. The sequence continues at coordinate 86,862,575 of NC_133157.1, forward strand.
TCCTCAAAATGCTCAAAATAGAAATACCATTTGACCCAGGAATTCCACTTCTAGGAATTTACCCTAAGAACGCAGCACTCCAGTTTGAAAAAGACAGATGCACCCCTATGTTTATCGCTGCACTGTTTACAATAGCCAAGATATGGAAGCAACCTAAATGTCCATCACTAGATGAATGGATAAAGAAATGTGGTACATATACACAATGGAATATTACTCAGCTATAAGAAAAAACAAATCCTACCATTTGCAACAATATGGATGGAGCTAGAGGGTATTATGCTCACTGAAATAAGCCAGGCGGAGAAAGACAAGTATCAAATGATTTCACTCATATGTGGAGTATAAGAACAAAAGAAAACTGAAGGAACAAAACAGCAGCAGAAGCACAGAACCCAGGAATGGACTAACAGTTACCAAATGGAAAGGGACTGGGGAGGACGGGTGGGAAGGGAGGGATAAGGGTGGGAAAAAAGAAAGGGGGCATTATGATTAACATGTATAGTGTGGTGGGGGGGCACGGGGATGGCTGTGCAACACAGAGAAGACAAAAAGTGATTTTACAGCATCTTACTATGTTGATGGACAGTGACTGTGAACGGGTATGTGGGGGGACTTGGTTAAGGGGGGAGCCTAGTAAACATAATGTCCTTCATGTAATTGTAGATTAATGATACCAAAATAAAAAAAAAAGAAATGTTAAAGGGACTTATTTAGAGGAAAAGAAAAGACTGTATCCTGTATGTGGAAGCATGAAAACTATGAGGGGGAAATTTCACTGGTAAAAGCAAATACATAGTAATGCTAGTACATCAGCCTCTTGAAAGCTACTATGAAGCTTTCAAGGAAGAAGTAGTAAAATCAACTATATCTAAAAAATTTGTTAAGGGAACCACTAAATAAAAAGATGTAAAAGAAGATATACACAGAAAGGAGGAAGAGGGAGAGTAAAAAATTTACTGCTGTCAGAATGCATTCACACTTAAGTGACCGTCAACTTAACATAGACTCCTATACATGTGGGATGTCATATGTAAAACTCATGGTAATCACAAACCAAAAACCTATAAAAATACATAAAAAATAAACAGAAATCAAGCATAAAGTAAAGAAACTCATCACACACTAGAAAGAGAGCAAGAGGAGAAAAGATCAGTAAAGAACAATAGAAAAAACCAGAACAAGTTTTAAAATGGCAATTAGTACAGTACCTATTAATAAGTACTCTTGAGGGGGTCCCTTTTTCAATCTTTGACTCATACTGAGTTCCCAACCTGGAAGGAATGTACTGGGGTCCTAAGGAGATCAGGGATTTTTCTATGGTGTATTGTTGTAGCTTACTTAGGGTGGCTCCTAAGGCTTGGAGCTCTTCCCTCACTCTTTTATCTCCTATTTTAGGGTAGTTTCCCTTGAAGGCTTCCTAGAGATGGGCGGGGGAGAGGGGAGGATATCTATACACTAATTTAAAAGGGGAATAGCCTTGAGCCACAGGTGTGCAGCAAGAATGCACGAGAGCCAGGGACAGTAGGTCTGGCCACGGGAAGCCAGTTTCTTGGCAGAACTTAGCTGGGGTTCCCTTGAGGGTGCAATTCATTAGCTCCACTTTCCCTGAATTCTGTGGACTGTATGCAGTGTGGAGTTTCCAGGAAATCTTGAGAGATTTAGCTAAAATTTGTACTCCATCTGCTACAAATGTAGGTCCATTGTCACTGTTAATTGTGGACAGTAGGCCAAACTGGGGCACAATTTCTCTCAGGTGGACTTTGGCTATCTCCTGGCTTTGTTCTGTCCTGGTTAGGAAGGCTTCGGCCCACCCAGAGTATGTACACACTATCACTAGGAGGTATATGAGTCCTCTGCTTGGCTGGACATCTGTGAAGTCTATCTCAAGGTCTTCAAAGGGGGCAACTCCTGCCCTTTGGACACCTGGCAGGGGTCGTGGTGCAGATCAAGCATTATTTCTGGCACAAGTCATGCACTGCTCATTTATTGCTCAGCAAAATGCTGGCAACTGGCTGATGGAGTATTACTTTTTGAGGAGGGTTTCCAGTGTAGTTATTCCTAGGTGGGTGAGCTGATGGTATTTGCTGACTAAATGCCTTCTGGTTGTAGTTGGGACAAAGATGCATCTGTCAGGCAGCATCCACCACCCTTTTTTAATTAGGGTGGCCCCTTCAGCCAGGGCTCAGTCCTTCTCTTTTTCAGTGCACTTGGGTGGAGGGGCCTCCACTGGGGATGTTAAGGCCATGGGGAGGGAAGGAGCTTTACCTGTTTTTTTATTGGCTGCTGCTTTATCTGCTAGCTGGTTCCCCTGTGTTACAGGGTTGTTTTCCTTTTAGTGTTCTTTGGAATGCAGAATTGCTTTTTCTTTTTAATTTTTTTTTTTGGGGGGAAGCCAGGAAGCCTTGAGGAGTTTTAGTATTGTGGCCAGCCAAGAGTTGGAGAGGAAGCGGTGTCCCTGTGTGTTCATGAGGGACACACAGCATGGGGGACCTTGACATTTAGTTTTTGTCGCAGGCTAAGTTTATCTGTTTTTTTTAATGAACAGAACTATTGCTGCCAGCGTCCTGAGGCAGGGTGGCCATTCTGCCACAATTGGGTTCAGATCCTTTGACAGGTATCCGATCAGCTGCTGCCAGGGCTCAACAGCCTGTGTGAGAACCTTGAGGGCCACTTTTTTTATGAATGAAGAGATTGAAGGGCTTTTCTATGTTTGGCAGGTCGAGGGCTGGTGCCTGTCCTAAAGCAGCCTTTATTCCCAAGAAGGTGGCTGGCTCTTCCCTCTTCTGTCCAGTCAGGGGGCTCTCGGTCTGGCACACCTGGAGGCTGTAGAGGGGTCTTGCCATTGCCGAGAATCCAGGAATCCACAGTCTGTGGAACCTGGTGGCCCCCAGGAATTCTAGTATGCCCTTCTTTGTCTGGGGCTGGGGTAAGGAGGTAATGTAACGACCTTTTCTTCCCCCAGCCCTAGTGCCCTTTCTCCGTGGGTGAGGAGGAAGCCCAAGTACCAGACTTGTTGACAGATTTGTGCCTTTTTTTCACCTGAGTTTGACAGGAGTTGAAGGAGGACCTCTGTGCCTTTTGCACAATTTTTCTGGATGTTGCTGGCAAGGAGGAGGTTATTTATATATACTGGAGGAGAGCGCAGTGCATGGCTTCTCTCAGAAAGCTGGGATGGTCTGTGGCCATTGCCTTTCCAAAGAGAATGTGTGAGTTTTAACCCTTGTGGAAGCCACATCCACGTTAACTGCATCTGCCACCCTGTATCCAGTTTAGTCCATTCGAAGGCAAACAAGAACTGGCTTTTGGGGGACCAGCCAGAGGCAGAAGAAGGCATCCTTTAAGTCTAGGCAAGTGAACCATTTGGCAGACCCCGGGATCTGGCTGAGGAGTGTGTATGGATTTGGGACGACCGGGTGTAAAGAAATAGTCACTTTGTTGATGGCTCGCAGGTCCTGAACTGGCTGGTACTCTCCTCCTGGCTTTTTGACCAGTAGAAGCGGGGTATTCCAGGGTGACTGACACTTGATTAGAACACCTCTTCTCGCCTCTTGTGAGAGGGGGTACTGACGCTGTCTCTGTGGCTGGGCTCCTGGAGCCATGTCTTCAGCCCATACTGAGGGGAAGGCAGCTCTGAATTCAGGTGGGTTACTTGAGTGGATCTGGGCACAGAACAGCCTCCACTCCTCTTCCCTGGGTGTGGTTATTGCCAGTACGAGGGACCCTGGCTCTTCTTGGCCTGGGTTTGGTTTGAGGCTTTTGTATCCAGTTGGTTCAAAAGTTATTTGGGCTCCAAGTTTCAAGAGTACATCTTGGCTGTGGAGGGGAACAGGGTACTCGGGCAGGTAGAGAAACTCATCTCAGACCTTGTGGCCTCCAAGTTCACACTGGCAGGCTTGGCAAAGGTGTTGCTGGACTGCTTATGTCCCAGGGGCTCTGAGAATAGCTGTAGCCTTCTCACTGAAGGGGGTTACAGGGAGGATGACCAGTCTTCTGCCCCTGTACCAACCACAAAAGTCATGTTTTGGCCCCCACTTTCATTCTGACTGTGGGCTCATGGGGGCCAAGCATGTGAGAGCCTGGTCCTTGTCAGCCTGAGTCTACTCCTCAGGCCAGTGAGCCTGTCCCTGGGGGGCTCCTCCTGGTAGCGACTGGGCTTTGGGGCTTTGCCTCGGTTGGGACATTTGTTCTTCCAGTGCCCCTTCTCTTCACACTAGTTCTTGGCTAGAGGTCCTAGGCTTGGTTCCCCCTCTTGGCGGCCAGCTTCTCTCTGCCTTTTGGTCATATTTTTTAGGGCAGCTGCCAGGAGGCTGGCCTTTTTTTTTTTCCATTTTTCTTTCAGCCTCCCTGTCAGCCTGAACTTTTCTGTTTAGATACTTTGTTGGCAATTTTAATCAGCTGAGTGATATTCATCCAAGCAAAGCCTTCAAGTTTGTTTGTTTGTTTGTTTGTTTGTTTGTTTGTTTGTTTTGAGCTTTCGTCTGATGTCTGGGGCGGCTTGAGCTACGAATGAGGTGTTGACCATTTGTTGACTCCCTGGTGACTCAGGATTGAAGGGGTGTAGATGCGATAAGCTTCACACAGTCTTTCATAATAGTCCCCAGGAGACTCTCCTGGTTGGTTGAGTGACTGAAGATACTTTGGTCATGTTCATAGGCTTTTTGGACCTGGCTTTGATCCCCTGGAGGTCAGTCATGGAGAAGGGTTGGTAGAAAACAATGGACTGGCTTGGCTGGATGGTCTCATCTTCATCATGCCTCTCAGGCTTCTGAAGGGCTCCTGCTCCCGGCTGAGGGTGCAGTCTGGCTGCTGGTGCAGGCGAGAATGGCTCCACGGGTTCTTGACTTGGCGGGAAGGCCAACAGCAATGGGGTGCCCGGGAATGGGCGGCTGGGTGCTGACAGCCTTGGGAGCGCATAACGTGGGGGCAATATTAGCTCTTCCTCTGGATCACCAGCAAGATTTTGCAGGGGCTCAGGCTACTGTTGATTCTTTGTGGGCTGCTTTGTTAAGGCAACTAAGACCCTACTTTGTCCCTGCCTGTTGCAAGTGAATTGCACCCAAGGGGGAAGGGTTTGGGCAACTCCTAACCAGGAGTTATCTCCTGAAAATCCCTTTCTGAAATTTTTGATCATGGTGTTGAGAACTGTGGGTTTGCTGTGCCCTGACCGCATGATGTATCCATGTAATGGTGCCACAACAACAGACAAGGGAGGGGGTACCCCTTTCAGAGAGGAGACCAGTCCAATGCCCATCCATTCACTCTCCTTGCAGAGACATTGGTCAGCCTTGACTAACGTGCACCTGTGCAAGTCCCAGGCCAGGTCAGCTGACACTGAGTCACCGTTATGTCGTGGCGGCCGACTGTGAACACAGCAAAAGGCCCACACAGATTCCGTAGCTCAGGCTGTGGAATCACAGATTCAGTGGAGACTGAATGGGCACTGCCCTGCACACTCACTCACACACTCAGGCCAGAGTTTAAACATTCCTCCTCTGGGAATGTCTACCTGTGAGACTTCTAAGAAGTCGCCAGGAGGTAATCAGGCTCTCCTTCCACCCCAACGGGTGGGAACTGGCTGGGTCAGGGCCAGTTCAAAACCGGGTACTCACCTGCCAAGCTTCCCTGAGTCTGGCAGGAACAGTGAAGCAGGGCCAGTCTGGGACGACTGGGTGGGAGATTGCTGAAAGATCAGGCAGGGTGGGTTGCGATCTCCTGTTCCATCAACGCCCTGCTGTTGCCCCAAACCTATGGCAACAATGGGCCAGCGCGGTTGAGTTTCCTGGTCAGGGAACCAAATGTTATGGAAAAACTGGAAAACCTGGACTGGATCACTGAAGAATCAAGCAGTGCTCGGAGGCCTCAGAGTGTTGAGGTTTTATTTTACACTAGCAGGCTCAGAGGGGAGTCATCTCCCAAGGTCTGAGCCCTGAGCACAAACAAGCAAGGGAAGCAATTTATATCATTTTGATTTTTGGCATGAGCAGGGCAAAAGAGGAGCCCGGAGGAGCGGGGAGGGAGCTAGGAGGGCTCTGCTGACTTTGCCAACTGGAGGAAATAAGTGATTTGCTGACCTTGACGGCTGTGTTGAATAGTTTCCTTATCAAAATCATATCAAACACCCTTTTGATCACAAAAATATGGAACCAGGAATCAAAAACTGGAAAAAAACCCACAAACATGCTAAACAGCATGCTACTAAATGACTGATGAGTCAATGAAGAAAACAGAAGACATCAAAAAATACTTAGAGACTAATGAAAATATAAATAGCAGGTCAAAGTCTTTGGGGTGCAGCCATAGCAGTTCTAAGAGGGAAGTTTGTAGTGACATAAATTCACCCCAAGATACAAGAAAGTCTCAAAGAATCTAACCTTACACCTAATGTAACTAGAAAAGGAAGAACAAAGCCCAATGTTAGTAAAGGGAAGGAAAATAAAGATCAGAGTGAAAACAAATGAAATAAAGATTTAAAAAAATACAAAAGACTAGTGAAAATAAAAGCTGGTTTGTTGAAAAGGTAAACAAAATTGATGAATTATAGCTAAATTCATCAAGAAAAAAGGGGACTCAAATAAATTAAATAAATGAAAGAGAAGTTAAAACCAACATTGTGGAAATACACATGGTTAGAACAGATCACTGTGAAAAATTAAATGCCAACAAATTGGACAACCAGTAAAAAAACGGAAAATTCTTAGAAATATGCAATCTTCCAAGACTAAACCAGGAAGAAATACAAAATTTGAACAGACCAATTACTAGTTATGAAATGGAATCTGTAAGCAAAAAAACTCCCAACAAAGAGAAGTCAGGACCAGATGGCTTTTCAGGTGAATTCTACCAAATATTTACAGAAGAGTTAATACCTATCCTAGTCAAACTATTCCAAAAAATTTGAGAAAGAAAGCTTCTAAATTCACTCTATGAGGCCAGCATCACCCTGGTAACAAAGCACAAGCAGAAAAAGGAAATTATAGGCCGATATGATTACACACGCAAAAACCTCAACCAAGTATCAGCAAACCAAATTCAAATTACATTAGTAGGATCATTCACCATGATCAAGTGGCATTTATTCAAATGATTCAAGGGTGGTTTAATATCCTCAAATCACTGTGATACCCTACTTTAATGCAAGTGGGTAAAAACCATATGATCATATGAATAAATGCACTTGACAAAATTCTACAACCATTAATGATAAAAAACTCTCTCAACTATGTGGGTATAGAGGGAACATATCTTAACATAATAATAAAAGTCATATATGACTAACTTATAGCTAACATTATACTCAGTGGTGAAGAGCTGAAAGCTTTTCTTCTAAGATCAGAAACAAGATGAGGATATCCACTCTCACCACATTCTATTCAACATAGATCTAACCACATCAGTCAGACAACAAAAAGAAATAAAAGGCATCCAAATTGATCAGGAAGAAGTAAAACTGTCATTTGCGATGACATGACATTACATATAGAAAACCCTAAAGGCTCCACCAAAAACCTATTAGAATGAATAAATGAATTCAGTAAACTTGCAGGATACAAAATCAATATAGAGAAATTCATTGTTTGTACATACTAAACAAAAAACAAGCAAAAAGAGCAATCAAGAAAACAATCCTATTTACAACTGCATCAAAAAGAATAAAATACCAAGGAATCAATTTAACCAAGGAATTGAAAGGTCTACACACTAAAAAACTATAGACATTGATGAATGGAACTGAAGATGGCACAAATAAGTGGAAACATATTCCATGCCCATGGATAGTAAGAAATATTGTTAAAATGGTCATACTACCCAAAACAATCTTCAGATCCAATGCAATCCCATAAACTACCAATGGCATTTTTTTACAGAACTAGAGCAAATAATCCTAAAATTTGTATGGAACCACAAAAGACCCCAAATAGATGAAGTGATCTTGAGAAAGAAGAACAAAGCTGGAGGTATCATACCCCATGATTTCAAACTATATTACAAAGTTATAGTAATCAAAACAGTACGGTATTGCAACAAAAATAGACACATAGAACTATGGAACAGAATTGAGAGTTCAGAAATAAATCCATGTTTTAGATGGTCAATGATATATCATAAAGGAGGCAAGAATATACAATGGGGAGAAAACAGTCTTCTTAATAAATGGTGTTGAAGAAACTGGAGAGCTACATGCAAGAGAATGAAACTGGACCACTGTCTTACACCATACACAAAAATAAACTTGAAATAGATTAAAGACCTAAATGTAAGATCTGAAACTACAAAACTCCTAAAAGAAAACATAGGAAATTAAGTCTTGAACATGGTCATTAGTAGTTTCTTCTTGGTATGTCTCCCAACACAAGGGAAACAAAAGCAAAATTAAACAGGTAGGATGACATCAAACTAAAAAGCTTCTGTACAGCAAAGGAAACCATCAGCAAAACAAAAAGGCAATTTACTATAAGGGAGAAGATAGCTGCAAATGATATATCTGATGAAGGGTTAATATCCAAAATATAAAAGCTCATACAACTCAACACAAAAAATAGTCTGATTAAAAAATGGGCACAGGACCTGAATAGACATTTTCCCAAAGAAGACATACAGTTGGCTTGGAAATCTGTGTACAATCCTCAATATCACTGATCGTCAGGGAAATATAATTCAAAACCACAATGAGATAACACCTCACACCCGTCAGAACAGTTAAAGCAAAACAAAACAAAACAAAAAATAAGAAATAACAAATGTTAACAATGATGTGAAGGAGGAACCCTTGTACACTGTTGGCGGGAAAGTAAATTGGTGCTGCCACTATAGAAAACTGTATAGAGGGTTCTCAAAAACTCAAAACAGAAACACCCAGTAATACCACTTCTGGGAATTTACCTGAAGAAAACAAAATCACCAATTCAAACAGATATATGCACCCCTATGTTTATCACAGCATTACAAAGGCCAAGATATGAAAGCAACCTAAGTGTCCACTGATAAATGAATGGTGAAAGATGTGTTACATATGCACAATGGATAATTACTCAGCCAAAAACAGGATTAAATCTTGCCATTTGCAACATGGATGGACTTCGGTTTTATGCTAAGTGAAATAAATCAGACAGTGAGACAAAAACTGTACAATTTCACTCATGTGGAATCTGAAAAAGAAGCAAACAAACAGACAAACAAAATAGAAATAGACTCAAACAGAGGACACACTGGTGGAAGCCATATGGAAGGAGGCACCAGGATGGGCAAAATAGGTAAAAGGGATAAAGAAGTACAAACTTCCAAATATAAAATATGTAATTCATGGGGATGAAAGTACAACACACAGAAGATAGTCAAAAATACTGTAGTATCTTTGTATGGTGACACTGATGACCCTTATTGTAAGCTGGCACAGCCACTGTGGAAAACTGTATGGAGATTTATAATTGTCAAATTATACACTTTTCATAACGTACATATTGTCAAATCACTGCATTGTACATCTGAAGCCAATGTAACACTGTATATCAACTATACTTCAATAAGAAAATGTTTTTAACCTTAGTTTTATGCTAAGTGAGATGCAATGATATAGATCTGATGTCCTTACTTACATTTTTTATGAAATAGTTGATACAGTATTATATTGGTTTCAGATATACAGCACAGTGATTGGACAATTATATACATTACTAAGTACTCACCACTGTTAGCATTGTTATCATATGTCAACAAAGAAATTACAATATGATCAGTTATATTCCCTATGCTGAACTCCTATTCCCATGACTTACAAAGTAACTGGAAGTTTGTACCTCTTTATCCCTTTCACCTATTTGGCCCATCCCTCCATCCTCCTCCCCTATGGCTACCACCAGTTTACGTTTTATTCTAAGAGACATCAAATTTAATGCATAAATTTTGAATGAAAAAACGTAAGCTTTCTATGACACAATTTGGAGAGTACTGTCCCAAGAAAGAGTATCAGCAAATGTTTTGTTGAGTTCAAGTCTAAAAGAATATATTGTGTCACACTGACTCCATAATTTGCACTTCTTCATATGTAACTGAGAGTGAACACCTTCTCATACATTTATAAAATCTTTTTCCTTTTGTGAACTGCCTATTTATATCTCCACCCATTTTTAAATGTTTTTACCATCCATTTATTTATAAAAATGCTTTATAAATAAAGGAAATCAGCTCTTTATCATATATATTTTAATTTTCCTTTATTTATATTTCGTGTCTTTTTCACATTTTTTAATTAATCTGATTTATCAGTCTTCTGTTTTGTAGTACCTGGGTTTCCCACCTTGCTTAGCAATGCCCTCTCCAAAAGTCCATACAGATATTTCCTAATTCATCTAGTTCTTTCTTTGTACCTGATTTATTTTAAATTTTATGTGTTTAAGGTAAAAAGTACGACTCCAACTATATTTATTCTCTCCAGGTGGCTACCTAGTTGTGCAAGTATCATTTGTTCAGTAACCCATTTTTTTGTCACTAATTTGAAACACATTATATGCTAATTCTGTAAATACATTTATTAATGAAGACTATACTTCTTTGTCAATCTTTGTGTTAATATGCTAGTATTAACAATACTAACATTAAGTCATATCAAACAACTAGATTTAAGCTTTATAACACATTTTCCTAACTTATGGGAATAATTCCCTTCATTACTATTATTTTTACCAGTTGCCATGGCTATTCTTACACGCAACCATTTCAAGATGAAATTCACAAAGACCGCATTTTATTTTAGGGTAACTTAGAGTGACTGCCCACTGTGATGTGTGAACATCCATGGACAGGAATTAATCCCACTCCTCTTTTATACCCCTTAGTGATGTTTTAAATATTTATTGGAAGATTTCTTGTCTATTTTACTGTTTGTGATTCTACTATAAATGATGGCATGGTTCCTTCATTTTTTAATTACTTAAAGGTAGTAAGAGAAATTAATTGACTTGGGAGATTACTTTCTTAAAAAGGCACACCACTAAGTTATTGTATTTGTTTATTTCTCATGAGTTTTAGGTTTTCAGAGAACAAATAATGGTAATTTATCTTCACTTCTAATTTTTATGCCTCTCTAACTACTTACTTCCTCCTCTAACTGAAAGCACTTGACTTGGGAAAGTGAGATCAGAGACTTAGGAGGGAGGGCTTAAAACATTCATTTTGAAGAATGTATGCAAGAAGTGTCTTAAAAAGCCATCTATTTTCTCAAAAGTAAGGGAAACCCCAAACTGATTCTCTCTGGGACTATGTTATAAGATAAGGCAGAAGTCAAAGTCTAGGGCCCTCTCCCAACATGAAGAGAAAATAAGAGAACAGACTAGTTTTTTTACCTCAGTAACACAGCCCTTTATAATGACACACTCAGGACTCCACACAGAAACGCAGAGGCACTGATCTAGAATATTTCCGAGTGGTGGTGGAGAGTTATCTATTTCACATTGGTGTTAGTGACACTCCCTGCTCAATACCATTCAAAAAATGGCACTGGAACTAGGCTGCCATCTGGAAAAAGTAAATGAAGCTGAATACCTCACACCTTAAACAGACACAAAATGGATTAAACCAGGGCCCAAGCAACCTGCAGCCCAGGACCAAATTCAGCTGGCTGCCCTGTTTCTGTAAACAGTTTTTGGGGAATACAACCACACTCTTTCATTTACATTATTGCCTGTGGCCACTTTCACATACAACAGAAGAGTTGAGTAATCACAATGGAAACTGTATGGTCTACAAAACTGAAAATACTATTTGTCATTTGTCCCTTTACAGAGCAAGTTTGCAGCCCCTGGTCTAAATCAGTATTTCAGTCGGAGGCCTTCCAACATGCATGGATGGCATCCAGCTTCTCAGCTGATGCCTTGACTTGACTGCTCTGAAAGTTTTAACGTTTGCTGATTAAAATTCTCATCATCTCAGTTTTGAGATTGTGACATTAATATTTTACTAAAAATACTCAAAGCTTGCCATCTTCTTTTACAAAATTTTACTATTTATTGCTTTCATCTACACAAATTTATAAAGTATGCTGTGTATCAAAGGCAGAAAGTTGCTCTAAGTGTAAGAAGCACAGTGCTGCAAGTGCAGAAAGAAACCAGAGTGCAAAAGTCAAGGGCTGAGAACACAGTTCTCGACCAAAACCTCCTGTGGCAGCCATTTCCTCATGACCCCAGTTAGTCTGGCACTAAGCCACTTAAGTCTTTCATGTCAAAATTACAGACCCAGGAAACAGTCCATGGATATAGCCTGAGGCACACACCGTATTTGTGCTTTCTGTGTACTTACATTATGTGTGTAAGTTATATGAATTTGTAGAGATTGGCTGTTACTTGAAACGAGACCCACTATTAGTACAACATCTTATGGAGCTGGGCTGCCCAGATACCAGTGGGCCTGGAAGAACTTCCATGAACTCCTGGAGATGCTTCCTCAGCTGCCCTCCTTCCCACCTTCCTGAAACGTGGCTCAGCAGCATTTCCTTTCAGTGAGTGTGCTGTTCATTAATTTTCACATCATTCACTTTTCTTGCTTAAAACAAAGACAGTCTTTATTTTGTTGCTTTCTCAGATGAATTTTAAAATCCTATTTTTAAAGCTATCCCACCATTCATATTAGTTTATTATTTAACTTTTCCTTAAAATATATCTTTATTTCCATGCACCTCTAATACCACTACTACAGCCACTTTGTTACAGGTTATAATTTGTAGTATATCTCAAGATTTGCTGTTTATCTCTTTATGTATTTAAATTTCTACTTACCCATCACATCCCTCCCTCCAAAACCTACAATGTGTGGCAACTCAAATGAACAGCATTGTTACTTTTGTTACTTTTGCAAAGCAGTGAAGTAGATACAAAGGATATAAAGATAAACAAGTCATAGGTCCTAGCTCCAGAATTGATATGAAATAGGCATGAGATGAATAAACTCAGTAAAAGAGAAGTAATATGTGAAAAGTCCTAAGGGCAGAAAAGGAAATTCAGTGCACAGTAAAACGGTTCAGTTTGGGAGGATTAGTATGTGGCAGAGAAGGAAGGAAGGGAATTCCACACAAAACGTTCAGCACAGACACTGTCGCTGAGCCCTCGCCTCCCAGGAGTTGCCTGCTGCTCTGTGGTTGCAGCTCAGAGGCTAACTCACTTCTCTGCCTCAACCTTTTCAGCTACTTTGAGAGTTTTTAACAGACAGAATCCAGTGTTTCTCTCTCTTGTCAGTGAGACTTGCAATGAAGGGCAAATGGAACCACCTCTGTCTCTGGGCAACAGGGAATCATCTCTGTACAGCTTCATGGGGAAGAAGTGTTAAACCTCTTCTCACACTGAGATTTGCCACCAGAAGCCTCTGTCGCATAAGCAGTGTGATGGTTGGTTAGATCCTCACTACCCATCTGGCTGAGGTCTATGGACACCAACTTTTCCTAAATTCAACCCAATAATGATTAAGAAACTCTAATCACCTGGCCCTTTGAGGTGATCAATTCCTGACTTACTGGCTCTCAGAGCCCAGGTGGGGAGATACACAGAGCAAATCCAACTGCAGTCCACAGCGGGAAGTATGGTCAAGGCTACCCAGGTGCCACGTCCCAACCACAGGGATCAATGCTCTGTGTGATGGGAGATGGCTAGGAAGGAGAGGGCCATGTCCTCAACATGGAAAAAGACCCGGAGGTGACTGATACAGGATCACTGAAGCACTGCCCCCATTCTGCAGAAAACCGACCAGTCTCAGAGCTGAATGTGGAAACTGGTGACCCTGGCACTGGCGCACGCCTCATCCTGACTCTGCAGACCTTCTTTGCACCAATATTTGGGGCTGGGCTTTATTGAGTCATCAACTCATTAGCAATAAATATATTCACCTATGATTGAAATAAGCTACATATCCTTGAATGAATTAAATGAACTGCTGTCATGAGAATCACTACTCCTCCAGCTCTCAGCAAACCTTCACACTTAGCAAAGCTTCCTTACACACTCTTCCCCTAGTCTTTAATTCAAGGTTTTCTTGTAATGACATCACACTGTTCTTATCCCTCTTTACTTATTTCTTTTTTAGGAGAGCAAGGCAGACGCTTTTATTTAGGGATAAAGCAAGAGCACAGAGCTCCTGGCTCAGGCCAGAAGGGGACAAGAGAGCCCAGAGTGGTGCACTGTCTAGGGGTTTTATAGGTGGTTGAGAGACAAAGGTCTAGGGATGCACACTTGCTAAGTAGTCCCAAAATATTTATCTTTGAAGATATATTAAGTTTCTTATTAGTCTTCTGGGTTATTTACAAGAAATTTAATGCTCTCATTTCATCCCAGGATAGCACCCTCCTGATCTGGGAGCATATCAATCAAAACTGTCTGCTTTGCTCCCAAGGTGGGCTGAGTTATTGTCTGTTAAAGAGTATGTCAAGAAACTTACTTTTTAACTAATTGGGCTTTAATGCAATCTTATCTTCAAATCTTCCTGTTTTTACTATGTTGTTTTGGGCTTGCTTATTAAATTGCCCAGGTTGTAAATGACCTGAGTAGGGCTGGAGGAGGGAAAGCAACACCTGAGTAAAGACAAAAAAGCAAGCTGGGTCCCCCAGCAAGCCAAACCAAATCCCACAATGGATAATCTTGCTTTGTTTTTTCTGGAGGCCCTCACCCTACTCTTTCTAAGCCCACCATCCCTGTCTCATTCCCCCCTGTACACATGGAGACCCTAGCTGCTGCTAGGGAAAGGGGGTGACGACTGCTCTGGCTGCTTCCTGCCAAGAGGGGGCGCAGTAAAGGGTACAGTCAGGTCTACTTCACTGGTTGTCAAGAGGCTTAGGGAGATGGGAATTTTCATCCTGGGTTACATTTACATCACCATTTGCAGTTTTATGGTTTTAAAAGGATTTAGAGCGATCACGGGAAGATGGCGGCATGAGTAGTTCAGAAGAAATCTCCTCCCCAAAACATATATTTATGAAAATACAATAAATACAACTATTCCTAAAAGAAACACCAGTGGATGCAGTACAACAGCCAGGATACATCTACATCTGTGAGAACTCAGCATCACATGAAGGGGGTAAGATACAAGCCGTGGACAGGCGGGACCCAAATGTTGCCCCACCCCAAAACCTGGCGGGAAGAAAGGAGTCAGACGGGGAGGGAGTGAAAGCCCAGGACTGCTGAACAACCAGCTCTAGAAATCCACACCTGGAACACAGACACAAGGTACATGGGGTGCTGGATATTAGAGAAATAGAAAAGCAAAACCTGTGGGCAGGTCCCCGCAACCAGTGCCCAAGACAAAAGAAAAGTGAGTGCTTTCTGCAAGTCTTAAAGAGACAGGGACCCCATAGCTGGACGAAGTTGTCCTGGCAGATGGGAATACTGGGGAAACGTAGGCGCCCTAAACAGAGACAGTGCAGCTCTGAAGCCCCTCACAGGACTAGGCAGCCTGCCAGTCATTCCTCCAAATGGCGTGGACCCCAATACATGGGCCAGTAGCAGGAGAGTGGGAGCGCGTGCCGGGGGCAGAAGCACTAGAAGAAACCAAGAGCAGATCCATGCATTGCAGGGCTAGCCCACAGCAGCAAGACTGAACAGCCTGGGCGCAGCTCATGCACGCCGGCGGCAGTGAAGCCAGAGGCCGGTAGAAACCTGCACGGAAAAGCCCCACATGCACCAGCAGCAAGGCAGAGGGAGCAGGCGCGCTCCAGGGAGCCGACCTGAATCCCAGCCCAATGCACAGCTGCCCGGGCTAGACCCAAAGACTACTGCTGCCACACAGTTGCCCAGCATGGTTGCCACTAGCATGGAGGAGCGCACCTGGCGTGCCTGTCACTCCCCGCAGGGATACGCGCTGCTCTGACGGACACCCCGCCCACAGCAGCTGAGGAGATTAACCCGGTGGCTGCTCCAGGAGTGCAGGTAGCCATCACAGGCAGCGGAGAAGGGCAAGGCATCCAGCAAGCAGGAAAGGACTTTCTTCTCCCAGCTGACACACCTGCAACAGCCACTGCAATCACCATGAAAAGGCAAAAAAATCTGGTCCAGACCAAGATAGTTACACCTGAGAAAGGATCTGCAGAGGCAGACCTAACCAGTCTCCCTGAAAAACAATTCAAAATAAAAATCATAAACATGCTGACAGAGCTGCAGAGAAATATGCAAGAGCTAAGGGATGAAGTCCGGAGGGAGAATACAGACGTCTGGAGGGAGATCACAAATGTCCGGAGGGAGATTACAGAAGTGAAACAAACTCTGTAAGGATTTATAAGCAGAATGCATAAGATGCAAGAGGCCATTGATGGAATAGAAACCAGAGAACAGGAATGCATAGAAGCTGATGCAGAGAGAGATAAAAGGATCTCCAGGAA
Source organism: Manis javanica (assembly GCF_040802235.1). Classification (NCBI taxonomy): domain Eukaryota; kingdom Metazoa; phylum Chordata; class Mammalia; order Pholidota; family Manidae; genus Manis; species Manis javanica. The sequence continues at coordinate 86,878,929 of NC_133157.1, forward strand.
TGAAAGAATATTAAGAGAACTCTGTGACCAATCCAAAAGGAACAATATCCACATTATAGGGGTACCAGAGGAAGAAGAGAGAGAGAAAAAGGGATAGAAAGTGTCTTTGAAGAAATAATTGCTGAGAACTTCCCCAAACTGGGGAAGGAAATAGTTGCTCAGACTACGGAGGCACACAGAACTCCCGAGAGATGGGATCCAAACAGGTCAACACCAAGACACGTAATAATTAAAATGGCAAAGATCAAGGACAGGGACAGAGTATTAAAGGCAGCCAGAGAGAGTAAAAAGGTCACCTACAAAGGAAAACCCATCAGGCTATCATCAGACTTCTCAACAGAAACCTTACAGGCCAGAAGAGAATGGCATGATATATTTAATGCAATGAAATAAAAGGGCCTTGAACCAAGGATACTGTATCCAGCACGACTATCATTTAAATATGAAGGAGGGATTAAACAATTCCCAAACAAGCAAAAGTTGAGGGAATTTGCCTCCCACAAACCACCTCTTCAGGGTATCTTAGAAGGACTGCTCTAGATGGGAGCACTCCTAAAAAGAGCACAGAACAAAACACTCAACATATGAAGAATGGAGGAGGAGGAAAAAGAAGGGAAATAAATAATCATCAGATTGTGTTTATAACAGCTCAATAAGTGAGTGAGGTGAGACAGTAAGGTAGTAAACAAGCTAACCTTGAACCTTTGGTAACCACAAATCTAAAGCCTGCAATGGCAATAAGTACATATCTTTCAATAATCACCCTAAATGTAAATGGACTGAATGCAGCAATCAAAAGACACAGAGTAATAGAATGGATAAAAAAGCAAGACCCATCTATATGCTGCTTACAAGAGACTCACCTCAAACCCAAAGACATGCACAGATTAAAAGTCAAAGGTTGGAGAAAGATATTTCATGCAAACAACAGAGAGAAAAAAGCAGGTGTTGCAATACTAGTATCAGACAAAATAGACCTCAAAACAAAGAAAGTAACAAGAGATAAAGAAGGACATTACATAATGATAAAGGGCTCAGTCCAACAAGAGGATATAACCATTATAAATATATATGCACCCAACACAGGAGCATCAGCATATGTGAAACAAATACTAAGAGAACTAAAGGAGGAAATAGAATGCAACACATTTATTTTAGGAGATTTCAACACACCATTCACTCCAAAGGACAGATCCACCAGACAGAAAATAAGAAAGGACACAGAGGCACTGAAAAACACACTAGAATAGATGGACCTAATACACATCTATAGAACTCTACTCCCAAAAGCAACAGGATACACATTCTTCTCAAGTGCACATGGAACATTCTCCAGAATAGACCACATACTAGGCCACAAAAAGAGCTTCAGTAAGTTCCAAAAGATTAAAATCCCATCAGCCAACTTTTCAGACCACAAAGGTATAAAACTAGAAATAAATTGTACAAAGAAAGCAAAAAGGCTTAACAACACATGGAGGCTTAACAACATGCTCCTAAATAATCAATGGATCAATGACCAAATTAAAATGGAGATTCAGCAATATATAGAAACAAATAACAACAACAACACAAAGCCCAACTACTGTGGGACGCAGCAAAAGCAGTCTTAGGAGGAAAGTATATAGCAATCCAGGCACATTTAAAGAAGGAAGTAAAATCCCAAATGAATAGTCTAACACCACAATTATCAAAACTGGGAAAAGAAGAACAAATGAGGCCTAAATCCAGCAGGAGTGACATAATAAAGATCAGAGAAGAAACAAACAAAATTGAGGAGAATAAAACAATAGCAAAAATCAATGAAACCAAGAGCTGGTTCTTTGAGAAAATAAACAAAATAGATAAGCCTCTAGCCAAACTTATTAAGAGAAAAAGAGAATCAACACACATCAACAGAATCAGAAACAAGAAAGGAAAAATCATGACAGACCCCAAAGAAATACAAAGAATTATTAGAGAATACTATGAAAACCTATATGCTAACAAGTTGGAAAACCTAGGAGAAATAGACAACTTCTTAGAAAAATACAACCTTCCAAGACTGACCCAGAAAGAAACAGAAAATCTAAACAGACCAATTACCAGCAACGAAATTGAATCAGTAATCAAAACCTACCCAAGAAGAAAACCCCGGGCCAGATGGATTTACCTCGGAATTTTATCAAACATACAAAGAAGACATAACACCCATTCCCCTTAAAGTTTTCCAAAAAATAGAAGAGGAGGGAATACTCCCAAACTCATTCTATGAAGCCAACATCACCCTAATACCAAAACCAGGCAAAGACCCCACCAAAAAAGAAAATTACAGACCAATATCCCTGATGAACGTAGATGCAAAAATACTCAACAAAATATTAGCAAACTGAATTCAAAAATACATCAACAGGATCATACACCATGACCAAGTGGGATTCATCCCAGGGATGCAAGGATGGTACAACATTCGAAAATCCATCAACATCATCCACCACATCAACAAAAAGAAAGATAGAAACCACATGATTATCTCCATAGATGCTGAAAAAGCATTTGACAAAATTCAACATCCATTCATGATAAAAACTCTCAACAAAATGGGCATAGAGGGCAAGTACCACAACATAATAAAGGCCATATATGATAAACCCACAGCCAGCATTATACTGAACAGCGAGAAGGTGAAAGCATTTCCTCTGAGATCGGGAACCAGACAGGGATGCCCACTCTCCCCACTGTTATTCAACGTAGTACTGGAGGTCCTAGCCACGGCAAACAGACAAAACAAAGAAATACAAGGAATCCAGACTGGTACAGAAGAAGTCAAACTGTCATTATTTGCAGATGACATGATATTGTACATAAAAAAAACCCTGAAGACTCCACTGCAAAACTACTAGAACTAATATCGGAATTCAGCAAAGTTGCAGGATACAAAATTAACACACAGAAATCTGTAGCTTTCCTATACACTAACAATGAACTAATAGAAAGAGAAATCAGGAAAACAATTCCATTCACAATAGCATCAAAAAGAATAAAATACCTAGGAATAAACCTAACCAAGGAAGTGAAAGACCTATACCCTGAAAACTACAAGACCCTCTTAAGAGAAATTAAAGAGGTCACTAACAAATGGAAACTCATCCCATGCTCCTGGCTAGGAAGAATTAATATCGTCAAAATGGCCATCCTGCCCAAATCAATATACAGATTCGATGCAATCCCTATCAAATTACCAACAGCATTCTTCAATGAACTGAACAAATAGTTCAAAAATTCATATGGAACCGTCAAAGATCCCAAATAGCCAACACAATTCTGAGAAGGAAGAATAAAGTGGGGGGTGGATCTCGCTCCCCAACTTCAAGCTCTACTGCAAAGCCACAGTAATCAAGACAATTTGGTAGTGGCACAAGAACAGAGCCTCAGACCAGTGGAACAGAACAGAGACTCCAGACATTAACCCAAACATATATGGCCAATTGATATTTGATAAAGGAGCCATGGACATACAATGGGGAAATGACAGTCTCTTCAAAAGATGGTGCTGGCAAAACTGGACAGCTACATGTAAGAGAATGAAAATGGATCAGTGTCTAACCCCATACATAAAAGTAAACTCCAAATGGATCAAAGATCTGAATGTAAGTCATGAAACCATAAAACTCATAGAAAAAAACATAGGCAAAAATCTCATGGACATAAACATGGGTGACCTCTTCTTGAACATATCTCCCTGGGCAAGGGAAACAAAGGCATAAATGAACAAGTGGGACTATATCAAGCTAAAAAGCTTCTGTAAAGCAAAGGACACCATCAATAGAACAAAAAGGTATCCTACAGTATGGGAGAACATATTCATAAATGACAGATCCGATAAAGGATTGACATCCAAAATATATAAAGAGCTCATAGCCTCAACAAACAAAAAGCAAATAATCCAATTAAGAAATGGGCAGAGGAGCTGAATAGACAGTTCTCTAAAGAAGAAACCCAGATGGCCAACAGGCACATGAAAAGATGCTCCACATCGCTAATCATCAGAGCAATGCATATTATAACCACAATGAGATATCACCTCTCACCAGTAAGGATCGCCATCATCGAAAAGACAAACAACAGCAAATGTTGGCAAGGTTGTGAAGAAAGGGGAACCCTCCTACACTGCTGGTGGGAATGTAAACTAGTTCAACCATTGTGGAAAGCAGTATGGAGGTTCCTCAAAATGCTCAAAATAGAAATACCATTTGACCCAGGAATTCCACTTCTAGGAATTTACCCTAAGAATGCAGCACTCCAGTTTGAAAAAGACAGATGCACCCCTATGTTTACCGCTGCACTGTTTACAATAGCCAAGATATGGAAGCAACCTAAATGTCCATCACTAGATGAATGGATAAAGAAGATGTGGTACATATACACAATGGAATATTACGCAGCCATAAGAAAAAAACAGATCCTACCATTTGCAACAACATGGATGGATCTAGAGGGTATTATGCTCTGTGAAATAAGCCAAGCAGAGAAGGACAAGTACCAAATGATTTCACTCATATGTGGAGTATAAGAACAAAGGAAAACTGAAGGAACAAAACAGCAGCAGAATCACAGAACCCAAGAATGGACTAATAGTTACCAAAGGGAAACAATGGGTGGGAAGGGAAGGATAAGGGCGGGGAAAAAGAAAGAGGGCATTACGATTAGCATGTATAGTGCGTGGGGGACATGGGGAGGGCTGCGCAACACAGAGAAGATAAGTAGTGATTTTACAGCATCTTACTATGCAGTTGGACAGTGACTGTGAAGGGGTATGTGGGGGGGGACTTGGTGAAGGGGAGAACCTAGTAAACATAATGTTCCTTCTGTAATTGTAGATTAATGATACCAAAATTTTTAAAAAAAGGATTTAGAAAAGTAGCTCCATATCGTAGTAGTCCATGGGACTTCTGGGCCTGACATAGCTTGGATTTGCTTTCAGAGGTGCTGTAGTGAATCAGAAACATTTTCTGAATATTCCGGACAATACTCAACTTTAATTACAGCACAGGTTCCACCCTGTGCTGCTGTTAAGATGTCTAGTGCCATTTTATTTCATATTACTGCTTGGTGCATTAGTTTAACTTTAGTATTAAGGCCTTTTGAGTAAAATTGGTTAAGAATTTGATATGCCAAATTACATCTTCTAAACCGTGAGATGGCATAAAAATGGAGGCGAGGTGATCATACCAATGAAAAACACTCCTAGTCCATTGATGTTGGAAGCTTGGGAAGTTTACAGGGTGTGGGATGTTCTTAACCCAACATCCTTGCAACCAAGGAAATCCCAGAGTGCACCTCCTTACCCACCCTGGAGGGAGCCATGGCCAGAGATTAGTTCCACACAGCCAGTGAGGGCCGTATGGGGCTAAACAGATACCAAGGTGGGTTGTCCGATCTGTGGCAAGCCAATCTGTAGCCTGTAAAGTTATAATATGTGAACAGTGGTCTTTGGGAAGCCAGCTTAAATATCGGGTGAAGCTTGGGCGATGGTTGTTAGAATGGTTTCTTTAATCCCAGCAGAAGGGTACCTTTTAATTTAAGCATCCTGCCATTGGAGTAACCCAAACGCACTCATCCCAGATTTGAAAAAACTGCTTTCATATCTGTGATGATTTGCATGGAGAATTAGAACACTGGAAGCATTGTGCAATTGGGGTAGAACTATAATGGTAGTTATATTCTTTGTAGCATCATAGGAGAAGGGGAATTTATGGCCGTTAACTTATTGAGACTTTAGGCATGAGAAAATGCTTTGATAAAACAATAAGAAAACACTTTGCAATCTTTCAACATTAAGAACAGACTAATCGTTTAAGAAAACTTTGTCCTTTTAACACACAGAAAACAAAATTCTAATTTTACTGTGGATCTGATTTCAAGACTCATTTCCTTTAATTTCACATAGCATGACCATATCAATTCTTCCACAAACTTTCTACCACTTTCTTTTTTACATTCAGAGTTCTCCCTCTTTAAATAACCAGCTGTACCTTAGAACAAAGTTCCCTTCTTTCACCCTTAACAAAATGCATTTCCATTCCTTTGACCCTCTCTTATCAAAACACACATCGTTTTTAGCATGCAGAGATGTTTTCCTTATTGTTTTAACTACTTTTAATTAGAATTCAAAACCATTAGAAACTTTAGTTTTCAGCACAATTTCTCAATAAGCACAAAATGTCTACTTAGCAAAACTTTAAAGTTCTAGGTTACCATAAATATTTTCAAGCTGTATGGAGGTATACACTCTGTAACACACTCTAACAAAATTATTAAAAAGTTCAGTTACTATACTTTTTTAGTTCACTCATTCTTAAAAACCATGCTAGATTACTTTCAAAACCTTCACTGAACATGACAAAGTCAAGCCTCTCTTTAAGCATTATTTTCTTTTGAAAGATTTAAGCCAGGCTGTATTCCAGAAGATAAATTTCTGTCTCAGGGAGTCTAGTTTAAAACCTCCCAATTTTTGAGAATAATGATGAACCCAATAAGTACAATAGATTTCCAATAAAAGGATTCAGAAAACCAGTTTTATATTGTAGTAGTCCACAGGACTTTTGACCTTGTGGCAAAATTAATTTACCTGCCTAACCATATTATACTGCATACTTCTCTCAGGGGCCAAGCCTTTCTAATCAGAGTGTTTGTATTGAGGCCAGGCTTGTGCGCAGAAGAAGACACTTCTTTTTCAGGGTCTGGGAATCAAATTTCTCCCAATTATTCAGAATGCAAGCCAGAGGCATTTCTGGATTTAAACTTGAAGAGGATGCTCCCACCAGGAAGAGAGAGAAAAACAGGTGTGCAACACCTGGTTGGCCTTTTCTGTGAGGGCGTCCCCTCGCTTTGGAGCCTGGGTAACAGTGGTCAATCACCTCCTCTGCCAGGCCTACTGGACTTAAACACTCCTTACCAGTGTGGCCTGCACCTTGCTTTGATTTCCCTTTTGCCTCTCCACTAAACAAGAGTTGCCTCAGAGCTCTGGATTTAGTGGGACCTTACCACTGTGTTCCTACTTTATGCCTTTCAGGAGTTCTTATCCAGACCCTAATTTCTTCTGCACGTGCTTTAGCATAGTACACTTGGGATCATTCTTTGAGAGGCCCCTATGTGTCTGGTAAGAGCAGGGACTGTGTGACTTCTCATGACCAGAGCAGTGGTCTGTGAGAGTGACAAGCCTGTTCCCCTTCCCTGGGGGCTGTAGAAAAGGAAATGCTGTAGCCCCAGGATGCCTGCCTTTAAGGAAGAGAGGTCAACAGAATAGAGCCATTTACATGCTGGGCTCAGTTTTCAGTCTGACTACTTCACAAACCTCATTTACACTACACAGGAGAAAATGTCACAGTCCCAAGGGGACTGCTTCGAATGAGGAGCAGGGGGACTTTTTCTAAGGCCAATGATAGAATTCAGACAGAGGCTGCCATGGACAGTTATGAAGGGGGGAGTCTATACTCTCAAACACCAGTTTCTGCCACTACCTGGGAATTATCCTACTAGTCACCCCCTGTAAGAAATCTGACCTATGAGACAAAGAGGTCGGGGGTCATCTGTGAATCTTGCCTAGGCAGCAGCCTAGCCTGAGGTTCACTCAGTGCCACTGGATCAATCAGCCAGGGTGGAGATACAAGGACCACTGTCTACTAGTCCGGTCTGCCCTCGGAGTCCACGGATTAGGATAGGAAAGCAGGAAGTAGGCTCAGCCACTCCCCGACATTCCTGTCCATCCACAGGAGAGGGATGAAGGAGTGACAGACACCAGGAAACTTTTCACCCAAGACTAAAGACTGGTAGCTGACACTAATTGTCTTTTAAGTGGCTAACAGGTGCCCAGGCACATATTTATGAGATAAAAAAGTAGGAATAAGAGCAAAGCATGTATCTCCTACCTTGCAGTGGTGAGCACTGGGTTCCGTGAAATTGATGAAGTTAGAGGCACACATAAAGCATGTAAAGAAAATAAAGAGCACCCGTGCCTCACTCAGAGGCCAGGGCAGCCTGAGGAAGCAGGCTGGAAGTCAGAGAGACAGACAGAGACACTCCTCACGGATACCCAGGTGGGCTGTAGGGGTCTGACTCCAGACACACGGGCATTTGAGAAGCTGCTGAAGTGCAGCCTCAGCCTAGACTCTCACAGTTGCCCACGGCCTTCCTCAGTCCCTCGCATCCGAGGAGAGGCCTCTGAAAGGGAATCCTGGCCTCCACCCAGGAGACTTTCCCGGCTCCCAAGGGAGACGGAGGATCCACTGAGGGAGATGCAGGGGAGCCTGTCACTCGAGACTTTGAGATGGGCAGCCAGGCTAGTTCCATGTAAGTGGCTGACGAGCGCCCGATGCTGTGTGCCACAGACAGCTTCCTTGTATTAGGAGAGTGAAAGAAAAAGGCAGGCTCAGATGCCGATACTCACCTACAAAATTATCCCGGATGAGCACCCCAAAATGATGCCGGGTTTGTTGTTCGCAGAGTCCAAGAATGAACTTAGCAAACACTCAATGTAGGAAAGCAAGGCAGAGGCTTTTATTTAGAGATAAAGCGAGAGGACAGAGCTCCTGGCTCAGGCCAAGAGGGGACAAAAGAGTCCCCCCTCTTTATTTTGAAGTCATATGTGAGTCATGTGGGGTGTTTTCTATTTACCAGGTAACATAATTTTTTTAACCTCAATTCAGTATTTTTTGGTTTTTTGATGATACACTATTTCAAACATCCCAATGAACAGACACACACGTACCTACCTGGATTTAACAAGGTGACTATTTTGCCATATATGCAGACATAATGAACACCCCCATCCCACCCATCATATCTTCCTACCATTTCTTCTGCCTTCAATCTTTGGAGCCACCTGTGTTGCTCTCTCAGGGCACTGTCAAACTGCTGTATCTCTTTCAATACAATATTAATTAACAACATTAATTAGTCCACATTTCCTATTTGATTTTCTAGGTTAGAAATTATTCAAAAACAAAGTTTCACAACAACAAATGTTGGCAAGGTTGTGGAGAAAGGGGAACCCTCCTACACTGCTGGTGGGAATGTAAATTAGTTCAACCATTGTGGAAAGCAGTATGGAGGTTCCTCAAAATGCTCAAAATAGAAATACCATTTGACCCAGGAATCCCACTTCTAGGAATTTACCCTAAGAATGCAGCAGCCCAATTTGAAAAAGACAGATGCACCCCTATGTTTATTGCAGCACTATTTACAATAGCCAAGAAATGGAAGCAACCTAAATGTCCATCACTAGATGAATGGATAAAGATGTGGTACATATACACAATGGAATATTACTTAGCCATAAAAAGAAAACAAATACTACCATTTGCAACAACATGGATGGATCTAGAGGGTATTATGCTCAGTGAAATAAGCCAGGTGGAGAAAGACAAGTACCAAATGATTTCACTCATCTGTGGAGTATAAGTACAAAGGAAAAACTGAAGGAATAAAACAGCAGCAGAATCACAGAACCCAAGAAAGGACTAACAGTTACTAAAGGAAAAGGGACTGGGGAGGATGAGTGGGAAGGGAGGGGGTGCAGATAAGAAAGGGGGCCTTATGATTAGCATGTATAATGTGGGCGGGGCACGGGAAGGGCTGTGCAACACAAGAGAAAACAAGTAGTGATTTTACAGCATCTCACTATACTGATGGACAGTGACTAATGGGGTATGTGGGGGGGACTTGGTGAAGGGGGGAGTCTAGTAAACATAATGTTCCTCATGTAATTGTAGATTAATGATACCAAAATAAAAAAAAAGTTTCAAATGGTTAGCTGTTGCTATTTTATTCTCACCTAAGGACCTGCTGGCACATAGTTTTTTAAGGCAAATGAAATCTCTTAAATAGAATTATTTGTACCAAAACTTACATTTATTGCAAATAATTAATTTAATTTTCTTATTTTTCTCAAATATACTTTACCAGTCTATTCTTAGAAGAATGAATGCCTTTTTCCCACAAAGGGCCTGCACAAAAGGAAACATCAGTTTAAATTCTAAGCATTCTGACTCATAAGTGATAAAACCTTTAAGTTGGAATGCTGATGAGTTTATAATAGAAAGAATAAAGTCCTAATTAATGCAGAATGTACAGATTCAGGAAATATAGTTCTCAAAGACAGGACTAACTTTTACCACATGGTTATTTACTGGCAAAAGCAATGAGAGAATAGCCTGGGCTTTGCTCCACCATGTTGGTGGCCATTGGGAAGAAATGGGTTCTGCAGATGCAGGGCGCTGGGGTTCCAGGTTCCCAAAGCAGGTTCCAGGGTCCCATACAAAGAGGACTGTATGCTCAGGCTAGCAGAGGAGAGGGATGAGTTATATCCTCAAGCAGGGGACCTGATTCCCTAAGATCCAGGCAGATGGAGGGTAGCTAAGGGGTAAGACAAGCTCTCCCACAGATGGGACCTGAGCCTTCCAGTCAGGGATTCTCACAGCCTAACTGGTGCTGCAATCCCCCCAGAATTTTGTTATAATGCAGATTCTGACTCAGCAATTCAGGGCAGGGGCTGAGCTTCCATAGTTCCATCCAGATCCCAGGTGTTGCTGATGGTCTGTGGGCCGCATTGAGTAGCAAGGCCCATGTGAATCGAGGCCTTTCTTTTACAGAGAAAAAGGAGAGGAGACAAGTAGAAGGATAAGATGTACAAGGAGAGGAAAGCAGAGAAACAGAAGGCGGCCAAGGATCATGGAGCAAGAGTGAGGCAAAGAACGGGAAACTGGACACTCTGGCCCCTGGTGCTCCCCACCTTCTAGGTGCCAGCCAGCCCCGCCCACCAGCCCAAGGCGCCGGGGCTCAGAGCAGGGCAGAGGGCCTCTTCCTTTAACCACAGGACACAGATTGGCCACAGCCCCGCCGCCCGAGCCAGGTGAGTCAGGGTGCTTTCCCAGATTTTTGAACCAGTACAGGGAAATAATTGCCAGAAGTCAACCCACAGAAGGTGGGGGCCAGGCTGCCTCTCAGGCACAGCCATGCCAGAGACCCACCTAAATCCCCCTTCTCACAATGTGGTCGGGTGCTCAGATCACCTAGATTACTTTGAGTTGATTTTCTATGATTTCTGACACCACAGATAAAAAGGGGAAATGGGGAAAAAACAGAGAAAGGAGAGAGGTGAGGAGAAAAATGTTTATCGACAGACGAAAGCAGGAAAGTATCATCAGATAGAGAGAGAACAGAAGAGGAAAGGGAGAGAGAGAGATACCAAGAAGAGTGAAGCTGAAGGAAAATGAAGAAAAGACACCCACAGGGAGGATCTCCGTGGGGAGCAGGGACCAAGCGGTCACCAGGCCTCACAGGCCTTGGCAGGAGACTCAAGTCCTTGGCCTGACCCCACATGCCTTACTTGGCTACTCATTTTGCTCTGTATCCCTTTGCTGTAATAAATCACAGCCATGAGATGACTACATGCTGGTGCTCTGAGGCTGCCCAGGGAATCATGGAACCTGGGGAGGGACCCAGGGGTCTCCAGACACCTTGGAGAAAGTCTTCCCCAGAGCCTCCAGGAAAAAAAGTACAGTTATTGACTAGTGAGATTTACTTCGGTCAGTTGTGTATGGAGTCAGGTCGAGAGCAGATTAATTCATTACACCATAATGATGGATGCACAGATGCGAGCATGAGCCCCTTCCCTAATGGAGCTCAAAATGTAGAAGAGAAATACCTACACTGGAACATCAAGGCCCACTGAGCTGAGAGGAGCAGCTACAGGGATGGGCAGAGCAGGGAGCTCAAGAAAGGCACCCAGCCAGGAGGTGGAGTCCACTGGCAGAAGGTGGGATCCACGCATTCATTAATTCAGCAAACACTTCCTAGACACCGTGAAGTACCAGGGAATCAGGGAGGGATGGTGGGGTCTCTACCTAAGTGCGTTCCCCAGAGTGGCAGGCAGGAGACCACGTCCGCCTTCACTGTGTGAGGGGTCCACACCTGTCCTCACCTGCATGGCCCAGGATTAATGATACCACCATTCTTCACCTGACCCGCCCAGGGCTGACCTGAAACTGGCAGAAGATGCTGCTCAGATATACTTGCCCTCCAAGCTGCTTAACAGAAAAGCAAGAAATTTCAGTCTCTCAAACACCAGGGTGTGGTGGTGGCAAAAATATGAACCTTCATTATTAACACAACCAAGAATAAGCATGATTAACTATTATTTATCTAACTTTGTAAAACTACTTAATTTCAAACAAAAGTTCTCTGTAAGTAGATGCTTCATTAAGCGTTAATTCTTATTCATTCTTAAGTGATATTGTATTTTAACCCTCGTTTGGACTTGGTGTATTTAGAATTAGCTCAACATTAATATCTACCTCTGATCACACAGCGACTGCTTGTTTAGGAACTGTGAATCCCAGGCCTCTGACACCAAATGCAAGGGTGTATTTTTTCCCCTAAATACACATACAATATTATACATACCAGTAATAATATAACTCCTTTTGGGGTCCCGGACCCGATTCCCATGTGTGAGAGTATGGGTCGGGGTCTGCCCACACATACTAACACCAAGCAATTCTCGAACACCAGCAGGGCATCAGAGAACTCAATTCTGATGCTATCTGCCCAGAGCTGGCACCAGATTCCCAGGTTAAGGACTCCATCCTACAAGACTGCCCTCCACCCCTGACTTCAGACACAGGTCACAAGCCCCGGGCAGTTCCCTGTGCTTCTGACCTACTGACTACAGACGGGAGGTTCCCATGACCTCTCCCTTAGGTTTGTTTCATTAGCTAGAGCGGCCCTCGGAACTCAGGAACACACGTATGCCAGCTTAACAAAGGAGACCATGAAGGACACAAGTTAACAGCCAGCTGGAGAGAGACACAGGGCAAGGTCCCAAATACAAGAGCTTCTATCCTCATGGAGCTTGGGGCCTGGCTTGGTGGCATGTGGAGGCATTCTGGTTCCCCACGCATGGAAGCTCTCCCCGACTGGGCAACAGGATGCAACCCAGCAGAGCACAGAGCAATAAGCTCTCAGGGGTTTTGTGAGGGCTTCACTGCATAGTCATGACTAACTGAATTATTGTCCATTGGCTGATTCAGTCTCCAGCCCCTGCCCTTGGGTGGGGGGTCCAAAAGTCTCTCACTAACATGACAAACACCTGTTTCACCTTTAAGACTCTGCAGTTGTTCCAGGAACTGTGGATGAAGACCAGATATACCTGGGAAATACCTATCTGGTCATCTGAATGACCACATATGTATTTCTTATGACTTATTACATCACAGGAACTTTTAAGTCAGCCAGCCCTAAAACCGCAAATTCTCCTTTATTTTGTTCTTTATCTAATATTCTAACAACTAATTCTTAATTAAATTTCAGTACATCAACATTTACTGATGAACAAATAAGTGCTCCAGAGATAAAAAAAAATTAAATGGGCCATGATCTAGTAAGTTCTAATAAGGAACAGAGCTCTAAGAAAACTCAAATGAGAACAATTTGTTACCCAACAAATATTATCATGTCATTGCCTGTTAGCTTCAAAGACAAGCCATAGGCTAAGGATGGCTTTTTACCTGATACTTGTCCTCTTAACATGAGAATTAAGAAAAATTTTTAAAGTTACACTATATCTTTAGCCTAAATTAAATGTACACTAAGCTGTATTTTTATATTGTGGTAAAATATACATAACAAAATTTACCACTCTAGCCATATTTAGAGGCACAGGTCTGTGGCATTAACATTCACATCATTATTTGACCACCACCACTAACCATCTCCAGAACTTTTTCATCTTTCCAAACTGAAACTCAGTCCCCACTAAACATTACCTTTCCATTCCTCTCCTCCCCAGTCCCTGGCAACCACCTAAACTATATTTTTAATAATAAGGAAAAAGGTACTCCTTCTCCACCTGGCAGTCTTCTTCAGGCCACACCCCTCCACCTGTTGCCCCATCAGCCAACTGCAAACACTATCCAGGTATTTACAACACCCTAATTTTGGAGCTTCTCATTCAGAGCAGACTATGATTTAAAGTCAAGAAATGCAAAATATGTAGTAAGTTTCATATATTTTCATATTCAGAAAGTTAATCAAAATGCAATTCTTCAAAAAGAAGCATGGATATGTAATCAGAAGTAGAAAATATGTCACTGATGGTAAAATAATTTAAAGTAGTTATGATTCTAAAGAATCCCAGCAATCTATCACCTATGAATTAAAAGTGCCACAGATGTCTGAGCCCCTGCCAGAGGAGGACTCACAGCCCTCGACATACCCTCCTGGGGAGACTGTCCATTAGATGTATTTCTAACTGTTTAGGGTCCTTTGGAAATCTCAATCAGAGGACACAAGAATGAATTCATTTTATTAAACAACATTGAGGCAGTACAAACCTCTGTGTTACTGATCAGAAATAAAGCAGATTCATGTGTGATTTATTCCTTAGAATTTGCACTATTTAAAGGAATAATGGGAAGACATTTCCAGTATTTCACTACCTTATAAAGTTGTTTCACTTTCACTTACTTCATAAATTATACTCGGAAGGTGTATTTTAAAATACCACATGAGTCTTACATGCACCTGAAAACACTTTTCAGTACTGTGGGAGGCCCCACTTCTATACCTGATGTGACAGATTTGCAGCAGCATGCAGGAACTGGCACACTTCATACTCTGCCACTCTGACAGGCTGCTGTTCAATAAAGGCACATACCCAGATGCTTTCCTCTCGTTGGTACTGCTTCCAGTTCCTCCCGCCATCACTGAACATCAGGAGGTAGCTGCTCACCCAGTCGGAGCTCCCGTATCCTCCCTGGGTGGCCACAGCTGTGACCTCCATTCTCTTTCCAAGGTCAATCTGCAGCCACTGGTATTTATTTGACACAAGTGGGGTCCAGCCACCAGCCCCTTTTGTGGAAATAGAAACATGAGAAATGGTAAAGAGAAAAAAAACTTAAAAATCTACATTAGCCTGTAAGAATGATGTCATAAATAAAATTTATGAAAATCACAGTTTCAAATTCTGGAATATATAAGTCTCAAAATCATACACACACACAAAATACAGGTTAAATGGACAAAGCCTACCTACATAATTGCTTTGGTTTTTTAGCTCATAAGCCCTGACCTCCTAGTATTCAGGAGTTCCAAGAAGTCAGAGCACTTAATGCAATGGTGGACAGCCCAGCACCATGCCATCGCATCAGTGCTGGGGACTGGGGTCTTTACTGGCCTTTATGCATGACTTGCCACTTGCCAGATGTAAAGGGAAACATGCAGACCATGGCAGAACTAGAAAACCTTAATTCTGGGTTCCAACCTTGAGCTGGGAAAAAAATGTTGGGGAAGTGTGGAATGCCAGTAAAATAAAGATGGTCTTGGTATAGCCCTACACTCAAGATGCTTACAGGCAGATAGGAGAAACATTACTTCAAAGAACAATCTGAAATGCAGTGTGGCGGGGACAGACGCATAGGTGATTCCTGTGCAGCGAGCACTCTGAGAGGCAGCACGGTGAGCAAGAGCCCAGAGTGAGTGAGTGTTAAGACACTCAGACAACAGGTGCCAAGCAGAAGTGACTGTGTTTTGTTTTGTCCAGATCCTACAAGAAACAGAACTAGGGAGACACCCACAGATGTACTGTGGATATATATTCTTCTTGTAGTTTAACAGAAATACGAATTTTCAATTTGGATTTAGATGTCATATTGATTTTTATTTTAAATGAATATACAACACAAATTTGTAAGTAAGTTTAAACACATTCTGGAACTGATATTTTGCTATACCTATGTCTAGAAAACAATAGTGTTGTGTAAACAATCCCTAATATAATTAAACTAGCTTTAAGAAAAATTTCCACACTGTTCAGACACCTAACTTGAGCATCTCACCATAGTAAGGTATGACACTTGAGACATTTATCATCTTCTCTTTCCAACACCCGCACCCCATTTGCTGAAGCTGTTAGGACCAAGTGTCTGTCAGGCAGTGTGTGACATGGGTACAAGACAGCTGGAGGGAAAGGGAAGTGGGGCTCCTAAGGCAGGGCATGGAGGAGTCACTGGAGGCCACACCACCTGTTTTTTCACCAAGTCCTCCACTCAAGCACGACATGGACGACCGCTAAACCTAGAGCTTTCATTTCTTCATTTCCATTTCTTATGAGCACAGAGTGGTTTCACCAACTGGAATGGGGGATGACTGTGGCATAAGGACAAAGCAACAGTGCCAGTCAGGGCAGAGAGGGCGTGTGGAGGGGTACGCTCACCAGTCAAGGCAGAGGAGGTACACTCACCAGCCAGGGCAGAAGGGGGTGCACTCACCAGCCAGGCTGGATGGGGTTATGCTCACTAGTCAGGGTGGAGGGGTGTGCTCACACACAGCACCCCTACAGCTATCCGTGCAGACCAGTGGCTCTTACTGATCAGCCTGCATTATTAAACATTGCAAATCTTCAGTAAATCCACCTGGGAACCAGCACCCCCTGAAATGGAGTTCAGCACATCCTAATTACTCTTGTAGGGTCACCAGTGCTTAAGCCATGACAAAGGCACTCGCCCCTCCAGCTTTTCCACTGCCCACACCACAGACTGTCCTCTGCCACTGCCTGTCTCCCACCTCAGCCCCTTGGCGGAAAAGCCGTCACAATTTATACCAAAGAAAACATGTCCCAAGACCCAAACTGTATAGGATAAGTTTCCAGAGCCTGGGAGGCCACCCAACACAAAACGTCCTTCCCACTACGAGGGGAGCATGAAGGGTACGTGATAGGGCACGAGCAGGACTAAGGTGCATTGAGCACCTGGACACTGGCACCTGCTGCCAGACACCCATGGTGTCACTGTCCCTGCTTCCAGGTGAAGGCGGGGCCACAGCCAGGGTGCTGGGCTTTTCAGTTACTCATCACTGAATGGCCTGTTACGTGTCATTTTTACTAGACAAAAGTAATAAAATGAAGAAAACAAAACCTGTCACGAGTATGTGATGTGCTAAGGGCCCTGCCAAGAGCTTCTCTTGCTACTCTTACATCTTCCACACACCTCGAAGTGGACCAGTGAGCCCATCTCCACTTCGCAGATGAAGATGACACTCATTTTAGGTCCCTGCAAGGATGTTTTATTCAACCTTAGCTCCGTTTTCATTATCTTCCCCTTCTAAGATCCTATCCCTATGGTTTAGCAGTTCTTCAGTACTGTTTATCAATCACTGGGCTTGTCTTATATTGATACATCAGGAGGTTTCTGCCTCTAGTTAGCCCTGTGTGGTTGCTCCCCCAGCTATGGTTGGATCGGACACAGACAGTGACACTGCCTTGAGAGAGGGGGGACCTGAACAGGACACTCAGCCAGGGCAGGCCACCAATCATGACAATGACTACTGCTCCTGGTTGGTGGCCCCGGGGCATGCACTATCATAAAGAGCACCAGCTGGCTTTCTGCAGAGAAGGAAATTAACCAGAGGTGAAGAAAAGTAAAATAAGTTCAAGCCTTCTTCAACTTTCACAAGTACCAGAGCAGAAATATCCAAGGAAGCAAAAGTCAGATGGGTCAGTGTGAAGTGAGCAGACCCACCCATCTCCACACCAAGCAAATAAACAGCTAAACTGAATGTCCCCAGGGAGAGTTTCCCTCCAAGATCATTATTACACTGTGTCAAGTGGGAGCTCATCCAGCAATACGCACTTAAATGCATCTTAATTCACAGAAGGCTCACTGCAAGTTCCAGGCAGGGTCCAGGGTGAATGAGAAAAGGGCTCAAAGAGCAGAAGCCCACTGCTGCTTTCCCCTGGAAAGATGACAGGGTTCCCAGAAACAGGGACTGGTGGGCAGGCTCTGGGGATGCTCCCTGGCCACCTAACTCAGAGATCTCTGGGTTTTACATGCTGAAGCTTATGCCATAAGTCTGCCTATGTTGCTGAGGGCAACTACTTCTGCTCTAATCTTAGGAAGCCATTCCAGTATACTACATACAGCATTTCGGGCTATCAGCATGTAAAAAACGCAGAATCCTGTCTCCGGGCCTGTCAAGGTGTGCTCCGACTCCCTTTCAACTGTGCTTCCCGCATTCTGCTAGCAGCTAGCAGCCTGAGCAGGGGAGGATGGACCGTTCCCCAAAAAAAGTGCATCCATAAGGAAATAAGGCACACATTGGTGCCTAACTGTAAAACAAATTTAAAGATGTGAAGATACCCTACCATGGCTTTGCAAATGGACTATTCAAAGATAAATAAAAAATAAGTGTATATTGCTCAATTTGAGATTTGCATTGAAGACCAGTGATACTGAGGAACAGAAAGTATGCTGTGACAATTCACATGTGACTCCTCTAGGCTCTGTGCACAGCAGCCCCGGAGACAGCTTTTAACACACTTTGGCACTGAACATTCCTCACTGCAGCTCTTTCTGCATGAAATAAACAAAAATCTCTTGATGCTATGTGCTTTGCTTTGTCTCTCTCATATTACTCCTGGCTAAGCTTTAAAGGAACATGCAATAAAGCAGCATTCAGATCTGAAGCTTTTCAGTTCTTACTTGTTTGAAGTGCTGCATTGACAAAACTATAAGATAGATTTGCTAATTTCTCACCTTAGAAATAAAAGGAAGCATTGCTCAGCAAGCCTATGACCAATCTGAACATGTCAAAAATACCTCATTTATGACTGAATAAAATGTGTGACTGAGCTTCTTTGTTCATATACCATGAAATCTGCACATTTACAAGGAGCACGACCCCAGGATGTGTTCTAATTCTATGAAAGCATCCATGTGCACTTTTCAGAGCAGATGGGATTTCATATCATCCTTGGGGCCATTAGGGAGAGCAGCATCTCCCTCTTGCGTGGAGAACAGAGGGGACTCCGGGCAGCCCAGAAGGGTAGGAGGTCAGGCACTCTGCTCCATTGGCCCCACTACTTCTCATGGATGCACTGTTGTTCTTGAGGCAACATCTTTTTATTTTTAATTAAATGTAGTATAAGATGGTGCCAGGAAATATAAGAATGATCATAATTAAAGCCATAAAAACTGAATTACCCATTCATATGTTACTTCTCAAGTCAGCCAAAAGCCTCTGGAAAGAATATTCCATGATGATGGAACTTTTTTTTTAAGGATGTTATACAGCTTAACTCATTAAAATTTGTAAGCACACTATGAAAGCCTTGGATGAAGAGGCATTTACAGATTACCTGTTATACAAAATAGAGTATTACAATGTGAATGGAAAAAGGCCTAAGCCTCACAATATGTAAATGCTACTACAACGGAGCATTTTTGGCAACATTCAAAAGATGGCATTGAACACATCAGAGCAAAGCCTGCGTGCCTTGGTTTCCTTGGAGGGAAGTGGCAACCAAAGGAAGTCCAGTGGTGAGATCACAGAGGGAACTGAAAGGAAAGGAGCGACACACAGCAGCAATTCACCGGAGAATTCCGCTTTATTACAGAAAGGTGCTGGGTTATATAGGAAGGGGCATAGGGTGATTGTGGTGTTACTTCTATGGGGCTGGTGGCTGTTGGCTAGGTGCTGGGATTGGGAGGGGGGCGAGAGGTGATTGGGCTTCAGGTGGCACCGGCAGGAACCGAGGACCCCGAAGAGAAGCCAGAAGTTTGCCATCTTACTGGTGGGGACCCTTCATTCCCCCCTTTCTCCTCTATGGGGTTGTGGATGTTGCTTTCTCTCTGACTGCTTCTTGCTGAACAGGGGTGGAGAAGGGAGTGAGGGCTTGAGGATTGGGAGGAAAGGGTTGATAGGATTCCCCACAGTAAGATTGAGTAGATGTGGACTTCTTCAGGTTGGAAATCAATGAAGGTTCCCTGTAACCATAGGTCGAGGACCTGTAGATTCCAATGGTGCCAAGAGGATATGGGTGTCAGGAGACAGGCGTCTGTGGCCATTGTTTCCAGGAACAGTTTCCAGTGGAGAGAGAGGTCCATCTCAGCGTGTGGTGAGGAGGTCACGTGAGGGTGAGGGATCTTCTGTGGCCAGAAGCTGGTAGTTCCTGAGTAAAAGCTGGTTGAAAGCTTGATTAGAGATTTTTCCGACTTGGGATTTGATGAACCTTATTATACAGGGTAAGAAGAGACAGACGAGAAGAATGACTATTATGGGGCCTGCAATGGGCCAGAGCCAGGTAAGGAGGGGGTTTGTTAGTATTGACGAGAATGGGTTGGAATTGGAAGCAGAGTGGAGACTGGAGGCAAGGTCGGTGAGTTTGGTGATGTCAGTTTCTACAATGCCGGATTCATTGATGTAATAGCAGCACTCTTCCCGGAGGAAGACGCAGGTGCCGCCCTTCTCGGCTGTAAGCAGATCTAGGGCCCGCCGGTTTTGAAGGGTGATTTTAGCTAGCGAAGTGACCTGTCTTTGGAGAGAGGCTAGGGAATCGGCAGTGGATGTCAGGGCTCCCTCAAGTTTGGCGTTGAGATCTCTAACTGCCCATAGAGAGTGACTCAAGGCTCCTCCCGAAAACCCTCCCCCAATGGCTGAGGTGATCAAAGAGATACCGACCATGATAGGAAGGAAAGCAGCCCTTTTTGTGCGCGAGGGAAAGGGAGGTTGGAGCTCAAGGAATTGTGCCATGCTGTAAAGTGTAAACTGTGGGATTAGTGTGACGAGAATGCAGGGTGTATCGGAGTTGAGAGGCAGTGAGTTGAAAAGACTGCCATTACACCAAAAGAAGTGCCCCGGTTGTGTAAAAGTCTTAGAGCCGGAGGTAGGGGTGTAGATAGAGAGGCAGTGAAGTGTGCTGGAGGGGGGTGGAGTTGGGCCAACGCAGTGGTGGATGGTGAGATTATCTGCGTATTCTGGTTCCCATAGGGGTATGTCTGCCAGGGGGCAGAGGGGTTGTCCTTCTGCATGGAAAGAGTAGTTGGAAATATTGAGGGGCACGGCGGCCAGCAGTGGGCGCTGTAGTGATGCGCAGAAGAAACAACTGGCGGTGTTGACGGTGTGGTTGAGAAAGATGGTGGTGTCTTGAATGAGCTGTAACCAAGAGTAGGAGGAATAAGAAGATGAAGAGGAGCCATCAAGAGTTTGGATAATGACTTTCTCGGAATGTCTGATGTCTGATGCAACTTGAGAGATCTGGGAGCGAGAGGGAACATACTTTCGAGAGATATGAAGGGTACCGTGGGGGGTCGAGGACCCCCCATAGTAAACTGAGGCTGTGACTCCAGCAGCCCATCGAGAGTCCCAGGGATCTGGGATTGATAAGGAGAATGAGCCGTTGGGATATTTCATGAAATGGTTGGAGGAGTAATACTGTGGGTACTGGAAGTCACCCATGTAGTGAATGGTGCAAGACCAGTAGGGACATCCCCCGTAGGTGTCTTGCCATCGCTTGCAATAGGCTTGTCTTTGGTCATAGAGGAAGCAGAGGTAGGGAGAATAAAGGTAGCTGTAAGTGAACACTTCGGTGGAGGGAGGAGAGTGGAGATACAAAGGCTCAGAGCAGCCTTTCAGAGGGCAGTCTGATGTGGCAATGAGGGCAGTAACTTTTGTTTGATGCTGTGTGTAAGTCTGCCTGACTTTGAATCGCCATACAAAGGAGGGTGGGGTGGCGGGGAAGACAATAGGAATGAGGAAAGAAAGCGAGAGAGCAGTAAAGGAGGAAAAAGTCATGATTCGGGTATGGATGGCAAAGGGGGTGCACGGGAGATGCAGAGCTTCAAGGGATCAGAGGGATGAGGCGTGGTAGAGTAGACAGTGTCTTCGGCTGTATCCGAAGGATCTGGATTGTGACTGATGGGTCTTGGGTGTCCAGAGAAGGTGGATCTTGGGTATTTGGTTTCAACCTGGAGATATGAATCCAAGGGGTGACAGAGTTATCAGGCAGTGAGAGCTTGGTGGCTGAGGGGGTGCAGAGAATAACTGGGTGTGGACCTTCCCATTTCGGGGTGAGAGAGGGCCGATCCTCTGGTGGCTTATAAAACACTAGTTGGCCGGGCTGTGAGACAGGAGGATTTTGGGAGGCGGATGGATCAGGAAGGAGCCAATCCTGATATTTCCACAATTCAGTGTGAAGAGAGAGTAGTGGAAGGGCCATATTGGGAGGAATTGGTCCCTTGTGGGAAGGGAGCCCTGGGGGTAGAATCGGGCGGCCATACATGATCTCAAAGGGCGACAAGAAAGAAGGTTTCTTTGGGAGGGCTCGAATGTGGAGTAGAGCTAAGGGAAGTAAGCGAACCCAGTCAAGGTGTAGTTCTAGAGATAGTTTGGTCAGGATGTCTTTAGAGTCCTATTGGCTCTTTCTACTTTTCCCGAAGCTTGTGGTCGATAAGGACAATGTAAATGCCAGGGGAATGAGAGTGACTTGGAGAGGTTCTGGATAATTTGGGCAGTGAACTCAGGGCCGTTATCTGATTGGAGGGAAGTGGGCATCCCGAACCTAGGAAAGATCTGGGTGAGGAGGACAGAGGCAACTGCGATGCTCATTTGTTAGTGGTGGGGAAAGCTTCGACCCATCCTGAAAATGTATCTACTAACACGAGTAGGTATCTGGTATGTCATACAGGGGGCATGTTAGTGAAGTCTATTTGCCAATCTGCAGCGGGGACATTACCCCTTGCTTAATGAGCCGGGAAGGGTCGGGCCTTGAGGGGGGTATTAGGGTTAGTGCGTTGGCAGATGGTGCACTTGCAGGTGATTTGGTTAAGTAGGGTTTTGACTTCAGGAGAGAGAGGAAAAAAAGATTGTAAAAAATGGATCAAGGATTGGGGGCTGGAATGGAACAGATCATGTAAGAGGCGGAAGAGAGACTCTTTGTCCTGGGAGCAGAGGGTGTCTTGTGATAAGGCTAAAAATGCAAGGGCAGATGGATTGTTGTCTGGTGTGTCTTCTGATAGGGCAACTGACCGGGCTACTCTGTCGGCTTTGTTGTTACCTCTTGCAATGGGGGAGTCATCCTTTTGATGTGATTTGCAGTGGACTATGCCTAGTCGGTGTGGGAGTTGTGAAGCCTCTAGAAGTTTAGTAATTAAGGCTGAATTAGTTATGGAATTCCCTTTTGTGGTGAGGAGGCCTCGTTCTTTCCATACTGCTGCGTGAGACAAGAGAATGTGGAATACGTACTTGGAGTCAGTGTACAATGTGAGAGACGTGTCCTGGGCCAGAGTGCAAGCTCTGGTGGCTACAATGAGTTGGGCCTGCTGATTGGTTGTACCAGGGGGTAGGGCTTGTGCCTCAATGACATCTTCGAGGGAGACTACTGCATATCCTGAGTAGTGGGTGCCCTCATGTTTAAAGGAGGACCCATCAGTAAACCAGATGAGGTCGGAGTGTGAGAGGGCTCCTTTGGAGATCGTGGAGTGGCACGGAAGGAAGTTGTGAAGGGCTTCTAGGCAATCATGCGAGGGAGTATGAGGAGAGCAGGGTAGAGGAAGAAGAGTGGCCGGATTCAGGGGCTGGCAGGGGAGGAAAGAAATGTTTGGATTTTGGAGGAAAGAGGATAGTAAGGTCAGGAGTCTGGAGGGAGGGAGAGTCTGTAAACTTTTGTAGGTTAAGAGATCTTTTCGGTGATGTGGGGACAGAACGGTAAGGGGCACTCCGAATGTTAGTTTATGAGCTTCTTTCTGTAAGAGCTGTCCAGTGGCTAATGCCCGTAGGCAGGGGGCCCATCCCCAAACTGTGGGGTCTAATTGCTTGGAGAGATAAGCTACTGGGGCAAAGGATGGGCCATAATATTGGCCTAGGACTCCTAGAGCTTGACTGGACCTCTCATGAATGTATAATGAGAAGGATTTTGACAAATCAGGGAGATGGAGAGCTGGGGCTTCCACAAGGGCTTGACAGAGCTTAATGAAGGAGTGTCGGAGTGAGGATGATAATGGTTCTTCAGGGGGGCCCTTGCTGAGGTCGTATAGGGGTCTTGCCAACAGGGAGAAGTTAGGGATCCACGCTCTAAAATACCCAGCCAGGCCTAGAAAGGAAAGGATTTCTGTCTTGGTTCTGGGAATGGGCAGGTCAGAGAGGAGTCATTCTCTGTCTAAGGTAATGGACTTTCTTTGTTGAGACAGAAGGAATCCAAGGTAAGTGCCAGAAGGGGAAGAGATTTGAGCTTTGACGGGGGATACCCGGTAACCTCTGGAAGCTAGAAGGTTAAGTAGAGACGCAGTGTCAAGTTGAGACTGTTCCCACGAGGGACTGCAGACTAGAAGATCATGTACGTATTGTAATAAAGTGGACTCGGGGTGATCATGATGAAACTGTTTGAGGTCTTGAGCTAGGACTTGTCCAAAAATATGGGGACTATCTCAGAAGCCTTGTGGCAAAACTGTCCAAGTAAGTTGTTCAGAATGTCTGGTGCATGGGTCCGTCCAGGTGAAGGCGAAAAAATCTTGGGAGGAGGGGTCTAGAGGGATAGAAAAAAATGCGTCCTTGAGACCTAGGACTGAGAAGTGGGATGGTGAGGCAGGAATCTGCGATAAAAGGGTGTATGGATTTGGAACTAAGGGATGGATAGGGACAACGGCCATGTTGATGAGGCGAAGGTCTTGGACAAGGCGGAAAGATCCGGTAGTTTTTTAACAGCTAATATGGGGGTATTAAATGGGGAGTGAGTGGGTCTGAGGTAATTTTTGTTTAAGAGCTCTAGAATGATGGGTTGGAGGCCTATGAGGGCTTAAGTGGTTAGGGGGTATTGGGCCTGACAGATATACTGAGAGGGGTCACGTAATTTGATAGAGGCAGGGGGACATAGGGCCACGGAGGGGCTTGTAATGTCCCAAACTTTGGGATTTACAGGGTGTATGAGGGCGGAACCGGAGCTTTCATTGGGTAGAGGGGGGTTGTCGGCTATGAGGGCCATCAGAAAGGGAGTACTGGGGGCTGTGGGAGTGGATATAGTTATGGAAATGTGGAGGAGGGAAAGGATGTCTCATCCTAGTAAAGGGATGGGACACTGGGGCATAACTAGGAAGGAGTGGGAGAAAGGTATGGGATCATCTAGGATTGTGCATAAAAGATGGGGTTTAATGGGAAAATCTGTTTACCTCCTACCCCGACTATAGGAGTAATGGCTGGTGTGGTAGGGCCCCGGTATTCTCGCAAGACTGAGAAGGTGGCTCCTGTATCTAGGAGGAAGGAGATGGGGCGACCGTCTACTGTTAAAGTAACCCTGGGCTCCTGTTTGGTGATGGAAATGGTCAGGCTAGAAGCCCCCGGGCCCCGTCAATCTTCTTCTGCCAGCCCCAACTATGGTGGGCTTAGGATGGGGGTTGTTCATCCAGCCTCCCCTTCAGGTGGTTGGGCAATCAGACCCCCAGTGGCCCTTTTTGTGGCATCTGGGGCATGGGGTGGTAGGAGATCAGGGGGAGGGGCACACCCTTGACCAATGTCCCTCTTTTCCGCACTTGAAACAAGCTCCTGGGGGGGGCGGGGGCTTGTTTGTAGAGGGGCACCCAGGTTTTGGTTTTATCAGCTGGGCCAACATCTGGAAATTGGCCTGATCAGCCTTTTGTTTACGGCATTCTTTCCCCTCCTCCCGGTTATGGAAGACTTTAAAGGCCACTGTTAGGATCTCAGTCTGTGGGGTAGCGGGGTCCCGTTCTAACTTTTTGAGTTTAGTTTTAATGTCAGGGTACCTTTGAGCTAGGAAGTATGTCATAAGGACATGTCTTCCTTCAGGTGTTTCTGGGTCCAGGCTGGTATACTGTAATAGGGCTTGAGTGAGTCTAAGAACTCGGAGGGGGTTTCGTCTCTATTTGAATTATGTCTTGGAGCTTTTGAAAATTGACTACTTTACGAGCTGCCTTTTTCAGACCTGCTATTAAGCAGGAGGCAAAAATATCTCTAGAGCGGAGACCCATGGCGGTGTTATAATCCCAGTGTGGGTCTTGTTCGGGGACAGCAGTGGGGCCAGGGGGATCGGTGGGGTCAGTCCTCTGGGTTTCGGTAGCATGCGTTTGGGTGAAGTCCCAAACTCATCTACGCTCTTCAGGGAGGAGAGTATTGGCCAGGAGCATGAAAATGTCATGATGCGTGAGGCTGTAAGACTGGAGGGTCCATTGAAACTCCCTGATGTATGTCGTGGGATCAGTGGAAAAGGAACCTAGGCGTTTCTCTAGTTGGGCTAAATCTCCTAAGGAGAAAGGGACGTGAATACGCACGATGTCTTCGGATCCTGCTACTTCCCGGAGGGGGGCGATATGGGAGGCCCTCGGGACCGGGTCTGAGGGGGACTGAAGGGTTCTGGCTCAGTCTGTGCGGGGGGAAACAGGTCATGGGGGCAAAGCCACGATAATTTTGGGAGGCCCTCGGGACCGAATCTGAGGGGGCAAAGATGGAGGAGGCTCCTGGAACTTAGTTAGAGGGGGGCTGAAAGGCTCAGGCTTGATCTGTGGGAGGGGAGCAGGTGAGGGGGACGGAGGAGGAGGGGGTGAGGTGGGGGAGGAGATGATGGTGGAGGGAGGGGAGGAGGGGGAAGGGAGAGGACGGGAGGCTTCTGCGGGGGTGGAGCAGTGGCGGCGCGGCGGTAGAGGAAGGGGGAGGGGCTGTTGTAGGAGAAGAAGGGGAAGGGAGAGGACGGGAGGCTTCTGCGGGGGTGGAGCAGTGGCGGCGGTGGCGGTAGAGGAAGGGGGAGGGGCTGTTGTAGGAGAAGAAGGGGGAGAGGACGGGAGGCTTCCGCCGGGGGGGAAAGAAGCAGTGGTGGTGGCAGAGGGTGGAGGGGTTGTAGGAGGGGGAGGGGCCGAAGGGGGAAGTCTGTATGGCAGAGGCTCGTCGGCCGGGTCAAAGGTAATTGAAGAGGGACTGGGAGTGTGTGGAGGGGAGGGAGACGGCTTGCAGGCTAGGAGAACTTGGGGCAGGGAGCAGGTGGTGCAGAGGCTGGGATTTTGAGCTAGGAGGAGAAAAGCTTCGATATAGGGAATCTCCTTCCATTTTTTCAGGTGCTGGAAGTAGTTAAAGAGATTGCGAGTGATGTTAGGATCAAGAGTTCCCCCTGCGGGCCATTGGTTGTTATTGTCTAGGGGTTATGTCGGCCAATCTTGGGAGCAATATTTACGGAGAAGTTTTGGTTTTATATCAGGCATCAGGGAGAGGGTAGCCAGATGCTTAAGCAGGCATTCAAGAGGTGAACTTTCAGGGAGGGATGAGGAGGCTCCCATGGCTAAAGGACAGAGAGGGAGACAAACAGGGGAAGACGAACGGAGATCCTCGGACTGGAAGCAGACCGCAAGGAGACAAAGGGCGTCCCCGATGATCCTTGGTGGTCTGCGGAAACTCGTACACGAGTAGGAATTTCTTAGGAAGTGTGGGTCGTCACCCAGACTTCCCTAAGAAGGCAGTTTGCCGGAGTCACGAGGTACCTAGCGCTAGGAGTTTTCGGCAGACAGAACAGATTTCGGCAGACGGAACAGAAGGAGGTGGGAGGGAAAGGGAGCGTTCTCATCTGCAAAGGAGTCACCTCGTTTATGGCTGTTGGAGGGGGGGCCTGAGGGTCTGCCGCAGCCATGAAGGCCTGAGGCAGGGATTTATGACTGTCGGAGGAGGGGCCTGAGGGTCCGCCGCAGCTGTGAAGGCTTGAGGCGGGGAGAGTTCCCTCCTCATCCCCGAGCGTCAGGGCCTTGCCGGACGATCATGGTCAATGGCACTGTGATAGCTCGGGGAAGAGTGGCCCACTCCGGGGAAATTTTGCTTAAAAAGTTTTGGCACTGATGGAAGGGACGGTGAGTGCGTTTATGACTATCAGAGGAGGGGCCTGAGGGTCCACTGCAGTCGTGAAGGCCTGAGGTGGGGAGAGTTCCCTCCTCGTCCCCAAGTGTCAGGGCCTTGCCGGACGATCATGGTCAATGGCACTGCGATAGCTCGGAGACGAGTGGCCCACTCCGGGGAAATTTTGCTTAAAAAGTTTAAGGCCTGAGGCGGGGGTTTATGGCTGTTGGAGGAGGGGCCTGAGGGTCCGCCACAGCCGTGAAGGCCTGAGGTGGGGAGAATTCCCTCCTCGTCCCCGAGCGTCAGGGCCTTGCCAGACGATCATGGTCAATGGCACTGCAATAGCTCAGGGAAGAGTGGCCCACTCCGGGGGAAAACTTACCTAAAGGCCAGAGAGGAGTGGTGAGTGTGATGAGCCAGTGCCGGAGAAAGAGGACGAGGGCAAGCTGCTGCTGGTGTCGGGGGGAAGACAGGGCCCAGTTGGGGTGTCCCATCTCCCGGGTTTCGGCACCAATGAAAGGAAAGGAGCGACACACAGCAGCAATTCACCGGAGAATTCCGCTTTATTACAGAAAGGTGCTGGGTTATATAGGAAGGGGCATAGGGTGATTGTGGTGTTACTTCTACAGGGCTGGTGGCTGTTGGCTAGGTGCTGGGATTGGGAGGGGGGCGAGAGGTGATTGGGCTTCAGGTGGCGCCGGTGGGAACCGAGGACCCCGAAGAGAAGCTGGAAGTTTGCCATCTTACTGGTGGGGACCCTTCAGGAACAGTGAGCCTCTGAAGTACCATCTTCCACTCAGCCCTTGTCCAGGCACAGCAGCGGCCCGCAAGGCCCACAAGATGATCCATCAGCCTTGTCACCAGCTGTGACCTTCTCGGACCACCCTCTGCCTCACAGGTTAAACCTGCAGCTCAGGACTCCCATGGACTTGGTTTTAACAAGCATCCTCATACATTAGCCATCCCAGGTGCTACACAAAAGATTACTAACTGGACCTCACCCCTTTGGCAGAAATGAAGGTCACCTTCACTGGTACACCTTTTGCCAATGGCCCTACATGGGAAAATCCCTTGAAGAAGCAATGTAGTTGTATGTGTGTGGACGGAAAACCCTGAGAGCAGTACGAGGGGATGGGCCAACACACATTCCTCTAGGGATGAACCAAACCTTTTTAATAATAAGCTAAATGAACAAAGATAGGGTGTGTGTCAAGCATACACACTATCAAGCAAATAGCTTTCAACAAACTTCTCTGTATTACAAGTGATATAAAAAATGAATTATGTTGAAAAGGAAAAGAGTAGAATTTGCTGGACAACTATTTTAGAATTTGATAGTCCTTTGAAGAGCTGGCTTCTACATACCATTTGGGAAGTCACCAAGTATGTTGTAGGCACTATTCACTCTTGAGAAAATGGAAACTTTCGTGGTAAAATTGTGGACATCCTGAGGTATTTACTATGCAGGTTATAATGCTGGGTCCATGCAATCGACCTCCATATAACCGGGA
Source organism: Manis javanica (assembly GCF_040802235.1). Lineage (NCBI taxonomy): Eukaryota > Metazoa > Chordata > Mammalia > Pholidota > Manidae > Manis > Manis javanica. Next base: position 86,908,073 of record NC_133157.1, read on the forward strand.
GACACGTGGATGCAAAAGCAAGAGCATTTATTGGGTGGCCAGCATGCTGGGGTCTGACACTCATAGGTGGAGACCTCAAAGTACAAGTTCATTCTTCTTCTACACATAGGAATGGGGTCGTGTGTAGAGCGGGCCGTGCGCAGAATGGACCATGCGCTGAGTGGGCCGTGCACAGACCGGGCCAAGCGCAGAGCGGACAGAGTGCAGAGCAGAACAGGCCACGCACAGAGCGGGCTGTGCGCAGAGCAGAACGGACCGTGTGCAGACCGGGCCGTGTGCAGGACGGGCCATGCGCAGACTGGGCCCAGATATGACCTGACCCTCACCACAACCAACCCGCTCACCAACCACCTGGACTGGTTCCCTCCAGGTGGAACGACACTCCCGACCGCCAGGTGGGTGAGCCGTCCACCTTCCACTGGCCGGGAGCGTCTGGCCAGCCCTGGCAACTGTGTTGGCCAAATCCCTGCAACTCCTGCAACCTTCCCCCCGATGTGACCCGTCTCTCACAAAATAAAGTCACCTAAAAAATGGAGCAGCATTAGTCAGGACTCTTCAGTAAACTTACAAATCATTCTGAAAAGATGAACTGCTATGTTTTTCACGCCTTCCCTCCAGTAAATTCTGTAAACTAGTGACCGTTATACATTAAGTCTGAGAGACACCAGGGTGGGCACAGACCAGCTCAGAAAATGGGAACCAGAACATGCAGTAACTTCCCACCAGGCAGGAAGAGCAGGTGGGGACCTGGGGGACAGTGGGCGAGGGGTGGTGGGAGGGTGATTCAGGCACCAGGGTCTGGAGTGAAGCCCCAAGGGGTAAGGAAAGCGAGAGGAATAAACAGAAATCGGCAGGCCTGGCCTGGCTTCCGCTGGCATTTGGGGAGACTGCCTTGTAGCACCCTGGAGCCATCCACTGCTTCCTCCCTTTCAGGGGCAGGAGCGGCACTTCCACGGCCCCTTGTGGTTGGGTGGGGCGATGCAACAGCTCTAGCTGGCTGTGAACCGAGAGAAAGGTCATCTCTGGCCCCAAATGCCAGGACAAAACGTCCAACGCCCTGTTCCCCTCAGCACAGTGACCCACAATTCCCCATGGGCCATTAAAACAGGGCACAGAAGTGAGGAGAGAGTCTGACTGGACTGTCTTTGGCAAGGACAGTAAACCTGTAACAAAGGGCTATGGCCTCACTGCTCAGGCCAGAAAATAAATGACACTCCGGGTCAGATTTCAGGGAGACAAGAAGTGACACAGGACGTCTTCTGCAAGGGACGGATGACCCTGGGAACACAGCCTTCCTAAGAACACCAACGAGGTACGTTCATCACAGTCTGGGAGCCAGTGCTGACAACCTGCCCTCAGCAGACAGAAGCGAGCCCTGCCTGACATGAGTAGCCCACCCCCACCCAGCTCCAGGAGGGCAGGAGCCCGGCCTGTAACCCCAACACTGCCTTGGAAAGAAGCAGGAGACATACAAAGAAACCTAAACATGCTTGGAAGACACTTTCCCATCCAAAAGACACTACTGAATCTGGGAGACCCAGGATTGCCTTATCCTGCAGTTAAATCTATGATCTGGGATACTTGGCAGAGAAAAATGACTAACTCTGCCTCCCCAAAGGTTGGTGACAACACCAGAAACACATTGGTTTCATCTCATCTTGTCCCTTAGATTCTACAGCAAGAATTTAGAGCTTGGAAAGGACATGGGGTCAGAGCAGGTGAGAGTGAGTTCTGTGAGCTGACTCCACAGTAAGGGCAGCACAACCCTTGGCATCTGGGGGCTTCTCCTTCCAAGTGCTACCTTAATGCCTTTCAGGTGAGCTGGAAGTTTAAAAAACTACATGGCTGTGCTCTAGTGCATGGACACCCTTTGCATGGATGCTATTACATCTCACCTGTACACAGCACTCACTACTCAAGAGTGCATCGGCAAGGTCCTTTGGAAGACAGAAAGAGAAGGAAAGAAAGGAAGAGAGGAAGAGAGAAAGAGAAGAGAAAAAGAGTGAGAGAGAGAGAGAAAGAACTAAGGAAAGAAATGGTGGTTTAAAAAGAGAATGTATAGTATTAGCCATAATAAATTTAAAACTTTTAGGAAAGCCAGATAGAATTCAGAATCTGATGTCTGAAGGCACAAATTTCCAGCACATTCATATTCTTTTATAAAAATCTGGTTTGCAAGGAAGGCCCTTTACTGCAGGTTGAATTGCTCCATTTATATCTGGAAACACTGGCCAGTTCCTTCCAACAGGTTCCTGGCCTGTGAATAAAAGATAGGAATATATAAGAACTGTGATTTTATGAAAAATATACAGTAAAAGTTTACTATTAGGAGATGTGCATCAATATTTTTGATGTAATATCCTAATTTATATCAGGAGTTGACATAGTTTTAGATATTTAAATTATAATGTAATCTTTAGATTTTGTTTAACATTCTTTGTCAAAAAATGTTAATGTCCTATTTAATTTAATAATATCATGTCCTATTTGGGATACTGCAGAGTTCATATAATCAGAGGTCTCATGGTATATGTCATTTAGTATCTGATAGCCAGCCAGATCAAAACATTTTTCCTAATCTAATTATTTTTCTTTATCTTGCTTAAAACCTATAGGATAAATTTGTACTAGTAACTGTATTTCCTAAATTGAGAAATAAATACCAGAACATTGAAAATAGCTTCTAAAATGCTCAGCTATTAATTGTATTGGGATCGTGAGATAAGACCTTTCCTGGCTCCTCCAACAGGGTAACAGTCCTGGTGAGAGGAAGCATGCTCAATGTCTCAATATGAGAAGGTGGACGCTTTCAAAGAGAAAAACACCTAGTCTGTTCAGTTTGTCTCCACCTACTTCTATTCACAATAAACACTACGGTATTCTGAAATGTCATTTTGGGTAACATTAAATTAAAGCAATCTCATTTGCACTGTCACCAATGGTGACATGCCACAGTAGGTGGAGTCCATGCTTTTCAGCATCTGTCTCATGAAGGGAGCAGAGTGGTCCCTTTCTCTCTGGGATGAGTGTTTATGCCAGCACTGTGAGGAAGCGAAAAGGACAAAACTGTGTGTATGTTTCCTCCTAATCAGTTTCAAATAGCTTCTCCAGGCCTCCCTCCACCTCACCTGGGCTCACACATCATGTAACTAAAGAGAACAAAGTATCAAGAGTTTAAAAACAAGATGTGCAAGGCTCCTAAGCCTTAAAGATGAAGGGTCACCTGAAGTAACAATAACTATAAAAACAAAAGGCTATTTTCACAAGCAAAAGGTAGAATAAAAGTCCAGCATGGCTTACTATAACATAGTTTTTGGTTTTTGGTTTTTTTGTAACTTTTATCTGATAAACATGGAGTATAAAGTTTCCTTAGGGTATTTCTCAGAAGAAAAGTGTGAAGTCAATATTAGAGCATGCTATTATTCACAATCAACAGTCAGATTTCAGCAATCTCGGTTTTGTATAGAAATATTTGGTGACTTACAGTTTTAGAAAATATCAACATAATAATGATGGAAACAAAATCAGTCAAATTGATCAGTCAAACCCAGTTTTCTAGGACTTTACTTTTTTTATCTAATGGCATCAATTCTCTTGAGCAGGTACATGAATAAATATATGTGTACGTGATTTATTTCATACAACTATCAGTTTTGAAAAATCACACATCTGGGCATTTGGGGGTAGTAACTTTTCAGCAGTTTTTCTTTGTTTAAAAAGATAAGGTATATTAACAGCAGTGTGGACATTTCTTAAAAGTATTATCTAGACCCCAACCTAAGACTTCCAAATAGGAACTCTAGAGGAGCCCAAACAGAGATTTCCAAAAGAAACTCTAGGAGCACTTAGGTTCATGCTGAGCGATGATTCAACTCATGACTACCTCCACAATAACGGGAGCTTCTGCTAGGAAACACAAAAACACAGGCATGTGGTGGCAGGCTCAGGAGTCACAGCATCCCAGGCTCCTGGAGCCCCACCTCTCCATGGCTGGCACATCCCCAGAAATGCTGGACCTCCCCAGACTTCCCTACTTAGCCCTCAGGATCTTTCACAGACCTCTTTCCTCTATTTATTGCAGTCTTCCTGAGAAATGTTTTACTACTTTTCATAAATAGAAAACAAAATGAACACATAAATAAGATATGTAAGCAAAAAATACATAAAACCAGAGAACATGAAATGTGCAACACATTTGAATTCACTAATTAATACTGGCTGTGTGTTGAATCAGTGAAGTGCTGTAAAATCATAAAATACCTTAGGATTCTAAATCATTTGGCTTTGGGGGGAATTACATATAGAATGGCTCAAATTTATGTATGTGTGCAGTCTAAAATTATGTATAGACTATTCTCTTGGTACCTTTATGCATCCAGTAGGTGCAGTTATCAGCTACATATAAAATTCTTGGCAGAATCCATGATATTTGAGACATTTGTAATTCTTAAGAATTCTAGAATATCAATGACTTCTAGGCAAAATAAGAAACTACGGAAGTAACAGACCACCTTCTTTAAAACCTTCAAATACAATAACATAGACCAAGAAAATTTTAACCATATAATCAGGTAATCTAACATGATGGTTTTCATCACTACATCATACACAGAATTCTCAGAAAAGCTAAAACTACTGTATATGGAGAGTAATCAGCATTTTAATCCAGGTTTTACGCTATCCATATTTTACATTGTGATAATCTAAACTGAAGTGAACTTGTATGTTCTCCAGCATTTACAAAGATAAAAGAAAAGCCAAGGAAGACTCTGGGATGCTGGCTTTTAACATAAAATAGAGACAGATGACCCTTCAGGAAGAATATTGGTAAGATGTGCTATCTAAATCATGCTTTAGAAGTGGGAATGCAATCAGGTGGAAATGCCCCAGCATCCGCATGCACACTGTATGCCATCAGAGTGACAACCACCACAAAACACATGCCTCATCAGTTGATTGCCACTCTTTAAAAATTAATTTGAATTTGCAGAGTGATCCAAATATAAAAGATAAGCTTTGTACTCACCATTTTATAATGACTGCTTATCATATTCTGAGTTATTAGTTCTTTTAATTAAGTGTAATGGAAATAAGTTCATCGTAAACTTCGGCATTTTCCCTGTCAATGTTTATCAACTTCCCAGTGCCCCATACTGATGGCACCAAAGGCCTGAGTCACACTGATGTTCTGTACATGCAAATCAGGAACACAATGCACAAGCTCCTGGGGCTTTTTTAGACTAATGAAATGTGGTGCTTACTTAGTTTTTAGAATCTCTGGGCAAACCACTAGGAAGTTTAGATATTAAGCTGATATCAGAGTAACCACCAGACCAAAAAATGGTGAATTTGATACCTTTATTACTAATTGAAATCTGATGGCAGTGAGAAGATATGTTTCACTGGGATGCTAAAAATGAGCATGAATGATGCTGAGGAGTAAGTATCTGGCCACAGATTGCTTCTTCCTGGTAAAAGCCCACAAGGTGGACAGTGAATGGATATGCCCCCACCCTAGGCTCACTGAGTTTCTTCTCTAGTGACCCTACTCTTCTGTATCAGCCAATATAATCACTCACTACTGGGTTCCCACATTTGATTTCTGAGGACACAGTAAAATTCAAGCTATCACTAAACTCTGATTTTAGAAATACCAATGGAGAAAAACACTTAAATTCCATAGCAGTATCTCCAGAATTTGTGATAGTGTGTTTACATGGGACACAGGTTAATTTCAAATTTTACTTTGACTTCACCTTTCTCAATAAAATTAATCTATCCCTTAAAAAGGTAGTGAAACATCTGAGTTTTAAGCGTATGTATTCACTAATTTACCCACTAAACTATTATTTGTGCAATAGAGAAGTAATTGAACCGATGGTACTACACTAGCAAGAATGGGTTGATCTCTGTCCAAGATACCCACTAGCTCCCTTCCCACTCATAGGAAGGGAATCTGTATTTTCAACAGGAGCCTTCCGCTGGTCTCCTCTCAAAAGTCCTGGGACTGAGCCCTTTCCCCATTATACCCATGACAAATTCACATCTCACGGATGCCCTGCTGTGGCCTGTTCAGATCCCCCCCAGTGGCTGTGGCACTGGCTCATTTCTTTTTTGTTTTAGTTATTCATAATCAGAATGCTTGACTAATCACTGTTCCCAGAGGCTTTTCTAAAAGGGATTGATAAAACTGGAAATAATTGAGCCTCCAATAATTCCCTTCTGATTTTAATCTCATTTATGATCATTTGCTGGCGATGAATAGGGAAGGAAAGTATCAAAACAAACAAAAAAGATTGATAATAAACAAAAAGAAAGCTAGCAAATGAGAATATGAGTCTGCTTTCTTCACTTTCATTAAACTGCAGAATAATTAATTTTTGAGCTGTAAGAATGAGTTTTAACTAAGATGAGAATACTCTCTGAGAGAGAACCATGGTGGATTAACAAGAAGATAGTAGCAGACTCACCATCTCTGCGATTAAGATTTGCAAACCCAGGGCCGTGGCTGCCGGACAGCTCTGAGGAGCTGCTGAAGGATGCTCGAGGCAAGGAGGATGCCAGCGGGGCATCGCAGTTATCTGTGAGGAAAACACCAAGTTCAGGTTATCACACTGATGAAAGCTTCCTTACCAGCCTCCCTCTGCCCTCTCCTTACATATACACTCCCCTTCCTTTTGCTTTAGTTAACAGGCTAGGAAAATGCCAGAACCTGTGGCAAAAATCACAGGTATGTCAGTAAATGTTTAACAACAGGCTCCTGAGGAGAATAAAAGCCCTAACTGCTTTGGGCTGCCACTTTCGACAGTGCAAATACTCCAACCATGGCCAGCTCAAAGTTGTCAATGTGATGTCACTGACAAGGAGTTAGGAAGAGATATGCACACATCACCCCATTATGTAGTATTTCCACCATGCAGATAGACGATATAGAAATAACCTCAAGAGAATAGGTAATAGTAAAATGCCAGAAAGTAAAATACTAAATGTTGAGTTTAGAAAATGTATTACTTTGCTTTCAATATGAATTTACTAAATTGTAAGTTTATACAATTTAATGCTTAATAATGGTTGTTTCTTAACAACTGGCTTGCAAAATTAAAGAAGTTAATGATTGGCTCTTGTTAGCTGCTAAAAGTTGGTTCTAGCCCACCACCCTTTATCAGGAATATTCAGTGTTTCCTTTAAAATTAGGAAAAAGAGAGGATTTCTCTACATGGTAGTGTGAGTAGGCCGGCAGAAATCTCCTCCCCAAACCATATACATTTTGAAAATACAGCAAATATAACTATTTCTAAAAGAGAGACCATAAGATACAGTACAACAGCCAGGCTACATCTACATCTGTGACAATCAGCATCTCAAGAAAAGGGTAAAATACAAAGCCGTGACCCGGCTGGACCTGAGAATCTACACACATCAACAGAATCAGAAATGAGAAAGGAAAAATCATGAGGGATGTCACAGAAATACAAAGGATTATTAGAGAATACTATGAAAATCTATATGCTAACAAGCTAGATAACCTACAAGAAATGGACAATATTCTAGAAAAATACAACCTTCCAAAACTGACCCAGAAAGAAACAGAAAATCTAAACAGACCAATTACCAGCAACAAAATTGAATCGGTAATCAAAAAACTACCCAGGAACAAAACCAACAGGCCAGATGGATTCACTGCTGAATTTTATCAGACATATAGAGAAGATATAATACGCATTCTCCTTAAAGTTTTCCAAAAAAATAGAAGAGGAGGGAATACTTCCAAACTCATTCTATGAAGCCAACATCACCCTAATACCAAAACCAGGCAAAGACCCCACCAAAAAAGAAAATTACAGACCAAATCCCTGATGAACACAGATGCGAAAATACTCAACAAAATATTAGCAAACCAAATTCAAAAATACATCAAAACGATCCTACGCCATGATCAAGTGGGATTCATCCCAGGGATGCAAGGATGGTACAACATTCAAAAATCCATCAACATCATCTACATCAATGAAAGGAAGGACAAAAACCACATGATTATCTCCATCCATGCTGAAAAAGCATTTGACAAAATTCAACATCCACTCATGATAAAAACTCTCAACAAATGGGTATAGAGGGCAAGTACCTCAACATAATAAAGGCCATACATGATAAACCCACAGCCAACATCATACTAAACAGTGAGAAGCTGAAAGCTTTTCCTTTAAGATTGGGAACAACACAAGGAGGCCCACTCTCCCCACTGTTATTCAACATAGTTCTGGAGGTCCTAGCCACAGCAATCAGACAACACAAAGAAATAAAAGGTATCTAGATTGGCAAGGAAAAAGTTAAACTGTCCCTGTTTGCAGATGACATGATATTGTACATAAAAACCCTAAAGAATCCACTCCAAAACTGCTAGATCTAATATCTGAAGTAAGCAAAGTTGCAGGATACAAAATTAATACACAGAAATCTGTGGCATTCTTATACACTAACAATGAACTAGCAGAGAGAGAAATCAGGAAAACAATTCCATTCACAGTTTCATCAAAAAGAATAAAATACCTAGGGATAAATCTAACCAAGGAAGCGAAAGACCTATACCCCGAAAACTGCAAGACACTCTTAAGAGAAATTAAAGAGGACACTAATAAGTGGAAATTTATCCCATGCTCTTGGCTAGGCAGAATTAATATTATCAAAATGGCCATCCTGCCTAAAGCAATCTACAGATTCAATGCAATTCCTATCAAAATACCTACAGCACTCTTAAATGAACTAGAGCAAATAGTTCAAAAATTAATATGGAATGACAAAAGACCCCAAATAGCCAAAGCAATCCTGAGAAGGAAGAATCAAGCAGGTGGAATTATGCTCCCTGACTTCAAGCTCTACTACAAAGCCACAGTAATGAAGACAATTTGGTACTGGCACAAGAACAGACCCATCCAGTGGAACAGAATAGAGAGCCCAGATATAAGCCCAAGCATATATGGTCAATTAATATACAATAAAGAAGCCATGGATATTCAATGGAGAAATGACAGCCTCTTCAACAGCTGGTGTTGGCAAAACTGGACAGCTATATGTAAGAGAATGAAACTGGATCATAGTCTTACCCCATACACAAAAGTAAACTCAAAATGGATCAAAGACCTAAATGTAAGTCATGAAAACATAAAACTCTTAGAATAAATACAGGCAAAAATCTCTTGAGTAAACATGAGCAACTTTTTCCTGAACACATCTCGGGCAAGGGAAACAAGCAAAAATGAACACATGGGACTACATCAAACTAAAAAGCTTCTGTACAGCAAAGGACACCATCAGTAGAACAAAAAAGTATCCTACAGTACGGGAGAACATATTTGTAAACAACATTCCAGTAAGGGGTTAACATCCAAAATATGTAAGGAACTCACACACCTTAACATCCAAAAACCAAATAACCCGATGAAAAAATGGCAGAGGATATGAACAGATACTTCTCCAAAGAAGAAATTCAGATGGCCAACAGGCACATGAAAAAATGCTCCACATCACTAATCATCAGGGAAATGCAAATTAAAACCACAATGAGATATCACCTTACACTAGTTAGGATGGCCAACATTCAAAAGACAAGGAACAACAAATGCTAGCAAGGATGAGGAGAAGGGGGAACCCTCCTACACTGTTGGTGGGAGTGTAAATTAGTTCAACCCTTATGGAAAGCAGTATGGAGGTTCTTCAAAAAACTAAAAATAGAAATACCATTTGACCCAGGAGTTACACTCCTAGGAATTTACCCGAAGAAAACAAGGTCCCAGATTCAAAAAGACATATGCACTCCTATGATTGTAGCACTATTTATAATAGCCAAGATATGGAAGCAATCAAAGTGACCATCAGTAGATGAATGGATAAAGAAGATGTGGTACATATACACAATGGAATATTGTTCAGGCATAAGAAGAAAACAAATCCTACCATTTGCAACAACATGGATGGAGCTAGAGAGTATTATGCTCTATGAAATAAGCCAGGCAGAGCAAGACAAGTACCAAATGATTTCACTCATTTGTGAAGTAAAACAATAAAGCAAAACTGAAGGAACAAAACAGCAGCAGACTCACAGACTCCAAGAACAAACTAGCGGTTACCAAAGGAAAGGGGGTAGGGAGGGAGGGAGAAGGGGATTAAGGTGCATTATGATTAACACACATAATGTAGGGGGGTCATGGGGAAGGCAGTATAGCACAGAGAAGACAAGTTAGTGACTCTATAGCATGTCACTACACTGATGAACAGTGACTGCAATGGGGTGTGCAGGGGGACTTGATAAGATGGATGAATGTAGTAACCACAATGTTGCTCATGTGAAACCTTCATAAGATTACATATCAATGATACCATAATAAAAAAAGAAAAAAATTATACTGCCTTCTGCTTAACAATTTAGCAAAGCCTGCAATTAAACTTTAACTCTATCCACAATATAATGCAAGAAACTTCATATGCTTTGTCTGATCCCCCCTTTCCGTATTTGTTTTAAATCATTCACTTTGATTTATCTTGTTTTCTTTTAACCCCAGCACTGCACAGATGTTGTACATACAGCTTTATTATTGTCCAAAAATGTGACTGGATTTGCAGACCCACCATTTGTTTATTAGCCTCTAGGACAACTACTCATAACTGTCCTTTGTAATCACTTCCTTTCTTGCTAACATTTCTTTAGTGAAAGTTTTTTGGTCTTAAATGCTCTTGGATTGTATTTTTCTGTGAATGACTTTACCTCATCTTCATTCTTGAAAGATAAAGTTGGGAAGTCTACAGTTTTGGTTGGTAATAATTACCTCTTAGAATTCAGAGTTCATGTCTCTGATTTTATTGTTTGTGTTTTTATTCATTATCCATGTATCAGGCTGCTTTTAACATATTCTCTTGATTCTAGTATTCTATAGTTCCAACATCTAGTGTTGTTGTGGATGGGAATGTTTTTCTTTGTATTAGTAGGGATTTGAGAGGCCCCCTGAATCTAAAGATTGGTGACTTTCTTTAATGCTGGGCAATTCCTATAAATTGTCTCTTTAGTATTTCTTCTCCACATTCTCCTCCTTCCCAAGCTCAGATAAGATATGTAAATCTTGTCACTCTCTTTACTCTGTGCCCTAAGCTAACTTTCATATATCCCAGCTCTTTGTCTCTCTGTGGTACATGATGGTATGTATTTCAAACCTCTCTTCTAATTTGCTTAGTCTCTCTTCACCTGTGTCTGATAGGCTATTTCAGCATCCACTGGATTCTTTATTTCAGTAATTTCATTTTTCATTTCTTGATTATGTTCTCTAAATCGATTCCAATATCTACATTTATTTTGGTCTGATTCTGTAGTTTATTTCTGTTGATTCTCCCTCATGGCAATTTGTTTCCTCATGCATTCTGTTTTTATATTTATTGTGAGCTTGTGTTTCCTGGAAATGGATCTGTAAGCCCAGATGAAAGCAGAAGGAACACACATTCCACAGGAAGACAAGATATGGAGAGAAAGTGCCAGAAGTACAAGGAAGGGGTATGTGGAAGAATGCCAATGTACCCAGGTGGTTGTAGTTTAGGGTCAGTTAAAGGATGGGGTGGGAGGTAGAGCAGTGAGTGAAGAGAAGGGACCTTTTAAAGAATGAATAAGTGAGTGAGTGAGTGTGTGCATGTTTGTGTGTGTGTGTATGAAGAATGATACAAGTTTTACCCAGGAAAGTAAGATCTTCAGGTAAGTGATCTTTATAAAGATTATTCTGACAGCAGGATAGCAAATGAATCAGAAGGAAATGACCTGGAGACAGAAACAACATAGATGACAATAAATAGTGAATGCCAGAGATATGAAGGATTTGAACAGCTGGTAACAGGGTAACTGAAAAAAAAAAGGGGAACAGGAGCAAATTCAAGAGATAGAGATATTAATCTTTAAGTATCAAACAGTAATGTTCTCTTTCCAAGGATCCACACCAAGGTTTTCACATTCATTCTAATTAAGATAGCATCCCAAAGTATCCAAAGTATGTTTGGATTGGAGATGAAACCACACTTAATGATCATAAATCCTGGACAACCCATCTAGATAGTCTTATACTACTTGTCCTATAAGACTTCAGAAAAAATAGACAGATCATAAAAAGTATATGTTTGAGGAGCATATTGTCTTCATCTGGGGAGTCCTTCCAAGCTAACAGAAGAAATATATAAAATATATATATAATATACACAAAACATATAAAACATACAAAAAGTTAAGAATTAAAGTCAATGACAAGTTGATCCAAATAGTTAAATCTGAGGAACTTTTTTATAGAGATATCACATTATAGAAAGCCAAAAGATACCAATGCATTGTAAGAGTTTCTGATTCTGTACCGTAAGCTTCTTTTTAATATGTATTTTATAATATTATCTTAATCTTACATTAATGGAAATGCCCAGTACAAATGCTTTTCACTGAAATACTGCTTATCTCATTATTCTACCCAGAGTCATGGACCAAAGACACATTTCTGATTTTATATTTGAGGCCAACAGGGGCTACAATAATGGCTAAAATTTACTAAAGATGTACTATGATCCTGGCATTATTTATTTATTAATTAATTTAATCATCATAACAGTTCCATGAGGTAGGTTACTATTGCTACTTATATTGTTAGAGATAAGGAAACTGAGATACAGGAATTAAGATCACACAGTGGGCAATGGCCTACGGAAGCAGAAATCCTATCCAAGCATTCCTCTCAAAACCACCCAACCCACTGCCTCTCTGAAGTGTGGTTCATGACATTACTACTTTCTGTTGAATTTTACAGCTTTATGTTGTTGGAAAGAATGCTGCTGGGATCATCGGCATTTATATAGCCCCACTGTGCCTCTTCTTTGTTACTCTGAAAATAAAATTAGAAATACTCTTCATTTGAAAATAGAGATATTGTTTAAGTGACAACTGAGGTGTGTCATCATGCCTTTGAGCTAGCTACTCATAAAAACTTCGAAGATAATAGCAGGTTTTGTTGCCAATAATGACCAGTCATAAACAGACTCAGAAACTTTCCAGCCCAGACCAGAGAGATCAAGTCTGCAAGCACAGAAGCTACCTCTGGTGTATCAGGATACCAGCTCAGTCCACAGCTCCCATGTCCAGGAGCAACTGTGACCCAGATGAATATAGCCTCCTGGGTGCCAAGGAGAGAACTGGACACCCACCCTGAAGAGTGATGGCCGACTGTCCACCTGAATGTCCTCTGCCCTGATGTGCAGCTCGCCTTTCCCACTGGGAGTAGGTGCTCCTGAGCTTGTCAACTAGACACTATAAACCAGGCTTCTGGAGAATCTCCAGAATATGGGATGTGACTCAGACCACACTTGATCTAGAATGTGCCCAGAAACGGTCATCTTATCTAACACCTGCCTGAATGGCTCCTCTTTCCTGTTCACTGGTCTTGGGCAGCTCCCCTGGCTCCTGGCCTTTTCAGCTGTCCCTCGGGAGCCCCCAGAAGCTTTTGTAACATGCACAAAATATATATAACATAATATACACATAATATACACAATATACGTGCTTCTTATAAAAGCCTTGAGCCTCAAATTATGTTATGTATTTTGTTACTGAAAATAAATGGAACATTCAAAATAAGTCAATGGATCTTTCCATGGACAAATGAACTGGCAGTTGGAGAGCTCGAGGGTACTCACATGAAAATTCATTTTCATTAGGCTACCTAAAAACTGATAAATAAAATACACGTGGGGATTCTCCAGATCTTCCATATACTCTCATAATAACACGTTTTAAATGTATTAATCCCTTCCCTTATTTGGCAAATACTTATTGAGTGCCATCAACAAGGCACTGTAGGAACAAAGAAATGTGATTCTAGTTTTCAGGAGTTTAAAATCTAACAAAGGAGGCAGAAACATAACCAACCATCTGTTGTATGAAGCAGATAAAGCCTGAAAGCCAGGACTTTCATAAAAGATGTTAAACTAATTACCGAATGGAGGCACATTTTGCTTTCTTGTCAAGGTGATGCAGGCAAAGCCCCTCGTCAAAGATTAAGTCACAACCACCTCCTGGCTCTGCCTGGTCAATCAGAAAGTCACCCGCTCCTGTCACAATCTCGGATCAATCAACACAGCCAAGACAATTAAGGCCAGAGCTGAGGATTCTGCTGGATGTTTTGGGAAAGAGAATCATCACCTTTCCACGTATTCAACAAATCTGTACTGATAATCCGCTGTCTTCCAGGAGCACCCCTGCACCCCGAAGACCAGGGAGCGGAAACAACAAAGAGGAGTCCCTGCTTTCCTGGAGCCTGAGGGGAGGGAATACACGAACAAGCAAGTGCTTAGTGCTCCGAGGAGATGAGGGCCAAAGTCCCGACAGAGGAAAGCATTCTCCTGTCAGTGTCGCTGGGCAGGCTGACTGTGCCCATGGAGCTGCCGAGCAGGATGCAGCATGAACATCATGCCTATGCAGGGAAGATGGAGCCGAGAGAGGAGCAGAGGCTGATCCTGATGGCATCGTCTCACCACCTAGTTCCAACCTTGCCTGAAATGGAAGTGATGGAGTCTACAATTCTCCTTTCTCATTGCACTTTCCCCACACCCATTTGATTGGGTTTTCCCTCACTTGTAAGTGAAAGATGCTTGCCAATACCCCCATCCTGGACACTCCCATATCTCAGGGCTCCACATGCCGTCAACCACGGAGTACTGAGAAGGGTCTTGTGTGCCATGCTGCTCTCTCCTTGCACTACCGCCCTCCCACCCTTCACACCTGTGAGGAGGGGCGACAGCGGAAGACCTCAGAGGGGATGACCCCACACAAAGAAGCAAAGGGGAAGGACACCTGTTGGCCAGCCGAATCCAGGCACGCACATCACCCAGGCAACCATTCGGTGTCACAGCCAAGTCATTCTCCATCCAAGAAAATGGAGGGGGAAGATGCTTGTGGAGGCTCTGAACATAGGGATGCTGGGGTCTAGGGGGGAGCTGTCCAGCCCCATCCCAGGAGAATGGGATGGTGATATATGATACCTGTGGGCTTGCCAAGATAAGTTCATGCTGGACTAGAGGTGGTGTCTTCCTACTCCCTCCTACCTCTCCTTGCAGCAGTATTCATAAGGAAAAGGATATTTTTTAAAGCAAAGAAGCAGCTTGTCATCCATCAACTGAATCCTATCACTTATAAGGAGAATGACTGAAATCAATCACCAATAGTGTATATATCTCTTAAAGATTGGGTTTTCAGCTTTTACTCATTTGTCATGACAAAGAATAGTAAATTACTATGCTCAAAATTTTATTCTTATGATCTGAAAAGCCAATATTGTATTTTCTTAGCCTGTCCTATAGTTCAAAATCAATCATTTGACTTCCTGTAACAGAGAATTGACTCTGAAGTCTATCAACTCTATTGTGTTCTATGTCTAAAAAAAAAATTTCAGAAATTTTTCTTTAAGAAAGCCAGAGTAACTAGGCTTTTGCTCCCTTAAACTCTCTCAAATACGCCTTAAACTCTATTCAATTTACCCTCCTTCTGTCCCCAAATTTTATTAACTCTTAGCAGTGAATGCACCTTTCATGCCATTGGAAAGGTTGTGCTCTGAAATGTCAAGGCTCACAGATCTTACAGAACTTCCATGAATCAATATAACATGCAGAAAAATCTAGAAGCAGACACACAGCAGCAAGATAGCTTGATTATATTTCAGAACTACTTCTGTTTTTCTTTTCAGGTTGTATTACTTTTAGTGTAGCAATGTTCTTATCCTCAAGTTTCTAAACACTGAACACACAACAAATGTACAGCAACAGAACAAATCCTTAATTTTGATGATTCCCAATATTTGAACAGATGTCCATAGACATGTGTTATTTTTCTTAAATCAGCCAAAATCTGAGACATTAAAATAGTTAACAGTTCTTAAATTATTCTCCTCTATAATAGTTCTGATTAAAATGATTTTCTTTGACCCGGGTCAAATCATTGAATTACTTTCTATTGCTAATAAGGTTCCCTTTGTTTTATCTACTCACCTTTAAGTCACAATCTTTCCAGCCACTCCTGAGCACTGCATCCACAGGGGCATGACCTAGTCTCAGAGGCAGGTTAACTGCTGGGGGTTCTGAAGCCGGGATACACATAGCCCAGAACACACAGCACCTCAGGCTTGCAAAGGCAATAGTTTCAACTGCACCAGGGCAGATATTGTATTACTTAACCACTCACATGCTCAAAAATCCAAACTGGGGAGTATCTATTTTGCACTGTAGTAGATTATGAAACCACCCCACTCCACATAGCTGGACTGCCACCTAATCAGGTCTGTGCCTGCCTTACCACTGACTGTGGTTTCTCGTCCTGCAGCAGTGCTCCCCTGGTCCTCCTCCCTCAAGACACACAGACTCCTACACATGTACACATCAATCATCAGCCTTCTCTTACCAATTCTCCACTCCTTGTAAGAACGTATTTAGCTTAACTTTATCAAGCTTTCTGGCTGCCTGAGGATTTATAGATGTTAAGAGAAAAAGACAACCATGAGTGCCGCGGGAGGTGCCTGATTTCACATGGCAAGGCAGCAGGTCCTCCTGCTAAGCTCCGGAGAAGTCTTCTCTTGGGTCTGGAACAGTCTAAGTAATGAGGTGACACTGGAAGGGGAATGGGAGGACTTAGGTTATCAAAACCACCACAGATTCAAAATAAGGGTCACCAGCCCAATCCCTAAGGTGGCCCAGCGAACACATGGCTTAAAAATTCCTACTCCACGTGACAACAACCAACACAGCGGACAGACCCACAAGTGATATCGTATCTGAAAGTCACATCTTCCTAAAACTTAGAACATAAATATAAGTACCTGACACACTGTTTATCATAACTCCTAAAACAGCACAGCCAAAAATATATTTCCCATTTAAAAAACTGAACTTTTTTCACATTTCTCTCCATGAGTTAGATTTAACACACACCCCCTCCATGAGTATCTTACCCTGAGGTACTACTGAGTAAAATCTTAACAAAAGCTGCCACCCAGATGAAATATGTTACACCAGCTTTCTTTTTTCATTTGTGATTTACAGCCTGGGAGGGAGTTTTTATTTTTCTAAACTGGTCTACTAAATCGGTGCATATTTAAATAAAAACTATACAGTTTTAATTTTAAACTACTTAAAGGGTCAAATGTTTTAGCATCCAATTATATTTCAAATCAGTACATTGAAAATACCTATTAAAGGAGGGTGTTTTTTACTTTCTGTTGCAAGTCGGATTTCCTGTTTTATTATTGAAAAGTAGTTTCCAATGAATCAGAAAGGAAATTCAGTATAAAGCAACAACCAAATGAAGCGTATTCATTATCACACAATGTTATGTGTAAACGTGCCAGATAGATGCTATCTCTATGTCAAAGCATTCTTTTTAAAAAGTTAAAAATACGACATACAAATACAGAAGACATGCTTGCCAATTTTTTATAAACTCAATGTTGATGCAGTGAAAGAGCATTTTGAGAAAGTGAGAATTTACAACCATTTATAAGAGTGTTCAAATGAGATTGCTAATAAAATAAATGAAAAATGATTAATGTAGCTACCACTTATATCTGAAAAAATTAGAAATTATTCAAATAATTTGTAACATCTCAGTGTCTAAACTCTAATCAAAGAGTAAATGACCAAGTCAGACATGGGTGCCCTCTTCTAGAATATTAAACAATCATGTCGACCTGTTAAACAATGTTCCTGCACAATGTCAAAAGTTCACAGTGTCATACCCTTTTTGCAGTATTTACAAATTGTGTATAATTTTTCTTACCACATGGAAATACATACTAAAAGCAGTAGGATTAAAGATGGCGGCGTGAGAGGTGAGACAGAGGCTTCCTCCTAAAACCACATATAATTTGAAAATATAATTAATACAACTAATCCTAAGAGAGCAACAGGAAAGAGGGCTGCACCAGACTGCATACACCTGGAGAAAAGAGCAGACCTCACAGAACAGGGTAATGTACCAAAGCTGTGGCCTGGCAGGACCCAAACACATCCCACACTCCAGCTCACCGGCAGGAGGAAGAGAAACAAAGCAGGGAGGGAGTGGAGGCCTGGGACTGCTGAACATCTAACTCCAGATATCTGCTCTGGGAGAACAAACCTACATTTTATGGTGCTTTCATGATACTTTTGTGATTACAGGGTTGGAAACCTAAGGCAGACAGAATTCCTGGAGAGACTGAGATTCCAGCCACTTGTGGAAAGCAGGGATCCATATCTGGCTGCTATGGGATAAAAGCTTATACCTGTGTGCTTGGCCCACTGGTTCAGGCAGTGGAAACAGGTATAGCAGCCAGGAAGCAGGAAACAGCTCTTTCCTCCCCCCAGGCACCAATACCACTCCCCTAGGACACCTGACATTGCTTCAGGGGCTGAGCAGCTCCAGAGAGTAGAGCTTCCAGACACTAAAGGGTGCCATACACAAATATGAAATGCCAAAGGAACCTGGTTCAGAGTAAAATTAATATAACCTCTGAGAAAGACAACATAGACCTCATGACTCTTCCTGAAAGGGAGTTCAAAATAAAAATTATTAACATGCTCATGGAGGTATGGAAAGCTATTCAAGAACTCAGGAATGAATTCCAGTTGGAAATCCAATGGTTGAAGAGTACAATGGAGAGTATTAAAAGCAGATTGGATATGGTGGAGGAGACGACAAATGAAATAGAGACTAGAGAAGAGGAATACAAAGAGACTGAGGCACCGAGAGAAAAAAGGATCTCCAAGAATGAAAGGATATTGAGAGGCCTGTGTGACCAATCCAAATGGAACAATATTGCATTATAGGGGTACCAGAAGAAGAAGAGTGAGAGAAAGAGATAGAAACAGTCTTTGGGGAGGTAATTGCTGCAAACTTCCCCCATCTGGGAAAGTCTCTCAGACCATGGAGACCCACAGATCTCCCAACACAAGGGACCCAAGAAAGACAACATCAAGACATATAGTAATTAAAATGGCAAAGATCAAGGATAAGGACAGACTGTTAAAAGCAGCCCGAGGCAGAAATAAGATCACATACAAAGGAAAGCCCATCAGGCTAAAATCAGACTTTTCAGCAGAAACCTTACAGGCCAGAAGGGGGTGGGACAATGTACTTAATGCAATGAAGCAGAAGGGCCTGGAACCAAGATTACTTTATCTGGCAAGATTATCATTTAAATTTGAATGAGGGATTAAACAATTTCCAGATAAGTAAAAGCTGAGAGAATTTACCTCCCACAAACTATCTCTATAGTCTATTTTGGAGGGACTGCTATAGATGGAAGTGTTCCTAAGGTTTAATAGCTGTCACCAGAGGTAAAAAAAAAAAAAAACACAGTAAAGAAAAGTAGAGCAGCTAATTACTAAGCAAATACAAAATTAAATTAACTATCCCCTAAGTCATTCAAGGGATAGACAAAGAGTACAGAATGATACCTAATATATAAAGAATGTAGGAAGAAGAAAAAGGAGAAAAAGAAAAGAACCCTTAGATTGTGTTTGTAATAGCATATTAAGTGAGTTAAGTTAAACTCTTAGATAGTAAGGAAATTAACCTTGAACCTTTGGTAACCACGAATCTAAAGCCTGCAATGGCAATAAGTACATACCTATCAATAATCACCCTAAATGTAAATGGACTGAATGAACCAATCAAAAGACACAGAGACACTGAGTGGACAAAAAAACACGACCCATCTATATTCTGCCTACAAGAGACTCACTTTAAATGCAAACACATACACAGACTAAAATTGAAGGGATGGAAAAAGATATTTCATGTAACTAACAGAAAAAAGCAGGACTTGCAGTACTTGTATCAGACAAAAGAGACTTCAGAAAAAAAAAAGTCACAAGAGACAAAGAAGGACATTACATAATGACAAAGGGGTCAATCTAACATGAAGATATAACCATTATAAATACCTATGCTCCCAACACAGGAGCGCCTACATATGTGAAACAAATACTAACTGAATTAAAAGGGGAAATAGAATGAAATGCATTCATTCTAGGGGACTTCAACACTCCACTCATTCTGAAGGACAGATCAACCAGACAGAAAATAAGTAAGGACACAGAGGCACTGAACAACACATTAGAACAGATGGACCTAACAGACATCTACAGAACTCTACACCCAAAAGCAGCAGAATATACATTCTTCTCAAGTGCACATGGAACATTTTCAAGAATAGATCATATACTAGGCCACAAAAAGAACCTCAGTAAATTCAAAAATATTGAAATTGTACCAACCAGTTTCTCAGACCACAAAGGTATGAAACTAGAAATAAATTATGCAAAGAAAATGAAAAATCCCACAAACACATGGAGGTTTCACAACATGCTCCTAAATAACCAATGGATCAATGACCAAATAAAAACAGAGATCAAGCAATATATGGAGAAAAACGACAACAATAATTCAACACTGCAAAATCTGTGAGTCACAGCAAAGGCCATGCTAAGAGGAAAATATATTGCAATACAGGCCTACTTCAGGAAAGAAGAACAATCCCATAAAAGCAGTCTAAACTCACAATTAATGAAACTAGAAAAAGAAGAACAAATGAGGCCCAAAGTCAGTAGCACAAAGGAGATAATAAAGATTAGAGCAGAAATAACTAAAATTGAGAATGAAACAATAGAAAGAATCAATGAAAGCAAGAACTTGTTCTTTGAGAAAATAAACAACATAGATAAGCCCTTAGCCACACTTATCAAGAAAAAAAGAGAGTCTTCTCACATAAACAGAATCAGAAATGAGAAAGGAAAAATCACTATGGACACCATAGAAATACAAACAATTACTAGGGAATACTATGAAAAATTACATGCTAACAAACTGGATAACTTAGAAGAAATGGACAACTTTCTAGAAAATACAACCTTCCAAGACTGACCAAGGAAGAAACAGAAAATCTGAACAGACCAATTACCAGTAATGAAATTGAACTGGTAATCAAAAAACTACCTAAGATCAAAATCCCTGGACCAGATGGCTTCACTGCTGAATTTTATCAAACATTTAGTGAAGACCTAATAGTCACCCTCCTTAAGGTTTTCCAAAGAGTAGAAGAGGGAATACTTCCAAACTCATTCTATGAGGCCAGCATCACTCTAATACCAAAACCAGGCAACAACACCACAAAAAAAGAAAATTACACACCAATATCCCTGATAAACATAGATGCAAAAACACTCAACAAACAGTAGCAAACCAAATTCAAAAATACCTCAAAAAGATCATCCATCATGATCAAGTGGATTCATCCCAAGGATGCAAGGATGATAAAACATTCAAAAATCCATCAACATCATCCACCACATCAACAAAAAGAAAGACAAAAACTACATGATCATCTCCATAGATGCTGAAAAAGCATTTGACAATGCAACATACATTCATGATAAAAACTCTCAACAAAATGGGTATGGAGGGCAAGTACCTCAACATAATAAAGGCCATATATATGATAAACCCACAGCCAACATCATACTTAACAGTGAGAAGCCGAAAGCTTTCCCTTTAAGATTGGGAACAAGACAAGGATGCCCACTGTCCCCACTTCTATTCAACATAGTCCTGGAGGTCCTGGCCACAGCAATCAGACCACACAAGGAAACAAAAAGCATCCAGATTAGCAAGGAAGAAGTCAAACTGTCCCTGTTTGCAGATGACATGATATTTTACATAAAAACCCTAAAGAATCCACTCCAAAGATGGTGGCATGAGAAGAGAGACAGAGTCTTCCTCCTAAAACTGTATACAATTAGAAAATTTAAATGGTGCAACTAATCCTGAGAAAGCAAGAGGAAAGAGGACAGTGTCAGACTGCATACACCTGGAGAAAAGAGCAGACCTCAGTGAACAGGGTAACATACCGGAGCTATGGCTCTGCGGGACCCGAGCCCCTCCCTGACCCCAGCTCACTGGCAGGAGGAAGAGAAACAGAGCAGGGAGGGAGTGGAAGGCTTGGGACTGCTGAATACCTAGCTCCAGAGATCTGCTCTAGGAGCACAAACCTGCATTTCATGGTGCTTTCATGAGAATCGCATGACTACCAGATTGGAAAATTAATACAGGCAGAGTTCCTGGGGAGACTGGGTTTCCAGCTGCTTGTGGAAAGCAGGGATCCATATCTGGCTTCTCTGGGACAAAAACATACCTGTGTGACTGGCCCACTGGCTCAGGCAGTGGAGACAGGCACAGCAGCCAGGAGGCAGGGAACAGCTCCTTCCTTCCTCCAGGCACCAGTACCACTCACCTGCGACCCCAGACATTGCTTCAGGGGATCAGCAGCTCCAGAATAGTTTCTGGACACTAGAGGGTGCCATATACAAACATGAAATACCAAAGGAACCATGTCCAGAGTAAAATTTTTAATACAACTCCTGAGAAAGATTTAAATGATATGGACCTCATGACTCTTCCTGAAAGGGAGTTCAAAATAAAAATCATCAACATTCTAATGGAGGTACCGAAAGACATCCAAGAACTCAGGAATGAATTCAGGTCAGAGATCCAATCATTGAAGAACACAATGGAGAGTATTAAAAGCAGGTTGGATATGGTGGAGGAGACAATAAATGAAATAGAAACTAGAGAAGAGGAATACAAAGAAGCTGAGGCACAGAGAGAAGAAAGGATCTCTAAAAATGAAAGAATATTGAGAGAACTGTGTGACCAATCCAAGCAGAACAATATTCACATTATAGGGATACCAGAAGAAGAAGAGAGAGAGAAAGGGATAGAAAGGGTCTTTGAGGAGGTAGTTGCTGAAAACTTCCCCACTCTGGGGAAGGACATAGTCTCTCAGGCCATGAAATCCACAGATCTCCCAACACAAGGGACCCAAGGAAGAACACCAAGACACATAGTAATTAAAATGGGAAAGATCAAGGATAAGGACAGACTGTTAAAAGCAGCCCGAGGCAGAAATAAGATCACATACAAAGGAAAGCCCATCAGGCTAACAACAGACTTCTCAGCAGAAACCTTACAGGCCAGAAGGGAGTGGCATGATGTATTTAATGCCATGAAGCAGAAGGGCCTGGAACCAAGATTACTTTATCCGGCAAGATAATCATTTAAATTTGAAGGAGGGGTGAAACAACTTCCAGATAAGCAAAAGCTGAGAGTTTACCTCCCACAAACCATCTCTGCAGTCTATTTTGGAGGGACTGATATAGATGGAAGTGTTCCTAGGGTTGAATAGCTGTCGCCAGAGGTAGTAAAACCACGGTCGGAAGGGTGGAGCAGCTGATTGCAAGGCAAATGAAAAATTAAATTGACTATCCCCAAAGTCAGTCAAGGGATAGACCAAAAGTACAGAATTTGATACCTAATATATAAACAATGAAGGAGGAAGAAAAAGGAGGAGAAATAGAAAAGAACCTTTAGATTGTGTTTGTCACAGCATACTAAGTGAGTTAAGTTAGACTCTTAGATAGTAAGGAAAGTAACCTGGAACCTTTGGTAACCATGAACCTAAAGCCTGAAAGGGCAATAAGTACATACCTATCGATAATCACCCTAAATGTAAATGGACTGAATGCACCAATCAAAAGACAGAGAGTCACTGAATGGATAAAAAAACAAGACCCACCTATATGCTGCTTACAAGAGACTCACCTCAAACCCAAAGACTAAAAGTCAAGGGATAGAAAAACATATTTCATGCAAACAATAGGGAGAAAAAAGCAGGTGTTGCAGTACTAGTATCAGACAAAATAGACTTCAAAACAAAGAAAGTAACAAGAGATAAAGAAGGACATTACATAATGATAAAGGGCTCAGTCCAACAAGAGGATATAACCATTCTAAATATATATGCACCCAACACAGCAGCACCAGCATATGTGAAACAAATACTAACAGAACTAAAGGAGGAAACAGAATGCAACGCATTTATTTTAGGAGACTTCAACACACCATTCACTCCAAAGGACAGATCCACCAGACAGAAAATAAGAAAGGACACAGAGGCACTGAACAACACATCAGAACAGATGGACCTAATACACATCTATAGAACTCTACTCCCAAAAGCAACAGGATACACATTCTTCTAAAGTGCACATGGAACATTCTCCAGAATAGACCATATACCAGGCCACAAAAAGAGCCTCAGTAAATTCAAAAAGATTGAAATTCTACCACCCAACTTTTCAGACCACAAAGGTATAAAACTAGAAATAAATTGTACAAAAAAGCAATAAGGCTCACAAACACATGGAGGCTTAACAACATGCTCCTAAATAATCAATGGATCAATGACCAAATTAAAAGAGAGATCAAGCAATATATGGAAACAAATTACAACAATAACACAAAGCCCCAACTCCTGTGGGACACAGCAAAAGCACTCTTAAGAGGAAAGTATATAGTAATCCAGGCATATTTAAAGAAGGAATAACAATCCCAAATGAATAGTCTAACATCACAATTATCAAAACTGGGAAAAGAAGAACAAATGAGGCCTAAAGCCAGCAGGAGGGACATAATAAAGATCAGAGAAGAAATAAACAAAATTGAGAAGAATAAAACAATAGAAAAAATCAATGAAACCAAGAGCTGGTTCTTTGAGAAAATAAACAAAATAGATAAGCCTCTAGCCAAACTTATTAAGAGAAAAAGAGAATCAACACACATCAACAGAATCAGAAACAAGAAAGGAAATATCACAACGGACCCAACAGAAATACAAAGAATTATTAGAGACTACTATGAAAACCTATATGCTAAGAAGCTGGAAAACCTAGAAGAAATGGACAACTTCCTAGAAAAATACAACCTTCCAGGACTGACCAAAGAAGAAACACAAAATCTTAACAAACCAATTACCAGCAAAGAAGGTGAAGCAGTAATCAAAAAACTACCCAAGAAAAAAAACCCCGGGCCAGATGGATTCACCTCGGAATTTTATCAGACATACAGAGAAGATATAATACCCATTATCCTTAAAGTTTTCCAAAAAACAGAAGAGGAGGGACTACTCCCAAACTCATTCTATGAAGCCAACATCATCCTAATACCAAAACCAGGCAAAGACCCCACCAAAAAAGAAAACTACAGACCAATATCCCTGATGAACGTAGATGCAAAAATACTCAATAAAATATTAGCAAACCGAATTCAAAAATATATCAAAAGGATCATACACCACGACCAAGTGGGATTCATCCCAGGGATGCAAGGATGGTAGAACATTCAAAAATCCATCAACGTCATCCACCACATCAACAAAAAGAAAGACGAAAACCACATGATCATCTCCATTGATGCTGAAAAAGCATTCAACAAAATTCAACATCCATTCATGATAAAAACTCTCAGCAAAATGGGTATAGAGGGCAAGTACCTCAACATAATAAAGGCCATATATGATAAATGCTGGGAGCCATGCTACTCAAGCTGTGTAGCAAAACTCATGCTGGAAGAAGACCCCCACAAATCAGGGGTCTTCGCAGTTGGCTCCCTCTATTACCCACCTTGATTTTGTTATTTTCCATTATACTATTGGCTTTGTTTTTACTTGCATTGTTGCCAAAGACTAAGCTAACCTTTGCTAAGCAGCACAGAAAAGATGAGAACACAAGCTTCCCAAAAGCTTTTCAGGACAGTGCTCCTGAAGAATAGAACACGCAGGGCCAAATGGCGATCTTAGCATAAAGTACCGAAACCTGCTGTTAGTCAAACATTGACCACCCCATTTCCACTGAGAATGCCCCCCTTGTTTATGCTAGTGAAACTAGGGATGGAAAGTTTTCTAGAAATCAAGTTATGAAAGAATATTGAATAGAATAACCCTGTTGACACTTAATTAATCATCTCATGTTTTCTTCCCTCTACTACTTCTATAGTTTGTTTTTCTTCTTTCCTAATCACAGCCCTTTACTAGAATTTGTGCCTCATACGTGAAATTACCAAGCACCATAATTTTCCAGGAAGTAAAGATACCTCAAAACAAGTGCTGGGCATAGAAGCCATGGACCATAAATCTGCAAAGAAGTGAAAAACTAACCTTTTCAAAGAATATTACTTCTCTCTCACTTACCAGCTTTACATCTCCCTGTATGGCCCCCTAAGATGGCTGGTTAGCCAGAGACGGGTAAGATTCCTCCAGGGAGGAACAACCTAAGACAGGCACAGTCACAGGGGGGCCATCAGGTGAGAAAAAGGGGGCCAACAGAGGTGAGGCTTAGAACCTCACCCACCCAGTTTTGAGAGAAATCTTCTACACCTGTGGATGTTTTGTTGCCCTTGTTCAGCTTGGATTAAGACCTGGTCTGTAGGCACAAACCTGATCATCTATATCTGCCTTCTTACAGTTCTAAATCATGCTTTCTATCTATATCTTGCATTTACCTACTACATTAACATTTTATTAGATTCACATATAAAGTATAAAAACCAAATGAATAATCATACATTTGACGTGATAGTTTACAGTTTAAAGTTTGTAGTTAAAACAGAAACAGTTTCTATGATATGAATGCCCTTGCATTGTTCACCATCTAAGAACTTGTTTACTCCCTGCAGTAGTGGAATCATAGAGAGCTGTGTAGCATATGTCAAGGAGATTTTGGTATCCACACAGAAGAAAGAAAAATGTAGATAAGAAGGGGAAATTTAGTTTGCTGCCTACTGTGCCCTATAAAGAAGTATAAAGTGAAAATGTGAGTTTATGATTTTAGATTGCTTATAAATTTATTAAAGCTTTTAAGAATATTTTTGTGGGAAAGAATCCTAGCTACCTGTAGCACTAGGTGACCTGTATTACACCCTGAGCTGATAGACTCCATAGTTGCTGCTACATACTGCATGCTCCTATGGTCACATGCACTTCTTAGAAACTGTGTTGCATAGAAACGTAAAACACAATAGAGTACATGTTAATGGGAAAAGTTTTGGTCAAAGAACAGAAAAACAATCACCTGCCTAACGCTTGACCAACCATGAATAGATTAGAAAGTAAAAGAAAGAAAAAAGCTTGCCTATACTTATTAACCAACTGCCTTTACTAATTAATCATCAGAATAATAAAAAATAATCATATCCTTGTGCAAAATAGTATAAATAAAGCTGTCATCGGCACTTTGTCAAGAGACCACCTCCATCTGACTCCGTGTCCTGTCTCTCCATGCGCCAACTCCTTCTCATCCTTTTGGGCTTCACACCCCCCCGCTGGAGCTGGACTCCGGCAGATAAACCCACAGCCAACATCATACTCAACAGCGAGAAGCTGAAAGCTTTTCCTCTGAGATCGGCTACAAGACAGGGATGCCCACTCTCCCCACTGCTTTTTAATATAGTACTGGAGGTCCTAGCCACAGCACTTAGACAAAACAAAGAAATACAAGGAATCCAGATTGGTAAAGAAGAAGTTAAACTGTCACTATTTGCAGATGACATGATATTATACATAAAAAACCCTAAAGACTCCACTCCAAAACTACTAGAACTGATATCGGAATACAGCAAAGTTGCAGGATACAAAATTAACACACAGAAATCTGTGGCTTTCCTATATACTAACAATGAACTAATAGAAAGAGAAATCAGGAAAACAATTCCATTCACAACTGCATCAAAAAGAATAAAATATCTAGGAATAAACCTAACCAAAGAAGTAAAAGACATATACCCTGAAAACTACAAGACACTCTTAAGATAAATTAAAGAGGACACTAACAAATGGAATCTCATCCCATGCTCTTGGCTAGGAAGAATTAATATCATCAAAATGGCCATCCTGCCCAAAGCAATATACAGATACAATGCAATCCCTATCAAATTACCAACAACATTCTTCAACGAGCTGCAACAAGTAGTTTAAAAATTCATATAGAAACACCAAAGACCCCGAATAGCCAAAGCAATCCTGAGAAGGAAGAATAAAGTGGGGGGGGGGCGGGATCTCACTCCCCAACTTCAAGCTCTACTACAAAGCCACAGTAGTCAAGACAATTTGGTACTGGCACAAGAACAGAGCCACAGACCAGTGGAACAGATTAGAGACTCCAGACATTAACCAAAACATATATGGCCAGTTGATATTTGATAAAGGAGCCATGGACATACAATGGGGAAATGACAGTCTCTTCAACAGATGGTGCTGGCAAAACTGGACAGCTACATGTAAGAGAATGAAACTAGATCACTGTCTAACCCCATACACAAAAGTAAATTCAAAAGGATCAAAGACCTGAATGTAAGTCATGAAACCATAAAACTCTTAGAAAAAAACATAGGCAAAAATCTCTTGGACATAAGCATTAGTGACTTCTTCATGAACATATCTCCCTGGGCAAGGAAAACAAAAAGCAAAAATGAACAAGTGGGACTATATCAAGCTGAAAAGCTTCTGTACAGCAAAGGACACCATCAACAGAACAAAAAGGTACCCTACAGTATGGGAGAATATATTTTGAAATGACAGATCTGATAAAGGCTTGACATCCAAAATATATAAAGAGCTCACGTACCTCAACAAACAAAAAGCAAATAATCCAATTTAAAAATGGGCAGAGGAGCTGAACAGACAGTTCTCCAAAGAAGAAATTCAGATGGCCAACAGACACATGAAAAGATGCTCCACATCACTAGTTATCAGAGAAATGCAAATTAAAACCACAATGCGATATCACCTCACACCAGTAAGGATCGCCACCATCCAAAAGACAAACAACAACAAATGTTGGCGAGGTTGTGGAGAAAGGGGAACCCTCCTACACTGCTGGTGGGAATGTAAACTAGTTCAACCATTGTGGAAAGCAGTATGGAGGTTCCTCAAAATGCTCAAAATAGACTTATCATTTGACCCAGGAATTCCACTTCTAGGAATTTACCCTAAGGAGGCAGCACTCCAGTTTGAAAAAGACAGATGCACCCCTATGTTTATTGCAGCACTATTTACAATAGCCAAGAATTGGAAGCAACCTAAGTGTCCATCAGTAGATGAATGGATAAAGAAGATGTGGTACATATACACAATGGAATATTATTCAGCCATAAGAAAAAACAAATCCTACAATTTGCAACAACATGGATGGAGCTAGAGGGTATTATGCTCAGTGAAATAAGCCAAGCAGAGAAAGACAAATACCAAATGATTTCACTCATCTGTGGAGCATAAGAACAAAGGAAAAACAGAAGGAACAAAACAGCAGCAGAATCACAGAACCCAAGAATGGACTAACAGTTACCAAAAGGAAAGAGACTGGGGAGAATGGGAGGGTAGGGACGGATAGGGCAGGGAAGAAGAAAGGGGGTATTATGATTAGCATGTATAATGTGGGGGGTGGGGGAAAGGGGAGGGCTGTGCAACACAGAGAAGACAAGTAGTGATTCTACAACATCTTACTATGCTGATGGACAGTGACTGTAATGGGGTTTGTGGGGGGGACTTGGGGTAGGGGAGAGCCTAGTAAATATAATGTTCTTCATGTAATTGTAGATTAATGATAACAAAATAAAAAAAAAAGAATCCACTCCAAAACTACTAGATCTAATATCTGAAGTCAGCAAAGCTGCAGGGTACAAAATTAATACACAGAAATCTGTGGCATTCCTATACACTAACAATGAACCAGCAGAGAGAGAAATCAAGAAAACAACTCCATCACAGTTGCATCAAAAAGAATTAAATACCTAGGAATAAACCTAACCAAGGAAGTGAAAGACCTATACCCTGAAAACTACAAGACATTCTTAAGAGAAATTAAAGAAGATACCAATAAATGGAAATTCATCCCTTGCTCATGGATAAGAAGAATTAATATTGTCAAAATGGCCATCCTGCCTAAAGCAATCTATAGATTCAATGCAATTCCTATCAAAATAACAACATCATTCTTCAACAAACTAAAGAAAATTGTCCTAAAATTCATATGGAACCACAAAAGACCTCGAATAGCCAAAGCAATTCTGAGAAGGAAGAATAAGGCTGAGGGCATTACACTCCCCAACATCAAGCTCTACTACAAAGCCACAGTAATCAAGACAGTTTGGTACTGGCACAAGAACAGACCCATAGACCAATGGAACAGACTAGAAAGCCCTGATATAAACCCAACTATGGTCAATTAATATATGATAAAGGAGTCATGGACATACAATGGGGAAATGACAGCCTCTTCAACAGCTGGTGTTGGCAAAATTGGACAGCTGCATGCAAGAGAATGAAACTGGATTATTGTTTAACCCCATACACAAAAGTAAACTTGAAATGGATTAAAGACCTGAATGTAAGTCATGAAACCATAAAACTCTTAGAAGAAAACATAGACAAACATCTCCTGAATATAAGCATGAGCAGCTTCTTCCTGAATGCATCTCCTCAAGCAAGGGAAACAAAAGCAAAAATGAACTCATGGGACTTCATCCAACTAAAAAGTTTCAGTACGGCAAAGGACACCATCAACAGGACAAAAAGGCATCCTACAGTATGGGAGAATATATTTGTAAATGACATATCCTACAAGGGGTTAACATCTAAAATACATAAAGAACTTACACGCCCCAACATCCAAAAAGCAAATAACGGATTAAAAAATGGGCAGATGATATGAAGAGACAGTTTTCCAAAGAAGAATTTCAGAAGGCCAATAGACATATGAAAAGATGCTCCACATCACTAATCATCAGGGAAATGCAAAATAAAACCACAATGAGATATAACCTCACACCAGTAAGGATGGCGGCATCAAAAAGACTAAGAACAACAAATTCTGGCAAGGATGCAGAGAAAGGGGAACCCTCCTACACTGCTGGAGGGAACGTAAGCTAGTTCAACCACTGTGGATAGCAATATGGAGGTTCCTCAAAAAACGAAAAATAGAAATACCATTTGACCCGGGAATCCCACTCCTTGGAATTTACCCAAAGAATACAACTTCTCTGACTCAAAAAGACATATGCACCCCTATGTTTATCGCAGCACTTTTTACAATAGTCAAGATATGGAAGCAACCTAAGTGTCCATCTGTAGATAAATGGATAAAGAAGATGTGGTACATATACACAATGGAATACTATTCAGCTATAAGAAAGAAAAAAATCCTTCCATTTGCAACAACATGGATGGAGCTGGAGGACATTATGCTCAGTGAAATAAGCCAGGTAGAGAAAGACAAATGCCAAATGATTTCCCTCATTTGTGGAGTATAACAATGAAGCAAAACTGAAGGAACAAAATAGCAGCAGACTCACAAACTCCAAGAGGGAACTAGTGGTTACCAAAGGGGAGGTGTGTGCTAGGGCGGGTGGGGAGGGAGGGAGAAGGGGATTGAGGGGCATTATGTTTAGTACACATGGTATGGGGATCACAGGGAGAACAGTGTAGCACAGAGAAGGCACATAGTGGATCTGTGGCATCTTGCCGCACTGATGGAGTGTGACTGCACTGGGGTATGGGTGGGGACCTGATAATATGGGTAAATGTACTAACCACATTGTTTTTTCATGTGAAACCTTCATAAGAGTGTATATCAATCATACCTTAATAAAAAAATTTTTAAAAAAGGTAGTTAAAGCAGGTAACCCTGTCCCACAGATTTTAAACTAAGAAAAACAAGTATATATATTTTGAAGGCACAGACTACCTTTGGTCTAATGCCTTTCAGAAACAGGCAGACATAAATAATTCAAAGTTACACAACACAAAACAGATGTCTAAAGCAATCAGCACGAGCAGCCAGCCACAGGTGGCAGGGGGAGAGGGACATCTCACATGTTCTCTCAAGAACTTTGTATGTTGAAGCCAACCCTTTAAAGCATCTAAAATGTAAGTGAGGAGAAAAGCCAGGGGTTAATTTCACCTGTACTAGAGTCTAGAGCTACAGGTAAACCTTGGGTCTCTTCCAAATTGTTTGAACTGTTTTATACTTTCATATTCAAATTCTGATTTTGATTTCAAGGGAAAAATTCAACTTCAAATTTGCTCAGCTAGTTGAGATTTTTCTGTCAGTGAATGTGGCCTTCATTAAGTACTTCTGAATGACTTGGATTTTTTTCCACATCAGCTCCAAGCAGCAGCTTTTCCTAAGCACCGTGCTCTCCCCAGAACACCTGCCCTGCCAGGCTCCAGGGAACGTGTCCTCAGGCCACTTGCTTTGTCTTTGCTTAGAGCATCTCCCACAGCTTCAGGCCCCAAACCACAGCTCTACAGTGCCTGTCATCTGGGTTGGTAGTCACGTGGACTTTGTTAGTTTTTTGGAAAGAACGCGTTCTTGTTTTCTCTACGTTTTCAAAAGCATCCTGATCTCAGTATGTCTCGCAAATGCATTCAGGTATCATCAAATGTTCGCTAGTTTGCTGAAGGCTTTTTCAAAAACCCAAGCTCCAGTGCTTACGAAAACATGGATCTCCATAACCTGTACTCATTCTCCCCAGCACACTTCACTGCATCCCCAAATTAGCTCCCTGTTCACCTGCTCCACTGCCATGTCCTTGATAGGCTCCTTTCTGTACCAAGCTGATTAGTTTGGAAGACTGGGGTCACCCTAGACAAACACGGAGCCTACTACTGAGGCAAAGAGAAGCCTGAAGCAGCTCAAACATCGGCAGGATTTTAGTACATACTAAGGTGAAAATTTATTTATAGACTAAATTGAACCTCTTAGCACACATGACATTACCAGATTGACTGTGCTCATTAGTAATAACATTGATGACACTTAGCATATAATTACAAGTCCGTGTCCACTGAAATAACAAGATTTCTGAAAAACAAAATCCTTGAGATGAGACATGACACACACACTTAGACATTTACTTAAATAAATGCTCATGATTTTATACTTAGAAATTGCAAATTAGGTCCAATTCATCCATTCTGTGCAATACATAAAAATGCATGTATTTTTATACCTAATTATTAAGGTTAATTATGTTATCAGGTTGGAATAATTTATACAACACAAGTATCTATTATATCACGACATGCCTGTTATTTATATTTTTAAAATATATTATTTTGTGATAATTTCTATTACAGAATTAGATACTATACACTTTCATCAAAGATGACACAGCAATGCTTTAGCACTTAAGGAAACCAATACTCCGATGAAGCAGCAGTTCAAATCTGACACAAATCTTCAAACTGAGGTGGTAACATGTTTACTTCTTACATCAAGTCCTCGGTATTACACAAAGACCATGAGTTTGTTTCCCATTTTGGTCAACAAAATGGGCTTGTGTGCCCCCCAGTCATGGGCAGAGACCTCTCATACATACGTGGGATTTAACAAAGAGGAGAGGTATCAGTGGATAAACACAAATCCAGGTTCTCTCTCCTAGCACATTGATTCAAAAGGTACTTATGCCCCACCTGTAGGGGGCCAGAAACATGTCATTTTTCTCACAACAGGCAGAGTACTTTTGAAGGGGAAGGAAACCAAAGGAAGCTTCTAGAGAAAATTACAAGTACTGAGATTTAACAAGGTGGGAACGAGTCAGTCATACTCCCTAAACTGAATCAATCCCTGGAAATACAAATGTCATTATCTGCATCAAATAATCAACTGAAATTTCTGTCAGATGCTTTCGTCCTCCTTGGTTAGGGAGGTGGAAGAGGAAGCTGCTAGCAGCTATCCATTTTACTTTGCTTATATAGGGAAAATAGCTGTAAATTGACTTCCAGTTGAACGGTTCCTAAGTGGAGAGAGGGTGAACATTACCCTCAGAGTGATTGATGTACAATCCAGGAGACAGATTCACAACATTACATACACAATCAAATCTTGGCATTTTCTTATTCAGATTATCTCTCTTCTAACAAAAGGTCATAAAATTCGTTAGAAAGTAATAGATTACAGGGATAATTAATTCTAAAGCAGAGAGCTATTGCCTTCATCCACTCCTGGCTGTTGGCAGGAAGTGAAGGAATGAACAACTGCCTACACAACTTCTAGAAAGCAGAACTCTAGCTTGGAATCCACTCTACCTTTCCTCTGGAGTTTCATTTCAGAAGACAGCTCCATACAGCAACACCCTCCTCTTGACTAAGGACAAAGAGCTCTGGAAGGCAGACCACACGCAGCTGTTCACAACTTTTTAAATATCAAGTCCTAGCCTGTATTTTGCAGGGCACTGTTTGTTCAACTTGTTTTACCTTCAGAAGGACAGAAAATCAGAGCAAAAGAACAGGCCGATGGCCAAAAGAACTTGGCCATTTAGAAACATTTGCTCCTGTACAGAATCCTCACTTAAAATTTCCCATTGAGTAAAAAAGATTAATGTCAAATGTGTGTCATCTCTGAGGTGTCCAATGTTTCAAGCAAATCTGGTCCTTGAGAGGACGTCTTATGCCAGAGTCTCACCCAGGCTACCCCCTGGCTGACTGATTTACTACTGAGAACCAGCTATAAATACAGTGAAAATATCCTTGGGTCCAATGTGGGTAGAAGACCTTTAATAATCTTTTAATTTATATACAGCCCTCATTAATTTATTAGTGTTCAAGAACATATGATTTGTGTTAAAGTCTTGTCTGAATGGATTATTTAAATTCTAAAAAATACTTCCTAGGAAAAAAAGTTTAGTCATCAAAAAATGAGCAATGCCAACATTCATGATCTCTTGCTCATAGCCTAAATCCCACCCTGCTGGCAAATTCCTCTTCAGAATTTCTCAAATGATGAGGCAGAATCCCATCCTGCTGGCAAATTCCTCTTCAGAATTTCTCAAATGATGAGGCAGAACCCCGACTTAGTAGTAACAGATCTCAAGTACATGAAATACCTGCTTGTACACATAGACACACAAACACTTCACAAACATTCAGGAGTTAAAGAAATATTCAGTTGATCAAATTAGCTAATCTGGACCATAGCTGGCATTGACATTTGAAGAGTCAGCTGGAGACCCAGAAGGACCAAGCTTAGAGAGTTGAATTCAGACAAGAGTATCTGCGTGGTTATTCAGATACGGAGCACCCCAGGGCAGGGACTGTAAAAGGTGCTCAGTGTGAAAGCAAGCGGTGCCTGCATGGATTTCAGGGAATACAAACACAAATCGAAAATGAAGAAATATCAAAACAACTGATCTTGCCAACAGCCTGTTATCATAACTCAGGACACCAGAGAGGTAAGAGGGCACTCTGCAGCTCTCTCGGGAAGGATTTTTGAAGCCACGTTTCCTTTAAGTAACAGTGACCTCCAGTGACTCTTGAATTGTACCTCAGAATAGTATGTTCAGTTACTCTACAATTCATCTGTACGAGCAAATCATTTTAGTACTAGTTTTTAATTTCTTAGAGAAAGAACAGATGCTCCATTGCAGGATCCAAGGAGTTGATTTTATTTAAATATCCCATTTTAATTAATTCATGGAGGTTGTCCCACAAAGCTAAATGAAAACTGTGTCTGAAACACAGGTTAGTATTTGCCTAATGGAGAACTAAGGCTCATTTTTAGGAGTGACTCACACACAATATGGCATTAAATGAGCTAATACTAAATGATGACAGCACAGATTCATCACAGCCTCGCTACATACATGGATGAATGCGTGGGCGGGTAACTTTATTCCTAATGCTTTATTTACACTTTTGTGCCAACTTCCCGGTGATGGCAGAGCCGGGACCCCAGTTGCAAGGTCAGGATCCGGACGCGCCTGCTGTCACCTTCCTGAAATGCACACCAGCTTGTCTTACTCCCCCACAACCTGGTTTTTAAAATATTCTTGATGAGGAGTCGGGCAGGGAAGGACAAGGAGGACTTCCTTAAAATCCCTCAAGTAAAGAAAAGCCCTGTGATAGCGATTTCAGTCTGAATAACGCTTCTTAAACTTTGTCTGGTTTCCAGAGGAAGATGCCTTGAGGTCGGCTGGATCCGCCAGTCCGGCATCTCAAGCTCGGATCAGCGCCAGTCCGGAACCGACGTTAAGGCAGCTTCCCTGAACAGTAAAATCAGGGCCGCTGAGCAGCGCAGAGGCAGGACACCTGCGCGAACCTCAGCGCAGATTCCTTCGGGCAAAGGCCGCCTGCCTACGTGGCTGGGCTCCCGGATCGGGTGCGCGGTCGCGGGCTCCGCACGGCGCCACCGGCTGCGCTACCGCAGGACAGCCCGTGGCCTTGGCGACCTGGGCTACAGAATGCGCCCCACCGAAGGGGATGACCGCTCCGCTCCGGCCGCCGTCCTCCCGCCCTCGCCGCCTCCGCCCGCAGGGCTCGCCGCCGTGGGCTTCCCTGGAACTGGAGCCTTCTCGGCCGATGTTCGACCGAACGCACGGCGCGCAGCCCTCAGACGCCAAGTCACCATAGGCTTGGCTGCACTTACGTTCGGGACTAGGAAGCGGCATTGCACACCATCCCGTCTTGGCGCTGGGACTTTGCGGTGTTTTTTTTTTTAATGCCTCATTTCAGAAACATGCCAGCGACGCGTCCTTAAATATCCACGACCACAAATTGCAAGTTGTTAGTACAAGTTTCTAAAGACGCGCGGTACTCACAAGTGTCCCTCGCCAGCACTGCGCTCCGGCGCTCGACAGACAAAAGGAAAAGCACGCCGAGAACGGCTCCGGCGACCGGTTCCATGGTCCGCGGGCCGACTCGGTGCCCAGGCCCTGCACTCTGCAGCGGGCCGCCTCCGCGCCTCCCGCCTGCCACCCCCGTCTCCCGCGCCCCGCGCCCTCTCCAGGCCGCCACCGCCCACCTGCGGCCACGTCCTCCCGTGGCCACGCCCGCTCCGCCTCCGCGCTGCGGCTCCGCGCGGCCCGTGCGCCTCTGGTGGTGGCGAACGGAAGTGGGGGCTCCGCGCCTGCACCGGCGGCTTCCTGCCTGGAACCCCCCTCCCGCGGGCGGCGGAGCTGCGGGCCCAGCGGTAGAACTTAACGGCGAGACGGTGTCGGAGCGTTGGCGCTGCTCTGAGCCTTAGCATCGAGGCGAGGAAAACCCTTTTTTTTTCCGATTGGAAAAGAGGACGGGAGTTTTGAAGAAAACATTTACTAACGATTGTAAAGAAGACTTGGTTTCCTCAACCCTTCTAATGATTCATATTTTTTAAAAAAACACCCTACCAAAAAAAAAAAAACACCCTAACGAAGCTATGGTGATCATTTCGTAACATATGCATCAGACCATCGCTGTCATGCACCCTCACCCTTCACACTCTGGTATGCCAAGTTGTAGCTTAATAAAAATGGAAAACAGGAAAATTACGTCTTCATTTTAAAACGCACCCCACTTCGGCTTTAGTGTCAGCATTTTATTGTGTATATTCCCATTTGGAGAATTAGAGAATTATGACCAGTTATGTGTAAAATCATAAACTGGCATCTTGGGAGAAGGAATGTTATTCCAAATATCCTCACAGAAGATTAGACCTTATAACCAAGTACAGGAATTGAATAGAGTTGACTGATAAATAAAGGGTTTTGAAGCAACCTCTATCTCCTGTGAGTAAGTGTACTGCTTTCCACTTAGATTCTTTAATGGCAATTCCCAAAAAGGACATATTGAAAAATGATAGGATGTAAAGGAAAAGGCATCTCAAAAAAAAAAAAAATACTTCACAGTATAAAGATAGAAGCCATCTGTCCCTGGAGAGGATTACAAGACCCATGACTTTGAAGCCAGTTGCCGGTCTAGTGGTCTCTCCTCTTCTTCCCAGAAGGCTACATATAAGCAGAGGTAAATCAAGGATTTAGGGGCAGCGCATCCCAGGGATCAAAACTCTCCCGAAAGAAACCCTGACCAAACCTAGGACAGAAGAGCTGAGAGGAGGAGAGGCTCCAGGCGTTCTTACACCTCCCAAAGCGATCAGAATGTGAAAGGAACTTCAACCTTTAACAAGGCTTCACTTACCTGAGAGCACAGCAAAAAAGGTGTTTTTATTATTCTTATTTGACAGAATAGGAGTGGGGGACGAACAGCAATACAAAACAAAACAAAACTCAAATACCTTGCCAGAGCCATAAAGTTAACAACTGGAAGTGGTGGGAATCTGACTGAAGTAGGTAGCTTCTGATCCCAACTTCGCAGCTTTCTCCACTTCCACTAAGGGCCACTGGGAACGCTTCCCACACCCCAGCCGTCAGCAGCCCTCGGGGACACTGACAGGACGCTTTCTCAGAAGGTGCGTTTGGGGGCTTGAAAAAAGACACTGGCCGGGGGCTGGGCTGGGGGGTAGTGACCTTCATTCATTCCTCAGACACTTATCCCTTGCCTGCTATGAGTCCGTGAATAACTTATTTCTAAATTTGTAAAGCAAAAGTAAACGAATGATTTATTCAAGGTGCAGTTTTTTTAAAACAAGTCTACATATCAGGGCACTCTGTGTGTGTGTGTGTGTGTGTGTGTGTGTGTGTGTGTGTGTGTGTGTGTATTCTAAATAAATGATCACAGCACTCTGAAGTAATTATTACTACTCCCATTTAACAGCTAGATAGAGCGAACCTCAGAGAGTTTAACCAACGTGTCCAGAGTCACACAGCATGCCAGACTTGGAAGCCAGGTGGGCTGAGCTCTGAAAAACCTTTTTTTTAGGACCTCAGCATCTCTGTAACAGAAGTGTTGTCAACCCATGAAAACTCTGTATTCAGTTGTTCACATTGAAATCCACTTAAAAGGGGTTAGCAGGAGCCTCAATAATTGGTGCAAAAAAAAACCCAAAAGGCCAGTATTGGTAAGTGACTTCAGCAGGCATCAGGATGGGTCTTCACAAGTCAGAGATGAGACCCAGCAACAGAAAGCATCGGGACTCGTGGCAGCTGTCCCCACGCAGTGCAAGGCATTGAGCTCTTAAATATTCAACTGAAGAAGTTTTAAAGATCTCATGAATTAGGCAGCACCCCATCTAGGAAGTGGAGGGGAGCTCCAAAGGGCTAAAGAAAGGGAAAGGTGTTTAAAGGTAGGAAAATGAGGTCAAACAGATAAAATGATTGTTTGGGGTAAAGCCACCTTCCTTTGGGGTGAAAATCTATCTTATGGGGTGGATTATCTCCTCTTCCTTTGAGGGGTGGAGAGGGCCCATGTGATAGATTACCTGACTGACCACGAAATTGGAAAGTGATTACATTCCTGGGGAAGTTGCAATTAAGTTAGGCATAAAGCCCTGGTTTGGTGACTCAGCCTAGCAGAGGTGACTTGGTTTGAGGCCTCTGGTTTGCTTTTGGACAGAACTCTGGACTGGAGGTCAGCACCAGGAAAGCTGATAGAGGAGAGGCCCAGTGTGGAGGGGTGAGGAGGCCCTGCAGAGCCATGGCCAAGGGAAGGCCTTGCGGGCAGGCAGTCACTGTGGTTCCTTGGTCCAGCCCTCCAGCTGTCTCCTCTAACAGCAGATATGGTGCCTTGCTCTTCAGTGGTCTTGTTTGTAAAATGGGGACCGTAGCCGGTCACAGGGCCTGCTGAGCACTCCATGTACTAGCCACAGAGCCTCCTGGGAGCTGGTACAAGCCGGGAGCCTGCCAGCCTCTCAACACCTTTGAGCCAGCTTCCTAGTCTGGCTGGTACAATAAAGACAGTCTCCTCACATAAGACCCACCTAAGGATTAAAGCAGAAAATGCTTGTTAAGTGCTTAACATCATGCCAATCAGGAAGGCCCTGGGTCAGGCAGGCATTATGTTAGACTCTGGGCTCAGAGCAGGTAGGACACAAGCCAGACTGCCGAGGCCTGGGAGCTAAATCCTGGCGGGTCAGGGAGTGCTGCTGGCTCGATTTCCTGAGCTCTTTGCTAGTTTAAGAAGGAAAGATGAAGAAAATGTGGAAACATTATTTCACACATTGCTACAGCTGACGATTCAAACCCCCTAGATTACTTCTCTGTGTGTGTGTGTGTGTGCGTGTGTGTCAGCGGTCAGAGCTCACACAAAGTATAAGGAGTTTGAAATCAGCATGAGTCAACAAAGAAAAGACAAGAAATCAACTGCTGATATTCAGAAGCCATTGGACATTTGTGCATGTGACTGCGGGCAGGATGTCTAAGAAACATTTAAGTTAAATCAAACTCGCGGCCTTTCCTGCCCACCATCTATATCTGTCCTGCCTGCACACTGAGGTCCAGCCCCTCTCAGAGCAGGAAGGACCGCTAGCCCGGAGTAAAGCTTTTCCTAGGGCTCTCTACCTATTAAAACAGGACTCCATTAATTTTCCTTCTTCATTCAGCAATTTTCTCTCCACAAATTTTTACTTCTGTATGTTTTACTTAAATCTGGAAATACATTTAATTTGCCTCTCATAAGGGGACCAGATTTGTCATTAAATCCTTTGAAAGGTAGAATACTGTGAATAAAATATAATACTATTTTTATTAGGAGTAATTTTTCCCATAAGTCCCCAGGCAACAAATCCTGAAGAACAATTATCAAGAGACAGACTCCAGTGAGAATAAATGTCACATGTGTGGTATAAAACATGCTGCACAGCATCTTTTCAGATTCTCTCTGATGAGCTGTATTCCTATAATTAGTCGTTGGAAAGCTGGGGTTTTAACTACCACAGGATTATGCATCTGATTACATAAATCTCAGCTACAAGAACAGCCAACCTCATACTTTTTTCAAATTTAGCCTGCTTCGCCCCAGCAGGACTTTTTGTGACTAACAGTTGTATGAAATCAACTTAGAATAAACCACACCTAAGAACCTGAAGTATAAAAACAATACTGCCTACTTCAAAAATGCTGAAGGAAACATAGTCTCATGATTATACAATTATATTTTGCTAAGGAAATATACACACATTTCCTGACATTCTGGCATGGATAGAATAAGAGAAGCCTGAAATTAAAGAGGACATCAGAGTCAGCTGGCCAGCATTCTACCCCCTCAATCACCACAGGCTCCAAGATGGTCCCGGCCCATGTCTGTTGGGCAGCAGGAAGGGCACAGCCATCAGTGGAGAAGAGAAGGAGACTGAAACTTCCTTCCACCACGGCGCAAAGGTGAATAAACCCCCTGACTCAGACACATAAGTTTCCAAAACCAAACTTTATTTTTTCCTTAAAAAAAAAATTTATTGACATATATTTGTACCTTTTAAACAAAAAAAAATTCTAATTTTATGGAAGGCATAAAACTGAATTGTTCTTCACTGCCTTGATGATAGGAGAAAGGAGGCAGAGTTGAGTGTATTCTAAAAAGTTCTTTTCTAATTTAAAACTAAAAACATCTGATCTTGACTTAAGAATGTGAAAAGTCATGCTTGAAAGGGCAAAATTTCTAACTATGATTTTATACATTTACAATCAAACTTGTACTTCTTTCAGTATAGAA
The DNA here is from genome assembly GCF_040802235.1 of Manis javanica. Lineage (NCBI taxonomy): Eukaryota > Metazoa > Chordata > Mammalia > Pholidota > Manidae > Manis > Manis javanica. Next base: position 86,949,349 of record NC_133157.1, read on the forward strand.
AGCAGAAAATAAATAAATGTATGGATGAATGCATTTGGATTGAGAGACCTCATTTACAAATAAAGCATTTAGTACAAAAACACAATGCCAATCTATGATGTATCAATCTGAGGAGAAACTGAAAGGACAATAAATAATTTATGAGTGTAGCTGTTGCAAGTGTTAGGTTTAATGGTAAAAAGCTAAGAAACTGTTTTTCAGAAATATTTACTCAGGAATCTTTAAATGGTGGCACCTTCAAATAAGTTAGGAAAATGTGAAAGAAAAAAAATGAGCAAATGTGGCCAGTGTGAAGTGTTGCTTTTATCTCAGGGTGAAAAAGTAGTAATATCATCTTAAGCACCCAATTCCAAGGACAAAAATACTTTCTAAATTTGGTTGACAGTAGAGTTAGTTGGCTTTAGTCTCAATGTGAAATCTACCAGGAGGTGTGGAGTTGTTCACGAGAATGAATACACACCATGCTTTGTATGCTGTAGACAGGAAGCATAAAGTTTAGTCTTCAGAGAGACAGGACGAATGAAAATTATGTTTTTCCTCCTTTTAGGTTAATGCTTGGATATTATATTTAAGTAAATTTTATCTTCCTCTTTTTTGTTAAAGAGCTTGAAGTCCTATAATGTAAATGGTGCTTACAAGTGAATTTATGCTGCTGTTGTTGCTGGTGAAGACATGTTATAGCTTTTGTTTAATTTGCATTTTAAACTTACTTTGACAATAAAATGTACTCCACATTATGCATAATTTGAGAATACTGAAATGTGCCACAAAAAGATCATACCCACTAGGATGACTGCAATAAGAAAGAAAGACATATAATAATAAACATTGATGAGGATGTGGAGAACTTGGAACCCTGTGCGCTGCTGGTGGGTATGTTCAGCCCCTGTGGAACAAAGTCTGGGGGTCCTCAAGTGCTTCATCTGGAATTACCATGACACCAAGGAGTTCTACTCCCAGCTACCTACACAAGAGAAATGGAAACGTGCACACGAAATCTTGTTATGCAAATGTTTATAGCATGATTATTTAGGACAGTCAAAAGGTGAAAACAACCCAAGTGTCCATGAACTGAATAAACAAATACAGTCTATAAATACAATAGAACATTATTCAGCCTTAAAAAGGGAAGGAGATTCTGATACATATTACAACATTGATGACCCTTGAAAATATTATGCCTAGTGAAATATGCATCACAAAAAGACAAATAAAGTATGTATAGCCTCACTTATATGAGGGACCCAGAATAGACATATTGATAGAGACCAAAAATACAATAGTTTCCAGAGGCTGGAGGGAGGGGGAGGGGAAGTTAGCACCTAAGGAGTACCAAGTTTCAGTTGGGAAGATGAAAAAGTTCTGGAAATTTATGGTGGTGAGGGTTGCACAGGACTGTGAATGTAATGACACTTAACTATATACCTAAAAAATGGGTAAAATTATGTTTTATTTTATTTATATTTTATCCCAATGAAAAGTAAGAAAGAAAATACAGCCTTATAGATAATGTCATAACATTAGATTTACAGATCTTGATTTAGATGAATTTAAGTTACTAAAATGTTGACTGGGGAAAAGAAGTAGTGGAGTATTGATACACACTTCAGTACGGAAAAGCCCTGAGAACATGCTGACGGAAGCCGGTGCTAAAGGGCCATGTACTGACCACACTGACATGAATGCCCAGAAGGAGACCCCTCTGGTCTGCCTGCGGTGGTTGCCTATGGCTGAGGGAGCAGGGAGGAGGCAGAGAACTGCAGGATGGTGTCTAAGGGGCGAGACGTCTCTTGATGGAGTAATGAAAATGTTTTAAAATTGATTTGCAGCTGAATACACAACTCTGTGACTATACTGAAAACCAGTGAATGAGACACTTTAAATAGATGAATTGTGTGGTAGGTGAATTACATCTTTAAGCTATTTTTTTTAAATACAGAAACTCTAGAAATACCTTGAATGCATTGCCATGCACTTTAGCACAAGTATTCCAAGTAAAAAGTTAACTGACAAATGAGAATTCAAAACCACACGCTGCTCTATCCATTAGGTGCTTACTGCCAAAATAATACTATGAGGTGACCCCAAACCTCAGTTACTGAGATCACTGGTCACAAGGCCACACTTGTGGCTGGGCAGGTGTTCTGGTCTGGCTCTCACCTGTCTGGGGAAGCTGGCTGTCGCTAATCTAAAATGGCCCCATCTGGGATGTCTCACATGCTGTCTCCTCCTGCAGTCAGTGAGCCCAGACACCTCTCACAACTGTGATGCAGAAGCAAAAAAACAAACAGAACAATCCTCTGCTCTGAGCCTCTTCAGTGGAAGGAACTGAGAAGAGGCAATGGGTGACTTAGAGGAGTCTCCTGCCAAGCACAGGGCATTTGCTAAGGAAAATTTAAGTAGAAGAGAAATTAAATCTTTCCCATCTTGTAGCTCTATTTTCTCCCCCTTCTCACTTAAAATTGTATCAGAAATGTTGAGACATGGTGCTTTTTTCAGTTTAATCTTGATTTGGTTAGTAGAAACATTTAACATTTCTGTAATTTAGTTTGAATAACAGCTGCATTAATTCAAGTAGGGTTAAAAGCCAATAGAATCTAATTTGTAGTAGCAAACTCTGGTGTAAATGCTGCTGGAGGATAGCGTGAGTAGGTGTCATGAGCCTGACCGTGTCCAGTATTTTCACTGAAAGCATCTTCACTGGAAGTGCCTCTGCCACAAGCATATTTGCCACAAATATTTTTGCAGCATAACTAATTGGTTTTAAGGCAATTTTGCCTTTAAAAAAAGTAAATAGTCAACAGTTTGGTTTGACAATTGGGTTTCATTTCTCCATTGTGCAGACCTCCCATTTTCATGTTATATAAATATCCGCCCTCATAATGGTCTACACTATATAAAATGGTCTACACTAGTGGCACAGAGTTTTGAACCCACATTTCCCATAGAACTTTGCAACATCTGTCAGCAGACACATAACAATATGTTGAGAACAGACAGTGGAGAAGGCTTTCACAGTGCAATGCAAAGCTCAGTTACAAATCTGCATCTATTAGAGTAGCAGTTAGACAGACCTGAACCAGAGGGGAGAAAGAAGACCTGCAGACCACCCAGCCTCCACCCACAGACCACCCTGTCTCCCTCAGACCAACCCCTTTTGTGGGTTAGCGTAAGCAAAAGACACAGTCCTTGGGACTTGCCCAGTTTTGGCGTATGTGCACCTAAGGAAGACCTAGGCCATCATAATATCGTTATTATGCCATGTACACTATGGGTTTGGCCCTACAGTGGGTGTTACTATTTTGGCCCCAATAATGGTATTCACTCAGGAGCTTACAGGAAAAAATGATAAACACACACTTGCCCAGAGGCTGAAGGGGAGCAAGCAAGGCAGATCCAAAGGATGATATAAGAATGACAAAATGGAAGGGAGGAAACCAAATAAGCCCCCATAAAAAGACACAACGTGCAATCCTACAGGTGGCCCTCCACCCTCAGGGGGGTCAGCCTGCATCTCTGCCTTTGGAGTGTACTCCTTTTGCTTTGCTAAATAAAAAACCCTTGTGGCTTTAACTTTCTATTGGATCTCTTGACTGAATTATTTTCTCCAAGAAGACAAAAACCCAAGGATTCCACAATCCACCTAATATTTGGGAACTGATACCTCTCTTAATGAAGGCAGAAATTTTAGCAAAAAAAGTGCAGTGCCAAATGAGATGAATCAATAAGCAAAAGAAAAAAGTGTTTAAAACTAGGAATAAAAGATTTCAAAGACATGTGCTTAAGTACAATCTACAAAATAAAGTCTGTTATTTGCACTGTATTGTCATGAATCTGCACATGATGTATTCAAATGTTTTGTACTATGCAAGTCTTTTTAATCTTATTTATTTTTCACATTTCACAATGTCCTTTTTAAATAAATGCCCCTTTTTAATTTTTTTGTGATTTTTACCTTGTATGGCAAAATTGCCTAACAGCCAACTAGCTATGCAGTGAAAATGTTTGAGGGGAAAGTGGCGTATGGTCAGAGGTTGCAGCAAGGACCCTTACAGTGACACCTGGAACCCAGCTTGATGACTGGCTTTTAAATTACAGAATCTTTTAGCCTTTGCAAAAATAGCTCTTTTTGAAAGTGCTTTTCTAGATGTTCTTCTGTTATCAGAAATGTATGCTTGTACTTATAAGTGTAATTGGCATAGGGAGATGTTAATAACTATGCCCTGCACACACACACCCTTCCATTGCTCTGTTGCTAATGTCATTGATATAACTGATGATGACTCTTTCTTCATGGTCATACATACATCTATATGACTAGATTCATTTTATTTGTACTGTAATTATAAATGTGGTTTATTTTACAGTTTACACCAGGTTAAAATTTTGAATTTGCATTTTTCATTTCCAGAAAGTGGTTTCACTTATGGAAAGTGAAATCCTACTTTTGCCTGTCAGTCTAAAACACCTTTGAATCTGCAGTGGGTCTGGTATGGTAAGCCTTTAAGACTTCTTTGTTGTAACATTTTCTACATGGTGAACTGTATTAGTTACATGAATTAAATAACATAGGCTCACCTTATGGTACTGTGTATACATTTTATCCACAAGCATAAACCAAGTGAAAGAAATCATTATACTGTTAAAGAAAAAAGTGTTTGCTGTGGTTGATTTTTTTAAGGAGTAATTTAAAAGTGGAAGCTTGAAGTAGGAATCTAAAGTTGATCTTTCAGTAAGAGGTTTAAGTAATTGTACGTGCCAGGAAATAGACCAGAGCTTTGCCTCTCACACGCCTCCACCTTTCATGTGTTTCAGCTACTAGGAAGGTTAATGGGGCTGCACATGGAAGTATGCAGGCACCTTCCATCATCTCCAGCTCAGGAGTCCCCAGAGCCTGTTTGCCATCCCTCAGTGCTGATGGGAAAGACACTTTTCCCTCACACACCGCAGGACATGAGGACTACCTTCTCCCAGCCTAGCAGAACTTGGCCAACATTTTCTGGAAAACAACTCTGACCCTTTCTGAGCCCTTGTGAAACGTAATTTGAACTTGACTACAAAGCAAATTGTCCTTTAAGATGACTTAGGTAATTACTTAATCTTGTGAAATCAGTGAATTATCTTACACTCTTCTAAACTTTATCTCCAACACTGCTTATTTACTAATCAAGCAAATACAGAATAAACAAGCAAAACTTTTCTTTGAAATTTTCATACTGAAGAAACAGAAGTAATAGGGGTATTAAAAACTAGAGGATAATAACGAACATGTCTGACCTAAGCATTGCCCTTGGACCATGTATACTACTCAAGGCATTGTATAGATTGAATGCAATCCCTATCAAAATTCCAATGGAATTTTCCATAGAAATAGAACAAAAATATCCTAAAACTTATGTGGAGCCAACAAAAGACTCCAGTCACAGAACAAAGTTGGAGGTATCATGCTCCCTGATTTTACACTGTGTTACAAAGCTATAGTAATCAAAAGAGTATGGTATTGGCATAAAAAGATGCATAGATCAATGAAAAGAATAAAGAACCTGGAAATAAACCAACACATACAAGGAAAATTAATTTATAACAAAGGAGCCAAGAATATGTAATGAGGAAAGGACAGTCTCTTCAATAAATGGTGTTGGGAAAATAGTCACATGCAAAACAATGAAACTGGACCACTATGTTAGACCACACACAAAAAAAAAAAAACAACCCAAAGAGGATTAAAGACTTGAACATAAGACCTGAAACCATAACACTAAAGGAAAGCATAGATGGTAAGCTCCTTCACATAGTACTTGGTCATGAACTTCTTGGAACTGACACCAAAAGGAAACACAAAATACAAAAATAAGTAAATGGGACTACATTAGACTAAAAAGCTCCTGTGCAGCAAAGGATATCATCAACAAAATGATATGGCAACCTAGTGAAAATATCTGCAAATAATTCATCTGATATAAATAATGTATCCAGAATATATAAAAAACTCAATAGCAAAAAACCCCAATCCAATTTAAAAAATAGGCAGAAGATCTGACCAGATATTTTTCCAAAGAAGACATACAGATTGCCAACATCAAAGATGCTGAAAAGATGCTCAACATCACTAGTCATCAGGTAGTGCAAATCAAAGCCACTATCACCTAACATTTACTAGAATGACTATTATTTTAAAAAAAAAGAAATAGCAATTATTGGTGAAGATACCAAGAAAAGGGAACCCTGGTGCACTGTCAGAGGCTTGTAAATTATAAATTGTTCAGCCACTATGGAAAACAGTATGGAGGATGCTCAAAAAATTAAAAATCGAAATATAAAAAAAAAAAACCCAGAAATATCATATGATCCAGTAATTCCACTTTTGGGTATTTATCCAAAGAAAATGAAAACACTAAGAGAGGGCCTCTCCCATGTTCAGTACAGCATTATTTACAATAGCCACAGAATGGAAACAACCTGATTGTTCATTGACAAATTAATAGATAAAGAAAATGTTAAATCTATCATCTATCTACCTAGCTATATTATAGACGCTAATCTACATTTGATATATAATTACAAATAGATATGATGGAATATTACTCAGCCATAAAAAATAGTGAAATGTCATTTGTGACAACATGAATGGACCTTGAGGGTATTGTGCTAAATCAAGTAAGTCACACAGAGAAAGATAAGTACTGTGTGATCTCACTTATATGTGGGATCTAAACAAAAACAAAAACAAGCTCATAGAAATGGAGGACAGACTGGTTGTTGCCAGAGCTGGGAGATAGGAGGGTGGGTGAAATAGGTGATGGTGGTCTAAAAGCACAAATTTCCAGTTATAAATTAAATAAGCTATGGGGATGTGATGTACAGCATGGTGATTATAGTGAAGAATTCTACATTGCATATTTGCAAGTTGCCAAGAAAGTAAATATTAAAAGTTCTCATCACGAGGAAAAACATTTTATAAGTAGGTATAGTGACGAATGTTAACTAGACTTACTGTTATGATCATTTTGAATATGCATAAATATTGAATTATGTAACACCTCTGAAACTAACATAATGTTATATGCCACTGACAGCTCAGCAAAAAAATCCAATAATAAAAAAAATCAAACAACCCAACTTGTTGAAAAACAGCTCAAAATTTGAATGCATGCTTCACCAAAGATATATGGAATACAAATTAGTACACAGGAAGATGTTCTGCATCATAGTCATTGGAGAAATGTAAACAAAATTCACAATGGAATTCTTCTACACACTAAAGTGAAAAAGACTGATGTTAGTAAATGTTAATTTTATAACAGGCCCAAACTAGAAACAACACAAATATCTATCAGTAGATGAAAGGATAAGCAAAGTATGATATATCCGTACAGAAGAATACTCAACAATAAAAGTAAATGCATTATAGATAAGTGCAGTAACATGGATGAATCATAAAATAATTATGCAGAGTGAAAGAATCCAGGCAAAATAATACATACTGTAACACTCTATTTTTGTAAAATTTTATATGTAACACAAACTAATCTATTGTGGAAGAAATACTGGTGATAGTTGATTGATGGGGAGGGCAAAAGGGGGTGGGTAGGAAAGCTTATAAAAGAACAAGAAAAATTTTTAAAGGAGACAGACATATATGTTCATTATTTTGATTTTGAAGATGGTGTCATGGGTGTGCATGTATTTCAAAATTTATCAAATTGTACACTTCAGATATGTGCAATTTACTTCATATCAGTTATACCTTAATAAAGTCATCAAAGAAATATCTCCCTACAAAAAAAACGTGAAAATGTAAAAACTTTTTAGCTAATGAGTATTGTTATTCTTCCTGAGTTTAAATTCACTTTGTCAAATGATACATTTTCACTGAAACATTTCAAAATGCCTTCTCTGGTTTTAGAAGAACAAACTCTAGCCACCTTTGAAAGGATCAGGTAACACGCTCCACTTACTCTTTGTGTCATATGCTGCTCCACCGTGAAACAAATGTCTACCTAGTAACAGTACAGAAAGGACCTAGAGTTAAAAATGCTTTAAAAAGTGTTCAGCCTGTTCCCCACTGCCTGACCAACCAGCACCCCCACCACTGCCCCGTACACTGATGAAGAAGATGCTGTGAAAAAAATGCATCTTACACTCAGAAAACAGACCACCTGGTTCATGAAGGACAAAGGCTTGCAACATTACATCAGTAAAATGAAAACTGGAAGTTCATTGGAATTACCCAAACGCTTATTGAGAAGGAGCAGTAGAACATCCAGGAACCATTTCTCTTTGCAGGGAAATGGTGGAATTAAATTGTGTAATTGAACTTCACTAACAAACACTCATCAAATCTTTCCCAAAGCAGAACAAAATCGATCTTTTCTGTCATGAAGGAAGGTCTTTTCTGCATATTTGAAAGAGTTGAAAGATTAGTGAGGGGGATCAAGATATGTCACCCCAAAACATGCCACGTTAGCATCAGGATTGTTTTGAGCTGAATGGCACCAACAGATGCAGACAGAATTCTTCCTCTCCTTTGCTGCAGGGCTTGAATTTTCCCTGTGATGATGTCTCCCATCCTGTGAAGAAGCCAGTGACTCATCACCAGAGATGGAGAGTTGGTGCTGAGTCTACATAAACAGACCTTACTAAAATAACAGTTTCTCCCATATTCCCTACTCACTCTCCTACAACTTTTCATCCCTCAAAGCCCAAGCCCCCTTTCCATTGTTAAAAATGGAATATAAAAGCCCCTGTGTCTTAACTGTTTAAGTTTCACTTCCTTTCTTCAAACTTTCATACACATAAAATGTTAATAAAAATTGTATATCTTTTCTCCTATTTATTTGTTTTCTATTAGTTTAATCTGCAGGCTTGTGGGCACTAGGCATAAGAGGGTAGAGGAAGTGATTTTTCTCTCCAACATTAGGCATAAAGTTAAAAAAATCCATTTTAGTGGCTGGATGGAATTAAGCTTTAGGGTTAATCAAATCATCACAATGGTCTCACTGGTTTTCTATCCCAATCAACCTTCCTTTGGTATTCTTGTCCTGCCTCTGTCTCTCCTGATACCTGGTGGAGCTACAGTGGCCAGGAATTTAATGTGCTTTCTGCAAGGTGATTTCTCTATGCAGATATTATTTTAGGAACTATTTCCATACCTCCCTTTAAACTTGTTCAAGGTAAAGCCATTCAATTTGTGTTCTAAGCATGAAGGCAACTCAGTGCATATAGCAGACCCTTGGAGAAACCACACTATGCTTACGGATTTCAGGTGTGGTATCAACATCAGCCTCTGGATTGTGTTGAAAGCAATTCTGCACTCCTTCATATAGAAGAAGTATGGGTAAAATACCTCTCCTGGTGCTTCATTCTCTCCAGTGGTGTAGCTACCTGGGAGCCTGTAAGATTTCACTAATGCTATGCTTTCTGGGAGTAGTTCCTGCTCTCTGAAAATTATATTGTACACAGTATTGTTTTCTTTAATCATGTGGACAGTTTCAAGATTATATAGTGCTTAGATATTGGCCAAATAAGGAAGGGCAAAGCCTTCATAAATTGGTGTTAAGAAAAGTTATCCAAAATCCTGGAAAAAAGCTAAAGGGATTTCTGCCTGTTCTTTTTTGCCAAGCCAGGGCTTGATTCTCAGGACTGCCTGAGGATTATCTGAATCTCTAGGCATGTACCTTTGTTTCTTTGTTTGACTTGCCATTTACTGTTGATAAATGTATGTCAAAATTCTGTAAAAGTCGATGCCAACTGGTAGAAAAAGATTTGTCAGATAGCAATGCAAATGAATTTGTCCAGTATGTATGCACATGATTCTTATCTGGTAGAAAAGATGATCCCCAAAATTTAGAATGTTTGCTGGTGTTCCCTGCAGAACATTGGCTGGTTTTTTTTTTTAATTTTTCTGGAGTAGGTTTCTTTTCATTCAATGAAGATAACTGAGCAAAGTCCTACCTCTCTTAGGGAAACAAAAAAGTCACCGTGTATGGGCAAAAATCAGTTTTCAGTTGGCACTTAAAAGGCAAAACAAAACAGAAAGCAAAAAACAGAGCAAACTAATGAGATGGTTTTCACAGGAATTCATACCCTATGCAAAACTGAAAAAATAGAAATATACATGGCCCATTCCTAAGACCATCACTCTTAGACGCAGTCTAGGGAAATAAGGCATATACTAATAGAACCAAATTCTCTTGAAACTGTAAGATGTATATCAAAATGAAAAGATTCCAAAATGTGGGCAGCTTCACATTAAAAAGAGAAAAATGTTTTACTAATCAGATTCAGAGACAGCCCTAATTTTCCTCACAACTAACATATTTAAATATTATTGGGTCAGCTGTGCTCCTGCACCCCTGCTATCTTGTTGGTGTGTTCAAAAAATGTCAACGTTCCCAACTATGTCATTTCATCAAATTAAAAAAACTACATAAGCTAGACAGAAAATGAACAGATACACAACTTAAGAACAAATTTCTTACTTTTCGGAAGATTTTTCTCATAATTTTGAGTACCACCAAAAAAATGAAAGATAAATATTTTGGGAATACTTCTGAGAAATAAATGTGAAAGAACTTTCTTGGTATCATAGAGAGCTATCAGTTTTCTCAAAGTATAAGAATTTCAATTACTTTATGATTTTGTGGTCATCTGTGTTAGCAATATTGTCATAGAAACAACACTTCAAAATTATGACTGTAACCTGAGATAAATAACTACATTCCTGTTGTAGGTGAACAACCCATGAGGCAAATATTATAGAAACATCTCTTATCTACAGAGTTCTATTGTTCATTACTGTTGAAGATTCACTTTCTAGATATGCAACTTTCTGTATTAAATTTGTGAAAGTATCAAGATACTTTAAGGAATCTTTGGCTAACTATAATTGATCATTTTTAAAGCAAGGATATTTTTTGTTTTGCCATCCAAATTTAAGGTACAGTAATACACCAGATGTAGTAAGACCTGTTTCCAATAAGTGTTTTATAACATCAGTGCATTTCAATAACTGATTATGTATTTAGTTCTATTCAATTATGCTTTTAGTGGGGAAAATTTTAAATACCAGAGATTTAATTTCTTAAAAGCAAAAAAAATACATACAGCTCAAATAAAACTGGCTACATTCAAGGTTCCCTTTGAAACTTGAAATTTGAGTCTGAGAATTGAACTTAAGCTCTGTTTTTATCTACTAAGCATTTATCATCATAAAAATAGAACATTTCTTATCAGTATAATTTATTTGTATGTATTAAGTACTACTGGGTTTTCCATAGCTCATTCGTTTTTAAAAAAAATTGGATTTTTTTAAAGGGAAATGTTTTTTTTGGCTCTTCTGAAGTAGAAATAATAAAAGTGCTGTTCACTATGACTTAAAAAAAAATACAGTGTACAAACACACACCATTTTAGGGACATTTTTGAGGCACAAAATCCCTGATACATCAGCACTACATGAAGACTTTTAACATAAAGAGGTCCTTTATATCATGTCACATCACAACTTTTAAGATTTTCTTGGTAATACTCATGCAATAAGCATAAACAATGTGGTTGTGATTTAGTGAATCTGATGAGGCCACAAGCAAGGGAAAACTCAGGTAATCCTGGAAGGAAGAAAAGCTGTTCAAGCGCTCCCTTCTTACACTTTAAAACCCTAAGAAAACTGTGCTTCTTCCACACAAAAGGCTGCAGGTCTAAAGCCGCAAACGAGTATACCTGTATACAAGTATTTCCTGTATGAGCTGGCTGTCAATTACTGACAGTCCCTTCATTTCACACAAAGGTCAACTTTTCTTTGTTCAGGGACACAAATGTATAGTGTTTTTTTCCCATGCAAATAAAAAATGTGTAAGTCCAATAAAGGCATAACCAATCACATGCAAAACCGCAACACATCTTATTTTTCAACAATGTGAACACATTTACATCATGTCTGTACAAAATATGTTTAAACAGAAATAAAACATTCTCTTGAATTAAACTATAGACTTTAGTATAAAAATACTCTCTTTGCAGGGAGCTCTCTTAACTTCCCGACTTAAACGATGGCCTCTAATCTCTGCAGTGCTCATCATGCGGTGTGTCTCACGGTAGAGGATAGGTAATGGGTGGATACAATCCTGCAGGAAACACTGCGAGCTGCTGGCTCTTCACCCAGAGTCAGGGCACCGCGGCACACCCCTTCCCTGCCTCCACAGACAATATGCTCCAGTCTGTGACCCAGCATCTAGGTCTGTCTGCCATGAGAGCTGCTTCTTTTAATAGTCTTCAATAGACGCTAACTCTTGCATGAAGTTTACAAATATACATGTATACAACCATTCAATCAGTATTTTTGGCGTATATAGTACATTGTTTAACTCATCGGTGTACAGACGTTCTTTTGAATATCTTAGTAATTTATACCATCCTAAAAACTGGACTTCACCTCGATGGTGATGAGAAATAGACTTGTATTTCCCGAAGTCTCCCTCTGCTCTTGTGACATTAAATCCAGCATAGTGAACTATTCCAAAGGTCATTAAATTCTCCTTCTCATTCCCAGGAGGCGTTAGGAAAACCACTGATCTTCCTGAATTGTTCCACGGTCAGTCCACTGACACCACCAAAAAACTCCTTCTGTGGAAGGATATACATGTATTTATCCAGCTTTGCTGCGAAATGACGTGGCATTTCTCCACATCTGTAATAGTTTCGGTCTTTTCCGGGTAGATGATTCACATGGTGGAAGATTACACCGTCCCACACGCTATCTTTCATGGCCTCTTTGAAGTCCACGTTGAAGAGCATTGCACGGTTAAAAGGCTGTGTGCCAGTCTGTTCAATGACATAAAAGCAAATTTCAGCCTCTGTTTCTGGAGCATTGGAATCAGATGTAAGAAGAAAATTGGAAGATGCTCGTGGCGATTATGAAAAGGAACGAGAACACCCACCTTCCGTCTGGGTTTACAGTCTTTAGGCCTCCAGTGACCTCTTGACTCAATATCTAAATCGGAGAATTGATGAATTTCATCAAAACTAACTTCACTTACGTTGACAAGAATCCCTGCATGTAAAGCAGCTTTTCTGGGCAGGGGAGGTACAATGAATATGTGAAGTTTTCCGTAAGATATGTGGTTGTTTGAACAAGATAATCACCTGAATTATTGCCTGTACCGTTGACAGTGGCGTTTTTATTTGTGTATAGCCTGATTACCTGCCCTAGCGTTTTCACATTTTCTTTCAACATCATTCCTCGAGCTTGTACCATGAAGAGACATGTGTTGGCAAAATGTGACCCGGAGACCTGAAGTGTGCAAATGTCGTTCAAAGATGCTGCCGACGGGCTCTTTCAGTGCAGGGTTGCCACCTACTTTTGACCTGTGAAAGTCGTACAGGAGGCACGGCACAACAAGGTGGCCCTGCCAGCCGCTGAAGCATTCGGGGACCCAAGTGTGGGGAAACACAAGCGCCGAGGCCCGGGGCACGCAGATGAAGTAAAGGCAGGACGAGGACAGCAAGAAGCAGATGAAGCGGCAGGGAGCGACTGGACAACGGCAGACACCTTCCTCTCCCCCGCGCGCGGCTCGGCGGCGCCTCGGCCAGGCCCAGCCCCAGGCACGTGCGGGACCCCAGACCGCGACGCTGGGCGCAGGGGGGAGGCGGCGGCCGGGACACCCGGCGACCGAGGGGCCGACGCGGGGGGCGCGGGGCGGCGGCGGGCGGAAGGAGGGGCGGGCGGCGCGCCGCTAGGCCCCGAGGGTAGGGCGGCACCAGCTGCAGCGGGCCTGCTCCCCGGGCTTGCGCCGCGCTAGCGGGGGGGCCGCCGGGGCCCCGCGGGCCGAGGATCTGGGCGCTCGCCGGCGCGCAGCCCCGTCCTAGGGCCCAGGCGCCCCGCCGGGGCCGCGGGAGCCGAGCGCAGGCGAGGGCGGCATCCCGGCCAGAGGCGCGCGCGCTCCGGCTCCGGCTCCGGCTCCGGCTCCGCCGCCCGCCCGCCGCCCGCCGCCCGCCGCCCGCCGCCCGCCGCCCGCCAGGCCGCAAGGGCGGCAACCGCAGAACCATCGCCGCCGCCCCGCCCCGCCCCGCCCCGGACCCGGACGTGGAGCGGCCGGGCAACCCTCGCGGGGGCAGAGCCCGAGCGCCATCGGAGCCGCGTCCGGGTCGCAGAGGGGCGGCCCCGAAAGGGCGGGGGAGCCGCACCGCCCATTGGCTGTTTTTTAATCTAAATTCAGTAATCTTATTAAAAAATTATCTCATCCAAGTACTCTAAGTGCTTCTACTCCATCCAGTTGTCCTGAACCAGCATTGCCATCGCGCTGCTTCTCTTATTAATGAGTTAAATGTATGACATATGCTCATTTTACATTTGCATGAGTCATGAGATTAATTTCTGAAAATTATACCTTGACAAAAAATGTGAGTAGCATCAGTCCATAAACCACAGGCACACGAAGCGAGGCCACCTGCATGGACATATACACATGGGACCTGGTCTCTCTCAATCAATATTTCTGCAATCTTTTCCTTGCTTTTATTTGGATTCATGGAGCTAAGATTTTGCAACACCTAATACATATATTAAGTTTCTCTGTTAAATACGTAGACCCACATTTGTCTTACGTTATGCAGTTTTGAACTAAGCGGTTTTCTGTAGGCTAGCTAATGCCTATTGCTTTGTGTCTGTAGGTCTTATAACAAGCAGGCTCCCATCTGAAGCTGAACTTTCTTCTGGAAAGTGAGAGCCCACAGCTCCACACTCCCTGATCACTGAGACATCCTTACCACCACCTCCCTGCCCTGGCTGTTCCTGCTGTCTCTCCTGGGACCCCCGACCAAGAACAGCCCTTCCTTTCCTTGGTGGTCTCCTACTTCCAGGGGAGGCTACTTGGGCACCTTGCTTTTCCTCTTCCCTCCTGTGAGCAACTTCTTCAATAAGTCTGATCTTTCTCCTGGAAGGGGCTATTTCCCCTGCAAGTTTCATTGAAATTGTTTGCCTTGGTTATCTAGGCAGCATCCCACCATCAAAAAGAACAAATCAAACACCTGACCTGGTAGGTGGGGGTCGATTCCGCTCTTCTGAGCAATGGATATCTGAGAGCACACTGATTTCCTAAGTGCACTCAGAAATTTTTTAGGTTTAAAGAGGCTTGTGTTCCATGCCATTTAGCAATTGTAGGCCTGTGAAACTGAATTTTAAATTAACAGACATTCTATGTTAGTCAGTTCAAAGGATATGTTCCATTACTAGTTTGTACCAGAACAAATGTACTGGGTCCAAAGGTGAAGAAGACATCCCACCAGTCCTCAAGAGGGTCACGGTCAGTGTAGTCACTAGACATATACACATAACATGTATATTCCATAAATATTATAGACATACAAACCAGGTGAACTTAGGGCATAGTTAGAGACACATGACAAAGTATCTGGAAAAGCCTTCTGGGACATAAAATTTGAACTGGGCTTTCAGCAATAGATGAGAATTTGGTGAATGAAAATCTGCGTAGGGAGAAATGTTCAGGTGGGGAAACAGCCTGTTGAGGAACTGAAAGCCTGTTTCTTTTCTGTGCCCCTAAAAATATACTCAGCAATCATTACTCAATTGTAATATTTTCAAAAGATATTTTTACCAAAAAAAAAATTGAAATAGACTGAGGATGTACTTCAATTAGATTCCCTCAAAAATGGTATAACTTTCTGAATTCGATTGTAAGTAGCATTTCCAAATGTATGCCTATTTAAAGATACACAGTAAAAACTGCAATTTCCCTGATTCCAAAGCACATTACCTCTCTTTCCCGGGTCCTTCCCTGCCACCTCCTGGAGCATCACCTGAGGAGCAGCAAGGGGCTCGTGCAGCTGAGGCTGCCCCTTATGGAAGCAGAATGGGCTTGAGTTTTGTCTCTCATCCTTGAAGGACACACTTGGAATATTTGGCATTCCCTTACATCTTCTCAAATTGCTTCCACAATCACTAATCTTTTATAAATAATGAAAATTCCAAAGGTCACTTGGAACCTTGAAGATTAAAAACCAAAAGAAGTGGCTTTGATTCCCAGTTTGACAACTGACTCTAACATTGGGAGTTTCGGGGGTGAAATGAGAAGATTAGGGTAGATGAAGCAGACAGATGTGGATCTGCAGCTCTGGGGAGAGGCTGGAGCTGGAGAAATAAAACTGGGAGCAATCAGAGAATACAGGGTTATGGGAACCAATTAAACTCTATTAAAAGGTTCAGGATTATAGGAGATCAACAAGAAAAGAGTACATAAAGAGGAAAAAGGAGAGCAGGACTCATCCAGAAGATACGTCACTATTTAGAGAAGGGCCTGGTCAGGGGTGGGGTTTGGAAAGACTCTTGAGAAGAGCAGCTGGTGAAAGACATGAGAAGGCAGGACGCTGGAAGACACTGAGGGACTGAGTTACAAATGGACAAGGCCACATCATGTATGAAGACAGAACTCTGCCCCATGACTGGCAGTGGCCTGCTCAGGAAACAACCCCTTATGTCTGATAACTGGCCCAGTAAAGCAGCTGCAATAGGGCAGACTTATAACTCTATAAGGGGTCCAGAAAGCCAAACAATAACTTCTGTAACAGCCCAAAACGGCCAAGACTTGATTAATAACTGGCAGCCTCTCTAACTTCTGTCCCACTTCCAACTTTGGACCAACCAGAGAAGGCAAAATATGCTCCCTTAATCAGTCCCAAGGGACGTCCTTCTGCTAGGTGGCTGCCACCAGCTTCCCCATGCTGCCAGCTCCACTCAGACCACACCTGAACCCCGCTCTTCCCCGCCCGCTGCCCACCTGCCTGTGAATCCCTGCTGAGTGTAAGCGCTGGTGGCTGACTCCCTCACTGTAGTGGGCTCTGAATAAACAGCTTGTGTTCACCTGGTGGCCTTCTTTTGCTTCCACGACATGACAGACAGATGTTTCCATAAGACAGGAGTGTCTTACGGGTGGATCACTGTTGATGGGCTGAGCAAGAGGAAGGGGGAATGTGTCCCTTGTGCTTAGCCACATGGAGGTGGTGGGAGACTTTGTCATCTCACAGGAGTGCTGGGACACAATCCAGTCTGAGTAAGTTGAAGGGTTAGGAGGGGTTGAGAAAGTTGGCCAGCAAATATGGACAATTTTTTTTTGGTAAAAATTTTTCTCAGAAAGAGAAATAGAATTTCAACTGTAAAGGAGTGAAAATATCTGGTTTTTAAAGAGGTTTTTTAAAAAGATACAGGGAATTTCTTTGTTGTGATGGGAATAATCCAGTTCAAAGTACTGGTGTTTCTAGAAAGAGCACAACTAATTGAAAACAGTGCTGTGGAGTGCGTCTGTTCTCTCGATGATGAGTAAAGCCATCGACTGAGAGCGAAAGGGAGGCCAGATGGTGGGAAGTTGTTGCAGACACAGAAGGCAGCTTCCTGGGAAGAGCTATGGGTCCTCCAGCACACTTACATGTCCATTTCTAGTTAGTGAGGCTGGTCAGTCCAGTGATGAGGTTTGTTCCCACTGCTTCATCCAACACAGAAAGATTTACACTGGTGTTTGGTAGGGTTGGATTTAGGGGAAGGTAAATACACAGAGGTAGAAAGGATCTAGAGTTGAGGGTATGCCTCCAGTAGAGATCACATGTTGCATGATGGAGTCTGACCTGAACACAAGGGAAATAAAGGAAACATTGTTGAAAACTAGTCTCAGAGTGCTGGATCTGGCTCCCCAGTGAGATAGAAAAATTTAGGGTAGGGATTCTGAAGAAACTGGGCTGGAAAAATAGAAATGCATTGAAATCTGAAATATTTAATAAGGAGATTTTGGAAATGGTACAAATCCTGGTGATGATCACAGCACCGAGGGTGTGACACAGAGGCAACTGTGGAAGTGAGGAAATTAAAGAACAGGGGTGGAGTATAGATAGAAATATTTGAAGTCATCATTTGAAGTATTATATACATTGTAAAAGAGATATTGATTTCAGTTCCAAAGCAGGACATATTACAATATTTTATGTTTTTTTCATTTTCTATAATCCACTTAGGTGAGATTCCAGGCCCCAGTGGTGGGGGAAATTGATGCCCCATTGTCCTGTCCTCACCACCACTAGTCATGCCAAGGTCCCAGCTGCCCCTCTGAGGAGCTCTGCAGTAGCCCACACTGCATCCTTCTGAGATCCTGTCGCTTTCCTGCACACCACTGCCCCCTGCCCTTGTCTCTCCTCTTTTTCCCTGCCGAGTGTAAGTGCTGTAAGGCACACCAGAATGGCTCCCAAAGGCTGGCCTCACCCTTCTCTTACACAGAGTCCAGTAGAGAGCCCTCAGGCAAGGAATTAGAAAGCTGGGCTGAGAATATAATGAGAGAGGAGGGGAAAATGCAGGAAGAAGAAACAAGAATTCATGTTTCCATAAATTATTCTGGGTAAATTAGTATAATCTTGGTGTTCACGATTATATATGGCATATTCTGAATATAGTAAGCATATTCCAAAATGCAAATTGACATCTGTTGAAACAAGTGAATAGAACATTTTAAGTCTCATTATGGTTTTTCAGGTGCCTGCACAAAAATCTAAGTACACGATGGCCACATAATCAGAGTATTCATTTTATTAATTC
Organism: Manis javanica; assembly: GCF_040802235.1. NCBI lineage: Eukaryota > Metazoa > Chordata > Mammalia > Pholidota > Manidae > Manis > Manis javanica. Next base: position 86,967,940 of record NC_133157.1, read on the forward strand.
ATTATCTTTAGTTCAAAAGTCATTAAATTTTCTTTTCTGTTGGCATACTGACAGAAGAAAATAAAAAGGAAATATTTAGGCTTGCATTCCACTTTAAGACTTAGAGAAAATTATAACATATCGATTCAAAGGAAGCCCCTCCCACTGTTAACTAACCTTGCTGTAGTAACTACTTAGAAACATATACATGATCACATCACTGTGTTATACACTTTAAACTTACATGATGTGATATGTGAATTATAACTCAATTAAGTTAGAAAAAATAAACAGTCACAATTTCAACATCTGGTATAGAAGGTTCTTTAAAAAAATGCTGACTGCAATTATAATCTGTTCTTCCAAATGACTTTTGCAGTCACCCCTCCCTCCTCTTCCCCCAAACAGCCTCACTCTCTCCCTCCGTCTCTCCTCTGTAACACAGAAACACCCTCGGTGCTGACCCCTGGGATCCTCTGACTGACCAGGAGGTGGGGAAAGACAGCACCAAACACAGGAGGATGGGAGACGCAGAACCCAGCAGAACCCAGCAGAGAGGTCTTTTCAGGGTGTTTCAGTGCCAAAGGGAGGGGAGATAGGAAGAAATAAGCAATTAAGAGAACTCTAGAGTGTCAGAAATGGTAAGTGGTATGGAGAAAAATAGTGCCAGGGAGAAGGCTGTTGCTGTTTCATGTCAAGGAAGTACTTCTTGACAAAGTGACACCTGAGCAGATATCCAAAGGTGGTAGATATCCAGCATGTGCAATCAGCCACTCACATACTTGTAAAGCATGTCCTTGGCAGAGGGCAGAGTGGGTGCAAAGGCCCTGAGGCAAGAACATGCCAGGTATGCATGAGGAGCAGTAGGGGGTTTGGGCTGGAAGAGAGTGAGATAGAGGGGAAGGTGGCAGTAGATGAAATCTGAGAGGAGGTAGGTCATGCTGGACCTTGCAAGGCATTGTAACAACTTTGGCTTTTACTTCAAGTGAGTTGGGATACCATTGGAGGGTGTGAGTAGAGGAACAAAGACATAATGGGAAATATACATTCGGGGTTTGTCCCTGTTTCCTAGCACATGGCTCCTAAAGTTCTTGGAGTCTCCAGAGTGATGAGGGTATTTTCTGTTTGCCAGTAAGATGACTGGGCCAGGGGACCCATGACAGCTTCCGGATGGGGGCTGGCAGCCAGAGGAGCCCACCAGGTGATTTGAGGAGTAGAACTTTGAGCCCCTCTCCCTGACTTCCAGGGTGGGGAGAAGGGCTAGGGACTGAGTTAATTGCCAGTGACCAATGGTTTAATCAATCATGCCTATGTAATGCCAAATCCATAAAAGCCCCTAATGGAAGCAGTGCAGAGACCTCCCAGCTTTGTGAACACGTGGAGGTGTTGGGAGGGTGGTGTGCCCAGAGAAGGCATGGGAGCTCCATCTGCCTTCCCACATGCCCTGGCTGCAGAGCTCTTCCCTGTAGCCATTCTAGACTTGCATCCTTTAGGATGACCTGGTAATAGTAAGGAAAGCACTTTTCTGAGTGCTGTGAACCATCTAGCAATTTATCAAGCCTGAATGGGGGATGATGGAATCCCCAATTTCTAGCTGGTCAGTCAGATGTATTAGTTAACTCAGAACTTACAACTGGTTTCTGAAGTGGGGGACAATTTTGTGGGACTGAGCCCTTGATCCGTGGAGTCTCACTAATGCTGGGTGGTTAGCGTCAGAATTGATTGAATGGCTCCTCACCGTGTTGGCGTCAGAGAACTGGACAGTTGGTTTTTGGTGAGCAAAACCCCCACACCTTTGGTGTCAGAAGCGCTGTCTGTTAAAAGAGGTCACGTCTGATACCCTAACAAATGGAAGGATCGTCTATGGTGGCTGCACCCAAGATGGAATGTGGCAACTGGGAGACCAGCCGGAGCTGCAGTCCTCTGATGGAGAGGGGAAGGCACTGATGGCAGCCCCCAACCCTGGCACACTTTATCCTAGAACACAGCTCAGTTCATGCTTTTTTTTTTTTTTTTTTGAGAGGGCATCTCTCATATTTATTGATCAAATGGTTGTTAACAACAATAAAATTCAGTATAGGGGGGTCAATGATCAATGTACAATCATTAATCCATCTCAAGCCTAATTCTCGTCAGTCTCCAATCTTCTGAAGCATAACGAACAAGTTCTTACATGGTGAACGAATTCTTACAGAGTGAATAAATTCTTACATGGTGAACAGTACAAGGGCAGTCATCACAGAAACTTTCGGTTTTGATCATGCAATATGACCTATAAACCATCAGGTCAAATATGAATATTCATTTGATTTTTGTACTTGATTTATATTTGATCCCACATTTCTCCTATTATTATTATTATTTTTATTTTTAATAAAATGCTGAAGTGGTAGGTAGATGCAAGATAAAGGTAGAAAACATAGTTTAGTGCTGTAAGAAGGCAAATATAGATGATCAGATGATCAGGTGTGTGCCTATGGACTAAGTATTAATCCAGGCTAGACAAGGGCAGCAAGACATCCACGGATGCAGAAGATTTCTCTCAAAGCAGGGGGGGTGAGGTTCTGAGCCTCACCTCTGTTGATCCCCAAATTCTCACCTGATGGCCCCCCTGCGACTGTGCCTGTCTTAGGTTGTTCCTCCCTTGAGGAATCTTACCCGTCTCTGGCTAACCAGTCATCTTCCGGGGCCATACAGGGAAATGTAAAGTTGGTAAGTGAGAGAGAAGCCATATTGTTTGAAAAGGTTAGCTTTTTACTTCTTTGCAGATTTATGCCCTGTGGCTTCTATGCCCAGCACTTGTCTCGAGGTATCTTTACCACCTGGAGGAATTATGATACTCGGTAAATTCGATATGAGGCACGAAATCTATTTAAGGTTTGTAATTAGGAAGGAAGAAGAAAACCTATAGATGTAGCATATGAAGGAAACTTGGGAGGATTGATTATTTCTTTGACATATCTTCTTGTATAGTACCTTAAGTATGTATAGGTTTTAAACTACTAACTAATTTGCACACACATATTAACATAATAGGAATACGGTGACATAAACAAAGCAAATCTATAATTACCATCCATCTCCAGTGAAGCCAAGAAAACCATTTAGGCACCCTAGGCATTTGTGAAAATTTATCTATGATATGATGGATATTGTCCAACTGTACTTGAACCATCACACAAATTAAAGCAGCCCATTTCTGGGATCTGTTCACATCCCATATGTTCTTTTAACCATAGATAGTCTATAGTCATGAGATTTTGGGGTGCTACAACTTGCACCCCTCCCAACTCCTGGTTGAGTTCCAACAGTACAGATCCAGTCAAATTCGTTGTCTCACTGTATGCACATGCCAGCCTAGACATCTCCCTCCTCCTTCTTATGGCAAGTCCAGGAGACGGTGGGCTGGATGCAGCCACAACCGCAGCATCGTCCGGATCCCTGTGGAGGCTTTTTGATGATCATCCCCCGGCACGAGTCCTCCAGAGAGTGCTGATGCCAGAAGCTCCTCCTCATATCGTATCTTAGTTCATTTTCTGGGTATCCAAGCTAGGCCTTGATCTTCTGCGTAGAAACAAACAGACCCTTTGCCCACACTTTGACATGCCCTCTATACCACTGTGCAGAACTCATTGGAGGTCAGCACACAGTAACTGCTTTTTTTTTTTTTTTCTTAATTAAGAGAAAGGAATATTATCAGAAAAGAGTACCTCCATAGCTGATCATCTGACACCCTTTAAGTGATCAACATTAAGGATATTTAAAGCATGCGTTGATCTTTGATTTACCAATAGTTTTATCCTGTTAAGGAGTAATCCCCCTTTTCTTTCTTTCTTTCTTTTTTTTTTTTAAATTTTTAATCTACACTTACCTGAAGAATACTATGTTTACTATGCTCTCCCCTATATCAGGTCCCCCGTAACAACCACATTACGGTTACTGTCCATCAGCTTAGCAAAATGTGGTAGAGTCACTACTTGTCCTATCTGTGTTGTGCAGCCCACCCTCCCCTTTCTCCCTCCCCCCCATGCATGCTAATCTTAATACCCCCTTTCTTCTTCCCCCCCCTTATCCCTCCCTGCCCACCCATCCTCCCCAGTTCCTTTCCCTTTGGTACCTGTTAGTCCATTTTTGGGTTCTGTAATTCTGCTGCTGTTTTGTTCCTTCAGTTTTTCCTTTATTCCTATACTCCTCAGATGAGTGAAATCATTTGGTATTTCTCTTTCTCCGCTTGGCTTATTTCACTCAGCATAATACTCTCCAGCTCCATCCATGTTGCTGCAAATGGTTGGATTTTTCCACTTCTTATGGCTGAGTAGTATTCCATTGTGTATATGTACCACATCTTCTTTATCCATTCATCTACAGATGGACATTTAGGTTGCTTCCAATTCTTGGCTATTGTAAATAGTGCTGCGATAAACATAGGAGTGCATCTGTCTTTCTCAAACTTGATTGCTGCGTTCTTAGGGTAAATTCCTAGGAGTGGAATTCCTGGGTCAAATGGTAGGTCTGTTTTGAGCATTTTGATGCACCTCCATACTGCTTTCCACAATGGTTGAACTAATTTACATTCCCACCAGCAGTGTAGGAGGGTTCCCCTTTCTCCACAGCCTCGCCAACATTTGTTGTTGTTTGTCTTTTGGATGGCAGCTATCCTTACTGGTGTGAGGTGATACCTCATTGTAGTTTTAATTTGCATTTCTCTGATAATTAGCGATGTGGAGCATCTTTTCATGTGTCTCTTGGCCATCTGTATTTCTTTTTTGGAGAACTGTCTGTTCAGTTCCTCTGCCCATTTTTTAATTGGGTTATTTGTTTTTTGTTTGTTGAGGCGTGTGAGCTCTTTATATATTCTGGACGTCAAGCCTTTATCAGATCTGTCATTTTCAAATATATTCTCCCATACTGTAGGGTTCCTTTTTGTTCTATTGATGGTGTCTTTCGCTGTACAGAAGCTTTTCAGCTTAATGTAGTCCCACTTGCTCATTTTTGCTGTTGTTTTCCTTGCCCGGGGAGATATGTTCAAGAAGAGATCACTCATGTTTATATCTAAGAGGTTTTTGCCTATGTTTTTTTCCAAGAGTTTAATGGTTTCGTGACTTACATTCAGGTCTTTGATCCATTTTGAGTTTACCTTTGTATATGGGGTTAGACAATGGTCCAGTTTCATTCTCCTACATGTAGCTGTCCAGTTTTGCCAGCACCATCTGTTGAAGAGACTGTCATTTTGCCATTGTATGTCCATGGCTCCTTTCTCAAATATTAATTGACCATATATGTTTGGGTTAATTTCTGGGGTCTCTAATCTGTTCCACTGGTCTGTGGCTCTGTTCTTGTGCCAGTACCAAATTGTCTTGATTACTATGGCTTTGTAGTAGAGCTTGAAGTTGGGGAGTGAGATCCCCCCTACTTTATTCTTCTTTTTTAGGATTGCTTTGGCTATTCGGGGTCTTTGGTGTTTCCATATGAATTTTTGAATTATTTGTTCCAATTCATTGAAGAATGTTGCTGGTAATTTGAGAGGGATTGCAACAAATTTGTATATTGCTTTCGGCAGGATGGCCATTTTGACGGTATTAATTCTTCCTAGCCATGAGCATGGGATGAGTTTCCATTTATTAGTGTCCCCTTTAATTTCTCTTAAGAGTGACTTGTAGTTTTCAGAGTATAAGTCTTTCACTTCCTTGGTTAGGTTTATTCCTAGGTATTTTATTCTTTTTGATGCAATGGTGAATGGAATTGTTTTCCTGATTTCTCTTTCTATTGATTCGTTGTTAGTGTATAGGAAAGCTACAGATTTCTGTGTGTTGATTTTGTATCCTGCAACTTTGCTGTATTCCGATATCAGTTCTAGTAGTTTTGGAGTGGAGTCTTTAGGGTTTTTTATGTACAGTATCATATCATCTGCAAATAGTGACAGTTTAACTTCTTCTTTACCAATCTGGATTCCTTGTATTTCTTTGTTTTGTCTGATTGCCGTGGCTAGGACCTCCAGTACTATGTTAAATAACAGTGGGGAGAGTGGGCATCCCTGTCTGGTTCCCGATCTCAGTGGAAATGCTTTCAGCTTCTCGCTGTTCAGTATAATGCTGGCTGTGGGTTTATCATATATGGCCTTTATTATGTTGAGGTACTTGCCCTCTATTCCCATTTTGCTGAGAGTTTTTATCATGAATGGATGTTGAATTTTGTCCAATGCTTTTTCAGCATCTATGGAGATGATCATGTGGTTTTTGTCTTTCTTTTTGTTGATGTGGTGGATGATGTTGATGGATTTTCGAATGTTGTACCATCCTTGCATCCCTGGGATGAACCCCACTTGGTCATGGTGTATGATCCTTTTGATATACTGTTGAATTCTGTTTGCTAATATTTTATTGAGTATTTTTGCATCTACATTCATCAGAGATATTGGTCTGTAATTTTCTTTTTTGGTGGGGTCTTTTCCTGGTTTTGGTATTAGGGTGATGTTGGCTTCATAGAATGAGTTTGGGAGTATTCCCTCTTCTTCTATTTTGTGGAACACTTTAAGGAGAATGGGTATTATGTCTTCTCTGTGTGTCTGATAAAATTCCGAGGTAAATCCGTCCGGCCCCGGGGTTTTGTTCTTGGGTAGTTTTTTGATTACTGTTTCAATTTCTTTGCTTGTAATTGGTTTGTTTAACTTTTGTGTTTCTTCCTTGGTCAGTCTTGGGAGGTTGTATTTTTCTAGGAAGTTGTCCATTTCTTCTAGGTTTTCCAGCTTGTTGGCATATAGGTTTTCATAGTAGTCTTTAATAATTCTTTGTATTTCTGTGGAGTCTGTTGTGATTTTTCCATTCTCATTTCTGATTATGTTGATTTGTGTTGACTCTCTTTTTCTCTTAATAAGTTGGGCTAGAGGCTTATCTATTTTGTTTATTTTCTCAAAGAACCAGCTCTTGGTTTCGTTGATTTTTGGTATTGTTTTATTCTTCTCAATTTTGTTTATTTCTTCTCTGATCTTTATTATGTCCCTCCTTCTGCTGACTTTAGGCCTCATTTGTTCTTCTTTTTCCAGTTTTAATAGTTCTGATGTTAGACTATTCATTTGGGATTGTTCTTCCTTCTTCAAGTGTGCCTGGATTGCTATATACTTTCCTCTTAAGACTGCTTTCGCTGCATCCCACAGAAGTTGGGGCTTAGTGTTGTTGTTGTCATTTGTTTCTATATATTCCTTGATCTCTATTTTGATTTGTTCATTGATCCATTGATTATTTAGTAGCATGTTGTTAAGCCTCCATGTGTTTGTGAGCCTTTTTGTTTTCTTTGTAGAATTTATTTCTACTTTCATACCTTTGTGGTCTGAAAAATTGGTTGGTAGAATTTCAATATTGTGGAATTTACTGAGGCTCTTTTTGTGAGCTAGTATGTGGTCTATTCTGGAGAATGTTCCATGTGCACTTGAGAAGAATGTATATCCTGTTGCTTTTGGATGTAAAGTTCTATAGATGTCTATTAGGTCCATCTGTTCTAGTGTGTTGTTCAGTGCCTGTGTGTCTTTACTTATTTTCTGCCCGGTGGATCTATCCTTTGGGGTGAGTGGTGTGTTGAAGTCTCCTACAATGAATACATTGCAGTCTATTTCCCTCTTTAGTTCTGTTAGTATTTGCTTCACATATGCTGGTGCTCCTGTATTGGGTGCATATATATTTAGAATGGTTATATCCTCTTGTTGGACTAAGCCCTTTATCATTATGTAGTGGCCTTCTTTATCTCTTGTTACTTTCTTTGTTTTGAAGTCTATTTTGTCTGATATTAGTACTGCAACCCCAGCTTTCTTCTCACTGTTGTTTGCCTGAAATATGTTTTTCCATCCCTTGACTTTTAGTCTATGCTTATCTTTGGGTTTAAGGTGAGTTTCTTGTAAGCAGCATATAGATGGGTCTTGCTTTTTTATCCATTCTATTACTCTATGTCTTTTGATTGGTGCATTAAGTCCATTTACATTTAGGGTGACTATTGAAAAATATGTACTTATTGCCATTGCAGGCTTTAGATTCGTGGTTACCAAAGGTTCAAGGTTAGCTTCTTTAGTATCTTACTGCCTAACTTAGCTCGCTTATTGAGCTGTTATATACACTGTCTGGAGAGTCTTTTCTTCTCTCCCTTCTTATTCCTCCTCCTCCATTCTTCATATGTTGTGTGTTTTGTTCTGTGCTCTTTTTAGGGGTGCTCCCATCTAGAGCAGTCCCTGTAGGATGCCCTGTAGAGGTGGTTTGTGGGAAGCAAATTCCCTCAGCTTTTGCTTGTCTGGGAACTGTTTGATCCCACCATCATATTTAAATGATAGTCGTGCTGGATACAGTATCCTTGATTCAAGGCCCTTCTGGTTCATTGCATTAAGTATATCATGCCATTCTCTTCTGGCCTGTAGGGTTTCTGTTGAGAAGTCTGATGTTAGCCTGATTGGTTTTCCTTTATAGGTGACCTTTTTCTCTCTAGCTGCCTTTAAAACTCTTTCCTTGTCCTTGATCCTTGCCATTTTAATTATTATGTGTCTTGGTGTTGTCCTCCTTGGATCCTTTCTGTTGGGGGTTCTATATAATTCCATGGTCTGTTCGATTATTTCCTCCCCCAGTTTGGGGAAGTTTTCAGCAATTATTTCTTCAAAGACACTTTCTATCCCTTTTCCTCTTTCTTCCTCTTCTGGTATCCCTATAATACGAATGTTTTTCCTTTTGTATTGGTCACATATTTCTCTCAGTGTTGTTTCATTCCTGGAGATCCTTTTATCTCTCTCTATGTCAGCTTCTATACGTTCCTGTTCTCTGGCTTCTATTCCTTCAATGGCCTCTTGCATCTTATCCATTCTGCTTATAAATCCTTCCAGGGATTGTTTCACTTCTGTGATCTCTTTCCTGACATCTGTGATCTCCTTCCGGACTTCATCCCACTGCTCTTGCATTTTTCTCTGCATCTCATCCCATTGCTCTTGCATTTTTTTCTGCATCTCTGTCAGCATGTTCATGATTTTTATTTTGAATTCTTTTTCAGGAAGACTAGTTAGGTCTGTCTCCTTCTCAGGTGTTGTCTCTGTGATCTTTGTCTGCCTGTAGTTTTGCCTTTTCATGGTGATAGAGATAGTTTGCAGAGCTGGTACAAGTGACCGCTGGAAGAGCTTCCCTTCTTGTTGGTTTGTAGCCTTTTCCTGGGAGAATAGCGACCTCTAGTGGCTTGTGCTGGGCAGCTGTGCGCAGACAGGGCTTCTGCTTCCTGCCCAGTTGCTTTGGGGTTTATCTCCGCTGTTGCTGTGGGCTTGGCCTGGCTGGGGCTGTTCCTCCAAAATGGTGGAGCCCCGTTGGAGGGGGAGCAGCCAGGAGACTATTTATCTCCGTAAGGGGCCTCTGTGCTCCCTGCTGCCCAGGGGGTTAGAGTGCCCAGAGATCCCCAGATTCCCTGCTTCTGGTCTAAGTGACCTGTCCTGCCCCTTTAAGATTTCCAAAAAGCACTCTCCAAACCAAAACAACAGCAGCAACAATGAGAGAGGGAACAGAAACAAAGAGAAAAAAAAAAGGAAAAAAAAGGAAAAAACAAGCGATTTTTTTTTTTTTTTTTTTTTTTTGTCCTCAGGTGCCGGTCCCAGGCACCCGCTCACTGGTCCTGCTGCCCTGTCTCCCTAGCACCAGGGTCCCTGTCCTTTCAAGGCTTCCAAAAAGCACCCACCCACCAGTCCCGCAGGGAAGGAACGCTCAATATTCTTTGTCCTCAGGCACTGGTCCCACGCACCCGCTCACCAGTCCCGCCGCCCTGCCTCCCTAGCACCGGGGTCCCTGTCCCTTCAAGGCTTCCAAAAAGCACTCGGCAAAAAGAGAGAAAAAAAAGGGGAAAAACGCGCGATTTCTTCCGTCCTCAGGTGCTGGTCTCAGGCACCCACCCACCGGTCCCACAGGGAAAAATGCGGGATATTCTTTGTCCTCAGGTGCCGGTCCCAGGCACCCGCTCACCAGTCCCGCCGCCCTGCCTCCCTAGCACCGGGGTCCCTGTCCCTTTTAGGCTTCCAAAAAGCACTCGCAGAAAAGAGAAAAAAAAAAGGGGAAAAACGCGCGATTTCCTCTGTCCTCAAGTGCCGGTCTCAGGCACCCGCCCACCGGTCCCGCAGGGAAAAACGGGGGATATTCTTTGTCCTCAGGCGCCGGTCCCAGCCACCCGCTCACCAGTCCCGCCACCGTGCCTCCCTAGCACTGGGGTCCCCGTCCCTTCAAGGCTTCCAAAAAGCGCTCGCCAAAAAGAGAAAAAAAAAAAAAAAAAAGGGGAAAAACGCGCGACCTCCTCCGTCCTCAGGCACCGGTCTCAGGCACCCGCCCCCAGGTCTCGCAGGGAGAAACGCGGGATATTCTTTGTCCTCCGGCGCCGTTCCCAGGCACCTCCTCACCGGTCCCGCCACCCTGCCTCCCCAGCAACGGGGGCCCGTCCCTCTAAGGCTTCCAAAAAGCGCTCGCCAAAAAAAAAAAAAAAAAAAAAACCCGCTCCGGTTTCTCTCCATCCGCCGGGAGCCGGGGGGAGGGGCGCTCGGGTCCCGCCGGGCTGGGGCTTGTATCTTACCCCCTTCACAAGGCGCTGGGTTCTTGCAGGTGTGGATGTGGTCTGGATGTTGTCCTGTGTCCTGTGGTCTCTATTTTAGGAAGATTTTTCTTTGTTATATTTTCATAGCTCTATGTGTTTTTGGGAGGAGATTTCCACTGCTCTACTCACGCCGCCATCTTGGCTCCGCCTTCTCAGTTCATGCTTTTGCTCACGCTCAGCTCAAGTTTGACTGGATGTGTTTCCCGATTTTTAAGGAGCCCTTCAGTCTGTGAGAAGGTGGAGCATGTGTGTAAATAACCAGCACTCAGTAGACAATGATATGAAATGCTTGTGCAGAACTAAGAGAGGAGGAGAGAAAAGAGCCTGCAGCCAGGCGAACATGCCAGAGCAAGGCAGCTGAGCCTGTTATATACAAAGTGCTCTGGCTTCAAATTGTCATGAAAAACCCATTATATAACAATTTAAACAAGGCCAGGTTACTGAGTTGCCTATAGATAAAAGTCATTGTGTGTAACTTTTTATATAAACACTTGCACCTCCTCCACAACCTATTTTCCAACCCAGTGCCTCCAGAACAGTGGCCTGAGCAAGGCTGGGACTGGTGCCCAGAGCCACTTAGGGAGATGTGGGCTGCCGGAATCTCCACAGGCAGGGCTCCCAGGAGGCGACGGGTAGGCATCGCTACTTTAGTTCATGTTGTGCAGCCTTCTTTTCTGCATGCAGTCTATAGCACAGCCTTTGGAAAAAATTCTATCCTGAAGTATATAGAGGATTTGAATATGCGCCAACGGGAAAAGCTATTATAAGCAGACAGAATAACCAGCCATGGAAACAGCAGCAGGAAAGAGTGGTGCTTGCAGTGACTTTTGACAGCTTCTGCCGAGTGATCAGTGTCTGTATTGGCCTGCTGTGAGGGGTGCAGGGTGCTTTCAGGGGGTATCTAGGGTTGGCCTGTGGAGGGCCTTCCATGTTGAGCACACTCAGGTTCAGGTTCATTGTCTAGGTAAGAGAGAGACAGTGGGGGCTTTTGAAAATGCACAAATGCATGATAGAACTGTGATCCAAGAATCACACATCTAAAACCCACGTGTAACAAGAACCGGTGTTCTTCTGGAGTGGATGAGAGACAGAAGACAGGACTAACAGGGGAGAGAGGCAAAGATCAAAGGGTGCCCTTGAGGTTACATACAAGAAACTGCTCCCAGTTTGAGCCAGCAGCCCCAGCCGGGTATACAACAGGAGGAGGGGGAGAAGATTTGGGGAAAACGTAGTTGGGTCACAGATTTCAGTGAGCGGATACCATGTCCAGAGCCTGGAACATTTCGATTTCTTACGGCCAAGTGCCCAGTGTAAGTTAGAAAGTCTTGTAAATTTCAAAACCAGATATCCATTCTTAAGATTTACTCATTGAATGCAGAATATCCTACAGATATGTATTAGACAAATGTGCTAACATTTCCAATTCATATTTAATTTTCAGTATCTCTTTTCACTAAAACTTTCTGAGGAGTTCTCAGCCCTTTATTAAATTACATCAGAATAAATGAGTTAAGGACTTAAATTACTTTCTAGTTCAAGGTCCCATATGCAATTATCTTCTGTTATCTTACATTATTGCTTTTCTACCTATATTATTTCTTAACTTCAACATTTTATTTCTCATTACCCTGTCCACACTTGGCTCAAGAAAATTTAACTAGAACTAACTTGTGGGATGGCTTGTGACAGTTTAAGGACTTAAGGAATAGTTTTCTCCAGGAGGGAGAAAGACAGCAAAGTCCAGCTCACTCAATAACCTCTAAGTCTTGATTCACCATGTGCCTCTACCCTCTGAGTATGTTTTCTTTCCTTTATGAAGGCAGATTCAGCCTTCCCAATGAGCCGTGGCTTTCCTTGCATGAGCAGTGAGCAATGTTTGCTATCCGCCCATTCTTTTCTCTCCAGCTTTCCAGGACCACTTTTTCTTTCCTTGGTGGTAAGGAAGCAAGGAGGATCAAGTCACATTTCCCTTTATCTTCCTTCCTTCAGAGACTGTTGGCAGCCAAGAGGACAAGCTGCAGAAGTGGGATGTATGGGGGCTAAATAAATCTCTTCACTGGTTTCATTTTGTTAATTGAAATCTGTTAAAACCCAACCCCCCAGAGTTATACATTCAGCTTCTTTCATAATCACCACAAAGAGGAAGCAATGCAGAAGTCCTTCCACATGTGAGTGACTTAGCACATGGCGGGTCACCCACAGACTGGACTCACACTTAACAATAAAAGGGAGCAACAGTTGATTGGCACAACATGAATAAACCTTAAATGCATTTGACTATGTGAAAAAGACCCCAAAGGCCATCTATTATATGATGACATTTACATGCATTCTGAGAAGGGAAAAACTTTAGGGAAGGAAACCAGACCAGTTGTCATTGGGAGTTGGAGCTCCAGGGAAGGTTTGATGACAGAGGCAAAACATGATGGAAGTTTTGAGGCAATGGAACCATTAAATACCATGACTTTAATGGTGGACATGTGACTATATACCTTGGTCATAATCCACAGACCTGTACACCAAAAAGTATACAGTTAATCCTAACTATTAACTGATACATGTTAATTGAAAAAAATTAACCAGGAAGCAAGGAAACACCAGGACATAAACTTTAGCACATGAATCTAATGCTATTACAAATGGATAACATAATCACCCTGGCTTCTTGGAGGACTGAGTTCATGGGCTTCCGTCCTGGGGCCTCCAGCGTAGAGTTAAGAACTCACTGGTGGGCAAGAAGAAAAGCAAATCAGCTCAAGGCCAGTGCTTCCAGGTTTATACCCCTGTCTCATTCCTAAATACAATCAGTTCCAGAGAAGAATTGAAAATCTCTCTCTACAGTACATATATGTTAACCCTCATAACCAGATACATATTTTTAACCCTCCGTATCACCATGTATTTGTGTAATGGGAGGACAGTCTGGGCACATCTGTGTATGTTTTGAGCACACCACCCTTAGCAAAGCTCAAGAACAAAGAGAGATGAACATGGAGCTTCTCTGAAAATGAGTTACCACAGAAAGTCCAGGGTTCTGCTCAAGCCTACACTGTATAACCCTCATGCCCACCCCCATCCCTGAGCCAAACCACAGGGATCTGGTGGCTATCTTATTCAATCTGAAAATTACTGACTGAGAGAAAGCATAAAGAAACAAGAATAGCCCAGAGGAAGGGGCCAGTAGGACCTTTCTCCACAATGACCAAAGGGGTCTTGCATGTACATAAAGAGATTGTGTCCCCTTCACCCCACCCCACCCCCACCTCCACTTAGGTCCCTTCATAGGCTTCCTTGCATTTCACTATACTTTTTGTTCTACCTCTATTTTGGTAACTCTTATACTCCTTGCTTAACATTCCCCAGCCCCCACAGAAGAAGGTCTATGATATCTGGTGTTATACAAAAGGCCTTTCATATTCCAGTTCTTTGCAAACTATTCTGACACACTGTTCCCATGATGTCGCTCCCGCCTCTCAGCTGCAGGTGTCCACATGCACGTTCATGCATCAGCACATTTGCTCCAGGCTGGTGCCCTGCTTGCCTTTAGGAACCTATGCATTTGATGTTTGAGGCTATATTTAACAGACAAGTTTAATAGGAGGAATGAATGGACACAGGGAAGTGAGTGTTAATTCCTTTGGACCTAGATCCCTGAGAAAGTCTTTTCCAACCTCCCTTCAGGAATGTAAAAAAAAAAATAGTTTTTAAAAATTGCATGCAAGTTTGAAGTAAAGATGACCCCCCTACTACCCACTGTGGGTCCCTTAGGTGACCATGACGACCGGGCTGAGAAACAGTGGACATCAGTTGGAACTAGTGCTAGAGCCAATCGACAGCAGGACTGGGCATCTGGATGGAGGCACTTAGGAGGGTTCTTGTAGCTGGGAGGGTGTGTTGCTGTGCTCTGACCAGGGAAATAAACCAATGCAGCCATGGTTTAGGCAAAAAGTAGTTTTTATTAGGAATACTTAGGATGGACTAAGGAAGTTAAAAGTAATGAGGTGAATTAATGAATTATTGCAGGAGTCTTTGAATTAAAGAATATGGTTGCAGACAATAGGAGTGTAAAAGAAAAAATGGCTTTTACATGGATGGATTTGCAAGAAATGGATAATAAGGAAAATTAAATGGATGCAATAACTGAAAGCCACTTGAAGAATGACCCTATATATATTTTTCTTTTTTGTATAAGTATAGTTAATGTACATTATTTGGTTTCAGCTGTACAATATAGTGACTCGACAATTATACATGTTATGAAATGCACACCCTTTACCCACTTCACTTTTCTCCCCATCCTTCTGGCAACCACCAGATTGTTCTCTATACTTAGGAGTATTTTTTTTTAGATTCCACATATGTGAAATCATGTTTTTGTTTTTGTCTGACTTATTTCACTTAGCATAATGCCTTCTAGGTCCACCCATGTGGTGGCAAATGATGTTTCATTCTTTTTTATGGCTATGTAATATTCCATTAGATATTTTAGAGACAGAAAAGGGCAGAATGAAGCTTACAGGGGCAGCTGATTTCCAGGAATGAAAGTGATCTCTGTTCTAAAGCACATCTGTGGGTTCTGCTGCCACCAAAGAGGACCCACTAGAACCTAGACAGAAAGTTGTTTCCTTGTCTTTTAGTGAGGCCTGAGGCTTGTAGGGTCTTTCAGCCCCAGTCACAAGGGCCTTGGTGACAGGGAGGGAGGTGCTGCTAAAGGCGGGACATGGTGTTGGAGGGCATGGCACTCTCCCTGTGCCTTAGTGCATAAGAGCAGCCCCTAGCCAGGGCTCCTGTTCCTTTCAGAGGATTGCCAGGTCTTTGGAGCCAGGTGAGGCTTCTATGGCACTTTGTCCTCAAGTGCCATAGAAGTTTGTCCTCAAGTTTCGAGTGGTGGTCCATTTGCCTTGCTCTGAGTGCCCCAGCTGCCAGGAACAGAGACAGGCAATGCCACAGAGAGCATGGCAAGGGAAGGACAACACTCGAATTCTGAAAACCCATGCATCACTTTATGACTGATCCAGTTCTCATGAACCAGTCTTGGAATCAAGGATTTGAGGCAAATCCTGGCCAATGCCTGGAGACCCTCTGACTTGCACCCCAATCCACCCAGCACCCAGGGCAGCACAGAGCCAGGGATATACTCACAGCAGGCTGAAATGCAATTGCTTCAAGCTCACTGCAAGCCCCGTTTCTGGGTGTGCTTCCTGGATGCTGTACGTCCAGGATACCTTCTATGTGCTGCATTGGGTGACCTCGTTTGTTCTATCCACATGTACAGGGACCTGCCTTCCCTTTTAAGAGGTGATAATAACTGAAGAAAGTCTGTGTCTGAAGAGAAGGTGAAGAATATATAGCAGCATGTGTGCCTGGATAAGCATTTGCCTGTCATTGTCTGTCCTCCAGACAGCAAAGATCAGGTGGCTCTTACTTCTGCACATGGAGAACATACTGACCCTATTCTTAGGGGGACACCATGAAATCCAGAGTCACTGCATCCAGCTCAAAGCCTAGGCCCTCAGTGCTCTGTAGTCCTCTCCATGGAGCCCAAATATGCCTCCTCTTGTTGCTTTAATCTACAAACTAAGATTTTTTAAAAAATCACCCCTCCCTCCTCTTACCCCCTATCTCTACTATATAATAATGACCAGAGAAGGATAAATTAGTAAACCTCTTCTTGGGAAAAGGGAAGGAAGGAAGACTGTTGGAAGTCCCCAGCTCATCACAGTGCTGGAATCTGTGCAGCAAACATTGTACAGGCTTACAGTTTGGAGTGGTGGGAAAGCTCTTGGTTGGTCTCCTATTCTGTTCTCTAGGAAGGAATCTCTTATTCAATATATTTTTGTGCCTCTTTACTTTGCCCTCTGAGAGGATTTTCCTTATCCATATTCTCTTTGGCCACATTTGAAATGCCTGTTGGCAGCTTTATACCTTTAAAACCTACTTCTTGCCAGTGAAAGTTTAGGGTCCCAGGGGAACTTCTAAGTTGCAATCAATCAAGTTATTTTTCATCTAGACCCCTGGTTGTTTAGATAATACATTTTTCTCAGACTGAGTGGGCTTCTGAACTCTTTGCTTCCAGCCGTTTCATTTGCTCACCACACTCAAAGTTCTTTCTGTACATAGTACTCATGCTGATTTATTTCTTTACATCCTTATCCCTCTACTTCTCAACTTAATGGCTGTTCTCTTGAGACTTTCTCAGACATTGTCTTTGGGTGGGGAAGTCACACTTTCAATATGACTGTTGCCACAGATTTAAAGATTAATTGGTTAAGACTTGTTTCTCAAAGCCTCTTTCAATCTTATCTCTTGTTCTTTGAAGTCCCAACATTGGACCCATACGGTCCAATTCAGAGTTGAGGAGAAGATTTGGAGGTAAGAATCCTGATTTCATATGACCTGTTTACAGATTCAAGAAATACACTGACAAAATTATCATCATCTGACATGCAGGCATTGTCTTGGTCCTGAGGCAATGTGCCTGAGAAATGTATGAAATTTGAAAATGAAGGGAAGGTAGTGTCTTGAGGAGCATATGTCAGGGAAACAGACAGTACTGAGACTCATTAGTCCCCTGGGGCACAGACCGGGATACCAACATTGATAATAACTTCAGTTCACCTACCTGCTGGGAGTTATGTTTTGGTTGAAACAAAGGTAGGGCAGTGAGCATCTCCTTTGATAGGTTTCTTAGGCCTAGGATAATTCCTCATAAAAAGCACTCATGTTATTCTTATGATATATCATGAAATGGCCATTATTCCTCTCATTTCCCTAAATCCAGGCTCTTTGCAATTAACCCTGTAGCTCCTCCAATCAAGAGAAGTTCATATTCAAGTCACCAGATATAAAATGAAACAAACTACCAAGACTGAAAGTGCAAAAAAATAACAATAATTTAGGTTTTTAAGGGCCTAGTAATCTAAAGTGACTATGAAATATTTGAAGAAATAAAGGATAAAATAGAAAATCATGAAGGAAAACATCTTGTGAAATAACCAGAATAAAAGAATCAAAGGAAACATCTAGAAATCAGAAATGAAAATTTTCAAGTTGAAAATGTCATGTGTGTGGAACAGTACATGAGATCCTTCTAAGGTTCTAAGCAAAGAAGTAATGAACTTACAACTTTACCAACAGTAGCTGAATAATATCATGGCTATTAAAAATACCATATGTAGATGAAGAATATTAATAAACCATTTAAAAAAGAAGAAATACACATGACCTTTAAAAGTTTAAAAAAGTTACAATCTCAGTTCTATTTGAAAGAAATGCAAATTAAGTAACAGCATGTTTTGTTTTTAGCTTGACAAGGACTAAAGGGTGATATCATTGTGTTGGCATAGGAATAGGGAGATGAAAAACTCCACACACTGGTCTTAGGAACAAAAATTGGAACCACCTTTCTAGAGGACATTTGTTTAAAGGGTTTAATGGGCTAAGTCTGTCACTCAGAAATTTCACTTAAAAAATAAGTATACAGATGTATCCAAAATTTATATTGAAAACTGTTCCTTGAAGGGTTCTTTGTAGTAGGAACAAACTTAATAATTATAAAGAGTAGAAATATCCAGAAGAGGTTTCATTAAATACATTTGATTATATTGATATGGTAAATATCTGTGAATAATTGTGCAGATATTTATCAACATGAAATGATAGTTATAGTATATTAAACAAAAGAATCAAGTTTTAGAAAAATGTAGGTGATACTTTGTAGTTCTAAATGTGGGCACAAATTTATACATCTGTGTTCATAGGAAAAATCTGAAAGCAGATAGAGCAAAATTCAAACACTGAATATTTCTGCATGATTGAATTTCAAGTGATTTTACATTATTTTTTTCTTTGGAGCATTTTGATTTTCAATCTTTCTTTTGTTAGATGAACACATATTACCCATGTGATAATTTTTATAGAATACAAGTTACTGATTTGAAAGGCAGAAATTTTAATATTGTTAATTTATATTGTTTGATTCCTGAGGCAGATGAAGGATTTCCCCTAGTATTTGTTTCCTTTTTGTCCTTTTGTGATTTGTGTACTGGCAAGTTTTAAGAATTAATTATTTTAATTGTTCCTTTCTTGTAGAATTTAAGTCTGTATATATTTAAATAAACTTGGTTTCTCATCACAATTAGATTTAAACTACATCACCTGTGACCACATTTATAGTATTTTACATACTATATATGTGTATGCATATATATATATATATATATATATATATATATATATATATATATATATATTCAGTATTAAGAACTTTAGTCTGTGTAAGTCTTCATCGTGTAAAAAGTGCTTCCACATGCTTATCTCAAACAGCCTAGCACCCCCAGCAGCTATCCAAAGCATGACAACTCTGCTCAGGTCAGACTGTGCAATTTCCTCTCCTTACCCTCAACAGATAAGTGACTACTTACTTCACAGACTGAAACTCTTTCAAATTCCTTTCTGTCTCCCTCCCACTCTCTCCACTCACAGTCACATAGTCATTTATCTGGATGTACATATACCCTTATCTGCACTGCATGCCATGGCAGTGGAAAGAATTGCCCTTCCACCTGGATCCCGGATCCCATCCTCTGTCAACTCCTTGGTCATCTTTAGTCCATCAATAATCACCCATTTTCATTGTATGTTTCTGTTTATTGTTTAATTTTCCTCTGTATATAAGTTAAATTTTCACCAACCTAAAATAAAAACAGAACAAATACCACCCCTTGCCATCCCCCCACCCCACCACACACACACCAAAAAGCCCAAACCCTTTGTTGAATTATTTCTAACACAGTTAGTGACCTAAAGCAACTATGATCATGCTGAGCTCTAAGCATTTCTTGAGCACTCAGAGTCTGGCACCATAGTAGTTTCTGGAGCTCCATAGATCAATAAGTCACATATCTTTGAGGAGTTTGCTATTGTCTTTTATATACTTAGAGCTCTGTGTGAGGTTGACACAACTACTACAATGGAGCTTTATTCAGGCAGGAGCAGGTTTATGAATTCTGTTGGGGAATCCTTGAATAAAAGAGGATATAAATAATTAATTATAAGACAATCTCAGATCCTCTTTCAATCTTCAGAAGAGCTCCAAGGATGTCAGTTGGCTAAACGATGCCATCCTTCTCTTTCCCTCACTGTCAAGATTCTGAATAGAATAGTGGACAATTATCACTTCCAGTGCAGTCAGGATTCAGCTGCTTGCTGAGCTAATGTGACAACAAACAATTTTCTCTGTGTTTGTCTCTTCCTTGTCCTCTCTGAGACATTTGACACTTCACCTCCTGGCTCCTTCTTGAAACCCTTTCTTCCCCCACTTCAGTGCTGCTTTCCCATCTCTCTGGCTACTTTCTCCCAGAGATCACACTTATGGACTTCTTTTCCTCCATTTACCTTCTTTCTTGTTCTCCCTTCATTCTTTGTCTGAGTTATTTTGTCTTCATAC
Organism: Manis javanica; assembly: GCF_040802235.1. Taxonomy (NCBI): domain Eukaryota; kingdom Metazoa; phylum Chordata; class Mammalia; order Pholidota; family Manidae; genus Manis; species Manis javanica. Next base: position 86,987,954 of record NC_133157.1, read on the forward strand.
ATGACTTCTACATGTATTTTTTAACCATTGAGAAAGGAATAGGTTAAAGATCGACTTAGTCCACAAACAAGTCATAAAAAAAAGGAGGAAAGGAGACCCTAAGTGTTATTTCCAATATCTCATGTTCACTAAGAGCTAGAAAGATCCTTAACTCATCCTGGATTCCCTAACTCCAAATCCTGTATAAGGGTTCCTATGTAATCCTTCTGAAAGTAGTTTGGAACCACTCCACCCACCATGTGCTAGAATGTTACATCAGGAATATTTATGTGGGTACCTCATCATCCCTCAATAGCTTGCTCTCTATTTCTTTTTAAGTATATTTATTGTCACCTACAAGAATAAAATTTCTGTTGGATGTCCTGATGATTCAAATATAAAATTCTTAATATAAGTGAGAGTAACATAAAACCATGCAGTGAGCAACATGGGGAAACAAATATTTTAAAAAACAAACTCTCATAGTCCAATGATATCATCAAACATATACATATTATATATGTATATACATATACACACATATAGTCAGATGTGCATGTGTAAAATACATCAATATGCACACCTATTATATGAAATTTCTGAAACATATACATTTATATGATTAATATACATATATTATTTTGTACAGGTTGATTTTGTGAAGAATGTTTTTGAGCCTTACATGGAAGGGCATCTGGAAAAGCAGGTTGCCACACACTGGACAGTGTTTCCGCTGGTCTGGGGTGCTATGGCCCCATGCCTCACAGACAAAGCCTTTACCCAGCCTGTCAGGGTGCCCTGCTCTTCTGATGCTCCTGGCAGGTTTGCTGAAGGATCTTCAAGAAGCAAAACTGGACAGCTACGTGTAAGAGAATGAAACTGGATCATTGTCTAACCCCATACACAAAAGTAAATTCGAAATGGATCAAAGACCTGAATGTAAGTCATGAAACCATAAAACTCTTAGAAAAAACATAGACAAAAATCTCTTGGACATAAACATGAGCACCTTCTTCATGAATATATCTCTCCGGCCAAGGGAAACAAAAGCAGAAATGAACAAGTAGGACTATATCAAGCTGAAAAGCTTCTGTACAGCAAAGGACACCATCAATAGAACAAAAGGACCTTCTATAGTATGGGAGTATATATTCATAAATGACATATCCGATAACGGGTTGACATCCAAAATATATAAAGAGCTCACACACCTCAACAAACAAAAAGCAAATAAGGCAAGTAAAAAATGGTCAGAGGTCCACATCGCTAATTATCAGAGAAATGCAAATTAAAACTACAATGAGGTATCACCTCACACCAGTAAGGATAGCTGCCATCCAAAAGACAAACAACAAAAAATGTTGGCGAGGCTGTGGAGAAAGGGGAACCCTCCTACACTGCTGGTGGGAATGTAAATTAGTTCAACCATTGTGGAAAGCAGTATGGAGGTTCATCAAAATGCTCAAAACAGACTTACCATTTGACCCAGGAATTCCACTCCTAGGAATTTATCCTAAGAACACAGCAATCAAGTTTGTGAAAGACAGATGCACCCCTATGTTTATCGCAGCACTATTTACAATAGCCAAGAATTGGAAGCAACCTAAATGTCCATCGATAGATGAATGGATAAAGAAGATGTGGTATATATACACAATGGAATACTACTCAGCCATAAGAAGAGGGCAAATCCTACCATTTGCAGCAACATGGATGGAGCTGGAGAGTCTTATGCTCAGTGAAATAAGCCAAGCGGAGAAGAGAAATACCAAATGATTTCACTCATCTGTGGAGTATAAGAACAAAGGAAAAACTGAAGGAACAAAACAGCAGCGGAATCACAGAACCCAAGAATGGACTAACAGGTACCAAAGGGAAAGGGACTGGGGAGGATGGGTGGGTAGGGAGGGATAAGGGGGGGAAAAAGAAGGGGGTATTAATACTAGCATGCATAATGGGAGAAAGGGGAGGGCTGTACAACACAGAGAAGACAAGTAGTGATTCTACAACATTTTGCTATGCTGATGGACAGTGACTCTAAAGGGATTTATAGGGGGGACCTGGTATAGGGGAGAACCTAGTAAACATAATATTCTCCATGTAAGTGTAGATTAATGATAACAAAAAGAAAGAAAGAAAAGGGGGATTAATCCCTGATAGGATAAAACTAACTGTAAATCAATGATTAATGCATGCTTTAAATATCCTTAATTTTGATCACCTAAAGGGTGTCAGATGATCCGCTATGGAGGTACATTTTTCTGATAATATTCCTTTCTCTTAAAAAAAAAAAAAGCAGTTCCTGTGTGGTGACCTCCAAGGAGTTCTACACAATGGTATAAAGGGCATATCAAAGTATAGGCAAAGGGTCTGTTTGTGTTTATACAGAGGATCAAAGCCTAATTTGGCTACCCAGAAAATGAACTAAGATACGATATGAAGAAGAACTTCCAACATCAGCACTCTCTGGAAGACTCATACCAGAAGAAGATCATCAAAAAACCTCAACAAAGATCCAGGTGCTGCTACAGCTGTAGCTCATTCATCCCACCAGTTCCTGGACTTGCCATGGGAATGAAGAAGGAGATATCTAAGCTGGCCTGTGCATACAGTAAAACAACAAATTTGACTGGATCTATACTGTTGGAACTCAACCAAGAATTAGGAGAAATGCAAGTTGTAGTGCTCCAAAATCTTACAACTACAGACTATCTACTGTTAAAAGAACATATGGGATGTGAACAGTTCCCAGGAATGGGTTGTTTTAATTTGTCTGATTTCTCTCAGACTGTTCAAGTACAGTTGGACAATATCCATCATATCATAGATAAATTTTCACAAATGCCTAGGATGCCTAACTGGTTTTCTTGGTTTCACTGGAGATGGCTGGTAATTATAGGTCTGCTTTGGTTATGTAACTGTATTGCTATTATGTTAATGTGTGTGCACAATTTAATTAGTAGTTTAAAACCTATACATGCTTAAGTTACTCTACAAGAAGATATCTCAAAGAAATAATCAATCTTCCCATGTTTTCTTCCGCCTGCTACTTCTATAGCTTTTCTTCTTCCTTCCTAATTACAACCCTTAAATAGAATTCGTGCCTCATATCGAATTTACCGAGTATCATAATTCCTCCAAGTGGTAAAGATACCTCAAGACAAATGCTGGGCATAGAAGCCACAGGGCATAAATCTGCAAAGAAGTAAAAAGCTAACCTTTTCAAACAATATGGCTTCTCTCTCACTTACCAACTTTACATTTCCCTGTATGGCCCCAGAAGATGACTGGTTAGCCAGAGACGGGTAAGATTCCTCAAGGGAGGAACAACCTAAGACAGGCACAGTCACAGGGGGGCCATCAGGTGAGAAATTGGGGACCAACAGAGGTGAGGCTTAAAACCTCACCCCCCCTGTTCTGAGAGAAATCTTCTGCATCCATGGATGTTTTATTGCCCTTGTCTAGCTTGGATTAACATATAGTCTACAGGCACACACATGATCATCTACATTTGCTCTCTTACAACACTAAACTATGTTTTCTACCTTTATCTTGCATCTACCTACCACTTCAGCATTTTATTAAAAATAATAATAACAATAAAGGGAGAAATGTGGTATCCACATATAAATCAAGTATAAAAATCAAACAAATATTCATATTTGAACTGATTGTTTATAGTTCATAATGTGTGATCAAAACCAAAAGTTTCTGTGATGACTGCCCTTGTACTGTTCACCATGTAAGAACTTATTCACTATGTAAGAATTTGTTCACCATGTAAGAACTTGTTTGTTATACTTCAGGAGATTGGAGACTGATGAAAATTAGGCTTGGGGTGGATTAATGATTGTGCATTGAGCATTGACTCCCCTATACAGAATTTTATTGTTGTTAACAACCATTTGATCAATAAATATGAGAGATGCCCTCTCAAAAAAATAAATAAATAAATAAATAATAAAAATATACAGAAAGCCAAAAAAAAAATGGTCAGAGAATCTGAACACATACTTCTCCAAACAAGAAATTCAGATGGCCAACAGGCAAATGAAAAGATCCTCCACATTACAAATCATCAGAGAAATTCAAATTAAAACCACAATGAGATATCACCTCATACCAGTTAGGATGGCCAGCATCTAAAAGACAAACAACAACAAATATTGGCAAGGATGTGGAGAAAGAGGAACACTACTACACTGCTGGTAGGATTGTAAACTAGTTCAACCATTCTGGAAAGCAGTACGGAGGTTCCTCAAAAAGCTCAAAATAGAAATACCATTTGACCCAGGAATTCCACTCCTAGGAATTTACCATAAGAATGCAGGATCCCAGTTTGAAAAAGACATACGCACCCCTATGTTTATCACAGCACTATTCACAATAGCCAAGAAATGGAAGCAACCTAAGTGTCCATCAGTAGATGGATGGATAAAGAAGATGTAGTACATATACACATTGGAATATTATTCAGCCACAAGAAGAAAACAAATCCTACCTTTTGCAACAACATGGATGGAGCTAGAGGGTATTATGCTCAGTGAAATAAGCCAGGCGCAGAAAGACAAGTATCAAATGATTTCACTCATATGTGGAGTATAAGAACAAAGCAAAAACTGAAGGAACAAAGCAGCAGCAGAATCACAGAACCCAAGAATGGACTAACAGTTACCAAAGGGAAAGGGATTAGGTAGGATGGGTGGGAAGGGAAGGATAAGGGTGGAGAAAAAGAAAGGGGGCATTACAATTAGCATGTATAATGCAGGGGGGTGCATGGTGAGGGCTGTACAATACAGAGAAGATGAGTAGGGATTCTGCAGCATCTTACTGTGCTGATGGACAGTGACTGTAATGGTGTGTGTGTGGAACCTAGTGAACATAATATTCTTCATGTAATTGTAGATAAATGATAAAAAAAAATAGTAAAATCCAAAAGCAAAAATTCCAAAATAAAAATAAAAGTGGAGAAACATTATATAAACAGACAATTCATAATGGGTTGAGTTATAATAAATGGTACAATGATTTAGATGTAAAAGTGTATTAGTATTTTAAAATATGAGGTTATAAATAACAATATAAATTAGATACAATTTTCAAATAAGGTTTTATTTACATTTTACCATGTAAATTAAAGGTAAAAATTAATTTGTTTTCTTTGTGAAACTAGCTTCAGTTTGATTTGGTGTTTTAAAATACTTTTGCTTGGTGACTTCTATCATATACAAAATTTCAAAAAAACAGTTTTCAGATTTCTCTTGAAGGTGGTGCCTAAATTCTATTCAGCAGTGAATCAACTATGAAGGTCTTTGAAAAACACATTTTCAGTTTTCTTCTTAATGAGAAATTCACCAGTTTGTTTTGAGTTACACAGTGACATTCCATGTACCCAAAATGTATGGTAGACATGGTTTAGGTTTTCAGAAGATCAGAGCTTGTTTTAGAACAACTCTGGTATTATTTTGGAAATCTGTTTGTCAAATGCAATCAGTTTCCAGGTTTACATATGTGTATATCTTTATGTTCCTTTTAACTCAATAATATATTTCACATGCTTGATCCTCACTTTACTAGCTGATGTAAAAGGGCAGGTTATTTTTCTAGATTTGGGGATTCAGGGTGGTTACATGACTTTCCCAGGATGTGGTACTGCAGAAACTGAGCCTAGGTCTCTTAATCCTGTCCTTCTCCTCGTTCTCTGGGTTTTTAGGTATGTTATTGTAATTTGCTAAACATTTGTCTTTTTGTTTTGTCCTGAAAAAACGATACTCTTACAGTGGTAAAATTGTTTAGAATATCTTCTTGTCTTTGAAAAATGTTGAGATGCTTTTAGGTACTGAAGAGATGACGCCAATAAAATGCAGCAATTTGCAAGTGTCCCCAGATAGCTTTTCCTTCTTTTTTTTTTTTTCTTTTTCTTTTTATTTATTTTATATTTTTATTTTTTGGTATCATTAATATACACTTACATGAACAACATTGTGGTTACTAGATTCCCCCCATTATCAAGTCCCCACCACATATCCCATTACAGTCACTGTCCATCACCATAGTAAGATGCTATAGAGTCACTATTTGTCTTCTCTGTGTTATACTGCCTTCCCTGTGCCCCCCTCCCACATTATGTTTGCTAACCATAATGCCCCTTTTCCCCTTATCCCTCCCTTCCCACCCATCCTCCCCAGGCCCTTTCCCTATGGTAGCGGTTAGTCCATTCTTGGGTTCTGTGAGTCTGCTGCTGTTTTGTTCCTTCAGTTTTTTCTTTGTTCTTATAGTCCACAGATGAGTGAAATAATTTGATACTTGTCTTCAAGGAATCAGTAATGTTTTATCTTTGGTAAAAACATTATTATGCTGTTTTTTTTGTTTTTTTGTTTTTTGAGAGGGCATCTCTCATATTTATTGATCAAATGGTTGTTAACAACAATAAAATTCAGTATAGGGGGGTCAACACTCAATGTACAATCATTAATCCATCTCAAGCCTAATTCTCGTCAGTCTCCAATCTTCTGAAGCATAACAAACAAGTTCTTACATGGTGAACGAATTCTTACATAGTGAATAAATTCTTACATGGTGAACAGTACAAGGGCAGTCATCACAGAAACTTTCGGTTTTGATCATGCAATATGACCTATAAACATTCAGGTCAAATATGAATATTCGTTTGATTTTTGTACTTGATTTATATGTTGATCCCACATTTCTCCTATTATTATTATTATTTTTATTTTTAATAAAATGCTGAAGTGGTAGGTAGATGCAAGATAAAGGTAGAAAACATAGTTTAGTGCTGTAAGAAGGCAAATGTAGATGATCAGATGATCAGGTGCGTGCCTATGGACTAAGTATTAATCCAGGCTAGACAAGGGCAGCAAGACATCCACGGATGCAGAAGATTTCTCTCAAAGCAGGGGGGGGTGAGGTTCTGAGCCTCACCTCTGTTGATCCCCAAATTCTCACCTGATGGCCCCCCTGCGACTGTGCCTGTCTTAGGTTGTTCCTCCCTTGAGGAATCTTACCCGTCTCTGGCTAACCAGTCATCTTCCAGGGCCATACAGGGAAATGTAAAGTTGCTAAGTGAGAGAGAAGCCATATTGTTTGAAAAGGTTAGCTTTTTACTTCTTTGCAGATTTATGCCTTGTGGCTTCTATGCCCAGCACTTGTCTCGAGGTATCTTTACCACCTGGAGGAATTATGATACTCGGTAAATTCGATATGAGGCATGAATTCTATTTAAGGGTTGTAATTAGGAAGGAAGAAGAAAAGCTATAGATGTAGCATATGAAGGAAACATGGGAGGATTGATTATTTCTTTGACATATCTTCTTGTATAGTACCTTAAGTATGTATAGGTTTTAAACTACTAACTAATTTGCACACACATATTAACATAATAGGAATACGGTGACATAAACAAAGCAAATCTATAATTACCATCCATCTCCAGTGAAGCCAAGAAAACCATTTAGGCACCCTAGGCATTTGTGAAAATTTATCTATGATATGATGGATATTGTCCAACTGTACTTGAACCATCAGACAAATTAAAGCAGCCCATTTCTGGGATCTGTTCACATCCCATATGTTCTTTAACCGTAGATAGTCTATAGTCATGAGATTTTGGAGTGCTACAACTTGCACCCCTCCCAACTCCTGGTTGAGTTCCAACAGTACAGATCCAGTCAAATTCATTGTCTCACTGTATGCACATGCCAGCCTAGACATCTCCCTCCTCATTCCTATGGCAAGTCCAGGAGACGGTGGGCTGGATGCAGCCACAACCGCAGCATCGTCCGGATCCCTGTGGAGGCTTTTTGATGATCATCCCCCGGGACAAGTCCTCCAGACAGTGCTGATGCCGGAAGCTCCTCCTCATATCGTATCTTAGTTCATTTTCTGGGTATCCAAGGTAGGCCTTGATCTTCTGCATAGAAACAAACAGACCCTTTGCCCACCCTTTGACATGCCCTCTATACCACTGTGCAGAACTCATTGGAGGTCAGCACACAGTAACTGCTTTTTTTTTTTTTTTTAATTAAGAGAAAGGAATATTATCAGAAAAGAGTACCTCCATAGCTGATCATCTGACACCCTTTAAGTGATCAACAGTAAGGATATTTAAAGCATGCGTTGATCTTTGATTTACCAATAGTTTTATCCTGTTAAGGAGTAATACCCCTTTTCTTTCTTTCTTTCTTTCTTTTTTTTTTTTAACTTTTAATCTACACTTACATGAAGAATACTATGTTTACTATGCTCTCCCCTATATCAGGTCCCCCCTAACAAACACATTACGGTTACTGTCCCTCAGCTTAGCAAAATGTTGTAGAGTCACTACTTGTCCTCTCTGTGTTGTGCAGCCCAACCTCCCCTTTCTCCCTCCCCCCATGCATGCTAATCTTAATACCCCCCTTCTTCTTCCCCCCCCTTATCCCTCCCTGCCCACCCATCCTCCCCAGTTCCTTTCCCTTTGGTACCTGTTAGTCCATTTTTGGGTTCTGTAATTCTGCTGCTGTTTTGTTCCTTCAGTTTTTCCTTTGTTCCTATACTCCTCAGATGAGGAAATCATTTGGTATTTCTCTTTCTCCGCTTGGCTTATTTCACTCAGCATAATACTCTCCAGCTCCATCCATGTTGCTGCAAATGGTTGGATTTTTCCACTTCTTATGGCCGAATAGTATTCCATTGTGTATATGTACCACATCTTCTTTATCCATTCATCTACCGATGGACATTTAGGTTGCTTCCAATTCTTGGCTATTGTAAATAGTGCTGCGATAAACATAGGAGTGCATCTGTCTTTCTCAAACTTGATTGCTGCGTTCTTAGGGTAAATTCCTAGGAGTGGAATTCCTGGGTCAAATGGTAGGTCTGTTTTGAGCATTTTGATGCACCTCCATACTGCTTTCCACAATGGTTGAACTAATTTACATTCCCACCAGCAGTGTAGGAGGGTTCCCCTTTCTCCACAGCCTCGCCAACATTTGTTGTTGTTTGTCTTTTGGATGGCAGCTATCCTTACTGGTGTGAGGTGATACCTCATTGTAGTTTTAATTTGCATTTCTCTGATAATTAGCGATGTGGAGCATCTTGTCATGTGTCTCTTGGCCATCTGTATTTCTTTTTTGGAGAACTGTCTGTTCAGTTCCTCTACCCATTTTTTAATTGGGTTATTTGTTTTTTGTTTGTTGAGGCGTGTGAGCTCTTTATATATTCTGGACGTCAAGCCTTTATCAGATCTGTCATTTTCAAATATATTCTCCCATACTGTAGGGTTCCTTTTTGTTCTATTGATGGTGTCTTTTGCTGAACAGAAGCTTTTCAGCTTAATGTAGTCCCACTTGCTCATTTTTGCTGTTGTTTTCCTTGCCCGGGGAGATATGTTCAAGAAGAGATCACTCATGTTTATGTCTAAGAGGTTTTTGCCTATGTTTTTTTCCAAGAGTTTAATGGTTTCATGACTTACATTCAGGTCTTTGATCCATTTTGAGTTTACCTTTGTATATGGGGTCAGACAATGGTCCAGTTTCATTCTCCTACATGTAGCTGTCCAGTTTTGCCAGCACCATCTGTTGAAGAGACTGTCATTTTGCCATTGTATGTCCATGGCTCCTTTATCAAATATTAATTGACCATATATGTTTGGGTTAATTTCTGGGGTCTCTAATCTGTTCCACTGGTCTGTGGCTCTGTTCTTGTGCCAGTACCAAATTGTCTTGATTACTATGGCTTTGTAGTAGAGCTTGAAGTTGGGGAGTGAGATCCCCCCTACTTTATTCTTCTTTTTCAGGATTGCTTTCGCTATTCAGGGTCTTTGGTGTTTCCATATGAATTTTTGAATTATTTGTTCCAATTCATTGAAGAATGTTGCTGGTAATTTGAGAGGGATTGCATCAAATCTGTATATTGCTTTGGGCAGGATGGCCATTTTGACGATATTAATTCTTCCTAGCCATGAGCATGGGATGAGTTTCCATTTATTAGTGTCCCCTTTAATTTCTCTTAAGAGTGACTTGTAGTTTTCAGAGTATAAGTCTTTCACTTCTTTGGTTAGGCTTATTCCTAGGTATTTTATTCTTTTTGATGCAATGGTGAATGGAATTGTTTTCCTGATTTCTCTTTCTATTGATTCGTTGTTAGTGTATAGGAAAGCTACAGATTTCTGTGTGTTAATTTTGTATCCTGCAACTTTGCTGTATTCCGATATCAGTTCTAGTAGTTTTGGAGTGGAGTCTTTAGGGTTTTTTATGTACAGTATCATATCATCTGCAAATAGTGACAGTTTAACTTCTTCTTTACCAATCTGGATTCCTTGTATTTCTTTGTTTTGTCTGATTGCCGTGGCTAGGACCTCCAGTACTATGTTAAATAACAGTGGGGAGAGTGGGCATCCCTGTCTGGTTCCCGATCTCAGTGGAAATGCTTTCAGCTTCTCGCTGTTCAGTATAATGCTGGCTGTGGGTTTATCATATATGGCCTTTATTATGTTGAGGTACTTGCCCTCTATTCCCATTTTGCTGAGAGTTTTTATCATGAATGGATGTTGAATTTTGTCAAATGCTTTTTCAGCATCTATGGAGATGATCATGTGGTTTCTGTCTTTCTTTTTGTTGATGTGGTGGATGATGTTGATGGATTTTCGAATGTTGTACCATCCTTGCATCCCTGGGATGAACCCCACTTGGTCATGGTGTATGATCCTTTTGATATACTGTTGAATTCTGTTTGCTAATATTTTATTGAGTATTTTTGCATCTACATTCATCAGGGATATTGGTCTGTAATTTTCTTTTTTGGTGGGGTCTTTGCCTGGTTTTGGTATTAGGGTGATGTTGGCCTCATAGAATGAGTTTGGGAGTATTCCCTCCTCTTCTATTTTTTGGAAAACTTTAAGGAGAATGGGTATTATGTCTTCTCTGTGTGTCTGATAAAATTCCGAGGTAAATCCGTCCGGCCCCGGGGTTTTGTTCTTGGGTAGTTTTTTGATTACTGTTTCAATTTCTTTGCTTGTAATTGGTTTGTTTAACTTTTGTGTTTCTTCCTTGGTCAGTCTTGGGAGGTTGTATTTTTCTAGGAAGTTGTCCATTTCTTCTAGGTTTTCCAGCTTGTTGGCATATAGGTTTTCATAGTAGTCTTTAATAATTCTTTGTATTTCTGTCATGATTTTTCCATTCTCATTTCTGATTATGTTGATTTGTGTTGACTCTCTTTTTCTCTTAATAAGTTGGGCTAGAGGCTTATCTATTTTGTTTAGTTTCTCAAAGAACCAGCTCTTGGTTTCGTTGATTTTTGCTATTGTTTTATTCTTGTCAATTTTGTTTATTTCTTCTCTGATCTTTATTATGTCCCTCCTTCTGCTGACTTTAGGCCTCCTTTGTTCTTCTTTTTCCAGTTTTAATAATTGTGATGTTAGACTATTCATTTGGGATTGTTCTTCCTTCTTCAAGTGTGCCTGGATTGCTATATACTTTCCTCTTAAGACTACTTTCGCTGCATTCCACAGAAGTTGGGGCTTAGTGTTGTTGTTGTCATTTGTTTCTATATATTCCTTGAGCTCTATTTTGATTTGTTCATTGATCCATTGATTATTTAGTAGCATGTTGTTAAGCCTCCATGTGTTTGTGAGCCTTTTTGTTTTCTTTGTAGAATTTATTTCTACTTTCATACCTTTGTGGTCTGAAAAATTGGTTGGTAGAATTTCAATATTTTGGAATTTACTGAGGCTCTTTTTGTGAGCTAGTATGTGGTCTATTCTGGAGAATGTTCCATGTGCACTTGAGAAGAATGTATATCCTGTTGCTTTTGGATGTAGAGTTCTATAGATGTCTATTAGGTCCATCTGTTCTAGTGTGTTGTTCAGTGCCTGTGTGTCTTTATTTATTTTCTGCCCGGTGGATCTATCCTTTGGGGTGAGTGGTGTGTTGAAGTCTCCTACAATGAATGCATTGCAGTCTATTTCCCTCTTTAGTTCTGTTAGTATTTGCTTCACATATGCTGGTGCTCCTGTATTGGGTGCATATATATTTTGAATGGTTATATCCTCTTGTTGGACTGAGCCCTTTATCATTATATAGTGGCCTTCTTTATCTCTTGTTACTTTCTTTGTTTTGAAGTCTATTTTGTCTGATATTAGTACTGCAACCCCAGCTTTCTTCTCACTGTTGTTTGCCTGAAATATGTTTTTCCATCCCTTGACTTTTAGTCTATGCTTATCTTTGGGTATAAGGTGAGTTTCTTGTAAGCAGCATACAGATGGGTCTTGCTTTTTTATCCATTCTATTACTCTATGTCTTTTGATTGGTGCATTAAGTCCATTTACATTTAGGGTGACTATTGAGAGATATGTACTTATTGCCATTTCAGGCTTTAGATTCGTGGTTACCAAAGGTTCAAGGTTAGCTTCTTTAGTATCTTACTGCCTAACTTAGCTCGCTTATTGAGCTGTTATATACACTGTCTGGAGATTCTTTTCTTCTCTCCCTTCTTATTCCTCCTCCTCCATTCTTCATATGTTGTGTGTTTTGTTCTGTGCTCTTTTTAGGGGTGCTCCCATCTAGAGCAGTCCCTGTAGGATGCCCTGTAGAGGTGGTTTGTGGGAAGCAAATTCCCTCAGCTTTTGCTTGTCTGGGAATTGTTTAATCCCACCATCATATTTAAATGATAGTCGTGCTGGATACAGTATCCTTGGTTCAAGGCCCTTCTGTTTCATTGCATTAAGTATATCATGCCATTCTCTTCTGGCCTGTAGGGTTTCTGTTGAGAAGTCTGATGTTAGCCTGATTGGTTTTCCTTTATAGGTGACCTTTTTCTCTCTAGCTGCCTTTAAAACTCTTTCCTTGTCCTTGATCCTTGCCATTTTAATTACTATGTGTCTTGGTGTTGTCCTCCTTGGATCCTTTCTGTTGGGAGTTCTGTGTAATTCCATGGTCTGTTCGATTATTTCCTCCCCCAGTTTGGGGAAGTTTTCAGCAATTATTTCTTCAAAGAGACTTTCTATCCCTTTTCCTCTTTCTTCCTCTTCTGGTATCCCTATAATACGAATATTATTCCTTTTGTATTGGTCACATATTTCTCTTAGTGTTGTTTCATTCCTGGAGATCCTTTTATCTCTCTCTATGTCAGCTTCTATACTTTCCTGTTCTCTGGCTTCTATTCCTTCAATGGCCTCTTGCATCTTATCCATTCTGCTTATAAATCCTTCCAGGGATTGTTTCACTTCTGTGATCTCTTTCCTGACATCTGTGATCTCCTTCCGGACTTCATCCCACTGCTCTTGCATTTTTCTCTGCATCTCATCCCACTGCTCTTGCATTTTTCTCTGCATCTCATCCCATTGCTCTTGCATTTTTCTCTGCATCTCTGTCAGCGTGTTCATGATTTTTATTTTGAATTCTTTTTCAGGAGGACTAGTTAGGTCTGTCTCCTTCTCAGGTGTTGTCTCTGTGATCTTTGTCTGCCTGTAGTTTTGCCTTTTCATGGTGATAGAGATAGTTTGCAGAGCTGGTACAAGTGACCGCTGAAAGAGCTTCCCTTCTTGTTGGTTTGTAGCCTTTTCCTGGGAGAATAGCGACCTCTAGTTGCTTGTGCTGGGCAGCTGTGCACAGACAGGGCTTCTGCTTCCTGCCCAGTTGCTTTGGGGTTTATCTCCGCTGTTGCTGTGGGCTTGGTCTGGCTGGGGCTGTTCCTCCAAAATGGTGGAGCCCCGTTTGGAGGGGAAGCGGCCAGGAGGCTATTTATCTCCGTAAGGGGTCTCTGTGCTGCCTGCTGCCCAGGTTGTTAGGGAGCCCAGAGATCCCCAGATTCCCTGCCTCTGGTCTAAGTGACCTGTCCTGCCCCTTTAAGACTTCCAAAAAGCACTCTCCAAACCAAAACAACAACAGCAACAATGAGAGAGGGAACAGAAAGAAAGAAAAAAAAAAAAAAGGAAAATACAAGCGATTTTTTTCTCTTTTTTTTTGTCCTCAGGTGCCAGTCCCAGGCACCCGCTCACTGGTCCTGCTGCCCTGTCTCCCTAGCACCAGGGTCCCTGTCCTTTCAAGGCTTCCAAAAAGCACCCACCCACCGGTCCCGCAGGGAAGGAACGCTCGATATTCTTTGTCCTCAGGCACTGGTCCCAGGCACCCGCTCACCAGTCCTGCCGCCCTGCCTCCGTAGCACCGGGGTCCCTGTCCCTTTTAGGCTTCCAAGAAGCACTCGCAGAAAAGAGAAGAAAAAAAAAAGAGGAAAAACGCGCAATTTCCTCTGTCCTCAAGTGCCGGTCTCAGGCACCCGCCCACCGGTCCCGCAGGGAAAAACGTGGGATATTCTTTGTCCTCAGGCGCCGGTCCCAGCCACCCGCTCACCAGTCCCACCACCCTGCCTCCCTAGCACTGGGGTCCCTGTCCCTTTAAGGCTTCCAAAAAGCGCTCGCCAAAAAGAGAAAAAGAAAAGGGGAAAAACGGGCGATTTCCTCCATCCTCAGCACCAGTCTCAGGCACCCGCCCGCTGGTCCCGCAGGGAGAAACGCGGGATATTCTTTGTCCTCAGCCTCCGGTCCCAGGCACCTGCTCACCGGTCCCGCCACCCTGCCTCCCTAGCAACGGGGGCCCGTCCCTTTAAGGCTTCCAAAAAGCGCTCGCCAAAAAAAAAAAAAAAAACCGTTCCGGTTTCTTTCCACCCGGAAGGAGCCGGGGGGAGGGGCGCTCGGGTCCCGCCGGGCCAGGGCTTGTATCTTACCCCCTTCACAAGGCGCTGGGTTCTTGCAGGTGTGGATGTGGTCTGGATGTTGTCCTGTGTCCTGTAGTCTCTATTTTAGGAAGATTTTTCTTTGTTATATTTTCATAGCTCTATGTGTTTTTGGGAGGAGATTTCCACTGCTCTACTCATGCCGCCATCCTGGCTCCGCCCCCCAGCTTTTCCTTCTTAAGATATCGCTAGTCTCTGCAACTTATTATGTCAAACTGTGACATTTTCTGTTGTATATAAATATGAGTAGCCCAAAAATATTTACCAAAGCCTTTTTCTACTGAAATTATATGTCTGAATAATTTGGGTCCAGTCCCATGTGGGTCCTGGTCTGTAGGCTAGGGAGAATATATTCATCTAATGTTCCTTAGGTTATTTTTTCCCCCTTAAAGATTTAAGGGAGTAGTAAAACTGGTAATTTCCTTATTAAGGGTTTAGTGTAAGTACTTCTGTATTGGTTTCTTTCAGGTCTGGCAGCTTATGATTGTGAATTACTTCTCTTTGGAGTTATTTTACCACCAAGTAATCTTTTGTGTATCATTCATAATGGGCTGCCGGTGTGGAATTTTTAAAACAGGATTGAAAACCACTGTGGGGTTCAACTGCAAATATACTTGATCCTTTCAGGCATATGTTTCTGAAAGAATAGTGAGATATTTAAAATGTTCAAAAAGCAAAAATCATTGTAGCGTTTTTCTATAATGCAAGTTAGCCAAAGGTGAAAAGGCAAAGATCATAAATGAGGAGCAATGCACACTTGTTGGCCTTAGATTGCCAGAGTTATCTTGGATACAGTGGAAACATTTGGAGGTCAGGGTAGGGAAAGCCAAGGTGGAAAGACAAAAAAAGATATCCTCAAAATGGAGAAAGAGGACAAATTTTGAGACATGGAAGAGAATTGACTTATGTACTTCACAGTGTTCAACATTCAGGGAGGAGCTGTGAAGACAGTGGTGAAAATTTGTTCATTAGAATGTTTGCACTGAGCTAAACACTTTTGAGAATTATTTGATAATGTACCAATCCTATGAGATAGGTTTTATTATCTGTCCCATGTATAAAATGGGGATACTGAAATTCCACATTTTAAAAACTGATCAGCCTGGAACTGATCAGCTGAATCCATAATCATTGTAATCTTTGTAGCTAGTAAGAATTATATTTACAGCATATGTGTTTTTCTTCATTGAATATTTAGGAATGAATAAATCACTTCTTGATATAATAGAAGAAAAACAATGTGCTTTTAATATTTTAGTACCTGTTTGCTGTCAGATCTCTCTACCACTATGTGGACAAGTTGAAAATTTTTATTTTAAAGCATCATTAATGGATTAGATTTGCTTTTAATACATTTAAAATATTACATTACTTAAAAGCAGAGTTGATCCAAGATGCTCTAATTTGAGGACTGAGGGAAGTGCATTCATTGCATATGGGAAAGTATAAAGTGATATTTTTTATTTTCTAAGTCATGTATAATGGATACATTTCCTTCATTGCAAAGTGCTCTTTAGGAAGTAGGGACCAAACCCTTTATTTTTAAGTTTTGTATTTTCATTCTTAATGACATTTTTGTTGCATAGCAGTTGTTTTAATGGTTATAGAGAAGCTTCTGGAACATTTTTTCATGTCAACCAACATTCTTACACCAAAGCAGTATGCAGGATTTTCCAGCTGACTTTCTGCTCTTCCACAAACCCAAACTGAAATCACAGAAGTGGAAGAAATACATCCCTCTACTCTTACCAAATAAAACACTTGTCTTTACTTACCCATTTTCACAGTTGCCTGAATCCAAAGCCACACAGGCTGAAAATGAAATATAAAATAGTTTGTTTGGGAAAACATTTGCTCTATGAAGTAATTATTACAGAATACTTTTTGATCAAGAAACTGGTAAATTTCAAATGGCTTTGAATAATAATCAGTAGAATAATATTTCTGCTGATGCTGACAAAAAGTTAGCACATTTCAATAAACAGGAGCCGAGGAAAATATGATCTGGGAGAATTTTATAGACTAATACAGTTCTGAATGATTTCAATTCTTTCAGTTAACTTTTTATTTATTTATTTTACCCCATACAAGTTCATGGTATTATACTAGTTTTGCCAAGAATTGCTTTTGTGAGTCAGTTTTACTTTTTGTTTTTTAGTATTATAAAGCTTTATATATTTTTTGCTTGGTATTTGTAAAATACATAATAATTCTTGGTAAATTGGACATAGAAAATCTTATGATTCCTTTTCATATCAATTAAGTGTATTTTAATATTTTACTACCTTAAGACAGAGACAATAGGGAAAGGGTTCTTTTTTTCCTAATCTGGAATCCCCCCAAAGTACTCTCAATATCTGATATGTTGAAATAATGTAAGATTTGTGGCTATGTCCTAATATAGACCAAGGTCATTCTTAGAATGATTCAGATGAAAGGGTGTTGAATGCAGTCCAGGGAATGAACGGTCAGGGCCCTCAAGGATTCCTGGGAGGTCGAGGCAGTGTGCTGCTCAGGGACGCCTGGGGATAATTCTGTTTTTTTTTCCCCAGAGTGAGAATATAGCCTTGTTGCTCGGGCGATTGGCTCCAGAAACAGGACTAGAGTCAGATATCTCTAATTCCTACTAATATCGCAGATTGTGAATTGGCCTAGGGACTTGAGGAGTGGCGGCACCCTAAGTAATGTGTGCGGCAAGAAATTCCGCTTCTCAGGTCTGACAGTATCATGAGCAATTGCACTACTCCTTTAGGAATTCCTGGGGCCAAGAGACACTGCACTGACATAGTTATACCAGTTTCAGCTTAGAACAATGTATGGCCATTTTACATCTGATAATATCTTATAGACAGGCACTTTATTTAAATTCAGAACTTAATCTAAACGTATAGTGAGTTTGTGTGTGTGTGTGTGTGTGTGTATTTGCATGACAGTTGGTTACAGGTAGTTTCATGCCAAATCATGGTCTATTGAAATGGAGGCTTTGTTTTAACAACTTGATCTTAATTGATTGCACTGCCAATATGCATTTTCTGCTTCAGAAGGGTACAGTTCATATCACTCTATTATACTCATAATTCAGTTACTTCTGCTTTATGTTTTAGAGAGCTTATAGGGTATACTGTGCTCATTTTATAATACTTTGAAATTTTGTATTTTTTATATTATGCTCTAGTATGGTTATGTGTTTTTAAATCGACTGAGCCCCTTGTTAATAGTCATTGCTCACAACTTTTGTTCTCTCCAAAGATTGCAGCACCATGGCAAACTGAATTGAGCCGAATAGAATCCAACTGACTTCCACTTTATGTTTCAAGTTTAGAATTTAAAACTAGAACTATGTGTAACTTGCACTATAATTGTGGCTAACACATTGATCAGTATTGTATTAACAAACTGAAAATGTGGAAATCAAAACAGTGGTGACCCCCCAGGACAGAAGGTCCTGATCTCATTGGCAATGGCATCTCTCCCTCGGCCCTGATTTCCTGAGGAGTACTGCTGCCCTTTGAAAGCCCTGAGGATGCAGAGGGCTTTCAGAGAAATACTGATAGAGCCTAATTTCCTTGTCTTTCTAGTTCCCTTTTCTGCCAGAGTCAATAAAAATATACAAAAACAAATGATGTTAATTATTTAAAATTTAAACTGAAGTGTCATCAAGGAAAGAGCTAAGAAAAATGAATAAGTGAAAATTTATTATACCAGCACTGTTTGTTTTGGGTGGTTAGTGATCATTTTGATAACTGCATTGAATCACTGATAATAGGTCTGCTTTCCCATTAATAAAAGTGCTACTGTTATTCTCAAATTTATAAATTAACATTAATTTTCTCTGAATCTTACCTAGAGATTCAGACTCCTATTGTCTCTCCACAAACCGTGGTGTTCATATTATTCCCGATATTGTCAGCAAGGGATAATTGGGAGAAAGATTGCCATATCTTCTACCAGAGGTTAGATTCTTGGGTGTTCAGGACTCAGTTGGAGGAATTGATTGGTTTCATTAGTTTTTAATTATGGTTGTGAGATGGTGAAGGCCTTTGGAACTGTTGTACTGAAGCTGACCTCCCATTATTTGACAGGTTTCTTGCATTATTGATTGTAACATATAGACATGTTCAAATGAAATATCCTCGTTTATCACTTTTGCTGGTCTGAAAGAAGAACTAAGGTTAATATCCTCATACTTTCTCTTTTAGAAAGCCTTTTTAACAAACATTACCAAAAATCCAGTTATGACCTATGATTCTCTAATGATACCATCTACAACTTTTTAAATTAAAAATCTCCTTTCTTTCTTTTTAGGGAATCCCAGGATATCCTGGAAATCAAGGATTAATGGGACAAGGGGTGAGTTTTCATGAAAGTTGAAGATTTTGGCCTGGATCTACCGATTATCAGGGTAAAGTGGTGATGTGTCTTCATATAGTATACCTTTTTTCCTCATTCGTGGTAACAGTTAATTGTTCAAATATGACATAATTTAAGATGCTATTATTTTGCCCTCATAATTATTTTTTGTTGTTATTTTATAGAGATAATGTGGATTTATATACAGGCCTTTACTTGGTTCCTTCTGTGTTTTGTGCTCTTAGCCCATCCTTTTGGGATAATTTTAGTACTAACTGAACTATATCTTTAGAAGGTCCATTAGTACAGTCATCTTGGTAAAAAACTTCCAGTTTTTATTTAATTACAAATATATTTTACCTTGCTTTTGAGGTAGTTTTGTAGGGTATACAGCTCAAGGTTGCTATTTTCTCTTAAGACCTTGAGAGTTATCTTTCATTGTCTCCTGACTTACACTGATAACTATGAAAAAATTTGCTCTAATTTAATTATTATTTTTTGTAAATGATCTGTCCTTCCTTTGGAATTCTATAAAGGTATTTTTTTCTTAGTGTTCTCAAAACCCACTACAATGTATCTAAATATGGATTTCTCTTTATTCCTACTGGTGGACATTC
The DNA here is from genome assembly GCF_040802235.1 of Manis javanica. Taxonomy (NCBI): domain Eukaryota; kingdom Metazoa; phylum Chordata; class Mammalia; order Pholidota; family Manidae; genus Manis; species Manis javanica. The sequence goes on from NC_133157.1 coordinate 87,007,630, forward strand.
ATTTTGCTTCCTGGATCTGTGGAATTATTCCCATTAACTCTAGACGATATCAGCCACTATCTCTATTACATCTATTCTATTCTCTCTATTCCCTCTTCCTGGAATTCTAGTTAGTTGTATTTTATTCTTTCTGTTTATATCTTCTGCATCTCTAAACAGCTTTTTATTTTTTATATCCTAGATTCTTAATATTCTGGTTAATTTTGGGTGGTATATTTTCCAGTGTATTTATTTTTTCCTTTACTATGCCTAATCTGCTGTTGAAACTATCAATTGATTTAAAAAAAAATTTAAACGATCAAATTTCTAATTTCCAAAAGTTCAAATTTTAAATGATACCTTCTTATTTTTGATAGTCTCTTGTTTTATTTTCAGTCCTAACAGTCTTTTATCATTCTATTTTTTGAATTATTAAGTTTCATACGTAGTCTTCAATTCCTTTGCTAACACAATTCCAATATCTGCACATAGTTGTTACTCCTGCTAACTCTTGTTCCTGTGGCTTGCTGCCTCCTCTTTATTTATTGTTGATTTCGAGCTCATTGCTTTGTCTTAGTTGGTGGGAGTCCTGTGAGCCTAACTGGGGCATGAAGAGCTGCCTGCTGCAGGTAGCTGTGGCTACTGTTTCAGAATATAACATATTATATACTGTATACTATACATATTCAGGGTATAGTATATTCTCAGTCCTCTGAGAGTCCTGAGTCATCATAGGTATGAAATATTGCTGCCCTTTTCCCATGATTGGCACCACGGTCAGCTTCCCAAGAGCTGTGCATGTGTTCAGACACCTCCAGCCCTCTTGGCTCCTGCATCTCTATCTCTGGCAAGCTTTGGGCACAGTTCCAAATCCTGAAAATTATAGCCACAACCCAGAGTATATTTTATTAAAATAAGAGATTTTTTAAAAGACTTTTCCTGTTTCTTAATATGATCAGCACTCTCCCACAGAGGATGCTCTTTCCAAGGTGTTTTGTTCTGGAGTCAGAGAATCCCTTGGAGTATCTGGTCAGCAACAATGCCAGAAATTGAAGTCCAAATGATATTATTATGTACCTGCATTTTTCTTAACTTGTGTTCACTCTCATAACTCTTAAAATATGACAAATAAGAAAAGTTTTCACTTGATTGTTTCCCCACCACCACCCCGTTGTCTCACCTCAACAGCCCTGTCTGAATGGCTAGGTCTTCCTTTGAAAGAATGGCAGAGTCCTTGATTTCCTAATGAAGATCTTTGACTTAGTAATCCATATACCCTAGGCACTGGTCTTTAAGGTTTTAGATTCTTTATTTTTCTACCTTGTGTTGCTCCTGTCTTATAGTAGAGGAAGGGAAGGCAGACACCCTAGGTACATTGGAATTGGCTTTTCATTCCATAATGGTTTGGTGGGAAATTTATGGAAATGAATTGATAATTTACAGTGTTTAATATGACCTGTATTTGATTTTTAGGGAGATATTGGGCCTCCAGAACCACTAGGGAAAAAAGGAGCTCCAGGAATACCTGTATGTTAATATCATTATTATTTATTTTCAGTTTGATATATTGTTACATCATACTAGAAGTTTTTATTCTCGAGTTCACAACTGTTGGGGGATCCAGCAATGATATTTTTGGGGTCCACAAATTCCATCTATTTCATGAAAAAAGATTATATTTATGTCCATTTTTCTAAAGAAGACCAGATTTCTTTAGAGGTGGTTTGTGGGAGGCAAATTCCCTCAACTTTTTGCCTGGCTGGGAATTGTTTAATCCCTCCTTCATATTTAAATGATAATCGTGCTGGATACAGTATTCTTGGTTCAAGGCCCTTCTGTTTCATTGCATTAAGTATATAGTGCCATTCTCTTCTGGCCTATAAGGTTTCTGTTGAGAAGTCTGATGATAGCCTGATGGGTTTTCCTTTGTAGGTGACCTTTTTTTTCTCTCTGGCTGCCTTTAATACTTTGTCCTTGTCTTTGATCTTTGCCATTTTAATTATTATGTGTCTGGGTGTTACCCTCCTTGGATCCCTTGTCATGGGAGTTCTGTGTACCTCTGTGGTCTGAGAGGCCATTTCCTCCCCTAGTTTGGGGAAGTTTTCAGCAATTATTTCTTCAAAGACACTTTCTATCCCTTTTTCTCTCTCTTCTTCTTCTGGTACCCCTATAATGCAGATATTGTTCCATTTCGATTGGTCACACAGTTCTCTTAATATTCTTTCATTCCTGGAGATCCTTTATCTCTCTCTGCATCAGCTTCTCTGCATTCCTGTTCTCTGTTTTCTAGTCCATTAATGGTCTCTTGCATCTCATCCATTCTGCTTTGAAGTCCTTCCAGAGATTGTTTTATTTCTGTATTCTCCCTCCTTAGTTCTTGCATATTTCTCTGCAAGTCCATCAGCATGGTTATGACTTTTGTTTTGAATTCTTTTTCAGGAAGATTGGTTAAATCTATCTCCCCAGATTCCTTCTCAGGGGAAGATGTAGAAGATGTCAAAGATGTCTGGGTTAGTCTTGTCTGGATCAAATTTTTTTGCCTTTTCATGTTGATAGGTGCAGTGGTATGCTATTGACTCATCTGTCAGCTGGGAGACCCAACTCTTCCCACTTGCTCCTGGCCTTTCTTTACTGGGACAACTGCAACCCCTAGTGGCTTGTGTTGGGCAATTGCATGTAGACTGGGCCTCTGTACCTTACCCGGCCAGTAGGGAGGAAGCTCCCTTGCTGTGGGCATGGCCAGCCTCAGGCTGCTGCTCTGCTATGGCGGGACCCGGAGGTGTAATGGGCGGCGGGCTGTTTGGCTGTTTACCTCCGTGAGGGGTCTCAGAGCTGTTGCCCAGGGGGTTAGTGTACCCAGAGTTCCCTGGAATTTCCAGCTGCTGGACTGTGACCCAGGATGCTTCCGTCCAGTTGTGGGGTCCCTGTCCCTTTAAGACTTTCAATAAGCACTCACTTTTCTTTGTCCCAGAGGCGCCAGCTGTGGGACCCACTCACAGGTCTTACTGCCCTGTTTCCCTAGTTTCTAGCACCCCAAGCATGCACTGTGTGTTTGCGCTCTGGTGCGGATGGCTAGGGCTGGGTGTTTAGCAGTCTTGGGCTCCCTCTCCCTCCCCACTCCAACTCCCCTCCTCCCGCCGGGAGCTGGAGTGAGGGGCCTCAGGTCCCGCCGGGCTGCAGCTTGTATCTTACCCATTTCACCAGGCGCTGGGTTCTCGCAGGTGTGGATGTGGTCTGGCTGTTGTCCTATGTCTTCTGTTCTCTCTTTTAGGGATAGTTGTATTTGTTGTATTTTCAAAAATATATATGTTTTTGGGAGGAGATTCCCACTGTCCTACTCATGCCGCCATCTTGGCTCTGCCTCCCAGATTTCTTTAGATTCTCAAAAAACTGGCCACTCAAAGAAGATCAGAGACTCTTACTGTTGACAAACCAGAAAACAATATTCTAGCTATTCATCACAAACAAAATACCCAAATGCCGTGAAAAAGTCTAAAAAATCAATGGTTATTCTTTTTTCATTAAAAAAATTACAAATTTATTACTCCAATGAGAGAGCATATATTCAGAAGAGGTAGTACAGGAAGGTCCTAAACAAGTGAACAGTTCAGAAGTTTTGGGAGTGAAATGTGACATGTGAGTTTGATATTAGAAATTATGAGACTCCTTTTGTGTGTGTGAAGATTCCATAAGAAATTCCTAAATTTATTCCTGGAAGTGATGTTGATGTTAATCTATGAATCAAATTGCCTATATAATGGCTTTTTCTTTAAATAAAACTGATCACTTTCATGTTTGATAGTTTATGACTTCTAATTTAATCATGTGAGTTAAAAAACCAAATGTTTCACCCAGTGCTTTGAAAGATTTGATGAACTCTGCATGTAAGAATAAATAGGAAAAAATATTGTCAATTAGCTATGAATTCAATTTTGGGGAGATGTAGAAGAAGATTTCCCCTTTGAAATGGAATGTTCTTCTTCTACCTTCCACCATTACTATGAAGCTATTTTTTCATTGAAATAGTAAATTACACTTGATTATTTATTGGTGTCTAAGTTAACCTCCAGAAAATGAAGGTACTGAAGTTCAAGAATATCTATATTTAACATTACTAATGTTTTATACATTATATGATAAACTAGTATGTTTTACATTTTATAGTTGCGATAACATCCTAAATTGGCAGCAAAGTGCATAGTAGTGATTACATGGTATTTTCAATGTGGCCATATTGAGATTATGTTTTGTGATGATAGTAATTGAATGGTTTTTTGCTCACCATATTTTCTTTGCTATGTTTAAGAGAATGTACATGTTTTTAATATATGTAATGGTGTTGAGAGTGGAATTTAAATTAAATCAGTTCCTTGTTGCTAGAATAGTTATCATTGTCTTATTTTGATTCTTATGGTTAGTTAAAAATAATGCTATTTTATAACTTGAAGAGAGATTATCATATTCAGAGAATTATTAGGTTGTAACTTTCAAAATAATGTTCAGGAATATAGAAATTGTAAGTAAAATTAGCGAAGATAATATCTATGAAGAAACCTAATTCTTAGCCATCATGACAAAAGAAAGTATGATGCAGAAAAACAATTAACGTTTGTCACTGTCTTCTATTAGCCACCTAGTAATTGTTGCTATTTGTTGGTTGCATGACTGAAACTGTTTGGATAGCATGGTTTGATCAGGGTTTTGCTGGCCTTCATGCTATCTGCATAGTTTGATTCTTTATTACCCTTTATTTGGATTTATGTAGGCAACTTTCTCAAATACTGCATTATTTTTGGTGGATTAATTTTAATGAAAATATGTAACTTGGAAATAGATTTAGTATTTTTTAATGCTCTTCTCTAAATTACTCTTGAAATTCCCACTTAAAAAGGTAAGGTTTGATGGGAAGTGATGGCTTACCTGGTCAGCCTGGAACACCAGGATCTAAGGTAAATAAAATAAAATTGACAAGAGTGAGAAGTTTATGAAAAATCATCATCTATGTACATCAGTAAGTCTTAACTCTACTGATTTTATTTTTTTATGTGGTTTTAATTCTATTAACAATCAGTTGGAAGAATGAAATATTAGGCAAAACTAAGCATATTAAACAAGCTAATGTAACGCAGGTCTGGTTTAAATCAGACAAAGTCCACAATTCCTCAGTACTCAGCCCCCTCCTCCTTTATTGGCATCCCCAAGTATACTGGAGAATATGTTCTACAGAGTTTTGTGGAGTCAGTGCCAAACCCACCAATTACAGCGTTAGTCATTATGACTGAAGATAACTTTACCAACTTTCAAGTCCTCTTCTTAGTATTTGTATTTAGTGAAATGTATATGGGACTTTTATTTGCAAAATGCCTTGCAGTGAGTTTCATTAGGCAGTCACTCCCTCAGGACTGTGGGTAAGGGAGCATACTATGTTTACTTTTAAACTTAAAAAAGGAAACTACACTCGACAAATATACTTAGGATGTCAGGTTATTCTCAAGGTAGAACTGAAACTGTTTGGATAGCATGGTTTGACCATTTTCTACATGTATGGGATCCTGCACTAAGATAACTTTCTTTTCTTGTTTTATTATAGGATCAAATCAAGTACATTATGGATAGACTCAAACACTATTCTCAACAAGTAATGAGTAGGTTCTAGGACAACCTTCCTAAAGGAAGTAATGGAATCGCTGTTTGAAAAGTATGTAATTTTAAGTAGACATTGTCCCAGGAGAATAGAGCCTACCATACAAAATGAGTAGATGACTAATCTACTTTTCATTTCTAAGGTACTTAGAGAAAGAGATAGGATAAAGGGTCATGGGAGCCCCCAGTGATTTAGGAAAAGTATCTATCCTTTCACCAGTGGCGGATCCTTACGAGTCCTTGGAGCACTGGGTGTCCTGGCAGCATCAAGTGTCCACGGAGATGGTAGACAACTCGTGAGTGACTGGGCCAACCATGTGGAGAGTCTCTATAATTACTCTAGGTCATTTTGTAAGGAGATAGCCTTATATTCCTGAAATAACTTGGGATACAGTGGACCCTCCCAGGATGTTCTAGATGCTCTAATACTTAATAATGCTGCCTAAGATTTCATCAGCTGTTTAAAATTAATCACTTCTCATTTTTGGCCTGACAGTGAACTGGAGGTCAGTTAATTCTTTTGGATTTTCCATAGAACATTCTAGAACAATGTATTTGTGGCGGCCACAACTTGAGTAGATTATACTGCTATGGCTGGGGAGTCAAGTGGATGTTGTCAGCATCAGAGTTTATTTTTTCATGAATTACTATAAAATTTGGTTTCCCTCATCTTGTACTTGTGCAATTATTTTGTTAAAAATAGATTTAAGATGTTAAAATTGTACCTTTTTAATGCAGTCTTTGCAATGAAACATTTCCATTTCCTTTCATGCAGCTCAGGGGTTGGAATCTTTTCTGCAAAGGACCAGATGAATATATTTTATTTAGTCTTTGGAGGCCACAGTTTGCTTACCTCTATATTAGCTTACCTCTGCCAGTTTTGTCAACTAATATTTGTGAACTATGCTTTCAATATCAATGGCGCAAGTTTTGGAGTAGAAGAAATAAAGCTGTATAAAGTAGAAAAGGGATGAGGCTGAAACTCTGTGGTAGATCTGAAAAAAACTTCTCATTTAGCTTATACCACCATTTTAAAATTAGCTGCTGAACCATAGATAAGTCTCCCATACAATACTGTATTCCAGTTTTTAAAAATATTACCTAAATGATAGTAAGACATATTAACATAATCAAGTCATCTAACTTTCAACAAAGTGTTGTCACCTCTGAGTTTCAGCTTAATCACTTGTCATATTATAAATTTTAAGAGACCACCGTTCCATGTTTCAATAATGTTATGTGCCAATGTTTTAATTAAGTCCAACTATTACATTCGTATGTTTCTTAACACAAGCAGCCTAGGAAAATTTCAGAACCTGAAAATGAAGTTAGTCTCCTCAACTTATCAGTGGACCCAACTTGACTTCGGGTGATCATCACCCCACCTCCTTCCAGGTGCCACACCTCTCTGTTTAATTATGGACTTTTGCCAGATATGGACTAGGTTGTGATTTCAGGTATCAAAATATATTTGAAAACCAGACCACCTTTGGCAGTCTGTCCTTATTACCCAGCACGTGTAGTCTCTCTTTTTAATATCCAATCCTCTTTTCTTACCTTACATTCTCTGCTTTACCAACTTGATTGTGCTCTCAAAGTTTCTCTCTGTGAGAAAGGACGGCTTGAATCCTGAAAAAGAGCACACGTTAAACATTTTCTAATTCGTCTTCTTCAAAAAAGCCACTCTACATCTGAAGCCAATTTTCTTTCCTTCAATTGCATACTGAAGGTGAGTTTAACTGAGAAATGAAATAGTGCAAAGATGAAGATTTTCAACTCATAGGATGCTGTTTAAATACATGGCAGAAGAATGTGAAGTAAGAAGACCGAACTAATTAGTGCTGGTCTCTGAGACTTGAATCTCTTCCCTTGCTTGGAGCTGTCAGCTTTAAAACATGCTTTCAGAAAGCTCTTTAAATATGTGGATTCACTTCCTTGTTTAAAAGAATTTTTTTAGTAAGTAGGCTTAATATACAGAGTCTATATATCAAATAATTGGAAAGTTGAAAATGTAAAAATTATTTTAAATATATTCCCTTAAGTGTGTAAAATATACTGCAACTACATTAAAAAAATAATTAAAATGGTTTGATGCATTGACAGGGAAATAAAGGTGATCCTGGACTCAAGGGACACTGGGGACTCCTGGGCTCAAGGTAATTATGATTTGATGCATTTGGTAGTATTTTCAAAGAATTATGAATTCCCCTCATTATCTGAGATTAATATTTTGTAACCCTTAAGAAGAAGATACCTGAAATTAGGATAACTTATTTCACAAAATTAAGTTACGTGAAGGAAATGACCAATGTGGGTTTTCATTTCTGTGTTTTGGATACTATCATAGTTTGGGTTATAAACACATGAAATATACCTTTGGCTCAGTTTTTCTAGAAACGGTAAACGTGTATGCTAATATGAGCATACTCTCTGATCTGGAGAAGATCACTCTGGTACAGAGCTGAAAACAAGACTGTGTGACTCCCACAGGGGGTATTAGTTATTTTCAGTGTGGAGACTCACAGCTGCTCTTTTCAGTTTCCTCCAAATCAGTGATTGATGTTTATTTCTACGGGATTTTTCAACTCTCTTCAGGCTATAAAAATCTAGAGTAATATTCAGGAGCTCAGGAGTGGGCACAGTGAGCAAAGAAAACCAAACTTAATTTCTACAAAAGAGGGCAGTCTTTAGTTAATGTGATAGTTTTGGACTAATGGTAAAACACAAAATCATGAAGCAAGTTCAAGATTATGTGCCATCTCTTACAGATATTACCTATATGTCATTGGTACATCCCTACTATATGCTTACAAAAACTTCCTTATTTAGTACTTTTAAAAAACGTTTATTTCATAAAGGAAATAATCTCTGTAGTATACTGGAGAGTGGAGAAACTGAGTTAAGATAACTCATGGAATATTACCTTTACTGAAACCACTCAAGAATTTGCTTCCAAGAAAATAAATTTCCATATGTATAAAGAAAAATATAAATGTGCATACAATTTAAGTTCAAAGAGGTTTCTCCCAATGTTTGTAAATAAAAATATGAAAACTAATATTTAACAATTGAAATTTCAAATAAAAGCAAATCAATAGTCAAATACTATTCTGTAATTACAAATCATATTTTCCAAAATGGCATGTAAATGGCATATAAAGAACTTCACAATATTAGTACATCATGAAGTAAAAGACAAAGTTATGCATACACAGTGAGCACATTTCAGTAACTAAACACTGTATGTGTGTTTGTGGGAGGTAGAGAGAAAATATATAACAAAATAAAAATAGTAGTAAAATTTTCATTGATTTTTATTCTATTTCCTTCCAGTTTTGTAACAATAAGTTCTTTAAAGTAGCAATAAAATGAGAATAAGCAGTTGCAAGGAGGAAAAGAAAGTGTTAGTAAATAAAACAAGAGATACCTGTGTTTATTATCTTCACTACATTATTACTTATTGTTGAAGTTATAAAATGTAAAAATAGCAAATATTTTTAAAAGTTTTAAATATGTGCTATCAGAATTTTTTAAGTGGCAAAAAGAAAAGTATAGCAAGTTTTATTGGACTCCTTTAAACTTTTCATTCTGGATTATTTCTGTAATAGTAACTCTAAATGTCAACAAATTTTTTAACCATTAATCTAAAATTTGAGATACATGTAGAGATAAAAAGACTAGTGTTTTTCATAGGCAGTAGATCTTCAATCTTTATGTAATTTCTGTGTTACCAGGAGAGCAAGGAAAAGTGGGTCCCCAGGAGAACCAGGATACCTGGGTTTACCTGGAATTCAAGGAAAATGGTATACATTGTTTGGGAGCTATTTATTCATTTTTAATCAGCTATTAATGTATAGTTTTCCTTTTGTGAAAGTAGCATTGTAGGACAGATTATACTTTTAATGATAAACTAACCTATATATTTAGTGTATGTATAATGTGTTCAAATCCCTGCTAATAATAGCTGTGGCATCCTTCATGTCCCTGGATGGATTTGGTCTCCTAGATGAAGACCTTAGAAGAGGCATGCAATCAGAACAAATAAATGTATAATTAAGTAATATCCTGTATGCTCAGATTGTTTTGTAGTCAATCCAAGGAAGTCAACAATTTTTTAGAAGTATTCGATGTCAGGCCCTCTTAACAAAATAGGAGTGTCGCTCTTATCAGAAGTCTGAAAAGATAAAAAGATTTTCAGCTTGATTGACAAATAAACATTTGTCAATTTAGGTCCTTTCTTCTGGGTTTAATCTCAGATTATGATCAATATAGAAAACTCCTCTTCCTGGTAAAATAGAAATTGTAGGAAACAGCCCTTTCAAATGTAAGAGCACAAAAAACGTTCATTTAGAACATCATTTGACATGATATGGTTTTACTCTCTTCCCCAAAATTGTGTTAGAGCCAACCTCTATATATAAGGCAATTATGAGATTTACGTGATACCATATATTTTTCTTTGCTGAAGTAAAATGTTTATTTGAAAGGATACAAAAGATACTAGGTTATGATATATATTAAGCTTCACTTTTGCAGGGTGACAAAGGAAATCAAGGTGAAAAATTCATTCAGGTATGTTGCAGAATTTTTCTTTTTCTTGTCAATAAAATCAGAGCTTTGTTCTTTTTAATACTTATATTGTTTATTCCAGTTCCATCCCATTTCACCATCAATATCTAATTGTTAATCCCAGCTATTCCCTTTGCTGCTAAACTCCTCAGGCAACATCAAACCTAACGTTTAGACTTTTCAGCATTTTACTATTGTAGAAAACTTGAGAGCCAAGTAATTTAACAAACCAAAGATATGGATTTTATGTACTTCTAATACCTATTTTTTGTATATTTATAGTATGCTTGTTTCCAAAAATGATTTGAAATAGCTGATAGCTTATGACACAGATAAAGTTGATAAGAAACCATTAATACCAAACGTAAGACATATTCAAACTAATAAATGGGAGAAGGATTATACCAGAAAAATTTATCAGGCCCAGGAAATCTAGGGTGGTTAGAAGGACATTTTGTTTTAGTGCCTTAGCAGCAAAAGCAAAGACAGGACTATGCTACCTCCATGCGAGATAACAATAGTTTCAACTCAAGTGGCTACTGAACGTGGTTTTTTTTTTGCTAACAGAGCACTGACCTAGGAATATGAAGCCACTAGCTGAATCAATGATATCTTTAATCAGGAGTAAATGATATCTGTTGGTCTTTCAATCTTCTAGATTTTCAAAATGTAAGACTTTTCCAGCCAGAAATTACAATCTACAGTCCAAATAGTTTCTTAATATTTTAACATTACAAAGTTCAGTTACATTGGCTGAGTTTTGCCATGGAGAATAGCTTAATGTACAAAAGAAGAATGCTTTGCAAAATTTCACCGTTTTAAAAGCTCTGGAATTTCTGGAGCCATGAAAGGAATTTCAAATTGAAATAATAGTACAGTCAAATTTGCTAGGTTCAGACTCAACAGTTATTTTTACACAATTTTTTATTAAAGATATTTAAGCATTTCTACGATTCCTTTAATTTTGAAATTAGGAGTGAGGTTAAGTTTAAGTGTCTATGGACTCTAAACCCATATATCTCAATGTCCCTCCCTCAACATGTCCAAAACAGAACTTGTCATCTTTCCCTTAAAACCATCTTCTGCTCACAGATACCTTGTCATGATAATTAGGAGCACCATGAAATCACCTGAGGAAAAGACATCTTGGAAGCCATCTCTTCCTCTTTATTCACACGCAATTTCACACCTAAATGTCTCAAACTTGGCCCCTTCTCCCTGTACCCCTTGTCTTAATCATTTGTTAGCAGAGGCCCCAGATCACTATAGTATCTTCCTATTTGTTCTTTGAGTCTGGTCTACTCTCTTCTGGCACACAGTAACTAAGTACACATCTCCCAGAGAATCCTTCAATGGTGTCCCATACATTGCAAGATAAAGTCTGTCCCATGAAGTGCTTCCTGGTTTGGCTGGATCTTTCATCTTACCTCTTGCCATTCTGCCCACTATTTTCCACTCCTGCCCTTCTGCTTTAGCCAGAAGCAATTACTAGCCTTTGCCCTGCACCTGTTCTCCTGCATACACCCTCCTGTCTTTTCTCCTATTGGCCACCTTTCACTCATCAAGGCCAAATTACTTTCCCTACCTTCTCTGTCTAATGCCCCTTCCTATGTTCCAGTAGTATCCAGCCCAGATGATTAATTGTACATTTCCATCCTTCTTGATTTAGTTGCTTATCTTTTCCACCACACAGTAAGGAACTTAAAGGTTACAATGGTATCTTTGCTTTGATGTCCCTAACGGCCAGCCAAATGGTGTCACTCAATAAATATTGGGAATTCACTTAAATAACCAAACAAATAAATCACTATGCAAATGTGATTTAAAATTTTAGTCACTAGATATCTCATTGATTATACTATCTAGCTATATATTTTCCTAGAAACTGCTGATTACCTTGACCAATGTAGGGATGAAGTAGTGTTCAGGGTCAGGCAGAATGTTTTATATATGATAGACACCCAAAAGTATTTATTGAATGGACAAATGAATTTAAATCTTGATTAGTTTTTCTGTTTTTATGTATCCTGATTTAATGATCTTCATTCAAAAATACATTTTATAGTGTTTTCTAATTAAGATAATTAACATATAACAATATATAGTTTCAGTTGTACAACATGATTCAATGTTTGAAATACACTGTGATATGATCACCAAAAGTCTAATTACCACCCAATACCATATATAGTTACAAAATTCTCTTTTTCTTCTGATGAGAACTTAAGAATTACTCTTAGCAACTTTTAAATATACAGCACAATATTCTTAACTATAGTCACCATGATGTACATTACATCCCCATGACTTATTTATTTTGTAACTGGAAGATGTAGCTTTTGACTCCCTTTTCCCATTTCACCTGTACCTCACTTACTTTTCTCTGGCAACCACCACCAATCTGTTCTCTGTGTCTGTGAGCTTCTTTTTTCTGTGTTTTTGTCTTTGGTTCGGTTTGGTATGCTTCTTTGTTTTAGATTCCCACATGTAAGTAAAATCATATGGCATTTGTCTTTCTCTGTCTGACTTATTTCACTTACTATAATGCCCTCAGGGTCTAGCCATGTTGTTACACATGGCAAGATTCCATTCTTTTTTATGGCTGACTAGTGTTCCATTTTAGTTTATTTTTAATTTTTGAAAATTTGTTTAGAGAAGTCTCCTTTTATGTTATTCAGCCATAAAAATAAAACAAATCCTACCATTTGCAACAACATGGATGGAGCTAGAGGGCATTACACTCAATGAAATAATCCAGGAGGAGAAAGACAAATATCAAATGATTTTGCTCATTTGTGGAGTATAACAACAAAGCAAAACAGAAAGAACAAAACAGTCGCAGACTCCTGAAGGAAAGGGGTGGGGGAGGGTGGGGCAGAGGGAGGGAGAAGGGGATTGAGGGGCATTATGATTGGTGCACAAAATAGAGGTAGGTCACAGGGAAGGTAGTATAGCACAGAGAAGACAAGTAACGACTCTGCAGCATCTTACTATGCTGACAGACAGTGACTGCAGTGGGTGGGGAGTACCTGACAACATGGGTGAATGTTGAAACTACAATGTTGCTCATGTGAAACCTTCATAAGATTGTATATCAATGATACCTTAATTTTTAAAAACTATAACCAAGGCAGTATAAAAATAAATAAATAAGCAGGTCTCCATTTCCTCACATGCATATAGACAACACTGAACATAATTATGTCATTGACATTAAAACATTATTTTTTTGTCTATGGTCATTGCATTTTAAAATTATTTTCATGTTGTTCATGTGGACTCAAAACAATATCCTCAACTATCAAAAATTATTTACCTGTTCCCCAAAAGTCAGTAGTTTGCTCCTTGTCTCTATCCATTTTAACTATAAGATTACATTGATTCTTCCCTTACTTCTTTTCTTCTCTGAGAGACTAACTTCCACATCTCTAACATCATTTTACATATTTGCATCACTGCTTTTGTGACTTTTTTTTCCCTAGACTGCAGGATAATGTGGAGTTTGGATATTTCCACCCATTTCTTAGTTATTTACCAGAAGCAGTCATAGAGTTGCAGCATCTCCTATTAAGTCTTGATTTGCACCTTGAATATAAGCAGCTGAGGACGTATGGAGTGGAGGGAATGCATTTGTTTCCCTCTAGTTTGTTCAGAGAGATAATTTACTGTGCTAGAGACTTACTAAAATGCCCTCTTGAGGTACCGTGTTATGGAGATGATGCACAGTAAGCTTCTTTTGCTCCTTCCTGCCTTAGCTCTCCTCATTAAGTAGTGTTGCAGTGAGAGTGCCATGTGGCATGTAAGGTCAGTCAGAGTCAAACTGGACCAAGAAAGAAGAGCATAAAAGTGATCACTTACTTACATAGCATGTTTGCTGTCCCACTGGCTGCAGTTAAACTTAATTCCAACTTGGCCTGCACCAGAAAGGCAAGCCGTACGTGTGAGTCCTCCCAGGAGTTCGATCTCTTTTGAGTGCAGGTGAGAGAAGGATTCAATAATTACACCAGTTCTGGAGATAGGGGGATAAAACTGTGTAATGATGTCACCAAGGACAGGGTCTCTGTGTCCCTTAGCTCACCTGCAGAAATCTGAGAGGTCCCAGAGGACAGGGTTTGAAAACAGATGGCTGAAAGTTTGTCCGTGATGTAAGGTAGAAGGTGAGCTCTAGATATTAAGAAGAGTTGAGGATTTAGAAGCTTATAAGAACAAAAGTAACTTAAGAGGGGAAATGGACTCAGTTTGCATGTGTACAATTACGTCCAATAAAAAAATGTCTTTCAATTTAGCGCACCGGCAAACCCACTTGATGACACACCCTTTGCTGCCCCAGTTCCCACCCTGGTAGCACCAACCCCCTCAGTTTCACGTTGTCACACAGTATCTGGAAACAGCTCTTTTGTCCACCATCTCTCTCCACGTTCACGCCTTCATCCGTCCAACCTCCTTAACCGAAACCTTTCACCAAAAACTGTTACTCACAGTACTGCTCTGATAAGAAGGAGGTTTCCTTTGGGATTTGAGATCACAGCCTAACTGGCTCACTGGCTTACACACAGCGCCCTTTCCAAGGTTCCCATAACTCGTTCTTACTCCATTCTCATGGAACATTCAAGTCTTCTCCCTGCCCCAAGGCAGGATCTGGGTTTCCTAGACAGCTTCTGCCCTAGATTTGTTGGAAACAGCATCTCCAATCACCAGAAGCTGAGCTTATCAAGGGTATCGTCATCCCACGCCCTTCAAGTAAACAAAGAATATCTTGGTCATCTGTCGTCTTACCAAGTGTTGCATGCGTGTTGTATTGCGAATGCAGTTGACGTCAATGTTGCTCTCAGGAGATCATCTTAGCATGTATTCAGATGATAGCTGTTTTCAGTTTCAGCTCCAATAATTCTAGTCCTGAGAAGTTCCTATTTCACCTTTCCTCTTCCACTGGCTCTAGCTGAAGGATTACATCTGGTACAGAACCCCCAGCATGTTTTCAGAAACCTCAATATTTAAAGAATGGCCTTACAGAGAGTGTTTTACTCACTGATTAGTTTTTACATGAAAACTGAATTAGGGATTTTATGTTCACATTTTAATTTGAAAATCTATCTTTCTTAACCATACATTGATTTTACCTAATTTTTCTTTCCTTTTGACTAATTTACATGTCCATGTTTATGGAACCTAGAAATAAATCAAATATTTAAACTCAAAACTATTTTGTGAAATGTTATACACTAAATTTATAGGAATTGCAGGACATGTATTTTTAATGTTCAAGTTGAATAATGAAATCCTACCTGTGTGTATGAAAGCCTGACCCCTTTTCCTGAGCTGATACTGGGTGATTTTAGAGCCTGAGTGTGCAATGAATTTCAAAAACGGAAAATTTTAATGTCTTTCCTGAAAGTTCTTACCAACTATAACATGCCATTGGGATGAATATGTGAAAGACATGGGTGGGAAATAATTTAATAGTCTTCCAGAGGTATCCAGTGATTATAATGAGTAAGTTACATGCATGGACTCCTCAGTGTTTGTATCACTGGGGGAAAATACCACATTGTACCTCACATTGCTTCTCTAATCTGCTTCCCAGCAGTGAGTGGTTTAGGCGTAGGACAAATGAGTATTAAAAGTGCTCTATTAATCATTTTTAATGGTAATTTATGTTAGCTCATTTTGTGTCAATAATCAAAATTTAATTTTAAGAACACAAACTTGGAAAAACAGAATATTCCTTTTATCACAAAGTAGAAGAATAAACATACCCTAACTGATTTGAGTTTTAATTTTCATTAAAATTATAATAGGTAAAAATTCAGGATAGAATTTAAGGAGAATTTAAGGAGAATCCCATTCTAACCTACATATATGACCTGCAACATGTAAAAACATTCATATCTAAGAATGAAAGTCATGTAAATTAGCATTTTTAAATTATCAAATTAGCATATTGCCTAGTCATTCATTTTCCTTTAAAAGACAAAAAAAGACATTTTATATGTGTAATTTTATCACAAATTTTATCAATTATTTTCTGAACTGAAAATTAAAGTTTAGTTAAATATATGGTAAAAGGTGCATACCACAATACTAGGACTACAGCTTGCACATTTATCATAGTCTTTTTTCTTGTTAATTTCAAAGGGAATTCAAGGCCATCATGGTGCAAAAGGAGAGGTATGTTTTTCATGTATTGTGCTCCTCTGTTCAGTCTTTATTGTTTGGATTTCAAACACTGTGTAAATCTAGCTATTGACATCAGAAACAGAAAATGTCTTCCATGTTCATCAAGAGTCCTAAATAGTGATTTTCAGAATATATATTCATTGAATTAGGTATGAAATATTGTGTATTTGCCTGTATTATTGGTTCTTCTTCTGGATTAAGAGCTAAATTTTTCTGCATATTTGTCAATGACGAATGTTATGTTTTTGTATTTGTCTCCCTAGAATTTAAACTCCTTGGGAATGGACTGTGTTGCATCATCGTATCGGTGGCTCTATACATATTGCCTACATATTATGCTCAAAAGATGCAGTGAATATTTATAGGGTTGAGTGGAAGGGTGGCTGGATGAATGGGTAAATGATAGTTTAATATGATATTGAATTTCCCTCCTGATCAATAACAGCATTTCCCAGTTGTTTCCTATATAGCTTGGGTGTGCATCCGTGTGTGTGTGTATTCATCCATTTCCTTAAGGACTTTTATGATGGAGTTGTATCTTCTGGAATATTTAAATAGAAATTTTGAAGATTTCTTTTGTTTTTAGAGAGGTGAAAAGGGAGATCCTGGTGTCAGAGGTGCCATCGGACCGAAAGGAGAATCTAGGGTGGGTGGGCTGATGGGGCCTTTGGGTCCTCAAGGACAACCTGGGGAAATGGTGCCTGAGGGACCACCAGGACTGAACAGGAAGCCTGTATGTATGCTGCTTCTTTTGTAGTTTTCATATTTGCATGACTTTTTACTTCGTATGTGCATCTTATAAACCCTAACTATTTAATGCAAGGGAGAGAGTTTTCAGAACAGTTTATTCAACAAGTTTGCACTGATGTATTAAGCAGTAAGTCTCAAACAGATTTCTAATAACATTTTCCTAATTACAAAAGTAATACAAATACTTGGGAGAAATTATAAAAGATACAAGTAAGATAAAGAAGAAAATGAAGCACATTTATAAATACTGTTTTATTCTAGCTGAGTATTTTTATAAAAATGACATATAGGCACCCTTTTGTAATCTTTTATATAAAACACATTATTATTTCATCATTCAGTAAATTTTTTTTCCTGACATAATTCTGATAATATAATCAATGAATATGGATGTCTATAATTTAATTTACCAATTTGTTTTATGGGGAACAATTTCACTTTTCCACCTATTCTAAGCAATTGCTACAGTGATGTCATCATACAGAGCAGTGAGTATTTCCATAGTGAAATTCCTAGAAGTGAAATTTTTGGTGAAGATCCATAGTTTTACAAACTATTGGAGCTAATAGCTATGCACCATTTAATCCTAAGGGGTTTCTTTGTTTTTAAGACCAATTACCAGTCTTATTTCAGAGTGGAAGAATTCAAAACTGTGATCATTGCCAGTCCCAACACAGTTCCCCTGGAATTCCTGGGCCCCCTAGTCCCATGGGCCCCAAAGTTCCCCGAGGATTTCCTGGCTTGCCAGGAAGAGATGGTGTTCCTGGGTTAATGGGTGCTCCTGGACGCCCAGGTGTCAAAGGATTAAAAGGTACATAATTTGTGTACACAAGAAGATAAACAACAAGAAAGAGTATTTTTGGTACTTATAACCTAAATTGATTTAAAAGGCAAGAGTTCCTCATTGCTTTTATGTTGACAAAAGATTTTTGTATCCCTAAATCTTTAATTTGTCTACTGAGTTAAAGAGCAGTTACTCTACTTTCTTGAAGTAATATTCTAGAGACAGAAACATCAAAGTTATGAAGTGTATGAAATTACAAATTAAAAAATGTCGATTGAAGGGGTGGAGCCAAGATGGCGGCTTGAGTAGAGCAGCAGAAATCTCCTGCCAAAAACATATATATTTTTGAAAATACAACAAATACAACTATTCCTAAAAGAGAGACCAGAAGACACAAGACAACAGCCAGACTAAATCCACACCTGCAAGAACCCAGTGCCTCACTAAGGGGGTAAGATACAAGCCACAGCCCAGTGGGACCCGAGCACCCCTCACCCCAGCTCTCGGCAGGAGGAGATAATTTGGAGTAGGGAGGGAGAGGGATCCCAGGACTGCTAAACAGCCAGCACTAGCCATCCACACCAGAGCACAGACACACAGTGCATGCGTGGGGTGCTGAAAACTAGGGAACAGAACAGTAAGACACATGAGTGTGTCCCAGCAGCCAGCGCCCCTGGGACAAAGAAAAGCAAGTGCTTTTTGAAAGTCTTAAAGGGACAGGGACTCCACAGCTGGACGAATGCATCCCTGGACACTTAGCCCAGCAGCTGGGTATCCCAGGGAACACCAGGTGCCCTACCTCCCTGGGCAGCAGCACAGCTAAGAGGCCCCTCACAGTGATAAAGAGCTCCTACCTGTCTCCCCTCTGATGTGGCTCCGCCATATTGGAGCAGCAGACTGATGCCAGCCATGCCCATAGCAACTGTGGAGCTTAACTCCACAGCAATTGCAGAGCTTAACTGCACAGCAGCCAGGCAAGAATCAGAAGCCCCATCCGTGTGCAGCTGCCCAGTGCAAGCCAAGAGAGGACGCTGTTCTGCCAGGATAGGAAGGCCACAAACCAGCAAGAAGAGACGTTCTCCCAGGCGACACACAGCATGAGGCCCACACAACCACCTCTATTGCCATGAAAAGGCAAAAGAATTTGATACAGAACAAAATCACAGAGTCAACCACTCAGAAGGAAATGGACCTAACCAATCTTCCTAAAAAAGAATTCAAAACAAAGGTCATAACCATGCTGATGGAGGTGTAGAGAAATATACAAGACCAAAGGGATGACATCCACAGGGAGATTACAGAAATGAAACAATCTCTGAAAGGATTTATAAGCAAAATGGATAAGATGCAAGTGACCAATGATGGAATAGAAACCAACCAGAGAACAGGAATGCACAGAAGCTGATGCAGAGAGAGATAAAGGATCTCAAGGAATGAAACAATATTAAGGGAACTGTGTGACCAATCCAAAAGGAACAATATCCACATTATATGGGTACCAGAAGAAGAAGAGAGAGAAAAGGGGATAGAAAGTGTCTTTGAAGAAATAATGACTGAAAACTTCCCCAAACTGGGGGAGGAAATAATTGATCAGACCACAGAAGTACACAGAACTCCCAACAGAAGGAACCCAAGGAGGACAACATGAAGACACGTAATAATTAAAATGGCAAAAATCAAGGACAAGGACAGAGTTTTCAAGGGAGACACAGAGAGAAAAAAGGTCACCTACAAAGGAAAACCCATCAGGCTATCACCAGACTTCTCAACAAAAACATTACAGGCCAGAAGAGAATGGCATGATATATTTAATGCAATTAAACAGAAGGGACTTGAACCAGGAATACTGTATCCAACACAATTATCATTTAAATATGAGAGAGGGATTAAACAATTCCCAGACAAGCAAAAGTTGAGGGAATTTGCCTCCCACAAACAACCTCTACAGGGTATTTTAGAGGAACTGCTCTAGATGGGAGAACTCCTAAAAAGAGCACAGAACAAAACACCCAACATTTGAAGAATGGAGGAGGAGGAATAAGAAGAGAGAGAAATAAAGAATCATTAGACAGTGTTTATAATAGCTCAATAAGTGAGTTAAGTTAGACAGTAAAATAGTAAAGAAGCTAACCTTGAACCTTTGATAACCACGAATCTAAAGCCGGCAATGGTAATAAGTACATATCTTTCAAGAATCACCCTAAATGTAAATTTGCTGAATGTACCAATCAAAAGACACAGAGTAAAAGAATGGATAAAAAAGCAAGACCCATCTATACTCTGCTTACAAGAGACTCATCTCAAACCCAAAGACATACACAGATGAAAAGTCAAAGGATGGAAAAAGATATCTAATGCAAACAACATGGAGAAAAAAGCAGGTGTTACAGTACTAGTATCAGACAAAATAGACTTCAAAACAAAGAAATTAACAAGAGATAAAGAAGGACATTACATAATGATAAAGGGCTCAGTCCAACAAGAGGATATAACCATTATAAATATATATGCACCCAACACAGGAACACCAGCATATGTGAAACAAATACTAACAGAATTAAAGGAGGAAATAGAATGCAATACATTCACTTTAGGAGACTTCAACATGACACTCACTCCAAAGGATAGATACACTGTACAGAAAATAAATAAAGACACAGAAGCACTGAATAATACACTAGAAGAGATGGACCTAATAGACATCTGTAGAACTCTACATCCAAAAGCAAAAGGATACACATTATTCTCAAGTGCACATGGAATATTCTTCAGAAAAGAACACATGCTAGGCCACAAAAAAAGCTTTAGCAATTTCCAAAAGATTGAAATGTACCAACCAACTTTTCAGACCACTAAGGTATAAAACTAGAAATAAATTGTACAAAGAAAAAAAAAAGGCTCACAAACACATGGAGGTTTAACAACATGCTCCTAAATAATCAATGGATCAACAAACAAATTAAAATGGAGATCAAGAAATATATGGAAAGAAATGACAACAACAACACAAAGCCCATCTTCTCTGGGAAGCAGTGAAAGCAGTCTTAAGAGGAAAGTATATAGCAAACCAGGCATATTTAAAGAAAGAAGAACAATCCCAAGTGAATAGTGTAAAGTCACAATTATTGAAACTGGAAAAAGAAAAACAAATGAGGTATAAAGTCAGCAGAAGTGGGACATAATAAAGATCAGAGAAGAAATAAATAAAATTGAGAAGAATAAAACAAGAGAAAAAAGCAATGAAACCAAGAGCTGGATCTTTGAAAAAATAAACAAAATAGATAAGCCTCTAGCCAAACTTATTAAGAGAAAAAGAGAATCAAAACACATCAACAGAATCAGGAATGAGAAAGGAAAACTCATGACAGACACCACAGAAATACAAAGAATTATTAGAGAGTACTATGAAAACCTATATGCTAACACACTGAAAAACCTAGAAGAAATGGACAACTTCCTAGAAAAATACAACCTTCCACAACTGACCAAGAAAGAAACACAAAATTTAATCCAACCAATTATGAGCAAAGAAATTGAAGCAGTAATCAAAAAACTACCAAAGAAAAAAAAAACCCAGGCCAGATGGATTTACCTCGGAATTTTATCAGACATTTGGAGAAGACATAATATGCATTCTCCTTAAACTTTTCCAAAAAATAGAAGAGGAGGGAATACTCCCAAACTCATTCTATGAAGCCAACATCACCCTAATACCAAAACCAGGAAAAGACCCCACCAAAAAAGAAAATTACAGACCAATGACCCTGATGAAAGTAGATGCAAAAGTACTCAACAAGATATTAACAAACTGAATTCAAAAATATGTCAAAAGGATCATACAGCATGACCAAGTGGGATTCATCCCAGGGATGCAAGGATGGTACAGCATTCGAAAATCCATCAACATCATCCACCACATCAACAAAAGGAAGGACAAAACCACATGATCATCTCCATAGATGCTGAAAAAGCATTTGACAAAATCCAACATCCACTCATAGTAAAAACTCTCAGCAAAATGGGTATAGAGGGCAAGTACCTCAACATAAGAAAGGCCATATATGATAAACCCACAGCCAACATTATACTGAATAGTGAGAAGCTGAAAGCTTTTCCTCTGAGTTCGGGAACTAGATAGGGATGCCCACTCTCCTCACTGTTATTTAACATAGTACTGGAGGTCCGAGCCATGGCAATTACACAAAACAAAGAAATACAAGGAATCCAGATTGGTAAAGAAGAAGTTAAACTGTCACTATTTGCAGATGACATGATATTGTATGTAAAAAACCCTGAAGACTCCACTGCAAAACTACTAGAACTAATATCGGAATTCAGGAAAGTTGCAGGATACAAATTAACACAGAGAAATCTGTGGCTTTCCTATACACTAACAATGAACTAATAGAAAGAGAAATCAGGAGAACAAATCCATTCACAACAGCATCAGAAAGAATAAAACACCTAGGAATAAACCTAATCAAGGAAGTGAAAGACCTATACCCTGAAAACTACAGGACTCTCTTAAGAGAAATTAAAGAGGACACTAACAAATGGAAATATCCCATGCTCCTGGCTACGAAAAATTAATATTGTCAAAATGGCCATCTTGCCCAAAGCAATATACAGATTTGATGCAATCCCTATCAAACTATCAACAGCATTTTTCAATGAACTGGAACAAATAGTTCAAAAATTCCACCAAAGACCCTGAATAGCCAAAGCAATCCTGAGAAGGAAGAATAAAATGGGGGGTGGAGGGGGATCTTGCTCCCCAACTGAAAGCTCTACTACAAAGCCACAGTAATCAAGACAATTCAGTACTGGCACAAGAACAGAGCCACAGACCAGTAGAACAGAATAGAGACTCCAAACATTAACCCAAACATATATGGTCAATTAATATATGATAAGGGAGCCATGGACATACAATGGGGAAATAACAGTCTCTTCAACAGATGGTGCTGGTAAAACTGGACAGCTACATGTAAGAGAATGAAACTGGATCACTGTCAAACCCCATACACAAAAGTAAATTCGAAATGGATCAAAGACTTGAATGTAAGTCATGAAACCATAAAACTCTTAGAAAAAAACATAGGCAAAAATCTCGTGGACATAAACATGAGTGACTTCTTCATGAAAATATCTGCCTGGGCAAGGGAAACAAAAGCAGAAAAGAACAAGTGGCACTATATCAAGCTGAAAAGCTTCTGTACAGCAAAAGACACCATCAATAGAACAAAAAGGTACCCTACCATATGGGAGAATATATTCAAAAATGACAGATCCGATAAAGGCTTAACATCTAAAATATATAAAGAGCTCATGCACCTCAACAAACAAAAAGCAAATAATCCAATTTAAAAATGGGCAGAGGAGCTGAATAGACAGTTCTCTAAAGAAGAAATCCAGATGGCCAACAGGCACATGAAAAGATGCTCCACATCGCTAGTTATCAGAGAAATGCAAATTAAAACCACAATGAAATATCACCTCACACCAGTAAGGATGGCTACCATCCAAAAGACAAACAACAACAAATGTTGGTGAGGTTGTAGAGAAAGGGGACCCTCCTACACTGTTGGTGGGAGTGTAAATTAGTTCAACCACTATGGAAAGTTGTATGGAGGTTTGTCAAAAAGCTCAAAATAGAAATACCATTTGACCCAGGAATTCCACTCCTAGGAATTTACCCTAAAAGTGCAGCAAGCCAGTTTGAAAAAGACAGATGCACCCCTATGTTTATCGCAGCACTATTTACAGTAGCCAAGAAATGGAAGCAACTTAGTGTCCATCAGTAGATGAATGGATAAAGAAGATTTGGCACATATACACAGTGGAATATAATTCAGCCATAAGAAGAAAATAAATCCTACCATTTGCAACAACATGGAGGAAGCTAGAGGGTATTACGCTCAGTGAAATAAGCCAGTTGGAGAAAGATAAATATCAAAAGATTTCACTCATGTGTGGAGTATAAGAACAAAGAAAAACTGCAGGAAAAAAACAGCACCAGGATCACAGAACCCAAGAGTGGACTAACAGTTACCAAAGGGAAAGAGACTGGGGAGAATGGGAGGGAAGGGAGGGATGAGGGTGGGGAATAAGAAAGGGGGTATTACGATTAGCATGTATAATGTGGTGGGGGGCATGGGGAGGGCTGTGCAACACAGAGAAGACAAGTAATGATTCTACAACACCTTACTATGCTGAAGGACAGACAGCAATTGGGTTTGTGGGGGGGACTTGAGGAAGGGGGGACCCTAGTAAACATAATGTTCTTCATGTAATTGTAGATTAATGATAACAAAAAAAAATGAGTTTAACAACATCATACAATATAAGGAAAATACACAAAGATCAATCTTATTTCTATATATTAACAAAAAACATTGGAAACAGAAATAAAAACATAATACTATTTACAATTCCTCCAAAAAAATTAAGTGTATCAAAACATGCGCAGGAACTATGCCCCACAAGAGTAGGAATTTTTATCTCTTACTGCTTGTTGCTGTCCCAGCATATAGAATGTCTGTCACACAGCAGGTATTCAATAAATGTTTGTTGAATGAATGAATGTTTGATCCATTTTCCATTAAGACATGAATAGCAATTCCTTAAGCATCATAATAGTTATCACAAATACATGCTATGACAACACAAAGAAATAAAACGCCTCCAGATTGGCAAGGAAGAAGTTAAACTGTCCCTCTTTGCAGATGACATGATACTGGACTAAGGAATCCACTCTAAAACTACTAGATCTAATATCTGAATTCAGCAAAGTTGCAGGATACAAAATTAATACACAGAGATCTGTTGCATTCCTATACACTAAAGATAAACTAGCAGAAAGAGAATTCAGAACAATTCCAATCACAATTGCATCAAAAATAATAAAATAGGGGGAGTGGAGCCAAGATGGTAGTGTGAGTAGTTCCATGGAAATCTCCTCCCAAAAACATATGTATTTATGAAAATACAATAAATACAACTATTCCTAAAATAGACACCAGAGGATACAGTACAATAGCCAGGATACATCCACATCTGCAAGAACTCAACATCACACAAAGGGGGTAAGATACAAGCCATGGCCAGGCAGTACCTGAACACACCGCCACCCCAGAACCTGGCCAGAAGAAAGGAGTTGGAACGGAGAGGGAGTGAAAGCCCAGGACTGCTAAACACGCAGCTCTAGAAATCCGCACGTGAAGCGCAGACACAAGGTACATGGGGTGCTGGATATTAGAGAAACAGAAAAGCAAAACCTGCTGGCAGATCCCCGCAACCGGCACCCCTGAGACAAAA
Source organism: Manis javanica (assembly GCF_040802235.1). Classification (NCBI taxonomy): domain Eukaryota; kingdom Metazoa; phylum Chordata; class Mammalia; order Pholidota; family Manidae; genus Manis; species Manis javanica. The sequence continues at coordinate 87,032,849 of NC_133157.1, forward strand.
GAAAAGCGAGTGCTTTCTGCAAGTCTTAAAGAGACAGGGACCCCACAACTGGAAGAAGTCATCCTGGCACACTTAGCCAGCAGTTGGGAATCCTGGGGAACTTTAGGCACCCTACACCCCTGGGCAGCAGCTCAGCTCTGAAGCCCCTTACAGCACCAAGCAGCCTGACAGTCGTTCCCCCAACTGGTGCAGATTCCGACACACCAGCCCAGTAGTGGGAGAGTGGCAGCTCATGCCAGTGCCAGCGGCGCCAGCGGGGACTGGGAGTGACCTGCGTACACCAGTGGCACCAGAGGCTACCAGGAGAGATCCGCATGAGCCCACGGCGAAGGCTACCGAGCGGCTCGGAAACGGCCCACGTGCGCCAGTGACTGCAGCACCATAGGGGCCCGGGAAAGGTCCGCATGAGCCCGCGGTGGCAACCAAGTGGCCCAGGAGCAGCCCACATTCACTGGCATCCACAGAGCCAGAGGGGCCTGGGAGAGGTCTGCACGAGCCCTTGGCGACCAAGCAGCCTGGGACCAGAATCTTAGCCTGATGCACAGCCTCCCAGGCCAGACCCAAAAGCTGCTGCTGACAACAACTGCCAGGCATGGGTGCCGCTATCGTGGAGGAGCACACCTGGTGTGCCTGCCACTCCCTGCAGGGCTCTGCACTGCTCTGAAGGATACCCCACCCACAGCAGCTTAGGGGATTAACCCGATGGCTGCTCCAGGAGTGCGGGTAACCAACACAGGCAGTGGAGAATGGCAAGGCATCCAGCAAGTAGGAAAGGACTTTCTTCTCCCAGCTGAAACACCTGCAACCTGCCTACAGCCACCACTATCACATGAAAAGGCAGAAAAATTCAGTCCAGTCCTAAATAATCCAGAAAAAACGAGAGAGAGGATCTGCAGAGACAGACCTAACCAGTCTCCCTGAAAAAGAATTCAAAATAAAAATCATAAACATGCTGATAGATCTGCAGAGAAATATGCAAGAGCTAAAGGAGCAATTACAGAGGGAGTCTACAGAAAAAAATAATCTCTGGAAGGACTTAAATGCAGAATGGATGGGATGCAAGAGGCTATTAATGAACTAGAAACCAGAGAACAGGAATGCATTGAAGCTGATGCAGAGAGAGATAAAAGGATCTTCAGAAATGAAACAATATTAAGAGAACTGTGTGACCAATCCAAAAGGAACAATATCCGCATTATAGGGGTACCAGAAGAAGAAGAAGAGAGAAAAAGGGATAGAAAGTGTCATTGAAGAAATAATTGCTGAGAACTTCCCCAAAGTGGGGGAGGAAATAATTGCTCAGACTATGGAGACACACAGAACTCCCGAGAGACGGGACCCAAAGAGGACAACACCAAGACACATAATAATTAAAATGGCAAAGATCAAGGACAAGGACAGAGTATTAAAGGCAGCCAGAGAGAGAAAAAAAGGTCACCTACAAAGGGAAACCCATCAGGCTATCATCAGACTTCTCGACAGAAACCTTACAGGCCAGAAGGGAATGGCATGATATATTTAATGAAATGAAACAGAAGGGTCTTGAACCAAGGATACTGTATCCAGCATGGTTATCAGTTGAACACAAAGGAGGGATTCAACAATTCCCAGACAAGCAAAAGTTGAGGGAATTTGCCTCCCACAAACCAACAACACTACAGGGTATTTTAGAGGGACTGCTCTAGATGGGAGCACTCCTAAAAAGAGCACAGAACAAAGCACCCAACATGTGAAAAATGGAGGAGGAGGAATAAGAAGGTAGAGGAATAAAGAATCATCAGACTGTGTTTAAAATAGCTCAATAAGTGAGTTAAGTTAGACAGTAAGGTAGTAAAGAAGCTAACCTTGAACTTTTGGTAACCCCAAACTTAAAGGCTGCAATGGCAACAAGTACATATTTTTCAAAAATCACCCTAAATGTAAATGGACTGAATGCACCAATCAAAAGACACAGAGTAATAGAATGGATAAAAAAGCAAGACCCATCTATATGCTGCTTACAAGACACTCACCTCAAACCCAAAGACATGCACAGATTTAAAGTCAACAGATGGAAAAAGATATTTCATGCAAACAACAGGGATAAAAAAGCAGGCATTGCAGTATTGGTATCAGACAAAATAGACTTCAGAACAAAGAAAGTAACAAGAGATAAAGAAGGACATTACATAATGATAAAGGGATCAGTCCAACAAGAGGATATAACCATTATAAATCTATATGCACCCAATACAGGAGCACCAGCATTTGTGAAACAAATGCTAACAGAATTAAAGGAGGAAATAGAATGCAGTGCATTCATTTTGGGAGATTTCAACACACCACTCACTCCAAAGGACAGATCCACCACACAGAAAATCAGTAAAGACACAGAGGCACTGAACAACACACAAGAACAGATGGACCTAATAGACATCTATAGAACTCTACATCCAAAAGCAACAGGATACACATTCTTCTCAAGTGCACATGGAATATTCTCCAGAATAGACCACATATTAGGCCAACAAAAGAGCCTGAGTAAATTCCAAAATATTGAAATCCTACCAACCAACTTTTCAGACCACAGAAGTATAAAACTAGAAATAAATTGTACAAAGAAAGCAAAAAGGCTCACAAACACATGGAAGCTTAACAACATGCTCCTAAATAATCAATGGATCAATCACCAAATTAAAATGGAGATCCAGCAATATATGGAAACAAATGACGACAACAACAAAAAGCACCAACTTCTGTAGGACACAGCGAAAGCAGTCTTAAGAGGAAAGTATACAGCAATCCAGGCATATTTAAAGAAGGAAGAACAATCCCAAATGAATAGTCTAATGTCACATTTATTGAAATTGGAAAAAGAAGAACAAATGAGGCCTAAGATCAGCAGAAGGAGGGACATAATAAAGATCAGAGAAGAAATAAATACAATTGAGAAGAATAAAACAATAGAAAAAATCAATGAAACCAAGAGCAGGTTCTTCGAGAAAATAAACAAAATAAATAATCCTCTAGCCAGACTTATTAAGAGAAAAAGAGAATCAAAACACATCAACAGAATCAGAAACAAGAAAGGAAAAATCATGACAGACCCCACAGAAATACAAAGAATTACTAGAGAATACTATGAAAACCCATATGCTAACAAGCTGGAAAACCTAGAAGAAATGGATGACTTCCTAGAAAAATACAACCTTCCAAGACTGACCAAGGAAGAAACACAAAATCTAAATAGACCAATTACCAGCAATGAAATTGAAGTGGTAATCGAAAAACTACCCAAGAACAAAACCCCCGGGCCGGGAATTTTACCAGACATACAAAGAAGACATAATGCCCATTCTCCTTAAAGTTTTCCAAAGAATACAAGAGTAGGGAATACTCCCAACCTCATTCTATGAAGCCAACATCACCCTAATACCAAAACCAGGCAAAGAGCCCACCAAAAAAGAAAATTACAGACCAATATCCCTGATGAACGTAGATTCAAAAATAACTCCACAAAATATCAGCAAACCGAATTCAAAAATACATCAAAAAGATCATACAGCAAGACCAAGTGGGATTGATCCCAGGATGCAAGGATGGTACATTATAAAATCCATCAACATCATCTACCATATCGACAAAAAGAAGGACAAAAACCACATGATCATCTCCATAGATGCTGAAAAAGCATTTGACAAAATTCAACATACATTCATGATAAAAACTCTCGACAAAATGGGCACAGAGGGCAAGTACCTCAACATAATAAAGGCCATATATGATAAACCCACAGCAAACATCATACTGACCAGTGAGAGGCTGAAAGCTTTTCCTCTAAGATCTGGAACAAGACAGGGATACCCACTCTCCCCACTGTTATTCAACATAGTACTAGAGGTCCTTGCAACAGCAATTAGACAAAACAAAGAAATAGAAGGAACCCAGATTGGTAAAGAAGAAGTCATGTCACTATTTGCAGATGACATGATACTGTACATAAAAAACCCTAAAGACTCCACTCCAAAACTATTAGAACTGATATTGGAATTCAGCAAAGTTGCAGGATACCAAATTAACACACAGAAATCTGTGGCTTTCCTATACACTAACAATGAACTAATAGAAAGAGAAATCAGGAAAATAAGTCTATTCACAATAGCATCAAAAAGAATAAAATACCTAGGAATAAACGTAACCAAGGAAGTGAAAGACCTATAGCCTGAAAACTACAAGACACTCTTAAGAGAAATTAAAGAGGTCACTAACAAATAGAAACTCATCCCATGCTCCTGGCTAGGAAGAACTAATATCGTCAAAATGGCCATCTTGCCCAAAGCAATATGCAGATTCAATGCAATCCCTATCAGATTACCAGCAGCATTCTTCATGAACTGGAACAAATAGTTCAAAAATTCATATGGAACCACCAAAGACCACGAATAGCCAAAACAATCCTGAGAAGGAAGAATAAAGTGGGGGCGATCTCACTCCCCAACTTCAAGCTCTACTACAAAGCCACAGTAATCAAGACAATTTGGTACTGGCACAAGAACAGAGCCACAGACCAGTGGAACAGAATAGAGACTTCAAACATTAACCCAAACATATATGGTCAATAAATATACGATAAGGGAGCCATGGATATACAATGGGGAAATGACAGTCTCTTCAACAGACGGTGCTGGCAAAACTGGACAGCTACATGTAAGAGAATGAAACTGGATAACTGTGTAACCCCATATACAAAAGTAAATTTGAAATGGATCAAAGACCTGAATGTAAGTCATGAAACCATAAAACTCTTAGAAAAAAACAGGCAAAAATCTCATGGACATAAACATGAGTGGTTTCTTCATGAACATATCTCCCCGGGCAAGGAAAACAAAAGCAAAAATGAACAGGTGGGACTATATCAAACTGAAAAGCTTCTGTACAGCAAAGTATACCATCAATAGAACAAAAAGGTATCCTACAGTATGGGAGAATATATTCATAAATGACAGATCCAATGAAGGGTTGACACCCAAAATATGCAAATAGCTCACACACCTCAACAAACAAAATACAAATAATCCAATTAAAAAATGGGCAGAAGAGCTGAACAGACAGTTCTCCAAAGAAGAAATTCAGATGGCCAACAGACTCATGAAAAGATGCTCCACATTGCTTATCATCAGAGAAATGTAAATTAAAACCACAATGAGATTTAACCTCACACCAGTAAGGATCACCACCATCCAACAGACAAACAACAACAAATGTTGGCAAGGTTGTGGAGAAAGGGGAAACCTCCTACACTGTTGGTGGGAATGTAAATTCAATCAACCATTGTGGAAAGCAGTATGGAGGTTCCTCAAAATGCTTAAAATAGAAATGCCATATGACCCAGGAATCCCACTTCTAGGAATTTACCCTAAGAATGCAGCAGCCCAGTTTGAAAAAGACAGATGCACCCCTATGGTTATCGCAGCACTATTTACAATAGTCAAGAAATGGAAGTAACCTAAATGTCCATCAGTAGATGAATGAATAAAGAAGATGTGGTACATATACACAATGGAATATTATTCAGCCATAAGAAGGAAACAAATCCTACCAATTGCAACAACATGGATGGAGCTAGTGGTTATTATGCTTAGTGAAATAAGCCAGGTGGAGAAAGACAAATTCCAAATGAGTTCACTCACATGTGTAGTATAAGAGCAAAGAAAAACTGAAGGAACAAAACAGCAGCAGGATCACAGAACCCAAGAATGGACTAACAGTTACCAAAGGGAAAGGGACTGTGGAGGATGGGTGGAAAGGGATGGATAAGGGTGGGAAAAATAAAGGGGGCTTTACAATTAGCACGTATAGTGTGGGGGCGTATGGGGTCAGCTCTACAAAACAGAGAAAACAAGTAGTGATTTTACAGCGTCTTACTATGCTGATGGACAGTGACTGTGAAGGGGTATGTAGGGGAGACCTCGTGAAGGGGGGAGCCTAGTAAACATAATGTTCTTCATGTAATTGTAGATTAATGATTCCAAAAGAAAAAGTAAAAAAATAAATCTACATCTGCTGCCATAAGTCCTGCAGGTCGGGACACTTGGGCAAGAGAAACAAAATAAAAAATGAATGAATGGGACTACATCATGCTAAAAAGCTTCTGTACAGCAAAGGACACCATCAGTAGAACAAAAGGCATCCTACAATATGGGAGAATATATTTGTAAGTGACATAACCAAAAGGGATTAACATCCAAAATATATAAAGAACTCAAATGCCTCAACACCCCAAAAGCAAATAACCCCATTGAAAAATGGGCAGAGGATAGGAACAGACACTTCTCCAAAGAAGAAATTTAGATGGCCAACAGGCACATGAAAAGATGCTCCACATCACTAAATATCAGGGAAATGCAAATGAAAACCACAATGAGATATTACCTCACACCAGTTAGGATGACCAACATAGAAAAGAATAGGAACAATAAATGCTGGCAGGGATGCAGAGAAAGGGGAACCCTCCTACCCTGCTGGTGGGAATGTAAACTAGTTCAGCCATTGTGGAAAGCAATATGGAGGTTTCTCAAAAAATGAAAGATAGAAATACCATTTGACCCAGGAATCTCACTCCTAGGAATTTACCCAAAGAAAACTTCTCAGATTCATAAAGACATATGCACCCCTATGTTAATCACAGCAGTATTTACAATAGCCAAGATATGGAAGCAACCTAAGTGTCCATCAGTAGATAAATGGATAAAGAAGATGATGTATGTATACACAATGGAATACTATTCAGTCATAAAAAAGAAACAAAACCTACCATTTGCAACAACATGGATGGAGCTAGAGGGTATCATGCTCAATGGAATAAGTCAGGAAGAGAAAGACAAAGCAAATGATTTCCTGCATTTGTGGAATATAACAACCAAGCAAAACTGAAGATACAAAATAGCAGCAGACTCACAGTCTCCAAGAAGGGACTAGTGGTAACCAAAGGGGAGGGGAGGGCAGGAGAAGTGGATTGTGGGGTATCATGTTTGGTGCACATGGTGTGGGGGGGGTAATGGGGAAGACAGTGTAGCTCAGAGAAGACAAGTAGTGACTCTGTGGCATCTTCCTACACAGATGGACAGTGACTGCATTGGGGTATGGGGGACTCAATGATAAGGGTATATGTAATAACCTATTGCTTTTCTTGTGAAACCTTCATAAGAGTGTATATCATTGATACCTTAATAAAAAAAATACATGCTGTGTGGTGTTGCAGTAGATGTGAGGAAGGAGTATAAACTGGTACAGTCTTCCTAAGGACTGTTTGTCAGCATTTATCAAATATTTAACATGTATACATTTTAACTAGGCAAGTCTATCATTTTGGCATTTGTGCCAAATAAATAATCAGATGTATATGTAAAAGATGTGTGGACAGTGATGTTTGCTAAATATCATTTATAATACTGAAAATTGGAAACTGAGTATCAGTCATGAAGTGATTGATTAAACATCCTACAATAGAGCTATGGGAAAAAATAATATAGGTCTAAATAGTCTGATCAGGTAACTGGAACAGAAGAGAAGTTGAAGTGTAAAGACAAGTTGTAAATAAGTAGTAACCATGCTTTTAAAAAATGCAGTTAGTGCTCACATAAAGCCTAGTTAACCATCAGAGTTAACCATCAGTTAATACTAGTTTTACTTGGAAGAATGGATAGAGGGAGTTTCTATTATCCCATCATGCACTGCTGTATTGTGATCAAATTCAGCATGTATTTAAACTTTTTAAAAAAGCACTTAAATATATTTACATTTAATATAAACAGGAATAACTCAAGTGTTAAAAAAAAAAGACTTAGGTAACAGCCTTCCTCAGCAGAGAACTTAAGGGTGATGAAATGCAAAGTTGCAAAGCTTATTACAGAAGAATAAATGTTATCAGATTGACTTTTTCATACACCACCACAATTAGCATTACAAACTCAAGAGTTTTTATCTAGAAAGCTTCATTTAATGAAAAACAAGGTTATTTATTACTAAACCAAGTACGTTCATCATGCAATATATGTTTTTCATCTTCCCATAAAAAGCCCACATGACACCTAGTGGGTGTCAGGCTGGAGGCACCAGAGGGAGGAGCAAGCACGTTGGACACTGATGACATGCCAAAGTCCCTGGCTGCTGCCCCCTCCCACGTCGGACACTGATGACCTGCCAAAGTCCCCAGCTGTTGCCCCCTCCCAACCTGAAAAATGTGCCTTGGGCTAGCCAATCCTCATGCCACTGTAAATCTAAGCTCTGCCTCCCCCTACCTTCTTTAAAAACTTGCTGCCTGTCTACTTACGCATGACTTCTCCAGCCTCCATTTCTGAAGACTGGGAAATCTCGCCCAGGAATTGCATTGAAATAAACTACCTGGCCCTTTGTTGCCTCTCTTCGCCTGCTTATTTTGGCTAGAATTTACCTTATATTTGGTGCGAAACCCGGGAAGGAGCCTGAGTGCGGCGCCCCGATCAGCCACCGGTGGCCCTGCCCCCTCCTTCCCTGACCCGGGACCTCAGCCTGCTCTCCACTGCGTGGACTATTTTCTGGTGAGTTCCTCAGTTTACCCCAGTCTGTTTCCCTTCCTAACTTCATTTCACCTAACTTCATTTCATGGTCCAAAATCGTAGCTATGTCCAGGTTGGGGCATCCTGCCCCTGGGCACCCAGCCCGTCTGCTGCAGGCATCTGGGATACCGGCCCCTGGCCCTGCAGTGTGGGAGACATCCCTCACCCAGGCTCCCAGGCCGTCTCCTCTGACTTGGTGCACTTGGGATGCTGGGCGCTCCTCTCAGCGGGATTAGTTGGGGAGTGGTACAGACATGGGGAAACAGCCCTCAAAAGCAGATGCTCAGACCCTGCTGCAGTGTCTCATTTCTAATTTGCCTACTCTATATTTGTCCCGGGAAGTTCACAAATGGAAGCTAGTCTTTTCTCTGAGGCCAGCCTCAGTATCCCTTGGACAATCAATCTCGCTGGCCCCCTGAAGGAACTTTTGATTTTGGCCTCCTCACTGACTTCTAATTATTGCCACTGGAGCAGAAAGTGGAGTGAAATCCCATATGTGCAGGCCTTTTGGACTTTGCACATCCACCCAGATCTATGTGTTAACTGTTCTCCTTCCCAAGTTTTGTTAGCCCAAGCCTCTGCCAAGGACCGCCGATCTCTACCACTCCTGTTACTGGGAGGTTCTTCTCTGATGGACTCGGTGGAAGATCTCGGTTATTCCCCTTCCCACTCCTCCAGGCCCACCATGGGGGACCAGCTCCCTTCCTCATTGTTCATGTCCTCCATCTTGTTCTCCTTCTCTTCTGGTCTCTCCTCCACCTTGTTCCCCTTCTCTTCTGGTCGTGCCGCCATTTTGCTCCACAGGTGCCGACTCCACTTAGGAAAAGACAGATAAACCCCCCCCATATCCTAGTCCTCTGCCTTCAAGTTCTGCACTGATTCTCAGGTTGTATCCCCAGCTACCAAGGTCGCCTCCTCTATCCCCTCTTTCAAACCTGCCTCCGTCTTACTAGCTGCGGCTGGTGCCCAAATGGTCTAGCCCTCCTGTAACTCACTCTAAGTCACAGCAGTCTCAAGCCCACGTGATAGCTCCTCTAAGAGAGGTAGCAGGAGCTGAGGGAGTAGTGCAGGTTCATGTACCCTTTTCCCTGGCAGACTTGTCCCAAGTAGAACAGCGATTGGGGTCCTTTTCCTCCAACCCCATAATGTTGACTAAACAGTTTAAATATCTCACTCAAGCTTACAAGCTCACCTGGCACGATGTACATGTAGTCCTCCAATCCACTCTAAACCTGGAGAAATATGACCGTGTCACAGCGGCAGCACAGCACTGTGCCAATAAGGCCCATGCCACAGATGAGCAGGAACCTATGGGCAGAAAAGCTATTCCTCTACAAGAACCCCTGTGGGATTATAATTCTCCCGAGGGTGAAGCATGCTGGGATCGCATGGTTCACTACTTATTGGCAGGTATGAACTCAACCGCCCAAAAAGCTATCAATTATGATAAGCTTAGAGAAATTACCCAGAAACCTGACAAAAACCCATCAGAATTCCTCAAGCACCTGAAAGAAACTATAGGAGCTTTTACTAAGATTGACCCAGCCTCAGCATTAGGTTCCTCTCTCCTGGCCATGCATTTTATAACTCAGTCAGCTCCTGACATCAGGCACAAGCTTAAAAAGGCTGAGGATGGTCCCCAGACCCCTCTAGGAGACCTGGTAGATATGGCATTTAAAGTTTTTCAAGCCCGAGAGGATGAGAGTGAAAGGAGGTCAGTACCCGAATTGCAGAACAGACTCGCGCCATAAGAGCTGCTCTGCAGTTGGCTCATGGAGATCGTCGGGGTGTCCCTGAAGATCAACTCAAACCTCCAGGCCCTTGCTTTCAGTGTGGTGAAGAAGGGCACTGGGCACGGAAGTGCCCAAACCCAGGCAAACCCACCAAACTGTGCTCCAGCTGCGGTAAGCAAGGTCATTGGAAAGTACACTGTCCACTAGGGGGTAGTCCTCCCCCAGCGGCAGAGCCCTGCAGGAGGTGGATGCCCTCAAAGGACTACCCTTCAGACCTGCTGTGCAACCTCAAAGATTGAAAACCCCTGGACTCGGTCACCCCAATCACCCTCGCCGAGCCCAGGTCTAAGCTGTGGGTAGCAGGTAAGCCCATCTCCTTCTTAGTGGACATGGGGGCTACCTACTCTGTTCTCCCCTCTTTTAAAGGGCCTTTATACCCTGCCAAAGCCTCCATAGCCAGGGTCATGGAAACCCCCTCCAAGCCTTTAGAGACTGGCCCAGTAGCCTGCACCTTCTAAAGCATCCCATTTACCCATTCCTTTCAAGTCATGCCTTCCTGTCCTACCCCTCAGTTACGACGAGATTTGCTCTATAAGTTAGGAGCCTCTATTTCCCTCCCACCTTTTGAACGCTTAGGTTCCCTCATTGCTCTGGTCAGCGAAGAGGGTTGGATTATAGAAACCTGGGTATCCCAACTCCCTGGACTGCTGTCAATCCAGTCGTGTGGGACATCTCCACCCCTGTGGTGGCAACCCACCACACTGCAGTTTTAATACACCTTAAAGACCCATCCCACTTCCCTTCTTGGCCTCAATTTCCTATTTTGCAGGCTCACTGAAGGGGACTACAGCCTATTGTTAATTGTCTACTCTTGCAAGGGCTTTTAGTACTAACTCTCCATGCAATACTCCCATCTTGCCAGTGAAAAAGCCTTCTGGATCGTATCACCTTGTTCAGGACCTCTGAATAATTAATGAGGCTGTTATTTCCCAGTAGTGCCTAACCCATATACTTTTCTGTCTCAGGTCCCTTCTGGTACCTCTCATTTTACTGTACTAGACCTTAAAGATGCCTTTTTCACTATACCTCTCCACTCAGACTCGCAGCCACTATTTGCCTTCAGGTGGGAAGACCCTGACACCTGTCAATCTAGTCAACTAACCTGGACAGTTCTACCTCAAGGTTTTAGAGATAGCCCCCATCTTTTTGGACAGGCCCTGGCAGAAGACCTCTCACAACATTCAATGGGAAAGAGTACTCTCCTCCAATATGTAGATGATCTTTTACTTTGCAGCCCCTCAAAAGAGGCCTCAGTTCTAGACACCATATCTCTTCTTAATATCCTGGCAGACATGGGATACAGAGTATCCCCTGCCAAAGCACAGATATCTGTACCCCATGTTACATACCTCAGGCTAACTTTAACTCCCACCACTAAAGCCCTAACGGCAGATCGAGTGGCTGTGATTAAAGCTCTCTTGCCACCTTCTTCAGGAGCCAAAATACTATCCTGTCTAGGATTAGTGGGGTTTTTCAGACACTGGGTGCCTAACTTTGCCCTTCTGGCCAGACCGCTCTATGCAGCTGCCACAGAGACTCCTACTGGGTCATTAACTTCACTCACTGGAGTAGCTTCTGCTTCCAAACAATTGCAGAATGCATTGCTCTCCTCCCACCCCCCACCCCCCATTAATGCTCCCCAACTTAACTAAGCCCTTTACCCTATATACAGCAGAGAGGGCAGAAGTAGCCACTGGAGCACTGATACAACCAGTGGGACCGGGGTGCCATCCCATTGCCTTTCTCTCCAAACAGTTGGATACCTCCACCAGAGGGTGGCAGCCTTGCCTCTGAGCCCTGGCAGCTGTGGGAAGTCTGTCCCAAGAAGCCCTGAAATTAAAACTCCAACAGCCCATTACTGTGTATTCCCCACACTGGTTACAAGATCTTTTGAGTCATAAATCCCTGGCCTCATTGAGTCCTTCAAGAGAACAAGAATTCCGCCTTTTGTTTATTGAACATCCACAGGTAACCCTAAAAGTCTCTTCATCCCTTAACCTAGCCTCCTTGCTTCCCATCAGTGATCAGTGGATCAGCCCACTCATTCCTGTGTAGAGATTGTAGAAGCTCTTAGAAAACCTAGAGAGGGCCTACAAGATGTGCCCCCTTGAAAACCCTGACTTGAACTTTTTCGTAGATGGAAGCTCGGTGAAGGGGAGTGACAGGGTGCGAAGGGCAGCCTATGCAGTGGTGACTCTGTTGCAAGTGATAGAAGCAAACCTACTCCTATCTGGGACCACCTCCCAGAAAGCCGAATTAGTGGCTCTTACCCGGGTGTTACAGCTGGCAGCTGGGAAAAGGACCACAATTTATACTGACTCTAAATATGCTTTTGTAATTACACACAGTCATGCTGCAATTTGGAAGGAAAGGGGCTTCCTTATCACCAAGGGAACCCCAATCATCAACCACAAGGCTATCAGCCACCTGCTACAGGCCCTACAGGACCCCAAGGAGGTGGCCATCATGCATTGTAAAGGATATCAGACTGGAAACGATCCAGTAACCTGAGGTAATGCGTTGGCAGATGCCACAGCCTGACAGTTAACATCCGGGTCTAGCCAACCCTCTGTGCTGTTTCTTTCCTCCTCTCTATTGCCCCAATACCCCAATGACGAATGGCGACTGCTCCTATGTCGGGGGGGGGGGTGTTAAGAGATCAAGGATGGATGTATCTCGGGGGGATGAATTGCCCTCCCCCAAGTCCAAGGCAGAGATATTATATCCAAAATTCATCAGTTCCTACACATTGGGCCAGAGGCCATGCACCAGTTTCTCTCCCCCATATTTGCCCCTTATGGTCTCCGCAAGTCCATAAATCAGGTGCACCAAACCTGCACTACTTGTCATCATATCTCATCTCAAGGTGCTCTGAAGACCCAGCTGGCCCTCCACCAGATGAGAGGAATGATCCCTGGACAGGACTGGCAGGGTCAATTTCACCCACATGCCTAAGCATAAAAAGCTCCGGTATTTACTAGCTCTGGTTGATACCTTTTCAGGGTGGATTAAAGCCTTCCCCACCAGCCAGGAAACAGCCTCAGTAGTGGCACAGACATTGGTGGTGCATATCATCCCCCGTTTTGGCCTGCCTGCATTGCTACAGTCAGACAACGGGCCTGCTTTCATCTCTCGGGTCACTCAGCTAACAGCCGAGGCTCTCAACATCACCTGGAACCTCTATATACCCTATCACGCCCAATCGCCAGGTAAAGTTGAAAGGGCTAATGGTCTCTTAAAGGACCAACTAACTAAGCTGTCTCTAGAGGTAAAGCTCTCGAGGCTTGATCTTCTCCCCATCGCTCTCACTCTACTGCGTGCTGCACCGTGGAACCTGTTGGGCTAAGCACATTTGAGCTAATGTATGGCAGGCCCTTCTTACTGAACACAAGCCTGCCTCCTGCCTCTCCTCCTTTAGCCTCCTACCTTCCTTATCTTTCACTGTTGAGACATCTTCTCAGAGAACACGCAGACCAGCTCCTACCCCAGCCCACGTCTTCCGACAACCCAGAGGACACAAATCTCCTTCAGCCAGGAGATGAGGTACTTCTAAAAGAACTCCAGCCTCAATCACTCCAGCCTCGCTGCACAGGACCATACACTGTAATCCTCACAACCCCCACTGCTGCCAAACTATCAGGACACCCTGGATGGTACCATATTTCCCGACTAAAAAGAGCCCCCCTTCCTGATGATGTTTGGCAAGCAGAACAAGTTGGACCTCTACAGATCCTACTCTGAAGGGCTCCTTGTCCTACTCCTACTCCTACATAGTGGAGTAGCTTCACCCTCTCCCATCAGGTATCGATTTGAAGCCACCCAGCAATACACCATAAAAAATGGGCAGGTAGAAGAGATGATTAGCACAGCCTTTTGTGAAGTTAACAATTGTCAGCCTGTAATTGCCCTCCCTCTTAACCGAGTTTGGTGCCCTGATGGAGAGACACCTACCCACATGGCCCTCTGCTTCACCTTTCAGCAAACAGGAAAGTGCAGAACACAGTGGGTCAAAGAAAATTTTAGGTGCCCCTGGGCCTCCTGTGTCATGAATTGGATGGTAGAAGGCTGCCCAGGTGATAGCCGCAATATGCTTAATTTTCAAAGCTGGGCACCCCAGGCAAAGAGGTATTTAAACATCAAGGACCCCTTACATAATCGCTGGAATGAGGGTGTTACAGGAGGTGTTTATTTAAATAATTTTCAAGCATACCCTGCCAGACTATCATAACTCACCGATACCTAGAGGTAAGCACCCCCAAACATCTGGAAGAAGTACAACAGGCCATTAAAACCCAAGAAACCCACCTACAGACTCACATACAACAAAACACTAAGAACTTTCCTTTTCTTGGTTAAGTCTCCTGCAGGAGGGGCTAGATTTATTCCAGCACACCCTCCCCAGTACTTCCTTGACACAGTGCTTCCTCTGCACTTCCCTTATAGAAACCCCTGTGGTGGGAGTTCAGATACCACCAAGAGAGAGCCTACCCTGCCTCAGAGCTCAAACTTATTGGAGAAGTACCATTATTTGAAACACCTGAAGCAAATGTTACCTTGAGACATCACTATAAGCAGCCTTCCTTTCTCTGCTCCCTGCCAGGCACTTTCCTGTACTGCAATGGGACCTTATACAAAACCAACTTTGCAAATGCTTCTTGTCTGCTGGTCACCCTAGTCCCTAGGCTGACCCTGTACAGGGGAGCTGAGTTCACCAACTCCTGGGTCTTAGATTCCCATGACAAGAGAGCAGTCCTCCTGCCTTTAGTGGTGGGGATCTCCCTCACTTCCTCCATTCTAGCTGTGGGAGTGAGTGCTGGTGCCCTGGGTTACAGTATTACGACCCTAGAAAAACTATAATGATGACTCGAGGCAGCTGTCCAGGCATTGGTGGCCTCTCTGGCATCCCTCCAGAGGCAAGTCACCTCCTCAGCCCAAGCAACCCTCCAAAACCGCCACACTTTAGACCTCCTTAATGCTGAGAAGGGAGGGACCTGTCTATTCCTCCGGGAACAGTGTTGTTACTATATCAGTGAGTCAGGACTCATAGAGCAGAATGTTCACAAACTACAAGAACTAAAAAAGGAACTCCAAGGAACCGACATATCAGGTAATAATCTGTACAGCTGGTTTCAATCCCCTATTATGGCCTGGTTAGTGCCTCTCCTAGGAGGCCCTGTTGCAGCAATCTGTTTCTTACTCCTTATTGGTCCACGTGTTTTTAAGTTCCTTCAACAGTGCATAGCAGAAATGTCACACATAAAAATCAACCAACTGTTGCTGTACAAGCACCCACCCCTCCCGACTAAGCCTCTGGCCGTCAAACAACCATAACCCACCCCCCTCCACATCGCTCCCCCTCAGCTGGAAGTAGCCAAATTGAGTTGGCGCCCATTATAACCAAAAGGCTGGAATGTAAGGCTGGAGGCACCAGAGGGAGGAATGAGCACGTCAGACACTGATGACATGCCAAAGTCCCTGGTTGTTGCCCCCTCCCAACCTGAAAAATGTGTCTTGGGCTAGCCAATCCTCATGCTGCTGTAAATCTAAGCTCTGCCTCCCACTACCTTCTTTAAAAACTCGCTGCCTGTCTACTTACATGTGACTTCCCCAGCCTACATTTCTGTAGACAGGGAAACCCCTCCGGAATTGCCTTCAAATAAACTACCTGGTCCTTTGTTGTCTCTCTTTGCCTGCTTATTTCAGCTAGAATTTATCTTATAGTGGGATCACACTTTTGCAATGGAGGAAAACGCTGTCTGATGGAGGGGCTACAGCCAAGACTGTTGGGCACAGTTCGGAACAACACTCCGTTCTCAGCTGTGCAAACTCCCTCCCTCCACGTTGTCAGGGAGGGGACGGGAAGGGGGGTTGCCAGACCTCGGAGCACAGGAGCCACGGGAGCCCACCGCCCCCGAGGCCCAAGCTGCGGGGCTCGCCCCACACAGGCTGAACGAGGTGGGGACACGCGCAGACCCTGGACAGAGCTGCCAAGTGAAGCGGTTGGACAACCCCAGACTCAGGGCTTTGGGGGGACACTCCCAACGGTGGCAGAGCAAGGCAGGTGGATGCCAAAGGAGCCGCAGCGGTCGGGCTGTGGAGCAGCAGGGAAACGGGTCACTGCCCACCACCGATTCCCGCAGCCACGATGCGGTGCGGACAAAGCTCGGCCGGCCAGGAGTGGGGTCCCGAGCGGGGTCCTGAGCAGGGCAGGGAAGCTGCTGAACAGTAAAGCATTCTGCGAATGTCACAGCAATGAACTAACTTGCTGATAACTCTATTCGTTTTTCCCCAGTATGATTGGGATCCAATTTTTAAAATCATTGTCATAGAAGAAACGATTGACGCTGCGAAATAATGTTGATCAGATATATGCTCACTATATGTAACACAGTAAAAAGATATTCCTATAAATGCACATTTGTCTCTAATTTGGTTTAAAAATTAAGATGCTCTCATAAGGTTTAAGCAGCAGCATCTCTGGAAAATGCACGGTTTGCTTGCTAACGATTTTCTCCTTTTGCTTTGTGTGTATTTTTGTATGTTCAGTATTTTTGAGATTTGCTTGTTTTCCCCCTTTCCTGACATGGAATCACTGGTCACAGATACATTCTTTTATAGCATTCTGCTCCATGTTTCACACCATTATTCCAATAAATGTTTGTACCTTGACTCTTCTGGGCAGCTTTTAGTTTAAGACACATTAAGAGAGAGAATCCTTATTTATTTGTTTGTTTTTGGATTCCAAAAGATCAAGGTATTAAAGAAAACAGGCAGAACCAAAATAAAACAGGCATTGTTTGGGGTCTCAGAATTGCAATTTGCAGAGCAGATTGACATAGTAACGCATACATCCCCCTTCCCCCTCAAAAAAGTCAAAGGCTTTTAATGACAAAAGAGAACATGTCTATGTTGTTTAAACTTTGGTGGTGGTGGCAGAAAACTAATCTTAACTGAACGTAACTGGTTGCGAAGGCCATCACTAAGCAAAAGCTCTTTCTGTAGCAAGTTGTAGGTGTTTGTGCTAAGTTCTTATAATATTTGTATTTGGCCCGTTCAAAAGTTCATGGTTCCGTCCATTACCAGGTGCATAAACCCCTCTCCTTAATGGTCTTCTGGATGAATTTTAAAACCCCTTTGTTAGACAGGAAAATAAGTATGAGCACAGTGGAGAGAGAATTAAGATGAGTAAACTCTCTAAAAGGAACTCAAAGAATTAACCAGTTAAAACTAGAGAGCCAGAAAAGACTCACAGAATTAATGAGTTAATCAGCTGAAGCTCCAAAGGCCAGGAGCAACTTGGAATGTCCAAATATTCCCCAAATAAACAAAAGTACCTGAACACAACCCATGTCTTCTTTTCCTCAATTAGATCGTGCCATGCTAAATGACCCATGTTATTCTTTAACTTAACCTCTATGCTGTTTTTTCTCCTCCTGCAGCCCCTAATCAAGTAATTTGCAACCTGGGCAGAAGATAAGCATCATGATCAATTTAGCAAACAAGCGCAGATATAAACAGCATAGTAAAAACAGTAAAGATTCCATCTTAGAGCTAAAATTACATTAAAAACCCATGAAGTCAAGAATTAACATATTCTTTAGCAAACAGATAGTAACTCAGACCACCTTGGGGGCAGGGCAAGCAGTCTTGATTGATATGTTCCCAGAGGGAAGCTGCTATTCTGGTGAGGAACTGGGTCAATAAATTCCTTATGTTAAGCTAATTTTAATTTTGTTGAATTGCTTGGAGGACTGATAATAGAAGAGATTTAATGTCTCTCATCAGAGATAAGCATCTTGAACCCACTTGACAAGTCCACACCCTTAGTCCTTTGTCACATTCCTGAAAAAAATCCTTAAAAGGGGGTACCCCCAACCTATCAGGATGCCTCTTCTCTGGGGCAGCCCACACTCCCCTTTCTCCAAGTGTGCACCTTTTTGCCTTAAATAAAACTTCTTCTCAACCTTTCAGGGCACACCTCTTCCTGAGGTCGCCCACACATTCTCTCTCTCTAAATAAAACTTAAACCTTTCTGGGTGCCTGTCCTCCCTGAGGTTTCCCACACTTTTTCTCTCTTTAAGTGGGTAACTTTAAATAAAACTTTTACTTTGCTTCAGTACTGTGTCTCTGCCCTTCAATTCTTTGTTGTGGCAGGGACAATGGAGGAAAATAACACCCCCCAACGCCTTGACATTAAGTGGCCCCATCTCATTTCACCTTTCAAAACAGAAAAGTAGAAACTGATAAAATGAGCATACATATATGAGACAGGGACCCATGAGACAGGGTCCCAATGAGACAGGGACCGTGGATGTAGTCAGAGTAGGGTGAGGGTCTCTGGAAAAAGACTCTTACCAAATCTCTGTATTAAACAATTAAGCAAAGTCAGAATCACATTAAATCTCTAAAGTAAAATATCAAATTAAGAATACAAGCATTCTTCAGTGAAGATTAGTTAAAACTAAAAAACCAGGAGTAATTTGGCCTGGAATGTTTAAACATCTCCCAGATAAGAACATGCCTCAGCATAGCCCATGTCTCCTTTGTGTCAATTAAACAAGGCTATTGTAAAATTTACTTTACCCTTCTAAAAAGCCCAGTTTATCTTAGACCTTACCCAAATGCTGTTTTTGCTCCTCCAGCCCCTAATCAAGTAATATATAACCTGGGCAATTAATATAGCAAGCAGGCCCAGCCATAAACAACATAGGGAAGGCAGGAAGCATTCCATCTTAAACATAAGATTGCACTTTAACACCCAAGAAGTTAAGAAGTCCATTTCTTAGCTTACTATTTAACAGACAATAACTCAGCCCACCTTGACAGCAAGACAAGCAGCCTTGATTGATATGCTCCCAAACCAAGAAACTGCTATTCTGAAAATCAAAGCAGCAAATTTCTCACCATAACTCTGCAAAATAGTCAGGAAAACTGATAAGAAACTTAGTGTATCCTCAAAGATAAACATTTAGAGACCATTTGATGGGTCTGCATCCCTAGCTCTTTGTCTCTCAACTGCCTATAAATCCCCTAGGCAATGCACTACGGAGGGACTCTCTTGTCCCCTCCTGGCCTCTCACTGTGTCTCTAAATAAAAGGGTCTCCCTGGCTCTCCTACCTTGACTGTTTGCTAAGTTAATTTTTCGACTCTGCAAACAAGAACCCCGGCATCACCAAGCCATGCCCTCCACTTAAGAAACTTTAACTTCTACTTTAACTTAGTTTTCACTGAAATTTTGTGAAGTGAACAAAGATAATTTCAGGGCTGCATGCCTTTATAAAACAGATGCATTTCCCAATATAATTCCACCTAAATTAACTAATATCATTAATATTCCTAATTGTCTACATTCAAATTTCCCAGATCATTCCTAACTTCTTCGGCAGCTGCTGTTTCTCACAGGGACCATTGGGAAAACAAGCCTTGTGTATTTGGCGGCAAAGTTCAAATGTAACCCATACCGCCTGGGGCTCTAAGAGAACACGGGCAGGAGGGACCATTTAGGACATCACCCAATGGTTTTATAAGGAAACACTGCAGAGCCACGTGAAGAAGCGGAGGTTTCTGGGAAACGTGACCTTGAACGCTGCGGGCTGCAGGGCAGCGGCTGGAATGCGACTTGGCCACACCTGTGTAGGGGTGAGACATCCCCCTTCCCGCTCCGGAGCCAGAGAAACTCAGGTAAATTCCAGCTCTGACACCTGTAAGCTGGCTGGAGCAAGAGAAGGAGCCTGTGTTGAAGAGTGAATTGTAAGAGGGTCAACTTCGTGGCTTTAAAATTGGTTACCCAGGTCCCAGCTCCTGGGAAATTCATCTGAGAGCAAAACAAGTCTTGTGAAGTAGGGTCAGAGGACTCTGGTACTAGGAGCCTGTAAGTTCAGGGAAAGAAAATCCCAGGCAAAATACTCCTAAAAACCAAATCAGTCAAAGGGAGAAATAAAGTTTAAAACCCGTTTATTTCTCACAAACTGTAGTCTCAGGCAGTCTTTCTTCTCAGCTGGAGCAGCCACCACCAGCCCTCCCCCTCACCTCTCAGGTACAGATAAGCCCTCTATTACACAGGTAATCACCCATTGATATGGAGATGACTTCTCCACCCCTGAGGAAAGATGCAAATGAACTAAAGCCATACTTCTTTCCACCTCTGGACGCCTATTGATATGCAGATATAGTAGAGCCAGGCGAGATAGTCTAGAAATGGTTCAATTTTACCCACAGAGCCATACCTGGAAGATAGCATCCCTGACCCTGTTGGGTCCATGCAATCGACCTCCAAATAACTGGGAGATGTGTGGATGCAAAAGCAAGAGCGTTTATTGGGTAGCCAGAATGCTGGGGTCTCACAGTCACAGGTGGAGACCCCAAAGTACAAGTTCATTCTTCTTTTATACACAGGAATGAGACCATGCGCATAGCAGGCCATGTGCAAAGTGGGCCATGTGCTGAGAGGGCTGTGCACAGAGTGGCCGTGTGCAGAGCGGGCCATGAGCAGAGCGGGCTCTGCGCAAAACAGGCTGTGCGCACAGCAGGCATGACCTGTTTCCTACAAAATGAAGTTATTAAAAAATGGAGTAGCTTATGCCCAGACTCTTTAGTCAGGACTCTTCATTCTCCCGTTGAGTTTTGTTCTATTTCAAATCTTTGAAGTTATGGAATAGGGTCTTCCTTATTCAAGGGCCTGTACTGATATCTAAGGACCATGAGTTAGACAGTGGAGATCCGTTTCTGTACAAATTTGAGGAGGGCATTGATAAGGCAGGGGCCACATATAAGAGCTAGTATCAGAAGTAAGAGGGGGCCTGCTACTGCTGATAATAAAGTTGTTAGCTAAGGGGACCAACTGCAAAGGCTTTCATACCAGTTTTGGGTGGCTGCTCTATTTCTCTGCCGGTTTTGAATTCTAGTTTTTAGTTCAGTCAAAGAATTTTGAATAACACCTGAGTGATTGGTATAGAAGCAACACTGTTCTCCTAATGCTACACATAGTCCTCCTTGTTGCAAGAGCAAAAAGTTAAGTCCTCTTCTGTTTTGTACTACACCCTCTGCTAAGGAGGACAAAGACTCTTCTAGCTAGACTAGAGTAAGTTCTACTGTTTGGAAATCATGGTCGATAGCATCACTGAGGGCTTTGTAATTTTTATCCTGGAGGACTAGAGATGCTATGCCTGTACCAGAACCAGCCAGCCCAGCCCCCAAAATGGCAGAGACTACTATGGTGGAAATAATTTATCATTTTTACCTGCTTAGACTCCTTTGACTTAGGGAATAGCTATCAATTATTTCTTCTTCACCATGTGTAAAGGAGGGCAGAGGGCATCAAGAGTCAGGAAAAAGGACTAATAACATTTAACCTAACTGCCTAAAGCATGGACCACCCAGTTTTGAATAAACAACCCAAGGCTAAGCTTAGAAATGCGCCTGCTTTAAGTTAGATAACTAGAAGTGGACAACAGCCTGGGGACGTGATCTGTGATAAGTCACGTAGGCATGCTTGGGTAAACAAGAGATAACAATTGAAGTGGTCAGGCAACTGGAGTGTTCCTATATAAGCAATATCTAAAGTTGCCTGGGGGTCGGCAGCTCGGACTCGGCCTGCGTGTCAGGGGAGGTGCTGTTGACCCCAGCTTGCTGGCTGAATAAAGACTTTGCCTGTACTTACATCTCCATGCCTGTGTGCTTTGTTCTCTCGGGAAAACCCTGAGTTCCTGGACCCTAACATTTGGGGGCTCGTCCGGGATCCGTGTGGCTTCCCTGAGAACAAAGGACGGCTGGAGGCAAGGTCTAATTGTCCGGACGGGGCAGTGCAATTCGAGGGTTGCCCCCTCATGTCTGCATAAATCCATTATAAAGTGGGAGTCACCATCCCGTGTATGGTCTCGGGTTAGTGACCCCGAGTGAGAGAGTCTGGGTTGGTAGTCCCGGCCCCCAGGTTAGCGACCCTGGGTGAAGCCCAGGTAACCAATCCTGGCCCTAAGGTCCGAGTGACTCGGCCTTAGGAAGGCAAGTCCGATCGGCAGAAAACTGGCGCCCGAGGAGGGAAAGATCGAGCTCGCCACCCTGCGGCAGTCCGAGTGGACGCCTTTTGGGAGAATAATGAGAGTTTTTGAGGATCCTGAAAGTGGTGAGTGTGGTGCACACCAGTGAGAGAAGGACTGGTCCGAACGAGTGTGATCAGATGTGGTGTGTGTGCTTGGTGTTTATTTTACTGTGTTTTGGTTTCGGTTTATTTTTTTTTATGCGCTTCTTATTTTAAATTTCCTTGTTCTAAGGCTCTCCTGCTCTCTCCATTCCTCCTTTCTGCCACTGCATCATTCCCCGCAGGCACGGGTTGGGCAATTAAGAGCCATTAGGGTGCCCGCCACTAGAAGACTCCCGTGACAGGATAAGGGGGTCACAGCCACGAATCCCAGATAAATTTGCGTCCCCTGCAGAAGAAAAACTGCAACAACAGGCACCCGTTCACAAGCACATATAACAGTCATCTTGTTTGAAGTGGCATCTTCATCCTTCGCCTTTATCTCCCTCATATCCTTTTTCTTCTTCTTTTTCACTATGGGTCAGGCTCAGGCTACTCCTAAGAGTCTGATCCTTTCCCATTCCCGGAGGTCAAAAAACAGGCCTTAAATATGAGCCTTGGCATCAAGAAGGGTAAGCTTGACACCTTTTGCTCAGTCGAGTGGCCTTCCTTTGGAGTAGGCTGGCCGACCCAGGGATCTCTTTCCCTGGACCTTATTGGCAAAGTCAAAACCATTATCTCCCGACAAGGCCCTGAGGAGCCACCCTGACCAACTCCCCTATATCTTGGTCTGGGAAAATCTAGCCGAGAATCCTCCATCCTGGCTGAGGCCCTTTTTGGTGGGGAAACCTCATACTGACCCACTAAAGACCTCTGTCCTAGTTGCTCAGGAAAAATTAGAGCCCTCTGATCGCAGGGCCAGAAATCCTGTGCGCCTGAGTGCGCCACCTGTCCTCCCTGACAATTCTCCTCTCTACCCCCTTCTGCTGATTGAGCAGCCACCCCCGTATGCGGAGGAGGGGGGTGAAGCTGCCGGGAGGATAGAAAACGAGGCTGGGGAACCCAGTGGGAACCAGGCGGCCGCAGCTTCCCCAGACTCTTCAGCAGAGGGAGGCAGGAGGCCGGAAAGAGCTTCCCCACACTCCCCCACCCTGGCCCCACACTGGGCGCCAGGTGGAACAGGAGGAATGCAATTAAGGCCTCGGGGGGTCAGGGAACAAGAAGGGGAGGCTCCCTCCTCCACCTCAGAAGGAGCAGTGCCGGTTCTGCCTGTGCACGCCATCGGTACAGGCATCGCTCAACAATATCAATACTGGCCCTTTTCATCTAGTGACCTCTATAATTGGAGGACTCAGAACCCTCCCTTCTCAGAGGTCCCCAAGTGTCTTATAGGTTCAGTGGAGTCCATTATGTTTACCCATTGTCCCACATGGGACGACTGCCAGCAATTGCTCCGCACTCTCTTCACGATGGAAGAGTGAGAGCGTATCCTCAATGAGGCCAGGAAAAATGTCCTCGGAGAGAATGGAAGACCCACTATCCTCCAGCCCATCATCGATGAGGCGTTCCCACTTACGCGCCCGGATTGGGACTTCGGGACTGCAGAATGTAGGGAGCGTCTCCGGGTCTACCGCCAGACTCTGATGACCGATCTCTGGGCGGCCGCCAGACGGCCCACTAACCTGGCTAAGGTAAAAACTATTGTTCAGGGGGAAATGGAAAGCCCAGCCGCGTATCTGGAAAGGCTGTTTGATGCTTACAGGCAGTACACCCCCATAAACCCAGAAGCAGAGGAACACAGATCAGCTGTAGTCCTCTCATTCATCAACCAGGCAGCCCCCGATATCCAGAGAAAACTCCACAAGCGGGAGGACCTGGGGGAGATCTCTATTAGAGAGCTGCTGCAGCAGGTGGAAAAGGTCTTCAATGCTAGGGAAACTCCGGAAAATAGAGAAGAAAGGCTGAGGAAAGAGAAATGGGTAATGCAGGAGAAAAATAGGAAGGAAGACAGGGAATTTCAGAAGAGGGAGAACAAGAAGCAGAGGGAGGAGATGGCCAGGATATTCCTGGCCGGGGTGAAGGAGGGCCCTAGGCCACCTCGAGGAACAGGACCCCGCCAATCCCGACTAGGACAAGATCAATGCGCCCTGTGCAAAAGATATGGACATTGGAAGAGGGAGTGCCCCCAAAGGAGGGAACAAGGAGGAGGGAACCCTGTTAAAATCCTGCACCTAGGAGTGGAGGATTGACGGGGACGGGGCTCAGCACCCCTCCCTGAGACCTGGGTAACCCTGCGTGTGGAGGGGACTCCTATTGGGTTCACGGTAGACACTGGGGCACAATATTCAGTTTTCAACCAGGCCCACGGTCCCCTGAACCCAGGACGCACAAGTATAGTCCAGGGAGCAACAAGGTCCAAGAAATGTGCCTGGACCACTAGCAGAAAAGTGGACCTAGGAAGGCATCAGGTCTCTCACTCATTTCTGGTCATACCTGAGAGCCCCACACCGCTGTTAGGTAGAGACTTACTAACCAAGGTTGGGGCGCGCATTCATTTTGAACCAGAAGGGATAAAAATCATGGACAAAGAAGGGCAGCCCCTACAACTGTCGCATGTGTTAACTCTGTCCCTGGCTGACGAACATCATCTGTTTCAGGCGGATCAAGAAAAGGGGGGCCAGGGAGAAATGGACTCTTGGTTACAGAGGTTCCCTTCCGCATGGGCCAAGACCGGAGGAATTGGTCTTGCTAAACACCTATCCCCAGTCATTGTTCAACTCAAAGCTGCGGCTCTACCCATCCGGGTCCGGCAATATCCAATGCCGGAAGAGGCTAGGAAAGGAATAGCACCCCATATCCATAGACTATTGGAGACAGGAATCCTTAAAACCTGCCAATCTGCATGGAATATGCCCCTGCTTCCAGTAAGGAAGCCTGGCAGTGGAGATTACAGACCGGTGCAGGACTTGCGAAAGATCAATGAGAGGGTAGAAGACATCCATCCTACAGTGCCCAACCCTTACACCCTACTCAGCTACCTGCCACCCGCACATGTGTGGTATACTACTCTGGACCTGAAAGACGCTTTCTTCAGTATCCCACTCTCTGAAGTTAGTTTGCCTTTGAGTGGCAAGAACGAGGGGGAGGAAGAAAAGGGCAGCTTACCTGGACTAGACTGCCACAGGGCTACAAGAACTCTCCCACCTTATTCAATGAAGCCCTAAGCCAGGATCTGGACCTCTTTCACAGGAGCCACCCCCGCGTGACACTGCTGCAGTATGTGGATGACCTGTTGCTGGCTACAGAAACCCATGAGGAGTGTGAAGAAGCCACAGGGAACTTGCTGGCTGAACTAGGCGAACTGGGATATCGAGCCAGTGCCAAGAAAGCCCACATCTGTCAGAGGTCAGTAGTCTACCTGGGGTACGAAATATCTAATGGGGCCAGGTGGCTAACGCAGGCTATGAAACAAACTATCCTGACTATCCCCGTCCCCTCCTCACCCCGGGGAGTGAGAGAATTTCTTGGCTCAGTGGGGTTTTGCAGGCTTTGGATTCCAGGGTACGCAGAAATAGCCCAACCGCTATATGAAGCGACCAAAGAAGGGCCAGGCTGGCAATGGACTCAGGAACAACAAGAGGCGTTTGACAGACTAAAAGAAGCTCTCCTCCAGGCCCCCGCCCTATCTCTGCCAGACCCAGAAAAACCCTTTTGTCGCGTGCCCCGTCCTCGCCGGCAAGAACAGCACACAACAACGGCAGGATTCTTCTGCAGAAAGCTTTATTCTTCAGCTCTTTGTGAAACAAATGAGTTGGGCAGGACCCAGAGGGGAAGGAGAGGCTTGCTTATATAGTTCTCATGCTCTGACCTGGTTGGTGCGGCTCCATATGCCTTATTAGCATAACAATTTGGTGGGTCTCATTGGTCCTTATGCCAAGGCGCAATTAGCATGTAGTTTAGTGGTGTGGGATGATTTGTCATTAGGAAGTTCGGGGCCTTCCGGCTGCCCTGCATTGGGCGCTATATTCTGAGCGCGGCTGCCAACATCTCCCCCTTTTTTGTCTAACAGAAGCTCAAGGAGGAACTTGCCAGCAGAGGCGGAGACAGAGGCCTGACCTCCATCATACTTCCTGATGTCCCCTTTTTGGAGAGGGGTTCTGGGCATCTACCCCTATGCAGTCAGGCATGCCTCTCAGAGGGGTCCAAGACCTCTTGCAGTGCTTTGCCTCGCATCCTCTGGCTGGCGTTGGGACCGCTTGGTACAAAGGGTTTGGACCTTTTTTCTCAACCCTCTTGCACCATGAGCTTCTTAGAGAAAGCTGTGATTAAGCAATGAGGTACTCGGGCCTGGTGCAGTGCCACATGGGCTCAGGGTGCAAGAGCTACCTCAAGCTAAAGCCGAGCTTCCTTCTTAAGCATGTTGAGCCACACTTGGGGAGAGGTGCCAACGTCTAGCGCCATTAGGGCTTGAGCAAGGATCACCTTGTCCTGCTTATGTTGGATGCGGAGTCTGCATAACAACCAGAGTAGGAGCATGAGACCTCCAAGCATGAACACGCCCATCCCAGCCATGCCCGCCCACTCCTTGACGTGGGAGAAAGCTCTGAGGAACCAGGAAGAGAGTCCTTCTGCTACGGAGATATCTAGACGGGTGGAGTTGATGTGGATTATTTCTCGCCGCAGCTCTTCTAGTGTCCCATCGAAGTCTTGGGACCAGTTTCCTGAAAGATACTGGGACAGGTCTCGTGACAGATTAGCTGCCCGTGTAAAATTTTCATATTGAATGCTAGTGATGCAGAGAGCACGATATTTCCGCTCACATCCCAATTGGGCCATCTGCCAAAGCACCTCCATTTGTTCCTCTACAAGGTCTATGCGCTGATTGAGGATCATTATTCCTCCTTTCAGTTTGCCATCAAGTGTGGACTGTTGGTCCAGGGCAGAAGCTACTGAGGCTGCAAGGTTATTGAGCTCTGTAGCCGATTTGATGGAGGTGTCTAAAGCTATACCAGCGGCGGTGGCTGCGACCGCGGTCGCGGAGATCAGGAGCACTATGGCGGCTGTAATGCCGAAATCGCGCCTTTCTCGAAACAGAGTCATGGTGTTAGGGGCGTCTACGGGAACAGGGACCCAACGGGGGATGCGGACTACCAAAGCATTGGTAAAGTTACGCGCATCCCAACACTGAGACAGAAAGCAGGTTTCATTGGAGCAGGAGTCAAAGCTACTATTGGATAAGATAAACAGAAATGGGGGGTATACGCATACTGGGGAAGGTGGAAAAAGGGAATTAGGTGACTCTGGACCTGATTTTGCTGAACACGTGTAGTTCTCGTTGTTATGGGTCATGGTCATGTTCCAGTGTGCGCGCGTGTGGTTGTTCTCGCACCAAAAGGTGATATTTTTTACACCGATTCCCCCACCCTGGAGGGCGGAAAAGGGGGAGAGGTCGGTACACGAGCCATTGACTCCACACAGCATCCATTTATGGAAGGGGTTCATGCTCAGCTGCTGACGAAACTCGCCTTCGAGCACCTTTACTGGCCACCAAGCCTCATTGGCTGGCCGTCCCTCCATATCTGGGGAGATGGTAAACTCCTGCCTCTCAGTTGCCCACGTTACTACAGTTGACTGACAGTCAGTCCAGGGCCACAGCTCTCCCTCATAGTCGCCCACACAATGGGAGGCATATTTGGGTTGACGAGGCCTGTCGGTGGAATTGTTCCTGGGAGAGTGTACAAATGTGCCATTGATCCAGAGAACCATCTGGTGGATAGTCATGTTCTTATAGGGCGGGCTCCCTTCCTTATTAGGCCCTTCAAATTTAGCTGACATAACGGGGAGGCCACTGGCCTCTAGAATTATGTCACTGAACCATCCGTATTTCCTCCGTTTCAGGGAGATACAGCCAGCTAGATTCTGAGTGGTGAAGCATAATGACCCATTAGTTACGAAGGATCGGTTTTCTCCCAACGGGGCTGTTAGGGTGTCCTTTTCTAGGTAGGGCAAGTTCATACTAGAGTTGGTGGTGAAAAAGCGGGGAAAAACGGCTGCATTGAAACGGACAGGCATAGGCTTAGGAAAGGCAGACAGGATTCCCCATCTCAATACTCCCTGAGTTGGGGTCTCCAGTGTCAGGAGCAGGGTCAGGAGGTACAGCGAAGTCATCTCCTTTGTTTAGGAATTTCCTCGTTAGGCGCTCCGGGATCCAGAAGGGATTTTCTTCACCCTGGGGGAAAACACACACAGCTCCCCTGGATCTGATTATGATTGGATCCGGGCCCTTCCATTGGTTAGATAACACGTCCTTCCATTTTACTAGTTCTTGTGGATCTTTTGGCCACTGATTATGGCGATCCGCTGCTGTATGGCCTTGAGCATCCAGATTCAAAAAATTTATAGTGAAAAGTGCTAGGGCTATGGCAGTTTTTGGTGTGGGGGGTATATCTTCAATTCCCCCTCTTTGTTTAAGTAAATAGGATTTGAGCGTGCAGTTCACCCGTTCCACAATCCCTTGACCCTGTGGGTTGTAGGGAAGGCCAGTGATATGTTTTATCCCCATGTGATGACAAAATTGAGCAAATTTTGTAGAGGTATAGGCTGGGCCATTGTCTGTTTTCAGAATCTGTGGTAACCCCCATGCGCTCCAAGCTTCAAGGCAGTGCTGGATGACATGGGAAGCTTTCTCTCCTGACAATGGGGAGGCAAAGATGACTCCTGAACAAGTATCCACGGATACGTGTACATATTTAAGTTTCCCAAAAGGTGAAAAATGCGTCACATCCATTTGCCAGACTTGTAAAGGCCTAATACCTCTGGGGTTGATCCCAACATGAGGTGCGGGAAGGAAGCTGCAGCAATGTTGGCAGCTAAGGACAATGTTCCTAGCTTCGGCCCTGGTTATGCTAAACCGCTTGCGCAGCATTTCGGCAGTGACATGAAATTGTGTGTGGAATTTTGTAGCTGTGGTGATAGGGTCTAGCAGGGGAAAAGCTATATTTCTGGTTGCGAGGTCTGCCAGGTGGTTGCCTTGAGTCATAGGCCCGGGAAGGCCTGAATGTGCTCTGATATGAGTTATATACAAAGGAGATTGTCTATGAAGTAGTGCTGATTGTATCTGTTTGAACAAAGTGGCTACTGGGCTGGACACTTTGATTAGCCCGGCCACTTCTAGAGATTTGACTTCATTAACTACATAACAGGAGTCAGACACAATATTTAAAGGTTCAGGAAAGATTTGTAAGACCTCTAAGACTATGCGACATTCCACTATTTGTGGAGTGTCAGGCGTGTAGCCTTTTGTCACAACTTTGCCATCATGGACATAGGCACCTGTGCCTGTCTTAGACCCGTCCGTGTAAACTGTTTTTCCATGAGGCAGCGGGGTTAGGCTAGTGACCCGAGGAAATACTAGGAGATGATTTTTGGCGAAGTTGATGAGGGGATGTTTAGGGAAATGATTATCAAAGGTTCCTGAGAAACTGTAAGCAAGTATGGCCCAATCATCGTTCATAGCACATAATACTTGTATCTGTTCTACACTGTAAGGGGTTATAATTTTAGCTGGAGCCTCTCCAAAATGAGTCATGGAGGTTTTTACTCCTCTCAAAGCAAGTTTGGCCACGGCTGCCGGATAATACTCTATTGTTCTAGCCTGAGAGGCTTGGGGATGGATCCAGATCAGTGGGCCGTGCTGCCATAAAACTGCTGTTGGCAGCTCCGGGGTGGGAAGCACACACAACTCAAAGGGTTCATTCGATTGCACTCTATTTAATTGTGCTGTCATCAAAGCCTGTTCTACTTTGCGAATGGCTTGTAATGCCTCAGGTGTGAGGGAGCGCGGTGACGTTAGTTGTGGGTCTCCTTCTAGGATTTTAAACAGTGGTGTCAACTCAGTGGTGGGTATCTTTAAGTATGGGCGCAACCAATTAATATCCCCTAGGAGTTTTTGGAAGTCATTCAAATTTCGCAATTGATTATGTCTTATCTCAAGCTTTTGGGGGCAAATTACATCTGTGTAAATGGTTGCTCCTAGGAATTTGCTAACACTAGATTTTTGGACCTTCTCGCTTGCTATATTCAGTCTCCAATTTTCTAGGGATCTAGTGAGATCTATATATGCTTCTTCTATTTCCGCTGGTTGTGGGGAGCAAAGAAGGATGTCATCCATGTAATGGATGATCTTTAGCGTGGGATAGGTCTTACGAATTGGGTCTAGCGCCCACTGAACATACAGTTGACATATGGTGGGACTATTTGCCATTCCTTGAGGGAGGACCTTCCACTGAAATCTGGCGTCAGGTTGTTCATGGTTAATAGCTGGCAGAGTGAAAGAAAATCTTTCTCTGTCCTTGGAGCTTAGGGGTATGGAAAAGAAACAATCCTTAATATCTATTATGAGCACCTTCCATTCTCTGGGTAAGGCGGAGAGGAGTGGCAGTCCCCGTTGTACGGGTCCAAGCATTTTCATTTGAGCATTTACTGCTCTTAGATCATGAAGCAACCTCCATGATCCTGACTTTTTCCTGATTACAAATATGGGTGTGTTCCATGGGGACACAGAGGGTTCTAGGTGTCCCACTTGGAGCTGCTCTTGCACTAAGCAATGAGCTGCTTCTAATTTTTCAGAGGATAGGGGCCACTGAGGAACCCATACGGCCTCCTCTGTGAGCCAAGGTATGGGCATGGCATCTTCAATGGCCCCTATGAAAAACCCAGGCCGTGACGGTCATTCTTTACTTTGGGCAGGATGGGCTCTATGCGTCCCTGTTGGTGTTTCCCCAGCCCCTTGCCAGGGATGTATCCCATGTCCATCATCATGCCTTGGGCGGGGGTGGAGTATTCATTAATGAGTTTGAGGCCTAAGTCTCTCATGACATCCCTGCCCCATAAATTGACAGGTAGAGGGAGTACATAAGGGGTGACTGTACCCTCTTGTCCTTCAGGGGCTCGCCATTTCAATGGTTTGGCACTAATTGAAGGGCTTGACTCATATCCTAAACCTTGTAATGAATGTGAGGATTGGGTCACAGGCCACTTGGAGGGCCACCAGGTTGCAGAGATAATACTTTTATCTGCTCCAGTGTCTAGGATTCCCTCAAAGCTCTTTCCCTCTATTTGCAGAGTCAATTTCAGTCGATCTGTTAAATCTAATACTATAAAGGCTGAATCCCAGTCAGAGGAGCCGAAGCCCCTTTCTCCCCTTTTTGTATTGGTAGCTGGATAATTGGCGTGGAGACTGGGCAATACTAAGAGCTGGGCTATGCGGTCTCCCGGGGATATAGGATAGATTCCTCTGGGAGCCGAACACATGATTTTTACCTGTCCTTCATAATCTTGATCTATGACTCCGGGATGAACTACCAGGCCTTTCAATGCAGCAGAAGAGCGCCCTAAGAGCAACCCAATGGTATTTGGTGGTAGGGGGCCTTTAAAGTCTGAAGGGATAGGCTGAACTCCCATCTGTGGAGTCAACACTATTCTGGTGGTGGCACGGATGTCCAATCCCGCGGAACCTGAAGTGGCTCTCCTTGGGGGGCCTGGTTGTTCCCGAATGACACTTGCGTGCTGGTTGCCCCATATATTTGCGGGCCCTGGTGGCGAGGGCCCCTCTGGGCATTTTTTGGCAACTCTAAGGGCTTCCCCTCTAAGTTTTTAGTAGATCGGCACTCATTGGCCCAATGCCTACCTTTCTTACACTTAGGGCATAACCCAGGGGTCTTTTGGGTTGTTTGTTCTGAAGCTGGGCTCCTACACTCTCTCTTTATATGTCCTAATTTCCCACATTGAAAGCATTTGATACTTCTGTTAGTGATCCTGGCTTGTTTGTGGCTCTGTAATATGGCCGCGGCTAGGCCCGCATTGGTGAGTGGCCCTCCTATTTCTCTACAGGCTTTCAACCAGGCGTGTATCCCTTTTTGTTTCCAGGGTGTTATCGCCTGTCTGCATTCCTTGGTACATTGTTCAAATACTAATTGCTCCACTAGGGGCATTGCTTGTTCCTGATCTCCAAATATTCTGCCTGCGGCCTCCATCATACAAGCAACAAAGTCAGAAAATGGCTCGCTCGGCCCTTGAATAATTTTTGTCAAATTGCCGGACACTTCTCCTTTGTTGGTGAGGGCTTTCCATGCCTTGGCGGCGCACGTGTTTATTTGTGCGTATACCTGTAAGGGGAAGGCGGTCTGGTTGGCTACCCACTGTCCTTGGCCCATCAGCATATCATATGACCACGCAGGCTGTCCTTTGGCCGCGTTTGCGCGTGCCTGGGTCATACTGATATCATGCCACAATGCCTTCCATTCTATGTATTGCCCCATACTAGAAAGGCATGCCTTAGTTACATATTGCCAGTCTGCGGGTGTCATGGCTGTCTCTGTTAGTCTTTCAATTTGTGCTATGGTGTAGTTAGCACTGACTCCATAAGCCCGAACGGATTCTGCTAACTCCTTAACTTGTTTATGGCTCAGGGGCTGGTGAGAGCGTACGCCATTATCCTCAAATACAGGAAACATTTGTCTAATTGCCTGAAGAGTATCTGGGTGGCAAAAGGAGAGTGCGCCACTCACGTAAGGTGGCGGGGCAACGGGCGTCGGGGGACACCCTGCTTTCATTTTTTCCTTGGTCCGCTTTTCAACTTTGCTGGTTCCCTTACTTCTGCACTCTGTGGTTTTATTTTCTTCCCCTTCCTCTGCGGATGTTAATTCCTCCTCAGATTCCCTATTGGAGAGTTGGAGGTCTCTCAACTCTTTCCAGGGGTATTTACTATTTTCTCCGAGGCGATCGTCACTCGCTTCTCGGGGCTCTTTCGCTTTTGCCCTAGGCGGGCTTTCTCCCTCACTCTGGGGTTTCTTTACTTTCGTTTTTGTGGCCTTTTTTCGGCTGCGCGCGCTCTCTGTTTCCCGTTCCATTTCTGACATGCTCTCTTGGATATCTGTCAATGCTCTCTGACCTTCTTTTATTACCTTTTCACATCTCTCATCTTGCAGACAAGCTCTTATCAGTTTCCAGAGGGGCCTGGTGCCTCCCCTCAGGCTACCCTCCTCCTCCTCTCTATCAAGATCTTTCCCCAGTTTGTCCCAGCTCGGGATTGAGAGGGACCCTGAACAAATGAACCAGGGGGCCACACGGTCTATCTCCTTCACAAAAGATCCTAAGATTTTGCTGGAGACCTTCAAGTTTCACTCTTTGAGAGCTGTCTGCAGCGCCGTGACTAATGACGGTGCATTCCCCATGGTGCCTCCTTATTTACAGAGAACCATCAACCATTATCCTAAAAAGCAGGGGCCTCTCGGAACTTACCCCTCCGGGTTTTCTTCTGACCTGCAGTTCTGAATCCTCTCCAGATGTCTGAAGGGTCCTCCCTGTGCCGGTGATGTTCTGGTTCCCGGGTTTCGGCACCACGTGCCCCGTCCTCGCCGGCAAGAACAGCACACAACAACGGCAGGATTCTTCTGCAGAAAGCTTTATTCTTCAGCTCTTTGTGAAACAAATGAGTTGGGCAGGACCCAGAGGGGAAGGAGAGGCTTGCTTATATAGTTCTCATGCTCTGACCTGGTTGGTGCGGCTCCATATGCCTTATTAGCATAACAATTTGGTGGGTCTCATTGGTCCTTATGCCAAGGCGCAATTAGCATGTAGTTTAGTGGTGTGGGATGATTTGTCATTAGGAAGTTCGGGGCCTTCCGGCTGCCCTGCATTGGGCGCTATTTTCTGAGCGTGGCTGCCAACACCCTTTATCCTGTTTATAGATGAAAAGAAGGGAGTGGCCAAAGGAGTCCTGGCTCAGCAGCTGGGCCCATGGAAGAGACCTGTGGCCTATTTGTCCAAGCGGCTAGACCCAGTGGCCTCCAGGTGGCCACCTTGTCTGCGTATCCTAGCAGCCATCACTCTACTGGTAAAGGAGGCAGACAAGCTGACTTTTGGCCAGAACTTAAGAATAACAGCCCCACATACCGTAGAGGGGATCCTCAGGCATCCTCCAGGAAAATGGATGACGAATGCAAGACTCACCCACTACCAAGGGCTCCTACTAGACTCTCCACGAATCGCCTTCTCTGACCCGGTAACCCTAAATCCTGTCACCCTTCTGCCGGACCCAGATCCGACCACCCCCATCCATGACTGTGGAGACATCCTTTCCGAAACTATCCAGGTGCGAGCAGACCTGAAAGACACACCGTTACCAAGCTGTGAGCTGAATTGGTATACGGATGGGAGCAGTTTTGTGCAGGAGGGGGTCAGGAAGGCAGGGGCAGCAGTAGTAACCCATGAAGGGGAAGTTGTCTGGAGCGCAGCTCTGCCCCCTGGCACCTCAGCACAGAAGGCGGAACTTATTGCTCTTGCTGAGGCCCTGGAAAGAGCAGAAGGCAAGAGGACCAACATATACACAGATAGCAGATATGCCTTTGGCACTGTCCATGTCCATGGTGCCATCTACCGAGAAAGAGGATTCCGTTCCATGGAAGGGAAGGGACTGAGGAATCTGCAAGAAGTCCAAAGACTACTAGCTGCTGTCGAAAAACCCAAAGCAGTAGCAGTTATACATGTACCGGGCCACCAATCAAAGAAGACAGCTGAGGCCGTCGGCAACAGCCATGCTGATGCGGAAGCTAAAAGGGCAGCCCTCTTGGACTCTCTTGTGCTTGTGGCCCTCGAAATACCCATACCTGAACTGCCCGCCTTGCCACCCAAACCTGAGTATTCCCCCCAGGATCTTGAGTGGATTAAGAAACAAGTCTCGGGGAAAGTGTTTAGGGAGGGAAATTGGAGTAGGGACCAAGAAGGTAGGTTGATCCTGCCTGAAGCATTGGGGCAGCACATGCTTGCTAATCTGCACAAGTCCACCCATCTAGGCTGGAAAAAGCTGCTCAGCCTTCAGATAGTCAAGGGATGGGTCCTCTACACCGGGAAGCTGCACTCGCCAGATTATGGGTGGAGGGGCCCCATACATTATCTCAAATGGAGTTAAACTATGTACATAGGGAGAGTTCCAAGCATGGAAGTCGCAGCCCTCATGACATGGGAAAAAGGGCTCACAATCCTGAGGCTGGCAGTTGACAGGGACCTAGAACAGCTCCGACAGTCAGTATCAAACCTGGAGCAATCCCTCACCTCCTTGGCAAAGGTGGTCCTACAGAACCGAAGAGGCCTGGACCTATTGTTCTTAAAAGAAGGTGGGCTCTGCGCAGCCCTAAAAAAAGAATGCTGTTTCTATGTAGATAAGACAGGTGCAGTTAGAGATTCCTTAGCCAAACTAAAAAAAGATCTTGACAGGCGGCGTAAAGAATATGAAAGCAGCAGCAACGAAGGCTGGTTTGAATCTTGGTTTAAGCACAAGCCATGGTTTGCTACCCTCCTCTCGGCCGTTGCAGGGCCACTGGTCATCCTGCTGCTTTTGCTTACCATTGGCCCGTGTATAATAAATAGGCTGCTTAAGTTTGTGCAAGAGAAGTTTGACACCGTCCAACTCCTGGTCCTTCGCCAAAAATATCAGGCCCTAGATACCGCTGAGGAAGATTCCTTAGTCTGATCAAGAAAAGGGGGGAAATGTAACAGAGGTCAGATGGCATCAAGAGTCAGGAAAAAGGACTAATAACATTTAACCTAACTGCCTAAAGCATGGGCCACCCAGTTTTGAATAAACAACCCAAGGCTAAGCTTAGAAATGCGCCTGCTTTAAGTTAGATAACTAGAAGTGGGCAACAGCCTGGGGACGTGATCCGTGATAAGTCACGTAGACATGCTTGGGTAAGCAAGAGATAACAATTGAAGTGGTCAGGCAACTGGAGTGTTCCTATATAAGCAATACCTAAAGTTGCCTGGGGGTCGGCAGCTCGGACTCGGCCTGCGTGTCAGGGGAGGTGCTGTTGACCCCAGCTTGCTGGCTGAATAAAGACTTTGCCTGTACTTACATCTCCATACCTGTGTGCTTTGTTCTCTCGGGAAAACTCTGAGTTCCTGGACCCTAACACATGCACTACTGTCCAGGGGATGAGTTGCATGAGAATGCAGACATCATCATGAGTTCTAAGGGTGTCAGCATGGATACAAGCAGTTATTCCCATTTTACAGGCCCACCAAGTGTTGGGAGGGGTTACTAGGTATGAATGGATCCCGGAATTAACATTTAGGGTCTGGCTACATAAGTGAGGGTAAGGAGGCAGTCGGTTGGTGGCAACACAAAGTCCTTGTCCTGTGACGGCCTGTAGGGTAACTCTAGAAGCAAGCTCAAAATTCCCTTGGGACCACTGGCATTTGGATGAGTCAGTCTCAGTAGAGAAATTGGCTACTAGAGCAATGCTATTATAGAAAGGGGGTCTAGAGTCTAGGCAAAGCCAGCAGAATTGGGTTATTTCTGGTTTGGAGATATTTAATACCTGATAAGTGGCCTCTACTAGGCGGAAGAAACTGGGTCCGGTTAGGTAGGGACGGGGAGGAGGTTAAGTGGCGTAGCTTTGAATCTGACCTTTGATCTGCCCTAGGCGAAGGGTAGGTAGGTCCTGCAGTAGATTTCTGAAGTTCCCCCTGGGGTAGAGGAAGAGGCACTGGGTTTGGTCCCCAAATGACTGGTGGTTTATTTAAGAGTGGGGCCTCCCAGAGCATAATCGTAAAAAGAGCTCCAGGGTCTGCTCCATCTGCATAAAAGCAAAGGCCCCACATCCTCCCTAATTTCCATTCTTCCCACTTAGTTTTTCCTATGGAGGAGAAGTGAATGTGGATCGGGTTACAGTCTGGGTTACTCCAGTAGGTAGGACCCATAGATTAGCTAACTTGTATCCAATCACCTTGCACAGAGGGTTTCCAATCTATCTTTCCCATAGACTCACAGCCCCAGACAGCACAGAAGAAGTGTTCTGGGCCCCCACATTTAGCCTGCTGAGACTGACTTCGGCTATGTCTAGGACAGACATAGAAATTGTGTTGACATGTCAGGTCTTGGTTCCCTGGGGTCCTACACCCTATTCCTTGGGTTGGGTGTGGGTACTTGGGGTCCCGTCTTAAGCCCCAGTTTGGCCCAAACAACTTAAAAACATCAAAGTACAGATCGGGGAGCCATGACTTAGGGTGTCCTTCTTGTTCTGTAGAGTTGATAATGTCTCCAGTCTCGGACTTGATGATGACCCACTCAAGTCTCCTTGGGAAGTGGGGACTTCCGGCCACTGCTGCCACCTTTAGTTCCAGGGCTAAGGCCTGGAGAACTAGAAGCAGCCACATGTTGGTTAATTTTTACTCTCAGAGGGTCAGTCAGATGGGCTTGAATTGTCCATGTAGACTCTTGATCTCTAGGAGTGGCCTTGACCTGAGTGTGATGGATCCACGCTGTTATCCCATCAACTTTGATCGCCGTTGGAGTTGCTAGGATGACGGTGTGAGGTCTTTTCCAATGTGGCTCTAAGGTTTCTTTTTGATGCCTTTTGATAAATACCAAGTTTTCAGGTTGGAAATTGTGGTGCTCTGGGGGAGGCTTGTAGTACACCACCTGTAAGTTCTGACGTAAGGCTTCTTGGACCTGAAACAAAGCTTGTAGGGAGGAAAGAAAGTTTTTATCATTTTGCTCAGCTAACAGATCAGCTCACAAATTGGGAAGGATTGGGAGAGGCCTGCCAAACAGGATTTCAAATGGGGTCATACTCAATCTGTAGGGACTGTTCCTGACCCTGAACAGAAGAAAGGGGAGGAGAGTCACCCAGTCACCACCAGTTTCTAGGGTTAATTTGGTTAAAGTCTCCTTAATGGTCC
Source organism: Manis javanica (assembly GCF_040802235.1). Lineage (NCBI taxonomy): Eukaryota > Metazoa > Chordata > Mammalia > Pholidota > Manidae > Manis > Manis javanica. The sequence goes on from NC_133157.1 coordinate 87,070,976, forward strand.
GATTCATCCTTTCTACTTGACCTGAGCTTTGGGGATGATATGCACAGTGCAGCTTCCAATTTGTCCCCAGTATATGACTCAGTCCTTTTATTACCTGAGAGATGAAAGCTGGTTCTGACCCAGTAAAAGTGGGAAGGCCATACCTTGGAATAATGTCTTCCAGGAATTTCTTGGCAACTACTACAGCAGTTTCTCTTTTGGTTGGAAAGGCTTCTACCCATCCAGAAAAGGTATCTACAAATACTAGCAAATACTTGTAGCCATATTTTCCTGGTTTGACCTCGGTAAAGTCTACTTCCCAATAGGCTTCAAGCCTTGTACCTCTTTCTCGGACTTCCTTTTCAGTTGTTCCTCCCTTCATGTTGACCAACTGGCAAACTTCACACTGAGAGACTACTTGATTGACTAATAATCGGAGGCCATGGACTTGGAGATGGGAGCTCCAGAGCCGTTCTATCATTTTACGCTCTCCCAGGTGTGTGGCCTGGTGAATGTGTGAGACTAGTTGCGCACCTAGGAGGGAGGGTAGAATGTAGTCCCCTCTTGGGTCTTGATACCATTGTCCATCTTTATGGGCATAATGTGGTCCCCGCTTCTGGATCTCAGACAAATCTTTCTGAGTGTACTCCGGTACTTCTGGTAAGGCAGGAGTAATAGCAGTTGGGGGGCATTGGCTGCTACCAGGGCCTTGGGTGCCTCTGCTAGGGTGGCTTCCTTGGCTCCCAAGTCTGCTTTATTATTTCCTCAGGCCACTTGCCCTTCACCTTTTTGGTGCCCGGGACAATGTATGATAGCAATCGCCTGGGGAAGCCAAATGGCCTGTAGCAAGTCTAGGATCTCTTGCTTATTTTTGATAGTTTTTCTCTCAGCTGTTAATAGCCCTCTTTCTTTGTAAATGGCCCCGTGTATGTGGGTGGTGGCAAAGGCATACCTGCTATCAGTATATATGATTAGCCGCTTACGTTTAGCCAATTGAAGAACATTGATGAGGGCTATCAGTTCTGCTTTCTGAGCTGACGTTCCTGAGGGTAGGGGGGATGCCCATATCACTTCTGTCTCTGTAGTCACTGCTACTCCTGCCTATCTTACCCCATCTTTGATAAAGCTGCTTCCGTCCATGTACCAGGTAGTATTGGGATCCAACAAGGGAACATCTCCCAGGTCGGGGCGTGTTCCCTGTAGGTGACTGAGGATCTCCTCGCACTCGTGCGAGGATGAATCTAGATTTGGATCCGGTAACAGGGTGGCTGGATTCAATGCTTTCCTAGCAGTAAAGCGGATATGAGGTGGATTAAGAAGCAGAGCTTGATAGTGGGTGACACGCGAATTTGACAGCCATTGGTTGGGAGGGCACTTTAGGACTCCCTTGATGGTGTGGGGTGTCATGACCACAAGAGTCTGGCCCAGCATCAACTTGTCTGCATCTTTAACAAGAAATGCAGTGGCGGCTATGATGCAGAGACATGGTAGCCATCTGCTGGCCACTGGGTCTAATTTCTTTGATAGATAAGCCACTGGTCTCACCCAGGGGCCCAGCTTCTGGGTGAGAACTCCTTTTACCACTCCCCTCCATTCATCTACATACAGGTGGAAGGGCTTGGAGACATCTGGGAGGGCTAGGGCTGGGGCCTGCAGGAGAGCCTCTCTGATTTTGACAAAAGCTTCTTCCATCTCAGGCGTCCACACAAAGGAGGGTTCCTGTCCTTGGGTGGCTTCATATAAGGGCTTAGCTAGTTCAGCGAAGCCAGGAATCCAGAGGCAGCAGAACCCTGCTGTCCCCAAGAACTCCCTGACAGCCCGTCTGCAGTCTGGCCTTGGTAGCTGGAAAATAGTCTCTTTTCTGGCCTGGGATAGCCATCGGCATCCCCCCTTGAGTTTATATCACAAGTAGGTGACTTCTTCTAAACAGAGTTGAGCTTTTTTAGCAGATGCTCGGTACCCTTGTTTTCCCAGTGTCATAAGTAAATCTTTAGTGGCTGCCTGACATTCTATTTCTGTCTGGGCAGCTATTAGTAAATCATCTACATATTGAAGCAGGCTCACCTCTGGGTGGAAACGCCAGTACTCACTCAGATCTTCATGGAGGGCCTCATCAAAGATGGTCAGTTAGTCTTCTTGAATCCCTGAGGCAACCTGGTCCACGTCAGTTGACCATTCAATCTGTCCTCTGGGTCTCTCCATTCAAAAGCAAACAGCGGTTGACTTGAGGCGGCTAGTGGTAAGCTGAAGAAAGCATCCTTTAGGTCTAGGACAGTGTATATGACCCTGTCATGTGGCAGAGAGCTCAAAAGGGTGTAAGGGTTGGGGACTGTGGGGTGGATGTCCTCCACCTGTTTATTAATTTCTCACAAGTCCTGTACTGGACAGAAGTCATTTGTCCCTGGTTTCTTAACAGGCAGTAGAGGGGTGTTCCAAGGTGACTGGCACGGGACTAGAATTCCTGCCTGTCGCAGGCATCAGATATGAAGGGCAATGCCCACCTTTGCTTCTTGGGGGATCGGGTACTGCCACACATGGACAGGAGTGGCAGTGGCCTTTAGTTGGACCACTGTCGGTGCCCAATGCTTTGCTCATCCAATGCCTCCCATCTCAGCCCATACTTCCTGGATCTCTTTTAGCCACTTATGGAAGAGCTCATAGTTGTCTTTTTCTCTTCTAGGATTAGGGTAAAGTCTATGTTCATCATTAAGCAATAAGGTAAAAATGCTGACAGGGCTCCATTCTGGTCATTTACGGAAACCAAGTCGCCCTCAAAGTGGATGTGGGCTCCCACCTTGGACAGCAACTCTCTCCCCAGAAGTGGGTAGAGGCACTCAGGGATAACCATGAATGAGTGGGATACCCATCCCAATTTTAGGTCTATGGATCTTTGGGTAGTCCATGAATATTGGTTAGATCCTGTGGCTCCTTGTATGCAGGAGTGTTTGGGAGAAAGGAGCCCCATGGGGTTCTTAAGAATTGCGTTTTCTGCTCCAGTGTCAACCATAAAAGTCACTGGCTTCCCCGCCACATTCAGAGTTAACCAAGGCTCAGGGAGGGGGACTGAACCCCATCCCCCTCAGTTGTCTAAGCCTCCCATCTGGAGGACCTTGGGTTCTTCCCTGGCTTCTCTCTTGGGGCATTCATTTTTCCAGTGGTCTTTCTCTTTGCAGTAGGAACACTGGTCTTTTTGCAGTGGGTTCCAGACCTTGGGGGAGGTTTTGGAATCTTGAGGGCCCCATTGCTCAGTCAGCCTTTTTAATTCTTGGTTCCAGGCAGGACCTTCTAATAAATTAGCTAACAAAATATTAGCCAACCCGCGGGTCTGTTGCTCTTCTGGAGTGTCTCAATTACTGAACACTTTCTCAGCCACTGCCAAAAGTTCAGCTAGCCTTTTTCCCTCAAAACCTTCTAATCTTTGTAACTTCCATCTGATGTCTGGGGCTGATTGATGGACAAAGGCCAAACTTACCGTGGACTGGTTTTCATCAGCTTCTGGGTCCAGGGGAGTATAGGTCCTGTAGGCTTCCAGCAGTCTCTCAAGGAAAGCTCCAGGAGGTTCTGTGGGCTCCTGTTTCACCTGACTTACTTTAGACAAATTGGTGGGATGGTGTGCTGCCACCCAGAGACCCCCCATCAGAATCTGGCAGTAGACAGTGAGGCTCTCCTTACCTCTATCCATATTGAAGTCCCAGTCGGGCCTACTCGAGGGGAATCTGATGTTTAAAATATCTAAATCTGTGGTTGGTCTCCCATCAACCCCTGGGACTAGTTTCCGGGCTTCAGTCAGGACTCCCTCTTTCTTCAGTAGTGAAGAGAACCTGTAAAAGCTCATGGCAGTCTTCCCAGGTGGGCTGGTGGGTAAAAAGGACTAAATCTAACAAGTCTATAAGTTTACTAGGTTTCTCAGAGAAGGGGGGTTCTGCATTTTCCAATTATACAAGTCACTGGTAGAGAAAGGCCAATGAACTGAGAACTGTTGGCCATTGGCACCCGGTGGGCCCACTGCCCGCAAAGGTAAGGCCACTGTGCCTGGGATGTTCTCGGGAGCTCGTCGGTCTCTACAGCAAGTATGGGGAGGACTAATCAACATGGGTGGGTCCTCCCGGTCAGGCTCCTCTTCCATAGGTGAAGGTTCAGGAGGATTGGGAAGAGGAGCAGATTCATATGATGGTGGATGGGGAAAGGATGGATCTTCTGAAGGGAGGGTCTGACAGGGGGAGGACAGGATAAAGAGATGGGGATGAAGGAACTGTGGGATTGGGATTTGACTTGCAGGTTGCCTTAGAGTAGCGTGGAGCTTTTGAGGAAGCAGTGGCCATGAGGGTCACCTTTAAAGGTGGAAGAAGGGGAGCCAACCATTTAGGTTGACTTTCCACTAGAGTCTGCCAAGTGGTGATGTAAGGAACCTGGTCAGGGTGCCCAGGATGACTATATACAAGGTCCTTGACCCTGAAAATGGTGGGGAGGTCAAACGTGCCTTCCTCAGGCCACCTGACTCTGAACTTAGGCCATTTGGTCCTGCAAAAGATAGAAAGTTTACCTTTTTGAGAGCAAAACCAAGATTTTTAGCCTGGGTTCGAAAGTCACTGAAGTGAGATATGAAGATAGACAGAAGAGTAGAGGGAGTAGAGTGCAACTGGCCCATGCCAAAGAGAAACAAGAAGTCAAGACAGACAAATATGAGTATACAAACAGAGAACACAATGTAAGCATGCCTCTTTCCAAAAAGAAACCAGACGAAGAGGGACGGCCTCTCTGTAAAAGGGCTCCGTCACGCTCTCCAAAAAGAAAGAAAAACCAGGTGTGGGAGGACAGCCTCACCTGTAGAAGGGCTCCATCAGGGAGTTACTTCCCTTCTCCCACCAGACTGAAAAATAAAGTCCGAAAAACAGAATTGAGCAAGGGATGTCTCTGTGCTCACCAAGGTGTGGGGAAAAATAGTGCGTTCACCTAGTCCCCGGACTGCCAGATCAGGTTTCCACCAATAAATGGCACAAATACAAGGACACACGGTATATAAACAGGCAATCAAACACTGCAGTCACACTCACATGTAGGTTGCCATCCATAGATCATTATGTTTCTATGTGAATTGTTTGCCTTCCTTGTTATCTGTGGTGCATGCCACAGCTCACTAAATCTAAACCGAGGTCTGTTTCTTGTTATCTCTACCCCCTCATTGCCTGCACCAGGGACAACTTGCCCTGGCGACCTGGAGGCAGTTACACTCCTGTAGTAAAGAATGTTAATCATTGTGTCTAAAAACTTGTTAACCCACTCAAGAATATGATGCCTGATCAATAAATATGAGAGGTGCCTTTCCAGCACCACTCTTGAGCTGGTATGCCTTGAGTCCCCTGGCTGGCCCACTCAGGTCTTCGATATCTCATTGCGTCGCCTCCTTTGTCTGCGGGTCGGAGACGGGGAGGAGGCCGACACTCACACTTACCCGCATGCCCTGCACTGTTGCCAGTTATAGGAGCGTGATCCTGGATGAGCCCCCAAATGTTGGGTCCGTGCAATCAACCTCCAAATAACCAGGACATGTGTGGATGCAAAAGTAAGAGCATTTATTGGGTAGCCAGCATGCTGGGGTCTCACACTCGCAGGTGGAGAACCCAAAGTACAAGTTCATTCTTCTTTTATACACAGGAATGAGGCCCTGCACAGAGTAGGCCATGTGCAAAGCAGGCCGTACACAGAGCGGGCTGTGCGCAAGACAGGCCGTGCTTAAAGCGGGCTGTGCACAGAGTGGGCCATGCGCAGAATGGGCTGTGTGCAAAGCGGGCATGACCTGTTTCCTACAAAATGAAGTTATTAAAAAATGGAGTAGCTTATGCCCAGACTCTTTAGTCAGGACTCTTCAGACCCTAGACCTCTCTCCAGAGCTTCAGAGAAGAGGCAGAAGTGCCCAGACAGTGGTAGGGGTGGGTGCAGAGCTGGAAGAAGTTCTTGATCCCCGGCCAAGAATGAGGCAGACTTGGTGGTACCACCACTTTCAGAAGCGTCCACACTGTGACTGGGGAGTTCAGGCCAGAATGAGGTGGGGTGGCCCTGGGCAGGGTGCTCAGGAAAGGCCACTTTGGGGGAGAGCTGGGAGGGCGAGGTCTGAGGATTGGTCAGCACAGGGAAGTGAGGTGAGGTCTTGGGGCTGAAGGGTGGTCTGCAGAGGGGAGTGAAGCAAAGACGGGGGCTGAGGGGTGGTGTGGGTAAAACTGTAACATTACCAGAATATCTCTGGTGCGTGTGCATATCTGCAGGGTGGAGAGAAGTTCATCTGCATGTCAATGGTTAATTGCCTGGACAACCAAGGGTGTGTCTGAACCTGAGAGGTTAAGGGGAGGGGCCTGCTGGCTTGCTTCCTTCTTCCTGAGCAGGGAAGAGAGACAGCGCTGGACTGCAGTTTGTCAGCAATAAACAGGTTTTAAACTTTATTTCTCCCTTTGACTGTTTTCGGTTTTTATAGGTATTTTGCCCTGCGATTTCATGTCCTCAGACTTATAGGTGGTCAGCAGAGGGAAGAAATCCCTTCCCAGCCCTGCAAATGCTGCCGTCACACATGTCCATCACCTGTGGCACTTGTATGGTTATCCGACCTCAAAGAATCCCACAGGGATGGGTCATGAAGGGTTTCCGTGGTCATCTACTTCTGACTCACTTAAAACTAAAGGACTTGGGCCTGAGAATGTCAGTGAATTGCCCAGGCCACCTGTTCAGGACATATCTGAGTCAAAGACAGTGCCATTCATTTTGTCTCAGGTCTCCATTTCAGTAGTCCTTCATTTATATAGGTTCCTCTGTGGAGACATAGACCTTCATTCTCCTGCGTGAGTGGGCTTGCTGGATCTTATTATATGCATGTTTAACCTCATAAGAAACTCAGTGATTTTTAAAGTGGCTGTACCACTTTGCATTCCCATCAGCACTGGTTCTAGTTGCTCTGCAGCTTCACCAGCATTTAATGTCAGGTTTTTTATTTAAGCCTTTATATTAGGTTTATAATGGTATTTCATTTTAGTTTGAATTTGAATTTTCCAAATGTCTAATAATGAGCATGTTTTTGTTTGTTATCTGATCCTTGTTGGCAAAGTGCCTGTTTCTTTTTCCCAATTTAAAAAGTGGTTTCTTACTAACTTGGAGTTACATATATTTCATAAAAATCCTTCCTCAGATAAATAATTTGTATGCATTTTATCTCAGCTTATGTTTTTTCATACTCTTCACAGTATTTTTCAAAGAGCAAAGGATTTAAATTTCTCAATTTTTTCATAGTTTTTTCAGTGTTTTGTTTCATAGGTATATTAATCTGCTTGGGTTGCCATAACAAAATATCACGGACCAGGAGGCTGAAACAACAAAAATGTTGCATGTCATGGTGGTGGAGTTTGGAATTCCAAGATCAAGATGTTAGTGTGGGTTTCTGGTGAGACCTCTTTTCCTGAGTTGCAGAGGGCCCCCTTCTCAGTGTATTCTCACCTGGCCTTTGCTCTGTGTACACAGAGATCTACAGGATCTCCTCCTCTTTTTATAAGGACACCAGTCCTGTCAGGTGAGGGCCCCACCCTTATGGCATCATTTACCCTTGAACACCTCCTTAAAGGCCCTGTCTCCAAACACAGTAACACCAGGGGTTTGGGCTCCAACATAGGAATTTTGGGGGCCACATTCAGTCCCTAACAGTGAGTTGTGCTTTTTCTGTGTGTGTGTCTTCAGAAAGATTTGCCTAATATTTCACCTTTTTTCCCCTTGTATGTTGGAAAGTTAAGGCACTTGTATAGTTGGAAACTTTGTTGAGAGGTATATACTATCTCCATTAAATCGCCTTGGTATCTTTGTTGTAAATCAATTGAATATAAACATGTCTGAAATACAAGACTGGTTCTTAGTATTATCTCCAGGCCTACATGGATCTCTTTACTGAGTTCCCATTACCCCAGCAGAGGACTCAGAGCAAGGGTGTGCACCCTAAAGATAAGATAATGTGCAGGATAAGCCACTGATGTATAAGGAATACTAACGGAAAGTCTGTTTATATTGACTTGATAATTTATGAAGGCACTAAGCTTTACTATAGTGTATTAAGAGGCAGTATATGTACATATTTTTAAAATACAGACAAATGAATTAAAGCATGAGAATATTATTTGTATTAATTGTGTGATGCTCCCAAAGTATAAGAGTTAGGTCTGTGATAATATTTTATAATTTTATTATTTAATAATATTATGCTTTGAACTCTCAACAGTATACCTTGTAAAGGTTTTCAAAAGAATTTTCCTGTCGTCAGTTTCTGAACCCTTCAGTTTGATCAGAAATGTGCTGTTATAGGGGCCAGTGTCATTGAAGGACATGACTGTGGAGCTCACCCAGGATGAGTGACGTCTCCGGACCCTGCGCAGAGGACCCTACACAGAGATGTCATGCTGGAGGACTGTAGCCACCTCATCTCAGTGGGTGAGCTGGCCTTACTGTGTGGCGCCCTCTAGACTGCAATTCTCTTTGTTCTCTTGCTCTTGAATGCTGCTTTATCATGTGTCACATCCCATTGTGTTTCTACGGTTGCCTCTCCGGGGCCCCATGTGCCTTTTTTGCATAGTTTGTAATTTTTCATTGGGTGCTAGTTGTGAATTTTTCATTGTTGGGTGATATATTTGGGGCACTTGAAAATATTTTGGGGCTTTTTCTGGAATAAAGTTATTTGGAATTAGCTGGGTTCTCCCCAAGTCTGCTCTTAACCTTTGTTCTGTTGGATTCAAAGCACTTTTTTATTGTCGAACTAATTTTGCTCTGGTACTAAGGCTGACTCCTTCAGGTTATCCTGCTGAGTCCTTCAGGAATAAAAGATCTGACTACTCTGGCTGATGGGATAACAGACTTCCCATGCCTCCCAGTGGTTCTTCCCCAGCCTCGGCTAGTTTCCTTCCATGCGTGCACAAGTCTGTACTGAGCCCAAGACCCGACGAGGCCATTCTCCTGACCTCCGCAGCTCTCAGTTACTGCAGCTCTTTCCTCCCAGTGTTTTCTCCTGCAAAGTCTAGTTGCCATGGCACTCCTAAGCTCCTAACTCTGTCCCCAGTTTACTGGGTCTGTCAGGCTCACTTCGTTTCCCCCTGCTGTGCTGCGGCTGTGAGGTTTTCCAGACTGGCGGTAATAGGGCTCACCAGCTTCCTTTCATGAAGAGTTCCTGCACTGTCTGTGGTCCAATTTTGTGTGGTTTTTGCTTGTTTGACAGAAGGAGGTAAACTGGAAGTCCCCATATAGTACTTTTTACAAAACCCAGCATACCTGGACCATTTTTAGAATTTAATGTGTTTAGTCCTGAGCTTCAGGGATTTAAGGAGATTCCTTCCTTTTATCCCCACCTCAAAAATGAGCACCTCAAACAGGCACCTTCAGTGTGCAGCTCCTGAAGTTATACCTTCCTGAGGCCCTTGCAGAAAATCGAAATCCTGAACTTTTCTCCACTTTCCAAGTATTGCTTTAAAGAACTAGATGTGACCTTTAAGCTGGAGGAAGAAGATCTGTGGTTCTTGGAGGAAGACTTTCTAAACAGGAGCCCCCCAGGTAAGTTACTGAGTACTAGCAGAGGTATCCAGTGGGAATTAAATCCAAACCAATCAGTTAGTGGTGGGAATTTTTAGAGGCCTTTATCTTTGGAAGCCTACAAAGAATAGATCAGTATAATGTGAAAGATGAAGGTGTACCATCATCAATGCAGTGTAAGCATATTGATTTTCTGATCTTCAAAAGCTGGGAACCCAAGTATATCACTAACAACTGACAAATCAACTTGTAGATTTTTATTTAGTGATCATAAACTAAGAAACATTGAAAAGGCACTAAAATTGGGGACTAAAGGATAGTTAGGGAGTGAAGAAATAGTGATTGCATCACTGGTTCTGTAATTCATAATTTCTAGATTCTGTCCAAGAAAATAGAAGATTAACAAACTACTTAAGTTGTAGTTACAAAAGTATGTAGTAGAGCAAAACCATAACACTCCCAATCATTAGAAGGAAAACTAACAGAGCAGTGAAAATAGAATTATTACTAAAGAAGCTTTTCTACTTACAAATGCATAATCCAACATAAAGTAAAACAAATATATATGCAAATCACATAATGTAAAGGAGTTAAAGTTACTTATTGAAAGAAATGTCAGGTTGTACCAAAGAGGTATACCTATAAAGTGTAGAATGTTTGAAATATAAAATAGTAAATTAGTAAGCCTGTAATATACAACTAATTCAGGGTTCATTTACCTAGATGCTAAAGTCAGGGAAAAAATTAATAAATCAGCAAAAGGGCACTTGAGTGATGTTTTAAAGGACCATTTTAAAAGGACAGTAAAAATTTTGTGTATCTGTGCATCAAATAATTGTCAGGATCTGTAAAACAACAATTAAAAGGGATATAAGGAAAAGAAAAATGAACAGCTGTAGCAGACCTTAATGTATCGCTCTGGTTTTAAACCAGATATAGTAGATGAAACTGAAGTTCTAGAAGAAAGGTGGGCAAACTACAGCCCTTGAGCCAAATCCAACCTGACAGCTGTTTCTAAAATTTTTAGGTTTTTTGAAACAGTCAGTCCAGTTCTTTTGTATTGTTAGCCACTGCCTTTATACTATAAGGTGTTCAGTAGTGACAGGAACTATATGATCTGTAAAGCCAAAAATATTATCTGCCCTTTTACAAAAAAGTGTTTGCCAGTCCATACTCTACAGCAAGATATTTCCACAGAGGGTGATTTTGCCCACTGTGGGATATTGAACAATGTCTGGGGATGTTTTTGATTGTCCCAGCTGAGGGGCAGATACTACTAGTAACTCATGTAGAAGCTAGAGATGCTACTAAACATTTTCTAATGCATAGGACAACCCCCCAACACCACTCTCTGCCACACAACCAGAATTATCTGGCCTAAAACGTCAATAGTAACAAATTTCAGAAATGCTTTGCTCTAGAATATATACAGAGCATATTTTAAAAATGAATCTAATAAATATCTAAATATATCTTTCATACTGTGTACTCTGGAAATAAAGAGTAAACCAATGCCAATGGTATTTTCAGAAATATAAAAGTACATTAGAACCAAAAGAAAAAGACTTCAGTAAATTCCATAGAGTAGAAATATCACAGTTCAATAAAACTAAAAATGGTAAATAATATGAACAAAACTAAAATCCAATAATTAAAAATCTATGAAGATCTATTTAACCAGGTATTTGAACCAAGTTATGGAGTAGGAAGCTCCCAGCTCTTATTTACCCACATAAATCCTGAAGGAAGAAACTATCAGAAACTGTCCAAACTAACTCTGTCATAAGCTGTGGTAAACAGAAGTTTATAGCTATGAGCAAACGGCAAGAAAAAACATCTTCAATCTAACAGGAAGGGGGTGTGATATTTTTACTTACTCCTTCTCCAACCCCTCTAAACATGGTGGATTTTGTGTTGAAGCAGCAGCTTGGTTACCAGTTCCCTCCCTTGAACCAGGGAGCAGAGCAAAGCTTATTTGCATGTTATTGTGTACTTCTGTTGTAACCTGGGGTCTACAAGGCCATTGTCTGTTTCATAGAACTCAGGCAGAAGAGTGGCAGGCACTAGGAATAGCTACAAGACCCGCAGATGCCTAGAGCAAGGGATTACAGGTGGAAACATAACAGGCCATTTAAGCAGGGGTAAGATTATTTGAGAAATTAGGACATTCAAAAGCAGCCATGTATACAAGGAATTTAGAAAGCCATGTGCATGCCTATGCTTAGACTTAAGAAGGCCTTAAGCTTTCACCTTGGGTTGATCCCTAGGCTTGTTGATGTGCTGCCCTAGGCACACAGCCAATGTGCAAAGCCGAGGAGCACCCTGGGTATTTTAGGAAATCTCTGTTAGACCATTAGCTGAACAGAGACTTCAGTGATCATACATAGCAAAGAACAGTTTTTGCAAAAATAGTTGGAAAAGTCTAAAAAAATGGAGTACTACAATCTTCAACAATCAAAACTAAACATCAAACCTTGAGAAATGGAGCGAATCTGAATTCCAGAGCTACCATGTTATAGTAGTCAAATGAACAATATTAAACAACAAAATTACAGGCCATACAAAGAAATGGAAATAGGCCCCTTCAAAGGAACAAAATAAATTGACAGAAAGTGTCCCTGAAGAAACCCAGACTGGACTTACTAGGTAAGGACTTCAAAATAACTGTCTTAAATATGCTCAAATAGCTAAAATAAAGCATGACAAACAACTAAACTGGGAAAACTATGTAAAAATAAACAAGAATCACCAGAGAGAATTTATAAAAAGAAAACAAATTCTGGAGCTAGATTGTGTACAGTACACTCAATACCATAACCGAAATGGAAAACACGTTAGAGGGATTCAGCAGCAAATTTGACCAGAAAAGAAAGAATCCGTGAGTCTAAATAGTGCAACTGAAATCATTGACTCCGGGGAGCAGAACGGAAGAAGAGTAAAGAAAAGTGAATAGAGCCAAGGGACTGGTGGAACACCATCAAGTTAACAGTGGGGTAGTTCCAGAAGAAGGAAAGAGAAAAACGGGCAGAAAATTTATTTTAAGAACTCATGACTGAAAATTTCCCAGATTCGCTGAGATACACAAATTCAAGAAGTTGAATAAACACCAATTGAACAAACACCAGAAACTTACTCTGAGACACATTATAATCAAACTGTCAGAAGACACAGAATTCTCAAAGCAGCATTACTGTTCCATCGGAGTCTAAGCCTATCAATAGTGAGTTATTGGTTAGGAATGCTTGAGGTTCCCCTGGGCCTTATGACCCCACAGACATTTCCCGAACCAAAGCCAATATCCTTCAGTAAAGGAAATGTGCTATCCTTTTTGTAGTATTGCCAAATGTTTCCTCTGCTTCTAATCATAAACAACTAAGCCAATACAGAATTTGGAACATTCTACAAGGAAACTGGACTAGATTGTTAAAAAAATAAGCATGCAAAATGAGATGAAAGAAGCAAAATAATAGTAAAATTGAGGAACTGTTCTAGACTGAAAGAATCTAGAGATAAATATTCATATTCTCTTTATATTATTCATTTTGATAAATTTGCAAGGAATGTGTAACTAACTGTAACCTAAATTCTGAATTTAAAACTGAGAATATGTTAACTTCACATAAGTTACTTTATTATCTTATTTGGTGTTGTCATAAGATCAAAATGAAGAGAGTACAGAGAAAAAACTGAAAACATAAATGCAATTCTAAAGAGTAAACTTTAAGGAAACAGGTTAAGAAATGAGATAAATATTAAGGGAATGAGGATAGAAGGATGAATTGGAAAAAACTGGGTTTAAAATTTCAACTTTGGGTAATATTTTGTCTCATCATGGAAATGAGAATCCCCATGCTATGTTTTTGCTATGCACTGGAGAGTGGTAATCGCGAAGGGTTGCACGTGAACGTATTTGCATTAATTAGTTTAATTATTTATATCTTTTTCTATGAGAATAATGAACAGAGCACCACAAACCTGGCCAGAACTTAGTAATACAGCCATAGATGCTCAAATCTGAAGGCTCCCCTAAGAATGACAGCCTAGGTTCACAGCGTGTAGTGCAGGCAGCCCATGCTCAGCGTGCTCTAGCTGCACGAGCTCAGGATCACAATGGTGTAGGGCAATCAGCCCCTGCCTTGGCATGCTTCTCTACCTGCCCCAGCTGAGGATCACAATGCGTAGTGTAATCAGCCCGTGCTCAGCGTGCTCTTCTAGCTGCATGAGCTCAGGATCACAATGTGTAGGGCAGTCAGCCCTGCCTCAGCACGCTTCTCTACCTGCCCGAGCTGAGGATCACAAGGTGTAGCAGTGCAGTCACCCTGTACTCAGTGTGCTCCCCTAGCTGCACGAGCTCAGGTTCACAATGTGTAGTGCACAGTCAGCCAGTGCTTCAGCGTGCTTCTCTAGCTCTACAAGCTCAGGATCACAATTTCTAGTGCACAGTCAACCCCTGCCTCAGTGTGCACCTCTACCTGTAAGAGCTCAGCCAAGGTTACTTGCCTCACTCTCCTCATTCACAGAGATCTGGACAAGGTAATTCCAATTCTGCTCTCAGCACTTTGTCACAAATACAGTACAGGAGTTTGGAGGGGAGCACAGAGTCATTCACCAGACACGGGACAGGAACCCTGGAAAAACCATCCCCAAGACAGCTGTGAGCACCACCTCAGCTGGTCTCAAAGACTTCCTGCAAAGGGATGCACAACAGGTTCCCAACAATCATAGCATTTCAGTTACTCAAGGTCTCTCACTAAATTGGAGTAACCTTTAAAGATACAATGCCACTTGGTGTCTTGTGGGAACTGCTCTTAACCGGTAAGCTCTACTGGCTCCATAAAGGGCTTGAAAGTTTATTTGTTCCCAGTATAACATGTACAGATGAAGAAACTGAGATTCAGAAAGGTTAAAGTTGGTGCAGGCCTTTTTGGAGTTGTTAAAGGTCTTCTACCCTCCTCCCACCTTATGTCATTCTTATTTTCCCTACTCCCCTGAAATGAAAATACACGATGTAAAAGCCATTCTGCTTCACCATCACAACCTATGTTCATTTTTGTTTCTCTCAAATTCACTGGCTGAACCTTTCACTGGCATTTAAAATCTTTACATGACGAAAGTAAATGGGCACACTCAATACTTCGAAATGAAATACAAGAGAAAATACTTCATGGTAATAAGTAGAAAATATTGAGAGGAATGATTCTACCCAAAGTGGCAACACAATATATTTTAGGAATAAGCAGAAATATACAGAACCTAGGTAAAGAAGCCTACAAACTTAGAAAATGACAAAAAATAAAACTTAGAAATCCTAGAGAAACTTATCAAAGTGATGGAAAAAAAGATTAAATATTGAAAACCTTCCAAATGTTATCCAACTTAATTTGTTGATATGATCATTCTAATCAAGGAACTAAGTTATAAAAAAATTCTGAAATTCATTTGGAGTAAATTAAAAAAAAACCAACAGTTATATTTCAAAAGTTCATCATGAATGTATATGGAATTCATACTGTGTAATAACAAAAGTGATAAATAATTAAGGAATTGTGAACACAATAATAGCCTGAGAAACAAAAGAGATAGAATATAGAGGAGAGGAAATAATCCTATTACAAGTAAAAATAAGGTACATGATAATTTGGCATTATAAATTAGAAGAAAATTGAGAATAATTTATTGAATCATGGGGAAACTAATTTGGAAGCTATGAAGTTTTTCAATCTTACCATGTAAACAAAATAAATTCTAAAATAATTATTGATAAAGTTACTGAAATTCTATATGTTCTTGAGGGCTCTTAGGATTTCATAAGCAAATCAAAATGAAAAAATGCTTACATTAAAATCATTAAAAATCCTCATGCATAAGAAGATGTGACTGAAGAGATAAACTAGGAAAATACTAAAACATATATGAGAGATACAGGGTTAAATTGTTACATGAACTACTTATAACTCAACAAAGAAAGGCAGAATTTATAAAAATTAAAAGTAGGAACTTTTTAATAAAAAGACTTGTAAACTTCAAATTGAAATATAGACATCGCATAACAGTTTATGCTTACCAATTTAGCAAAATAACATTTTAATAATGAAACCTGTTGCTGTTAATATACACTAAAATAGCTACATTATTTTCTTTTCCTGTTGGTGGTTCATTTATTTTGGAAAAATTTGGCTGCAGGTCTTAGTATTTTTTTTTCTGCTTTTTTTTATTAGGTCTTAGTATTCTTAAAATGCTTTATAAACATTGATCCCAAAAGTTGCTTCTAGAGAAGTATTCATTCCAAGAAGCAGTCAAAGCACAAAGAATTACTTTAATAACTTTTACTGTAACAATAATTTTGATAAAAATAATGGAACACACACAAAAGACATGTTACTAGTGTTACATATTAAATTGCTGTTATTTTGTTGTTATTGTGGATGATGATATTGGCTGACATATATGTTCAGTGCCAGGCTCTGTCTAACCATTTTATCTATAATACATCAATTCTCATAAATGTTATTATAATCTCTGCCTCAAGATAGAGAAAATTAAACTCAACTGATTAGGACTATCCCTTAAAGTCACATAGTGTATGAATGAATTATGGCTGTGGATATGAACTTACTCAGTTTGACTATTGTTTAATACATTCTTTAGTATGAAAAATTTCAACCAACCATAAATATACAAAGAATAGTATAATGAACCTTCATATACCCATAGCCAGTTTCAATAATAATAAAAAATTTCAGTCTTATTTCATTTATATCCTTAACTATATTCATTTTTTTATTATTTTCTTGGGTAGTATTTTAAAGTAAGTATCAATTGTTATGTTATTTCATCCATAAGCCTCAGTAAACCTATCTAACAGAGGATTTAAAAAATATAACTATGTCATTTTAATACCTAATGAAGTTCAGGGTAATTTTTTAATGTCATCCATACCTAATCCATATTCACATTTCTCTGATTGTGTAAAGATCTCTTAATAAAGGTGATTTGCTTGATTTGGACAACCCTGGGTCCAGATATTCATCTGTAGAGAGTGGAGCCACAGAAGATTCAAAGGCAAAGACCAGTCAAAGCTGTGGTTTAAGAATGGGTAGCAAAACTGTTCATAAAAGTTCACTTATACTTTTATAAAAACAATAAGACATTGTAAAAAAAAAAGAATGGGTAACAAGTGTGATGAACTGAAGCTATTGACCATTACATCACTCTTCATATATTCAAATTTTTATCTGTTCTTTCTTACCTTTTATCTGAAGAGCTTCCTTTATTATTTCTTATAGGGCAGGTATGTTAGCAATTGGGAGGAAAGCGGGGTCTCTCAGTTTCTTTTCATTTAACTGTCATTTATTTATTTATATTTTTATTGATTTGAAAAATCAATTTGAAATACAAATAATCCTTGAAATACAGTTTATCCTTGAAGTACACAGATTTGAACTATGTTAGTCCACATATACTGAAAAAAAATGGATTTTTTTCAGTAAAAAAATTGGAAATATTTTTGAGATTTGCAAAAATTTGAAAAGACATTTTCTTTTCTGTAGTTTCATTGTAAGAATACAGTGTATAGCACGTATAACATACAAAATACGTGTTAGTTAACTGTTTATGTTGTAAGGCTTTGGGTCAACAGTAGGCTATTAGTAGTTAAGTTTTTTGGAAGTCAAAAGTTATATACAGGTTTTTTCTTTTTCCAAACTTTTTTCCCCCAATTTTTACATGATTCCAGTATGCATCAGTTTGAGTTACCAAGATTTAATTTAAAAACACTAGTTCTCCAACATGGTTCCAACTTTACTTACCAAAGTATTTTAACTGGGAATAATTACTTGGAGTACCAACTTAGCTGCTTGCTCATCAGTCCACAAACCACTATGTAAGTAACAGATAAACATCTTGATCAGTTATCTTCTGTGACTTCTTTGGAAGTCGGACTGATTTGTCACAATGCATCTGTCACTCACAGACAATGAAGTGTGTGGTTGTTACCTACTTTTCCAGTGATAAGCCCACATAACAGTTTATGAAAAAAGTAAAATGACCAAAAAGTATGAAAATGAAGCAAAGAAATGAAAAGTGAGCATGCTGGAAGTGAATTTTGAATCCATTGTAAATGGATTTATAGAGGAATTAGCTGACAATGGGGATATGACCACTGCCATCATTCTAGATGCTAGATGTGGAACTTAGTGAACTTACTGACATAAATGAGAAAAGTAATTACAACAAAACACATGACAGTGTCCTAGAGGAAGTAATGTCTGCAGAAAACTCACATTAAAGAAACTCTTGGAGATATTTCAACACTGCAAGTGCAAAGGACAGTATGTTGAAGGTTGATCCAAACTTAGAAAATATGGCAATTTGCCAAGGTAGAAAAGATGCTGTCTCCATGTTCTAAGGTACATGACAAGGAGACAAGAGCACTCTCAAACTATTCATGAGATTCTTAAAGATTTTTAAGTAAACAGTATTTCATTTTTCTATGTTGTAAACTACAATGTATTATGTATTTGTTTTACTATATTTTCATTTCCCCATGTGTTTGAAACTGATAGGAATAGTTTTAGTGTTTTGAAAAGAAATTTTAAAAATCACAGAACAACTTAATTTTCCCCATTAAGATAGTTTGGAGTTTCAGCTTGCTAAGTAATTTTTACAATCCTGCACTTCTTGCAAAGCAAGAACTGCCTGTAATTATAGACTCACAAGAATTTTCAGAAATGGTACAGAAGGCCCTGTGAACCCATCTCACAGCTTCCCTCAATGATAACACCTTACATAACATTATCAGACCTTGAAATAGATATTGGTCAATACAATTAATTATAGTCCTCACTAGTTTTTTAATGTACTCATTTTTTAAAATGTTTCTGTGTATAGGTTTGTGCTGTTTTCATCACAAGTGTAGATTGTATGACCACCACCATAATCAGGATGCAGAGCTGTTACCCTCACTAAAGAGCTCTCGCTCACCACCCCATTTATAGTAGCACCCTTTGTTGCCTGCCCCAACGTCCTGGCAAGCATTGATCTCTTCACCTCCCTGATTTTGTCTTTTGGAGAATAGCTTCCTAGTAACGTTAGAAGTTTGAAAGTTATCAAATTTTGTTCTCCTACAAAGGTGTTCTCTCTAAGCTGTTTGCATACAATATAAACTTAAAATTATATTGAAATAATACAACCCCAAACATAATTAATTACTTAATTAATTAATATATTAATAAAACAAATCCAGCAACCTATGAAAATGATTATATACTATAGCCAAATGAGAATTAGCCTCAAAAGGCAATTTTTATTTATTATTAGGAAATAAATTTACCTAATACTTAAATTTATAGAAGAAAGCACAAATACCATAAAATCATCTGAATAGGTGCAGGGAAAAGCATTTGATAAAATGTACTGCCCATACATGATTAAAAACTCTTAACAACTTCCAGGTGGAAACAATGGCAGAGTAGGAATGCCAGGGCAGAAACCTCCCACTTACATCCAAGGAAGCAACTGTAACACATACCGCTAACCCTGAAAAAGGCCTAAAGACTGAAGAACAGGCCATCTATGCCTGATGAAAAGAAGACCGCATTGAGTAGGATAAAGTGGCAGAACTGCAGTCAGTTGGAACCCAAGCCCCTCCCCCTTCCCAGCCCACAAGTGGGAGGTACAAGAAGGGAGCCGGGAGTATGTGGCTTTCAACAGTTTGACTATGATGTGTCTAGGTATAAATCTTTGTATTTATCCTATTTATGGCTCATTAAATGTTTAAATTAATATTATTGGTTAAATTTGAGAAGTCTGGGCCATTATTTCTTCAAAAAACTAATAACTATTGGACCCACATTTATATGAATTGGGGACATTTATTGGGAAAGTCTAGAAACCTGAAAATTGGAATGAGTACATCTTTGGACTCAGGTATAACCTGAACGCACTGGACACAATGAATACCCCTTGATCTCATAAGCAGTCATTTCTCCTGTGTGAGGTATAAGATAAATTCTAGCCAAAATAAGCAGGTGAAGAGAGGCAACAAAGGGCCAGGTAGTTTATTTGAATGCGAACACCCGGGCGAGATTTCTCCAGTCTACAGAAATAGAGGCTGGAGAATTCGCGCACGTAAGCAGACAGGCAGCGAGATTTTAAAGAAGGCAGGGGGAGGCAGAGCTTAGATTTACAGCAATGCAAGGATTGGCTAACGTAAGGCACATTTTTCAGGTTGGGAGGGGGCAATAGCAGGGGACTTTGACACGTCATCAGGGTCCGATGTGGGAGGGGGCAGCAGCCGGGAACTTGACACGTTATCAGGGTCCGACGTGCTTGCTCCTCCCATCAGCGCTCTCAGCCTTACATTTCAGCCTTTTTGGTTATAATGGGCGCCGACTCAATCTGGCTACATCTGGCTGAGGAGGGGTGACGTGGGGGGGGTTCAAGGCTGGTTGATGGCCGGAAGCTCAGTCGGGAGGGGCGAGTACTCGCGCGGCAACAGTTGATTAATTTTTATGTGTGAAATTTCTGCTATGGGCTGTTGAAGGAACTTGAAAACACATGGGGCGATTAAGAGTAAACCACAAACTGTTATTAAGGGGCCTAACAGAGGCATTAGCCAGGCCATTATGGGAGACTGAAGCCACCCATAAGGGCCGCCTTCAGGTACTTGTGTTCTGTGGAGGTCTTTTTGTAATTCTTGCAGTTTTTTTAAGCTTTGCTCTATGACCCCAGATTCATTGACATAGTAGCAGCATTCTTCTTGCAAGAAAATACAGGTTCCGCCCTTTTCTGCAGTAAGCAGATCTAAGGCTCACAGATTTTGAAGGGTGACCTGGACAAGGGAAGTAAGTTGTCGCTGGAGGGAAATAAGGGAGGTTGAGGTTTCTCCTAAGGTTAGGCTCACTCCATCGTCTAATGCCACCAATTGACTTGCTAGACTTTGAGAGTTCACTAAGCTATGGCTTAATGCTCCTGCCCCTGTGGTGGCTGCGAACACTGCAGTAACTAGATTCACTCCCACCAGCACCGGTAGAAAAACCGCCCTCTTCTGTCTAGTGTTTTGATATATAGACGATTCGTCTAGTGCCTGTCTTACCTCAGGTTTTCTGTACAAAGTTAGTTGGGGCACTAGCATTACTGAAAAGCAGGGTCCTACCATGGTGCTGTTGATGCATTGGGTAAGTGTGCTGTTGCACCAGAAGAATCCGCCTCCTTGAAGGGAAATTGGAGTGTCTTACAGTCACCCGTCATTGGCATTGGCTTCTCATTGGCCATTCTGAGATAGTGGAATGCTGAGTCAGGTAGCAGGTTAGCGGGGATGATGGCTTTTTGTGCCGTTTTCTGGTGACTCTGGGCTTATCCCGACTTTGGGCTCAAGGCTTGTTTTCCACATCGGTACTTCGCTTAAAGGGAGGCTGCAGTCTTTTTTAGAGTTTACTGGTTGAGCCCAGAAAAAACTAATGGGAACTGTAGCCACCGGGGGCGTTGGAGGGAGGCACAGAGGAAACAATTAGACACATTGCTGAGGATATGTGAAGCATTAAGAAACTGCACTGTTTCCCTAATGACTCTGGCCCAGGAAAGTTGTGTTCCTGCTGGTCATAGAGAATGGGGGTAGGGGTCTGACTGGATCCTCTGTTTGGTGCCTGTTCTGTTTTTAAAATATTACTTGATACCCGTGCCTGGGTGTTTAAGACTTCCATGAGAGTGGGGTTTACAGTGGTCCACTCTCTTTTGATGTCAATTGTGCCCTGTGGAAAGGCTTGACTGCTTTCGTACAGCTTGCCCCATACTCCTTTTTCCCAGCGTTGGTCCCATGGGTCACTAACAGTAATGTATAGCCTATCTTGTATCTTGGTAAACATTTTGTCATTGGTTCCCCCTGTTGTGTCTCCTACTGTATGGACTTTACATTTGTTTGCTTCAGGATGACATCCTCCATACATGTCGGACTGGAATGTACATGTACTAGAGGTCTGGTCATAAGGGAAGCATAGCATTGGGTTTGAGAAGGTATTTAAGATGTCTGTGTA
The DNA here is from genome assembly GCF_040802235.1 of Manis javanica. Taxonomy (NCBI): domain Eukaryota; kingdom Metazoa; phylum Chordata; class Mammalia; order Pholidota; family Manidae; genus Manis; species Manis javanica. The sequence goes on from NC_133157.1 coordinate 87,092,533, forward strand.
TATCGGTATTTGAACTGGTGCCTGACAGCCCGCACACAGGCAGTTTTGTGTGCCTACTTCTCGGGCCTGAGTTCCATGAGGAGGGGTTAGGTTAAACCTGAATTTCCATGCCAAATAGCTCTGCCTGGAGACTATAGGGTCATCTATTTGGCTGATTGTACTTGACACGACTAACCCATAGTTTAAGAGGACCCACCTCATAAGACACCCACTCATCATGTCTGGGTACCCGTTTGAGCCTAGAAAGGTGATACCAGGAGGAGTGCCCGTGTAGTTTGGCTGCTGAGGGTGTAGTGAGAATTACTGTATAAGGCCTGGTCCAGCGGGGTTGGAGAGATTTTGGCTGGAGTTCTCTTAGGAGCACTTTGTCTCTCCTGCCTGAAGGATCGCTACGTCTCCTTGGTTGCTGGATGACGTAGGTTGGGGTAGGAGCTGGTCTGTGTGTTCTCTAAGAAGATGCCTCAACAGTGTAAAGTAAGGAAGGTAGGAGGCCAAAGGATGAGAGGTAGCAGGTAGGCCTGTGTTTAGTAAGAAGGGCCTGCCATACATCAGCTCAAATACACTTAGCCCTGCTGGTCTCTGGGGGGCAGCAAGCAGCTGAGCGAGAGCGATGGGGAGAAGATCGGGCCACGAGAGCTTCACCTCTAGAGACAACTTAGTTGGTCTTTTAAGAGACCATTAGCTCTTTCGACCTTACCCGACGATTGGGGGTGGTAGGGTATATGGAGGTTCCAGGTGATATTGAGAGCCTCGGCTGTTAGCTGGGTGACTCAAGAGATGAAAGCAGGCCCATTGTCTGACTGTAACGAGGCAGGCAGGCCAAAACAGGGGATGATAAGCGCTACCAATGTCTGTGCCACCACCGAAGCTGTCTCTTGGTTGGTGGGGAAGGCTTCGATCCATCCTGAAAAGGTATCAACCAGAACTAGTAAATACCTGAGTTTTTTATGTTTAGGCATGTGGGTGAAATCGACCTGCCAGTCCTGTCCAGGGATGGTTCCTCTCATCTGGTGGAGGGCCATCCGGATTTTCAGAGCACCTTGAGACGAGACGCGATGACAAGTAGTGGAGCCTTGGTGTACCTCATCTATGGCCTTGCAGAGACCATAAGGGGCAAATATGGGGGAGAGAAGCTGGTGCATGGCTTCCGGCCCAATGTGTAGAAACTGATGAATTTTGGATATGACATCCCTGCCTTGGGCTTGGGGGAGGGCAATTTGTCCCCCGAGATATATCTATCCCTGATCCCCTAACACTCCCCCTTGATGTAGGAGCAGTTGTTGTTCATCATCGGGGTATTGGGGCAGTAGAGAGGAGGAAAGAAACAGCACAGAGGGTGGGGTAGACCCGGATGTTAACTGTTGGGCCGTGGTGTCTGCCAACACATTACCTCTGGTTACTGGATCGTTTCCAGTTTGATGTCCTTTACAGTGCACAATGGCCACCTCCTTGAGGTCCTGTAGGGCTTGTAGCAGGTGGCTGATAGCCCTGCCATTGATGATTGGGGTTCCCTTGGTAGTGAGGAAGCCCCTTTCCTTGCCAAATTGCTGCATGAGTGTGTGTAATGAAGAAGGCGTATTTAGAGTCAGTATAAATTGTGGCTCTCTTCCCAGCTGTCAGCTGTAATGCTCGGGTAAGAGCTACTAGTTTGGCTTTCTGGGAGGTGGTCCCAGATGGGAGTAGGTTTGCTTCTATCACTTGCGACAGAGTTACCACTGCATATGCTGCCTTTCATACTCCATCACTCCCCTTCACCGAGCTTCCGTCTACGAAAAAGGTCAAGTGAGGGTTTTCGAGGGGCATGTCTTATAGGCCCCCCCTAGGTTTTCTAAGAGCTTCTACAATCTCTACACAGGAATGAGTGGGCTGATCTGCCTGATCACTGACAGGAAGCAAGGAGTCTAGGTTAAGGGGTGGAGAGACTTGTAGGGTTACCTGTGGATGTTCAATAAACAGGAGGTGGAATTCTTGTACTCTTGAAGGACTCAAGGAGGCCAGGGATTTATGACTCAAAAGATCTTGTACCCGGTGTGGGGAATACAGTAATGGCTGTATTCCAACAGTAATGGGCTGTTGGAGCATTAATTTTAGGGCTTCTCGGGCCAGACTTCCCGCAGCTGCCAGGGCTCGGAGGCAAGGCTGCCACCCTCTGGTGGTGGCATCCAACTGTTTGGAGAGAAATGCAATGGGACGGCACCCTGGCCCCACTGGCTGTACCAGCACTCCAGTGGCCACTCCTGCCCTTTCTGCTGTATATAGGGTAAAGGGCTTGGTTAGGTCAGGCTGCATCAATGGGGGGGATGAGAGTAACGCATTCCGCAACTGATTGAAAGCAGAAGCTACTTCAGTGGGTGAAGTTAGCGGTCCAGTAGGGGTCTCTGTAGCAGCTGCATAGAGTGGTCTGGCCAGAAGGGCAAAGTTAGACACACTCAGTGTCTGAAAAACCCTACTAATCCTAGAAAGGATAGTATCTCAGCTCCTGAAGTTGGTGGCAGGACAGCTTTAATCACAACCACTCGGTCTGCCATCAGGGCTTTAGTGGTGGGAGTTAGAGTCAGCCCAAGGTATGTAACTTGAGGTAGAGAGAGCTGTGCTTTGGCAGTGGATACTCTGTACCCTAGGTCTGCCAGGAAATTGAGAAGGGATGTGGTGTCTAGGACTGAGGCCTCCTTTGAGGGACTGCAAAGTAAAAGATCATCCACATATTGGAGGAGAGTACACTTGCCTGTTGAATGTCATGAGGGGTCCTCTGCTAGGGCCTGTCCAAAAAGATGGGGGCTACCTCTAAAACCTTGAGATAGAACAGTCCAGGTCAGTTGTCTAGATCGACAGGTATCAGGGTCTTCCCACATGAAGGCAAATAGCGGCTGCGATTCTGAGTGGAGGGGTATAGTGAAAAAGGCATCTTTAAGGTCTAGTACAGTAAAATGAGAGGTACTGAGTGGGACCTGAGATAGAAGAGTGTATGGGTTAGGCACTACTGAGTGTAGAGGGATAACAGCCTCGTTAATTATTTGGAGGTCCTGAACAAGGTGGTATGCTCCAGAAGGCTTTTTTACTGGCAAGATGGGAGTATTGCATGGAGAGTTAGTCGGTACTAAAAGCCCTTGCGAGAGTAGATGATTAACAATAGGCTGTAGTCCCTTTCGGTGAACCTGCGAAATAGGAAATTGAGGCTGAGAAGGGAAGCGGGATGGGTCTTTAAGGTGTATTAAAACGGATGTGGTGAGTTGCCACCACGGGGGTGGAGATGTCCCATACAACTGAATTGACAGCAGTCCAGGTTGTTGGGAGACTTAGGTCTCTGTCATCTAACTCTCCTTCGCTGACTAAAGCAATGAAGGAGTTTCTGGCATTTTGTAAGCATTTAAAAGGTGGGAGGGAAATAGAGGCTCCTAACTTATAGAGCAAATCTCGTCCTAACAGAGGGGTAGGACAGGAAGGCATGACTAGAAAGGAATGAGTAAACAGGATGCTTTGAAAGGTGCAGGCCACTGGGCCTGTCTCTAAAGGTTTGGAGGAGGTTCCCATGACTCCAACTATGGAGACCTTGGCAGGGTATAAAGGCCCTTTAAAGGAGGGGAGAACAGAGTAGGTAGCCCCTGTGTCCACCAAGAAAGAGATGGACTTACCCTCTACCCACAGCTTAGCCCTGGGCTCAGCGAGGGTGATCGGAGTGTCTGAGTCCAGGCATCTTCAATCTTCAAGGATGCCCAGCAGGTCTGAAGGGTAGTCCTTTGAGGGCGTCTTCCCCCCGCAGAACTCTGCTGCCAGGGGAGGACCACCCTCTAGAGAACAGTCTACCTTCCAATGACCTCGCTTACCACAGCTGGGGCATGGTTTGGTCAGTTTGCGTGGGTTGGGGCACTTCCGTTCCCAGTGCCCTTCTTCACTGCACTGAAAGCAAGGGCCCGGAGGTTCGAGTCAATCTTCAGGGACACCCCAACAATCCCTACGAGCCGGCCGCAGAGCAGCTCTTATGGCACGAGTTTGTTCTGCCATTCAGGCAGCTGACTTCCTCTCACTCTCGTCCTCTCAGACATGAAAAACTTTAAATGCCATATCTACTAGGTCTCCTAGAGGGGTTTGGGGACCATCTTCAGCCTTTTTAAGCTTGTGCCTGATGTCAGGAGCTGACTGAGATATAAAATGCATGGCTAAGAGAGAGGAACCTAATGCTGAGGCTAGGTCAATCTTAGTGAAAGCTCCTAGAGTTTCTTTGAGGCACTTGAGGAATTTTGATGGGTTTTTGTCAGGTTTCTGGGAAATTTCTCTAAGCTTATCATAATTGATAGCTTTTTGAGCAGTAGAGTTAATACCTGCCAATAAGTAGCGAACCATGTGATCCCGGCAAGCTTCACCCTCGGGAGAATTATAATCCCACAGGGGTTCTTGTAGAGGAATAGCTTCTCTGCCCATAGGTTCCTGCTCATCTGTGGCATGGGCCTCATTGGCACAGTGCTGTGCCACTGATGTGACACAGTCATATTCCTCCGGGGTTAGAGTGAACTGGAGGACTACATGTACATCATGCCAGGTGAGCTTGTAAGCTCAAGTAAGATATTTAAACTGTTTAGCAAACATTACGGGGCTGGAGGAAAAGGATCCCAATCGCTGTTCCACTTGGGACAAGTCTGCCAGGGAAAAGGGAACATGAACTTGCACCACTCCTTCAGCTCCTGCTACCTCTCTTAGAGGAGCTATCACGTGGGCTTGAGACCGCTGTGACTTAGAGCGAGTTACAGGAGGGCTAGACCATTTGCGCGCCAGCTGCGGCGAGTAAGATGGTGGTGGATTTGAAGGAGGGGATGGAGGAGGCAACTTTGGTAGTGGGGGATACAACCTGGGAATTGGTGCAGAACTTGAAGGCCAGGGATTAGGATATGCAGGAGTTTTATCTGAAGTGGAGTCAGCACCTGTGGAGTAAAATGGTGGGCAGACTGGAAGAGAAGGAGAGCAAGGTGGAGGAGAGACTGGGAGAGAAGGAGAACAAGATGGAGGATATGAACAATGAGGAAGGGAGCTGGTCCCTGTGGTGGGCCTGGAGGAGCGGGAAGGGGGTAGCTGAGATCCTCTGCCGAGTTGTCAGAGAAGAGCCTCCCAGTAGTAGGAGTGGTAGAGCTCGGCGGTTCTTGGCAGAGGCCTGGGCCAACAAAACTTGGGAAGGAGAACACTTAACATATAGATCGGGATGGGTGCGCAAAGTCCAAAAGGCCTGCACATATGGGATTTCACTCCACTTTCCACCCTGGTGGCAATAATTAGTTAAGTCAGTGAGGAGGCCAAAATCAAAAGTTCCCTCAGGGGGCCAGCGAGATTGATTGTCCAAGGGATACTGAGTCCAGGCCTGAGAGCAAAGGAAGACTAACTTCCGTTTGTGAATTTCCTGGGACAAATATAGAGTAGCCAGATTAGAAATAAGACACCGCAGTGGAGTCTGAGCCTCTGCTTTGGAAGACTGGTTCCCCATGTCTGTGCCCACTTCCTAAAAAAAAATCCCGCTGAGAGGCACGCCCAGCATCCCAAGTGCACCAAGTCAGGGGAGACGGCCTGGGAGCCTGGGTGAGGGACGTCTCCCCCACCGCAAGGCCAGCGGCAAGTGTCCCAGATACTAGCAACAGATGGGCTGAATGCCCAGACCTGGACATAGCTATGATTTCAGATGGACCAGGTGAAACGGAGTTAGGCAGGGAAGCAGACTGGGGGAAACTGAGGGACTCACCAGAAAATAGTCCACACAGCGGAGAGCAGGCTGAGGTCCCAGGTTGGGGAAGGAGGGGGCGGGGCTGCCGGTGGCCAGTTGGGGCCCCACGCTCATGCTCCCTCCCAGGTTTCAGCGCCAAATATAAGATAAATTCTAGCCAAAATAAGCAGGTGAGGAGAGGCAACAAAGGGCCAGGTAGTTTATTTGAATGCAAACACCTGGGCGAGATTTCTCCAGTCTACAGAAATAGAGGCTGGAGAATTCGCGCATGTAAGCAGACAGGCAGTGAGTTTTTAAAGAAGGTAGGGGGAGGCAGAGCTTATATTTACAGCAGTGCGAGGATTGGCTAATGTAAGGCACATTTTTCAGGTTGGGAGGGGGCAACAGCTGGGGACTTTGACACGTCATCAGGATCCCATGTGGGAGGGGGCAGCAGCTGGGAACTTGACACGTCATCAGGGTCCGAAATGCTTGCTCTTCCCGTCAGTGCTCTCAGCCTTACATGAGGCTGTTCCTACATTGCTATACTCAAATACAGAATGAATCTCAAAATCATTATTCCAAGTGGGGAAAAAAGCCATACACAAAAGTACAAACAAAAGTGTATGATTCCTTTTACATGAAACTCTATATAGAAAACTAATCTATAGTGACAGATATCAAGAGGGACAGTTTCCAGATGGAGGTGTCTGAACATTTAAAAAATGATCCAATATATTTTGGTTCTCAGTAGATGGAGATTACTTCGTTACTCATTCAGATAAGTTTAGAATATAAGAATATCTTCAGGAGGAATGTTATACTCCTGAATCTTTTATAAAATAATCACTACCCATATGAGAATGGATGCCAGGTAAGTACACTTTCTCCCCCAATCCCTGCTAGGATGAACTCAGTGTGAGGTTAAGACCAAGATGAATAAATTGCATTCCTTCACTTAGGTGGATTTACCAAGAATCCAGTAAGCTCAAAGTTATCAGACTAGAAGGATACGGTCAAACTCTTTGGGGCACGTTGTTCATTTTTCTCGGTTCTTGTCCCTGCCACAACAAAGAATTGAAGGGCAGAGATGCAGTAGTGAAGCAGAGTAAAAGTTTTATTTAAAGTTACACACTTAGAGAGAAACTGTGGGCTACCTCAGGAAGATGTTGGGGAAGAAGTTGGTTCGGAGATGCAGGGAAGTTAGAGTACAAGGCGAGGAAAGAATTCATTAAAGTGAGTGCCAGGGAATGACAGATCAGAATAATAAAGGAAGTTCATTGAACTGCTACTCAGCATGGGGCACATCCCCTGCTAACTCTTTAAGCTAGTGTCACCTGGCGGCAAGTGTCCAATTGGATTTGCACTGCATGGGAACAGAGTTCCTACCACCGCAGGATTTGGGGAGTTGCAGAGCACTGGATGGAGTGAGATTATTTACTGCGAACTTCCTAGAGACAAAGAAAGGAGACTTTCAGGTGGGCTCCTAAAGAGCATGACCACAAGCTGAAATTCCATCCGGGTCACCCTGGCGGCGGTAATTTGCAAGCTCAGATCTGAACTCTCAGCAGCCCCTCCTTACTTATCTGAAATAGGACAGAGGGACTGAAGGTTTGGGCTTAAATCAGGAGAATTAGAATGACAAAGCAAAGTAATAAAGACACCACCGGAAAAGCGCAGAGACAAAATGTTGTAGGTTGAGCAGTGAGAAGTCTTTTTAAGGCAAAAGGTGTACACTTGGAGAAAGAGTGTGGGTTATTCCAAAGAGGTGTGCTAAAAGATTGGGAAACAGTTATGCACTAAGAAACTGTGGGTGACCTTGGACAGAGGTGCATGCCTAAGGGTTTAGGGTCTGGGGTTTTTAGGTGGTTAAGGATTTTCAGGAATGTGACAAAGGACTCAGGATGTAGACTTGTTTAGTGCTCCTGGAATGTTCATATTTGATAAGACATTAAGTTTCTTCTTTTAAGACAAGAAATTTATTGGGTGATTCCTTCCCAGGATAGCAATTTCTGTCTGGGAGCATATCAGTTAAGACCATCTGCCCTGCCTCCAAGGTGGGCTGAGTTATTGCCTGTTTGATTAAAATGCAATCTTAGCTTCAAGATGGAATTCTTCCTGAATAAGCTGGGCCTTTTAGCAGGCTAAAGTAAATCTTAAAATGCTATGAGTTTATTGACACAATAAAAACAGGCTATGCTGAGATACCTTTCTCTATCTGGGGAGTATTCAAATATTCCAGGCCAAGTTGCTCCTGGCCTTCTGAGCTTTAATTTGGGTGGGGGGGGGGTGTATTGTTAATATACAATTACATGAGCAACATTATGGTTACTAGATTTCCCCCATTATCAAGTCCACCACCTAGCTTTAATTGATTAGCTCATTAACTCTGAGTCTTTTCTGGCTTTCTAGTTTTAACTGGTTAACTCTTTGAGTCCCTTCTAGTGGCTTTACTGACCTTATTCTCTTTCTTCCCTACTCATATCTATTTTCCTGCCTAACAAAACTACTACTGGTTGGTCAGAACAGATATTCTCTGTTTTGTACACCTTGCCTGGCAAATTAGGCCTCTGAGGCTTATGAAGCAGTTCAAGTTCATTATACTGTGCACTGCAATTTTGAGGCCTTTAAAGTTTACTAAGAATGTCACTGCTTGTGAGGAGCTGAGGATAAAGTGAAGATTAATGACTTCTGACAGTGGCTCTCTCACTTCTCTCTCTCTCCAAATCCTAAGGGGTGATCCTAATATAACTTGCCCCTGAAAGGGGGTGCATGCTTTCCTCAGGGCCTGCCTGTACAACCTCCCTTACTGACTCTAGGCCCATAATGGGAATAAAAATGCATCTATGCTCACCAGGTAAATTACAAGATCTAATCCAGAAATAGAAAAGCAAAACATAATGAAAACACATAAACTTCTCAATAGTACAAGCAGAAACTAGGTCGTATATAGGAGGGGGGACCCTTAGGATATTAGACCAGGAAGGGTGAATTATATTAAGCTAGAGCCACACTTATCTTTATGAGTATACTCACTGTAGGCTCAGGAGCAGCTCACGTTGCATTTCATGTCAATGAAATACGGGCACACCTTGACTTATTGCGCTTTGCTTTGTTGCACTTTGTCGATATCGCATTCTTTACAAGAAGGTTTGAGCCAACTCTGCATCAAGCAAGTCTGTTGGTATCATATTCCCAACAGCATTTGCTTACTTGGTGGCTATCACGTCTTGGTAATTCTTGCAATATTTCAAAGTTTTTCATTATTATTTTTGTTATGGTGTTTGGGATCAGTGATTACAACTTGCTGAAAGCTAGATGGTTAGCATCTTTTAGCAATAAAGTCTTTTTTAATTAAGGGACATATATTTCTTTTTTAGACATAATGCTATACACACTTAGTAGACTACAGTGTGGTGTAAACATAACTTTTACATGTCCTGGGAAACCAAAAAATTCATTTGACTCACTTTACTGTGGTATTCATTTTATTGTGGTGAGCTGAAACCAAACCCACAATATCTCTGAGCTATCCCTGTATTTCTCTAATGGGATGCTGACAAATATTTTTTAAAACTGAGTATTTTGATGTACAACCATGTTTTATGGTGACCTGAAGGGATCTGTGGTGGTGGCTCTTTGATCATGAAGTCCATGTAAATAAAATAGATGAACACCCTACTAAGATATTTCTTGAGATATATCTATATATGCAATTCTGGGTCTCATGAGTGGCAAGCTAACACAAGTCATCCTAACAGGGATTCGGATCTACTTTTTCAGCCCTTGATTTATTTCTACTTCATAGACAGGAGGGTTCAACTGAAAAGGAGGTTGGGGCCCTTTGACAAAACTCCTCAAAGCTCAGTCACAAGTATACACAATAATTACCCTGAAGTCCCCCAGGGAGACCTGTGGCCATATACCAGTAGAATCTCCTTTGAATCAGGTCTACAATGTTTGTGGCATCGTGGGAAGTTACAGCTGCTACAATTACAGTGTCACTTTGAGGTGGTTCTGCAATGTGTATTGCAAAGAAATCTTCCCAGTGGGCAGAGTTTAAGGAGGTATATTTAGTTGTTCACTTATGAGGAAGAGACATGTCCTGAGTTTAGAGTTATAGTGATTCATGTCCTGTAGTCCAACAAGTTGACCAGTAGTAGGGGGCTAGACAAGAATAAGATTGGAAACTTGGTGACAAGAGGTATGGAGGAGACATGAATGGATGGTCTTCTAGGAACAGGTGTTGAATGGAGTTTACAAATGCTTAGCAGAGAATTGGATATTAGAAGGAATAGAACACATGCAGTTTGGGTATTTATTCCTTTGGCTCTCTGTGCTGAGCCATGTAATGGCCATTACAGTGTTTCTCTTCCAAAGGCCACAGCTCTCCTAAGGGGTGGGGATGGGGGGCACTTCTGCCAGTTTCTGGTAATATTAGTTACCCTCACTATAGGCCTGGTGGCGATGATGGCTCCCTACCATTATTAGTTACAGAGTGTTTCGCCAAGTCTACCCATGTTTTTAGAACCCATTTGTTAGACTATACTCAAGTGTCTCATTGTTTCTTGACAATTGACACACATTTCTTGAAGGGACCCTAACTAATAAGTCCCCACAACTCTGATCATAAAGTCCATGGGGGAAGGGAATTGAATCTTTTATTTGATGTTATCCCAGCATCTAAAATGTCTATTGCACAGCAGGTTTTCATTAAATGTTAAATGAACATATGTAATGCCCTTTATGTCCATCAGTGATCTTTAAAGTCTATTATGATCTAATATAGTTTGACCAGCATTTTTGTGCCTTTATTTGTAATTCATTAAAGAATGACTAAGCATTATAAATATCAGCAAAAAGCAAGCAAACTTGTATGCATGAAAATCCAAGGTAATTAACAAAAACTTGTTGAAACAGTAAGGGAATTCAGCAAGAAACAATGTTAATGTATAAAACCCAACAGCTTTCCTATATCTACACCTGCAGCTCCCATCTTCCACCCCGGTAGAACCTCCACGCTGGGATCGAGGGGCGTCAGGGCAGGCTCAGGGGTTGTGGATCTGGTGGCCATAAAGGAATAGGGTGGAGGTCCCAGGTAAAATTGTAACTTTACTGCTATATAATTTCAATCCTAAATACTTGGGTAGTCATGCCTTTTCTTTTACAAAATCAATTTCCTATATAACTCCAGAATTTTTTCACTCTTCACCCAAGTAACGTAATTTTAATATTTTCAATATCCAATCCATATTCAAGTTCCCTAATTGTCTCAAAATTGCTTACAAAAAAAATACTGTTTGAATCGGAAGCCAGTAGAAGGCCCCGCTTTGAGGTTGGCTGTAGAGTTCAAGCTTAACCCTTACCCTCTTCAACGGGACGGAACCTGGGCAGGAGACTTTTTTCTAAACGGAAACCCAACGGTGACGTCAAACGTAACACGGAGGTCCACGGGAAATATAGTCTAGAATCTCTCGGTTGGCCGCTCGGCGTCTTTTGCGCGTGTGCAGCCGTAGCCCCGCTTCCTCATTGGTCCTTTCTGGCGCCTAGCAAGGGGTCTGGGAGGTCCGGATCTGCTGAGAGAGTGAAGGGTGCGCGCCTGGGGTGAGTGAGCGGGGCCAGGCAGGAGGGGTGCGCTGGTGCCTCGGACGGGAGCGGGAGTCTCTGGGACCCTTGCCCCAGCGCTGGTCTGTGCTCCCGGACGGGTTCTCGGCCGGGGGAAGGCGGCTGGAGGTCTCCGGCCCTCGGCCTCCCGGGCGCAGGTGGGGCTGAGCCCCCGTCCGGAGCAGGCGCTCGCCGCGGGCCGGGCTGTGCAGGGACCGTGTGCCCGGCGCCGCCTGCAGCCTGGCCGGGAAAAGCCCGTGTGAGCGGCGGGGTGAAGGTACGTTTGTACCGCGGGCAGTGAGCGTGGGTCTGCGGTTGAGCCCAAGCTCAGAGGGAGCCAGAAATACCGGGTAAATTCCAGCTCTGTCACCTGTAAGGGGCGATAGAAGGAACCTGGTAAGAGGTTTCTCATCTGAAAATGGTATTAATAATGACTGTTCCAGGCCGTTGTTTTGATAACTAAGATTTAAATCATCACTTGTATTTAGCAAGCGCCAGGTACTAAGGACTAAGTGACGATTGCATTTATTACTAGAAGACACTGTTCTTTTCATCGGATGGTTTTTTTTGTGACCTCACAACCACTTTAATAAAACCAAGGTGTAGGTTGGTGGAACGATGTGCTCAATTAATGAGGGGTTTGGATGCAAGGGCAGCCGTACTTTTACTTCCAGCCTCAGGCTTTGTCTAAATGTCACACCATTGCAGGGCACTTAGTAAAGTGTCCTGTCCCCAAATTCCCAGGAATATAAGAGAAGGTGAATGTAGATGGGATCCTACCTGTCAAACGTATTCTGGTATTTCTAGTGTCTCTCTCGGTCCTTTGGGTCAGACAGGTTGCCGGCCCCTTGGACATTGACAGGCTTTCTGTCTTTGAAGTCTAATAAATTGAATTTCAACAGTCAGGTTTCTAACTGTAAAATGATTTGGTTTTTCAGGCCCACGTCCCAGTTGCCTTTAAACGAAGCAGCCCTTGTGCGGCAGGAAGCATGTACCTCTGTGAACAGGAATCTTCCCTGGAAGAGATCACCCCTCTGATCCTAGACCTCTCTCCAGAGATTCAGAGATGAGACAAAAGAGCCCAGATAGCAGTTCTTGATCCCTCTGCCCAGAATGAGCCAGACTTAGTGATGATGTCACCTTTAGGAGCTCTTAAACTGTGTGACAGCTCATGAGGGTGAGATCTGGGGGTAAGAGGTAACTAGGCAGAGGGAGGAAATTCCATCTCCCCTTAAGTGGCCTCCACTCCCCAAATCCTGCACTGCTGTCACATGTGCCCATCATGCCACTGGGTCCCAGAATGATGATGTATTTTTCCAAGGGCATCTACTTCTCATTCTTTTGAAAGTTTTCATTGGGTCTGAAAGGATCAGTGACTTGTCCAGGGAAATCCAGTTTGTGACAGAGTCAGAAGGAAACAATGTAGTTCACTTATTCACAGTAAGTGACTAAAAGCGTCTCATTACAAGGGCCTTCCTAGAAATACATCAGGGCAGAAATAAGCAATGAAAACTTCCTCCTTTAAAGCGTCCATCTCTCCTACTAGGCTTTCGGTGGATTGTCTGTACTGGCAGTAAATAAATTAATGAGAAAAAATAGATAAGTGATGTATACTGAGTATTTTTTTATTAAGGTATCATTGATATACACTCTTATGAAGGTTTCACAAGAAAAACTGTGATTACATACACCTTTATTATCGAGTCCCCCCCATACCCCACTGTAGTCACTGTCCACCAGTGTAGTAAGAAGCCACAGGGTTCCTATTTGTCTTCTCTGAGCTGCACTGTCTTCCCCATGACCCCACACACACCATGTGCACTAATCATGATATCCCAGAATCCCCTTCTCCCTTCCTCCCCACTCACCCTCCCCCAACCCTCCCCTTTGGTAACCACTAGTCCCTTCTTGGAGTCTGTGAGTCTGCTGCTATTTTGTTCCTTCAGTTTTCCTTTGTTATTATACTCCACAAATGAGGGAAATCATTTGGTATTTGTCTTTCTCTGCCTGGCTTATTTCACTGAGCATAATACCCTCTAGCTCCATCCATGTTGTTACAAATGGTACGATTTACTTGTTTCTTACGTCTGAATAGTATTCCATTGTGTATATGTACCACATCTTTATCCATTCACCTACTGATGGACACTTAGGTTGCTTCCGTATCTTTTCTATTGTAAAGAGTGCTGCGATAAACAGGGGTGCATATGTCTATTTGAATCTGAGTTGTTTTCTTTGGGTAAATTCCTAGGAGTGGAGTTTCTGGGTCAAATGGTATTTCTATTTTTAGTTTTTTGAGGAACCTCCATATTGCTTTCCACAATGGCTGATCTAGTTTACATTCCCACCAGCAGTGTAAGAGGGTTCCCCTTTCTACACATCCTCACCAGCATTTGTTGCTCCTATTCTTTTCTATGTTGGCCATCCTAACTGGTGTGAAGTGATATCTCATCGTGGTTTTCATTTGCATTTCCCTGATATTTACCAATGTGGAGCATCTTTTCATGTGCCTGTTGGCCATCTGAATTTCTTGGTAAAATATCTGTTCCTATCCTCCACGCATTTTTAATTTTTTGTTTTTTAAAATAATTTTGGTATCATTAATGTACAATTACATGAGTGACATTATAGTTACTAGACTCCCCCCATTATCAAGTCCCGACCACATACCCCATTACAGTCACAGTCCATCAGCATAGTAAGATGATATAAAATCACTACTTCTCTGTGTTGTATAGCCCTCCCAGTGCCCACTCCCCCTACACCATGTGTGCTAATCGTAAAGCCCCTTTATCTCCCTTATCCCTCCCTTCCCACCCGTCCTCCCCAGTCTCTCTCCCTTTGGTAACTTTTAGTCCATTCTTGGGTTCTGTGAGTCTGCTGCTGTTTTGTTCCTACAGTTTTTCTTTTGTTCTTATACTCCACAGATGAGTGAAATCATTTGGTACTTGTCCTTCTCTGCTTGGCTTATTTCACTGAGCATAATACCCTCTAGCTCCATCCATGTTGTTGCAAATGGTAGGATTTGTTTTCTTCCTATGGCTGAATAATTTTCCATTGTGTATATGTACCACATCTTCTTTATCCATTCATCTACTGATGGACACTTAGGTTGTTTCCATTTCTTGGCTATTGTAAATAGTGCTGCGATAAACATAGGGGTGCATCTGTCTTTTTCAAACTGGAGTGCTGCCTCCTTAGGGTAAATTCCTAGAAGTGGAATTCCTGGGTCAAATGGTATTTCTATTTTGAGCTTTTTGAGGAACCTCCATACTGCTTTCCACAGTGCTTGAACTAATTTGCATTCCCACCAGCAGTGTAGGAGGGTTCCCCTTTCTCCGCAACCTCACCAACATTTGTTGTTGTTTGTCTTTTGGATGGTGGCGATCCTTACTGGTGTGAGGTGGTATCTCATTGTGGTTTTAATTTGCATTTCTCTGATGACTAGCGATGTGGAGCATCTTTTCATGTGCCTATTGGCCATTTGAATTTCTTGTTCGGAGAAGTGTCTGTTCCGATCCTCTGCCCATTTTTAAATTGGATTATTTGCTTTTTGTTTGTTGAGGTGCATGAGCTCTTTATATATTTTGGATGTCAACCCTTTATCGGATCTGTCATTTATGAATATATTCTCCCATACTGTAGGATGCTTTTTTGTTCTATTGATGGTGTCCTTTGCTGTACAGAGGTTTTTGGTTTGATATAGTCCCACTTGTTCATTTTTCCTTTTGTTTCCTTGCCCCGGGGAGATATGTTCATGAAGAAGTCACTCATGTTTATGTCCAAGAGATTTTTGCCTATATTTTTTTCTAAGAGTTTTATGGTTTCATAACTTATATTCAGGTCTTTGATCCATTTTGAGTTTACTTTTGTGTGTGGGGTTAGACAGTGATCCAGTTTCATTCTCTTACATGTAGCTGTCCAATTTTGCCAACACCAATTGTTGGAGAGACTGTCATTTCCCCATTGTATGTCCATGGCTCCTTTATTGTATATTAATTGACCATATATGTTTGGCTTAATATCTGGACTCTCTATTCTGTTCCACTGTTTATGGGTCTGTTCTTGTGTCAGTACCAAATTATCTCGATTACTGTGGCTTTTTAGTAGAGCTTGAAGTTTGGACGCGAGATCCCCCCTGCTTTATTCTTCCTTCTCAGGATTGCTTTGACTATTTGGGGTGTTTTCTGGTTCCATATGAATTTTAGAACTGTATGTTTGAGTTCATTGAAGAATGCTGTTGGTATTTTGATACGGATTGCATTGAATCTGTAAATTAATTTAGGTAGGATGGCCATTTTGACAATATCAATTTTTCCTAGCCAAGAGCATCAGATGAATTTCCATTTGTTAGTGTCCTCTTTAATTTCTCTTAAGAGTGTTTTGTAGTTTTCAGGGTATAGGCCTTTCACTTCCTTGGTTACATTCATTCCTAGGTATTTTGTTCTTTTTGATGCAATTGTGAATGGCATTGTTTTCCTGATTTCTCTTTCTGCTAGTTCATCATTAGTGTATTGGAATGCAACAGATTTATGTGTATTAATTTTGTATCCTGCAACTTTGTTGAATTCATATATTAGATCTAGTAATTTTGGAGTGGATTCTTTAGGTTTTTTATGTACAATATCATGTCATCTGCAAATAGTGACTGTTTGAATTCTTCCTTACCAATCTGGATGCCTTTTATTTCTTTGTTTTGTCTGATTGCCATGGCTAGGACCTCCAACACTATGTTGAATAAAAGTGGGAGAGTAGACATCCCTGTCTTGTTCCCGATCTTAGGTAGAAAGCTTTCAGCTTCTTGCTGTTAAGTATGATGTTGGCTGTGGGTTTGTTATATATGGCTTTTATTATGTTGAGGTACTTGCCCTCTGTACTCATTTTGTTGAGAGTTTTTATCATGAATGGATGTCGAATTTTGTCAAATGCTTTTTCAGCATCTCTGGAGATGATCATATGGTTTTTGTGCTTCTTTTTGTTGATGTGGTTGATGTTGATAGATTTTTTAATGTTGTACCATCCTTGCATCCCTGAGATGAATCCCACTTGATCATGATGTATGATCCTCTTGATGTATTTTTGAATTCGGTTTGCTAATATTTTGTTGAGTGTTTTTGCATCTATGTTCATCAGGGATATTGGTCTGTAATTTTCTTTTTTGTGGTGTCTTTTCCTGGTTTTGGTATTAGAATGATGCTGGCTTCATACAATGAGTTTGGAAGTATTCCCTCTTCTTCTATTTTTTAGAAAACTTTAAGGAGAATGGGTGTTATGTCTTCACTAAATGCCTGATAAGATTAGTGCTGAATCCATCTGGACCAGGGATTTTGTTCTTGGGTAATTTTTTGATTACCAATTCAATTTCGTTGCTGGTAATTGATCTGTTTAGATTTTCTGTTTCTTTCTTGGTCAGTCCTGGAAGGTTGTACTTTTCTAGAAAGTTGTCCATTTCTTCTAGGTTATCCAGCTTGTTAGCATATAGATTTTCATAGTATTCTCTAATAATTATTTGTATTTCTGTGGTGTCCGTCATGATTTTTCCTTTCTCATTTCTCATTCTGTTTATGTGTGTAGATTCCCTTTTTCTCTTAATAAGTCTGGCTATAGGTTTATCTATTTTGGTTTTTTTTTTCTCAGAGAACCAGCTCTTGGTTTCATTGATTTTTTTCTATTGTTTTATTCTTCTCAATTTTGTTTATTTCTTCTCTGATCTTTATTATGTCCCTCCTTTTGCTGATTTTGGGCCTCATTTGTTCTTTTTTTTCCAGTTTCAATAATTGTGACTTTGGACTATTCATTTGGGATCGTTCTTCCATCTTTAAATAGGCCTGGATTGCTATATACTTTCCTCTCAGAACTGCCTTCGCTCTGTCCCACAGAAGTTGTGGCTTTGTGCTGTTGTTGAAATTTGTCTCCATATATTGCTTCATCTCTGTTTTAGTTTGGTGATTGTTCCATTGATTATTTAGGAGCATGTTGTTAAGCCTCCATGTGTTTGTGAGCTTTCTTGTTTTCTTTGTACAATTTACTTCTAGTTTTATTCCTTTGTGATCTGAGAAATTTGTTGGTAGAATTTCAATCTTTTTGAATTTACTGAGGCTCTTTTTGTGACCTAGTATGTGGTCTATTCTGGAGAATGTTCCATGTGCACTTGAGAAGAATGTGTATCCTGCTGCTTATGGGAGTGGAGTTCTGTACATGTGTGTTAGGTCCATCCGTTCTAGTGTGTTATTCGTGCCTCTGTGTCCTTACTTATTTTCTGTCTGGTGGATCTGTTCTTTGGATTGAGTGGTGTGTTGAAGTCTCCTAAAATGAATGCATTGCATTCTATTTCCTCCTTTAATTATGTTAGTATTTGTTTCACATATGCTGGTGCTCCTGTGTTGGGTGCATATACATTTAGAATGGTTATATCCTCTTGTTGGACTGCCCCCTTTATCATTATGTAATGTCCTTCTTTATCTGTTGTTACTTTCTTTGTTTTGAAGTCTATTTTGTCTGATACAAGTACTGCAACACCTGCTTTTTTCTCCCTATTGTTTGCATGAAATATCTTTTTCCATGCCTTCACTTTTCGTCTGTGTATGTCTTTGAGTTTGAGGTGAGTCTCTTGTAAATAACATATAGATGGATCTTGCTCTTTTATCCTTTCTGTTACTCTGTGTCTTTTGATTGGTGCATTCAGTCCATTTACATTTGGGTGATTATCGATAGATATGTAGTTATTGCCATTGCAGGCTTTGGATTCATGGTTACCCAAAGGTTCAAGGGTAGCTTCTATACTATCTAACCATCTAACTTTAACTCACTTATTATGCTATTATAAACACAGTCTGATGATTTTTTATTTCTCTCTCTTACTCTTCCTCCTCCACTCTTTATAAGTTAGGTGTTTTATTCTGTACCCTAATGTGTTTCACTGAACTGTTTTTGTGGATAGCTGATTTAATTTTTTGCCTTTAGTTAGTATTTGATTGACCTGCTTTCTTTGCTATAATTTTATTTTCTCTGGTGACATCTATTTAGCCTTAGGAGTACTTCCATCTAGAGCAGTTCCTTTAACATACCCTGTAGAGGTGGTTTGTGGGTGGCAAATTCTCTCAACTTTTGCTTGTCTGGAAATTGTTTAATCTATCCTTCAAATTTAAATGATAATTGTGCTGGATACAGTATTGTTGATTCAAGGCCCTTCTGTTTCATTGCATTAAATATATCATGCCATTCTCTTCTGGCCTGTAAGGTTTCTGTTGAGAAGTCTGATGATAGCCTGATGGGTTTGCCTTTGTAGGTGATCTGTTTCTCTCTCTAGCTGCCTTTAATACCCTGTCCTTGTCTTTGATCTTTGCCGTTTTACTTATTATATGTCTTGGCATTGTCCTCCTTGGGTCTCTTGTGTTGGGAGATCTGTGGGCTTCCATGGTCTGAGAGACTGTTTCCTTCCACAAGTAGGGGAAGTTTTCAGCAATTATTTCACACAGTTCTCTTAATATTCTTTCATTCCTAAATATCCTTTTATCTCCCTCCACCTCAGCTTCTCTGTATTCCTGTTCTCTGATTTCTGTTCCATTAACAGTCTCTTGCACCTCATCCAGTCTGCTCTTCAGTCCTTCTATTGATTGTTTCATTTCTGTTGTCTCCCTCCAGACTTCATCCCTTAGCTCTTGCATACTTCTCTGCAGCTCCATCAGCACAGTTTATTTTGAATTCTTTTTCAGGAAGATTGTTTATATCTATCTTGCCAGGCCCTCTCTCTGGCATTGTTTGACTGATTTTGGATTGGTCCAGCTTCTTCTGCTGTTTCATGGCGATAGAAGTGATTGCTGGCAAGTGGTGCATGTGTCAGCTTAAGAACAGAGTCCCTTCCTGCTTGCTGGTAGCCTTGTTGTTCTCCACTGCTTGTGCCAGTTACCCGCACACCAGGAGCAGTCTTGGTTAATTCCCTGAGCTGCCATGGATGGGGTGGCCCTCAGGGTGGCCCAAGGCACTGCCAGGGGTCACAGACACACCAGGTGTGTTCTCCTGCAAGAACAGTGCCCCTTTTTGCCTTCTGGACTTTGCCCCAGTTTCCTGTGCCTGTGCTGGGCAGCAACGCACTGGCAGTAGGCTCTGGGTCTGGCCTGGTTAGCTGCATGCTGGGGGAAGATTCTGTGTGGTTGCTGTGGGCGGGGTTGCTCCCCAGCTGATCCTCAGTAGTGGCGAGTCAACTGGTTTGCTTGCAGTGTCAGCTGGGGGGAATGAACAGTAGGCTGCTTATTGCCGTGAGGAGCTTTGGAGCTGGGTTACCTCCCAGGGGGTTGGGGCACCTGAAGTTCCTTAGGATTCCCAGCCTGCTGAGCTGAGTGTGCCAGGACAGTTTTGTCCACCTGTTAAACCCTTGTCCCTTTAAGACTTTTAAAAAGCGCCCGCTTTTCTTTTGTCCCAAGGGAGCTGGCTGTGGGGACCGCTCGCAGTCTCAGTCTTGGATTTTACTTTTCTGTTTCTCTAATATGCAGTACACCATGCAGTGTGTGTCTGCACATTACTACGGCTGGTTATGTAGCAGTCCTGTGCTTCCACTCCCTCCCCAGTCTGATTCTTTTCTTCCTGCTGGTGAGCTGGGGTCAGGGGAGTGCCCAGGTCCTGCCGGGTTACAGCTTTGTATCTTACCCTTTTCGTGAGATGCTGAGTTCTTGCAGATGTAGATGTAGCCTGGCTGTTGTATCTTCTAGTCTCTCTTTTAGGAATAGTTGTATTTGCTGTATTTTCAAAATATATATGGTTTTGGGAGTAGATTTCCACCGCCCTACTCACACCGCCATCTTGAGCCCTCCTCCCTCTGCCCATTTTTTAATCAGGTTATTTACTTTTTGGGTGTTGACGCATGTGTGTTCTTTATATATTTTGGATGTTAACCCCTTGTTGAATATGTCATTTACAAATATATTCCCCCATACCATAGGATGCCTTTTTGTTCTCTTGATAGTGTCCTTGCTGTACAGAAGCTTTTTAGCACGATGTAGTCCCATTTGTTCATTTTTTATTTTGTTTCCCTTGCCTGAGGAGATGTGTTCAGGAAAAAGTTGCTGATGTTTATATTCAAGAGATTTTTGCCTATGTTGTCTTCTAAGAGTTTTATGGTTTCATGCCTTACATTAAAGTGTTTGTTGCATCTTGAGTTTACTTTTGTGTATGGAGTTAGAGAATAATCCAGTTTCATTCTCTTGCATGTAGCTGTCCAGTTTTGCCAACACCAGTTGTTGAAGAGGCTGTCATTTCCCCATTGTATTTCCATGGCTCCTTTATATACTGAGTATTTTTAGTATTAAGTTAATTTTACTGAAAGAATAGTGACTCATCCTTTGGTGTACTTTAATTCAGTTTATCTTCTGTCATTTTTATTCCTTTGTGTTAGTCTGAAGGACACATGCATAACTGTTAAATCAACGAAGAAAAGTTTATGCTCCCTCAGTAAAAAACTGTAGATTGAAACCCATGATCACTTGAGAGTCCCCCAAAGACAAGTGGTACTGCCTGTACCTGATCCTTGTCATCCTTCTCAAGGCCCAGAGGCCCCATGCCTACAGGGAGGATGATCCCCAACTGGAGTGCTGAGCTTTTCGGAGGTGAATCAAGGAGCTGCAAGGCAGCTGGGTCTCGCAAGCCCTGTTCCCTTTCTGTCCCCTCAGCTGAGCCACAGCTTTCTACACTCTTCCCAGAGCTGCAGAAAATGAACATACCTCAGGTGAGCTCTTTATGCATCCTCCCTCTATATTGTCATGGATTTATAAGGATTAGAAGGATTCAGGCATTAAATGGAAAAGGAGAGAAATAGGTCAAGTCAGTCTTTAGGGAATATATATACTCTTACTATTAACTGATATTTGCTGTCAGCTTTTGGTAAAGCTTTTGTCAACCTTTGTCAGCGTGAGTATGTTTCTTCTAAGCACAAGTTTTCATGAATATGCATTGAATTATGTTCATTGTTTACTTTTTGTGTATCCATTGGAGTAAAGCTTTAGCTTATTTCCTTTAATCTATAAATATCCTAAGCAGTGTCATCGATTTTCTTACATTAACTTTAATCTTGTATAGACCCAACTTGTTAACAAGTGTGGTCAGTCACTTCTTACATATTTTCCTATGGCTTTTCACTAACAGTGTATTTAGGATTTTTATTTCTGTATCCACAGTTGGATTACACTGTACTTTCTTGTCTCTGTCCAATTACAGTATTATGGTCATAGTCTCATAAAAGGAAATGGGGAACTTCCCTGCTTTTCTTTACTAATAATTTAGAATTTAGAATAATTGAGAATTTTGTAATTGTTAAATCACTATGTTATACACTGAAACTAATTACTATTCTGTATCAAGTATACTTCAATAAAAATAATTATTTAAATAAAATTGTGTTACATGTGGGTCTTATGAAACTTACCTATGCATTTGGGCTTTATGAAGACTTTTTGCATAAAGAGTTTGATTATTAATTTATTAGTCATAAGCCTATACTTGATTTGTATTTTTTCTTAGTATAACTTTTGTCATATTTTCATAGTAAATTGTTCATTTTTTATTTACATTTTTACATGCTTTTCATTAGCTTGTTGACAGTATTCTCTTAGGATTTCAAAGTCTGTCTTTTATATGAATAATTTCCTTTTTTTGATTACCTTTAAATTTTATTTTAGCCTAGAGTCTGCTAACCAGAAAAGGACAAAATATGTTCCAATTGGCCCCATCTGAAACCTAGAACTTCAGGGCCTCAGGGTCTTAATATACTGTGCTGGCAGCAGACTCTCAATATTGGGAATGGAGGAACATACAGTTGCAGATCTGTGCTCTCTCCCTTTGCATGCCCTCTTGACAGCACCGTTTGTTGACAAGAATATACTTTCTCCATTGAATTGCCATGGCATCTCTGTGGGAAACCAGTTAGCAGTGTATGTGTGGGTCTGTTTCTGGACTCTTCATTTCTGAGGTCTGTGTCAATCCTTTTGCTAATCTGATGCTGTCTTGAGTGTCTCTTTACAGTAACTCTTGAAATCAGATAATGTGGGTCTTCCAACTTTGTTTTTCTTAAAAATTGATTTGGATATTCTAGGTTCTTTGCTTCTTTATAGAAAGTTTTAAAAATCAGCTTGTTTATCTCCAAAAAGCCTGCTGAGATTTTGATTTTGATTGCACAGAAATTGGTGTGTTACAGATCTCTGTTTTCCCAGATGGCCATCTGGTTATTCTGAGGAGGTTTTCACATCCAGCCTTTCCTCACTCATTTGAATGAAGTCACCTGTATTTGATAGGAAGTTTACTCTTCATCTTTCTTCCCACCACACGCTTTGTTCTAGGTCTCCTTCAGTTTAAGCTTCAATGTTTTTCTAGGCACTCATCAGTTCATTGACCCTTCCACCCACTTCTATGTTTGTATTAGATTAGGCAACATTGTCCTGTTTTTCTTATCTATACTGTCTTACTCTCCATCATCCAGAATTTGTTCACATTTTCAGGCCTTCTGCTGGGATATTTCTCTTTTCAAGCTCCTATAGTAGATTTTATATTTTACCTCAGTGTGATTTTGGGGGCTGGTATGTAAATGTGTGTGCTCCGTCTGCCTCCTTGAACTAGAGGAATCATTTACGCGTATAATTCTCTCATCTCTTAATTTCCTGTAGTCTAATCTTTATAATTTCTTGTTCCGCGATTTAGAAATCCTTTCTCAACCTTCAATGCCTATTCTTTTGCTGCCTGCCTCTTAAATGTTGCTCTTCCTTTGAACTCCATACTTGGTCCTTTTCTCTCCTTGGTTTGTGTGCCCTTTTTGAGCCAGACCATTTTCTCTGATGACTTCGGTGACCATCTCAATGACTAATGTCTCCTAAATCCTTATTTTCATCTTAGAGCTCCCTCTCTGTTCCAAAAACATGAAATAGGTGATCCCATATGTATGACCACAGGTATTTGAGTGCAGATGGAGAACATCTGCCTCACTGTGACCCAGCCTCTGGCTCATTGATCACCCCGTCTCCATGTTTGGCATCAGCATCACCCAGTTGCTTGTGTAGCATCTCTGTAATAACTGCACAAGAAAATAGTGACCGGATTTTGTTTTCTATAGGGATTAGTTTCCCATTCTTGATCTTTTTTGCTTTGCCTTAACATAGGTCATCTGTTAAATCAGGTTTTTTGTTTTGCTGCTTAAGACATTGTCCACTATTCATGCAGAGCAATGGTTCTTAAGCAGGGTCAGTTTTGCTCCACAGGAGACTTTTGGCAATATTTGGAGATACTTTTGATTGTCACAACTGGGGGTGCTGCTGGCATCTAATGAGTAGAAGGCAGAGAAACTGACTGATAAACACCATAAAGTACACAGGACAGCATTATCTCATCCACAGTGTTGGTAGGGCCACGCTGAAGAAATCCTGTTCTAGAGCATTGCTCCTGAAATATAAATGTGGTGTGTAGTACCTCCCTGGGCTTATGTGTATCTCTTCATTGGTTCTCCATTTACCCAGCCCAGATCTCCAGTGAGGGGTGTGAATACTCTGCATAGAGTGCTCCCCATAATCCAGATGTTTACAGGAATCCTGTTTATAATAACTGTACCTAAAAAAAAATAAGGCACTAAGCTTTTTCATTAAGTGACAACGTATTTGTATAAATTAAAAATAAATATAAATAAATCAGAGCATGAGAATAATTTTTTTTTTTTTACTAATTGTGTGCATATCCCCAAAGTGTAAGAGAGATTTATGGCCATGACAGTTATCCTTCACAGCATTTTGTTTTAAACTCTGAACAATAAATGTAGTAAGACTTAATTTCCAAAAATATTTTCCATGTTATTGATCTGCACCCTCAGATTGATAGAAATGTGCTGTTACAGGGGTCAGTGTCATTCAAGGACGTGACTGTGGAGTTCACCCAGGAGGAGTGGTGGGCCCTCGGCCCTGCGCAGAGGACCCTGTACAGAGATGTCATGCTGGAGAACTACAGCCACCTCGTCTCAGTGGGTGAGCAAACTTAACTGTGACTCCCTCTAGACTGCAATTCTGTTTGTTCTTTTTTAAATGTTAATCACTTTTATTGAGGTGTATTTAACAGAAAAAAAAACTCTACACTTTTCAATGGAAAAGTCATAGAGTTTTAAAAAATCATACAGTATATTTCCATCATCAGAATCATGATTTGGACTATTTTCATCATGCCAAAAGATCCTTATACCTCTTTGCAGTGAATCCCCTCCCTCCAGCCCTGCCTTTCACACCCCTTGCCATCACTGATCTGCTTTCTATTGCCATCGTTTTGCCTTTTCTCGAAATTTATATAATGGAATCACAAAGTATGGTACCCTCTTCTGTCGGGCTTCTTTCACTTAGCATAATGCTTTTGAGACTTGTGCATATGTGTGTATCACTGGTTTGTTCTCTTTATCCTGACTAGTAGTCCTTTATGTGACTGTACCACAGTTTGTTAATCCTTTCGTCATTAGACGCTTGGGCTCTTACGAATAAAGCTGCTGTGAAGATTTACAAACAAGTCTTTGTGCCACCATGTTTTCATTTCTCCTGTGTAAATACCTGAGAGTGGGCTTGCTGAGTCTTCTGCTAAGTTTATATGTAACTTTATGAGAAACTGTCCAATGTTTCCAATCTGGCTCTAAGCAATGCCTGAGTTCTCATTGCTCTGTGGTTACCAGCTTTGGTTTGGTAAGTCATACTTACTGTTTCTAACCATCTAGTTGGAGTCTAGTTGTATCATACTGGTTTTAATTTGTATTTCCCAGTGACTAACAGTATTTAACTTCTTTTCCTGTACTTTTTAACCATTCATAATCTCCTTTAATGAAGTGTTTGATCACACCTTTAGCCCCTTTTTTGTTTAGCTTTTTGGCTTTTTGGTCTTATTCATTGAGGAAGTTCAGACCTTTATCAATACTTGTATGTTTTGTAACCTTTTTTCTTCATCTTTGGCTTTTAAAAACAAAATGTTAAGATTATTCTTGGTTTCTACAAATACTTTTTAAAAACTCTTTTTATGTGGTATATAGAGTCAAAGGAATTGGCACAATTGTATCTTCATACATTTCTCCCAGTAGCTGTACCTTACATAGCTGTAATACACTCTCAGCACCAGGGAACAGACGTTGGTACAATGTGTGTCAATGGCCCTGTGCCATTTTTTCACATGCGGAGCTTCATGTACCCACCGCCGTAATCACAATACGGAAGTGCTTTGTCACCACAAGGATTTCCCTCATGCTCCCCTCTTTGTAAGCATACCCACGCCCTCTTCCACTACATCTCTGACCTCCCAGCTACTAATCTCTTCATCTCTGTAGTTTTGCCATTTCAAGAATGTTACAGAAATAGAAACATATAGTATTTGATGATGTCGACATTAAGTTGTAGTGTATATCATTAGGTTATTTCTCTGATTGGCACATAGTATCCCACTCTATGTCATAGTTTGTTTAGCCAGTCTCCTATTGGAAGACATTCTGAGTTTCTGATTTTTGGCTATTTTAAATAAAGCTCCTGTGAGCACAGACATTCAGATTTTTGTGTGAACATAAATTACTTTTTCTGTGGGATAAATGCCCAGGGGTGTGATTGAGGTTTAATGGTAGGTATATGTTGTGTTCTTTAAGAAACTGCCAGACTGCTTTCCAGACTAGCTGTATAGTTTGGCACTTCCGCCAGCAGTGCCAGAGAAACGCAGTTACTTCCTGATCTCCCTGGTACTTGGTACTGTCACTCTTGTTTGGATTAGTGGTTGTAAGGGGTGTAGTGATACCTCATCATGGTTTTAATTTGCATCTCCTTAATGGCTAGTTAACTGTCTTTTCATGTGTTCATATTCTATTTACATATCTTAGATAGTAAAATGTCTATGGCTGTGCATTTACCCATCTTTAATAATGTATCAAGTAAAATTTGTATATATTTAAGGCTAACATGTTTTGGTATACATACACAGTGTGAGTTAACTGCCACAATAAAGCAATTAACATATCCATCACCTGACTCAGTTACCTTTGTTTTCTTTGTGGTGAGAACATTTAAGATCTAATGCATTGGCAAATTTCAAGTATACAACACAGTAGTGTTAACTGTAGTCACGTTGTACACTATGTCTCCAGAGCTTATTTATGTTGAATAGCTGACCTTGACCAACACCTCCCCATTCCCCATTTCCTCAGCCCCTGAAAACCACCATTCTCCTCTCTTGTTTCTGTGAGTTTGAGTGTTTTAGATTCCACGGAGATCAGGCAATTTTATCTTTCTATGTCTGGTTTATTTCACTTAGTGGAATGCCCTCAAGTTTTATCCATGTTAGGGCAAATGTCAGGATTTCCTTCCCTTTTTTGGTTGAATGTTGCATTGTATGTATATATACATATGCACACACCACCTTTAATCATGCATTCATCAGTGGACATTTTAGATTGTTTCCAATCTTGACTTTTGAGAATGATGGTTCAGTGAACATGGACATAGGAATGCAGTTCTCTTTGAGATCCTGCTATCATTTCCTTTAGATACATACCCAGAAATGGGATTCTGAATCAAGGTATTTCTATTTTTTGATTTTGATGAACCTCCATACTGTTTTCCATAATAACTACACCCATTTACATTCCCACCAACAGTGTACAAAGGTTTCTCCACATCCTCACCAGTATTTGTTAAGTTTGTCTTTTTCATAACAGCCATTCTAACAGGTGTGAGGTGGTTTTGATTTGCATTTCCCTGATGATTAATGATGTTGAGCATATTTTCATATACTTGTTGACCATTTGTATGGCTTTTGAGAAATGTCGAGGTCCTTTGTCTATTTTTAGAATCTGGTTATTTGCTTTTCTGCTGTTGAGTTGTATGACTTCCATATTGTAAGTCCAGGGAGAGGAAATCCCAGGACAAAATACCTCTAAAAACTGAAATTAGTCAAAGGGAGAGGTAAAGTTTAAAATCCGTTTATTGCTAACAAACTGCAGTTTGGGGCTGTTTCTCTCTTTCCTGCTCCAGCAGTTGTTTACTCATTCCTAACAACCATGCTAGATTGCTCACAAAACTTTTACCCAACATTAGACAAAGTCACAAGCCTCTCCTTAAGTACTTTTTTCTTGACCACAGCAACACAATCATGATAATTCTCAAGCCAGAGCATTCAGCTAGGTTCAAAGTTCCATGCAGATTAAATCCAAAACTCATCTATTCCAGCCATCATGCGGCAGCTGCAGCCAGGGGGTTTATCCAGGGCACAAGGATTGTAGAAGCAAATAACCGTGATTGTGGGGGGTCCACTTTGCTGTTATTCCAGGAATACACAGGATGCCAGCTTCCAGGCCTTTTCCCCAAGGTGCCAGAAGAGCCAGCCATTGCCGGTTCATGTGTCAAAATGTCCAGGGCCACGTCCATTTTACTCCTAATTGCTGCACCCATCCTTGCGATGCATGTCCAATAAAGTGGGTGCCTTGATCGCTCTCAATCACCAGCCATAGGCTGCAAAGAGACACTCTAGGCCCTTCTTGGTGGTTTGCTGATCTGCACAACATGCAGGGCACTCCTGGGCTCAGCTGACTTCTTCAAAGGTCAATAGCAAGCCCCACTGATGGGCTACAGCCCACATTGTCTTTTGCCCCATGTGCAACTAATGCTGATGTAGCCTTTGGGCCACATCAGAAGCAGGCTTTCCTTCTAGCCAGCACACCTGGGTGAATGCGTCTGCTTCACCATTCCCTGGGGATGCCAAAGGCAAGTGGCCAGTCACATGATATACGGTAGGTGTCTGTGCCACACCACTCCGTGGACTTCGGGTACAGTCTTGCACCCACCCCGCAATGGGATAGGAGGTTATTACCTTGGTCAGAGCTTTTCCGTTGATGGGCTCCGTAGCCAACAAGGCATGGTACACAGTAGCCAGTTGCTTCTCTATCAAGATGTGCCGGACCTCTGCTCCTTTCCATAGTTGTGACCAGGCTCCAGCCGGCAGCAGGAGCAGCAGCAGTGGCAGAAGCAGTAGCCTTAGGCTCCACCCATGGGCTGCGGTTAGCATGGCCAGCAGCGGTAGTGGAACCTGCATGACCACATGAGTGTAGACAATGTCCCTGGGCATGAGCGCCACTTCTTCCCCATCATTTCTAGGGGAGTCCCTCCCAAAGGCTGCACCCATTATGACAGATTTTGGGTTCAGAGGAATTCTGCCACCTGTGCCAGACTTAAGTCCAGGGAGAGGAAATCCTGGGACAAAATACCTCTAAAAACCAAAATCAGTCAAAGGGAGAAATAAAGTTTAAAATCCATTTATTGCTTACAAACTGTAGTCTGGGGCTGTTTCTCTTTCCTGCTCCAGCAAAAGTAAAACCGGCCCTCCCTCCTCTCTTCTTGGGTACAGATAAGCCCTCCTTGCCCGGGTAATTACCCATTGATATGGAGATGAACTTCTCTCCACCCCTGAGGAATGATGCAAATGCACTGAAGCCATACTTCTTTCCACCTCTACATGCCTATTGATATTCATATGTACTAAAGCCAGGCGAGATATTCTGGAAATATTATAATTTTACCCACACGTTTTAGATACTTATCCCTTATAATTATCACTACAATTTGCAAGTGTTTTCTTCTATTCCATAGGTTGTATTTTCACTCTGTTGATTGTTTCTTTTGCTGTCCAGAAACTTTTACTTTGATTCAATCTCACTTGTCTATTTTTGCTTTTTTGTTGACTGTTTGTTTGGTGTCATACCCAGAAAACCATTGCCAAGACTGATGTCAAGGACCTTTCTCCCAATGTTTTCTTCCAGTTTTATGATTTCAGGTCTTAAATTGAAGTTTTAATGCATTTTGAAATCATTATTCTGTGCAGTTTGGGTTGATGAGTCCAGTTTCATTCTTCTGCTTATGGATGTCCAGTTTCCCCAGCATTATTTGTTGAAGAGATGATCCTTTTCCCACTGTGTGCACAGTAGTTTAGTTAAAGAGCAGTTAAATGTAGATGTTTGGATATATTTCTGGGCTCTGTATTCTGTTCCCCACTCGTCTTATATGCCTTTCTTCTTGTTGGGGTAGGTTGAAAGGGTATCTCGCCATGACCCTCCTTACCCCAGAATGACTCAGGAGACATGGCCCATGCAAGAGATTTTATTATCTGAAAGAGAAAATGGCTGCCCCCAGGGAGAGGGAGCAGCAGCTCCTGGGTGAGAAAGCATGTTTTTAAGGAATAGGGGTAGGGTGTGTTCTGCATTGGTGATTGGATCTTAAGGGATGGGCAGTCATCTGGTCGTTGGTGATTGGATCTTAAGGGGTGGATGACCATCTGGTCAGTGGTGATTGGATCTTAAGGGGTGGGGGTCTTAGCGTGCCAGAATTTGCCTTCATAGGTCAGTTTGGAGACCCAGGAAAGTCAGAGTACAAGGTGATGAGAATGAAAAAGCAAAGTAATAAAGACACACTGGAAAAGTGCAGAGACAAAACTTTGTTAGTTGAGCAGTGAGAGGTTTATTTAAAGCAGAAAAGTGCATACTCAGAGAAGGGGGAGTGTGGACTACCTCAGAGAAGAGGTGCTCCTAAGGTTTTAGGGTCTGGGGTTTTATAGGTGGTTGAGGACTTTCAAAGGGCTAGGGGTGTGGATTTGTTAAGTGGTCCCAGAGTGTTTATCCTGGGTCATTACATCTTTCTTTTTGTTAGTTCTTCAGGTAATTCTGCAAAATTAACATAAGAAATTTACTGCTGATTTCTCCCCAGAAGAGCAGCCTTTTGGTCTGGGGGCATATCAATTAAGAGCATCTGCCCAGTCCAGGGTGGGCCAAGTTACTGTTTCTTTGCTAAACAGTATGTTAAGAATCTTACTTCTTAACTTTCTGAATTTTTTAAAATACAATTTTGGATTTAAGGTGGGATCTTACTATGTTTATTATGCTGCTTATAGCTGGGCCTTTTAGCCGGCTAAAGTAAATTTTACGATGGCATGATCTAATTGACTCAATGAAGACATGGGTTATGCTGAGCTACTTCCCTTTATCTGGGGAATATTCAAACATTCAGGGCCAAGTTTCTCCTGACCTTTTGAGCTTTAACTGATTAACTCTGAGTCTTTTCTGGTTTTCTAGTTTTACCTTGTTAACTGAGTCCTTTCTAGTGGGCTTTACTGACCTTATTCTCTTTCCATCCCTCTCATATCTATTTTGCCACCTAACATTTATACCAGTACATACTGTGTTCATTACTATAATATTTCAAAGTCTGGAAGTGTGGTGCCTCCAGCATTACTCTTTTTTCTCAAGATTGCTGTGGCTGTGTAGGGTCTTTTGTGGTTCCATATGAATTTTAGGACCCCTTTTTCTGTGTCTGTAAAGAATGCCATTGAGATTTTGATAGGGATTGCCCTGAATCCATGGATCACTGGGTAGTATGGACATTTTATTTTAACAGTACTAATTCTTCAATTCATCAACACATGATGTCTTTCTGTTCATCTGTGTCTTCCTTAATTTCTTATATCAGTGTTTTATAATATGAGTATACAAGTCTTTCACCTCTTTGATGAAAGTTTATGCCTAAGTATTTTTAAGTTTTCTTTTCCCTTAATTTGTTGTTAGTATATAGAAACACTACTGATTTTTCTATATTGATTTTTGTGTCCTCCACTTGACTAAAATTGCTTATTCATTCTAATGTTTCTTTTTTGTTTTGAGTTTTTAGGGTTTTCTACATATAGGATCTTGTCATCTGCAAACAGAACTTTACTCCTTCCTTTTGGATTTAAATGCCTTTTATTTCTTTTCTTGTCTGATTCTCTAGATAGGACTCCAATGCTATGTTGAATAGAAGTGATGAGAGTGGGTACCCTTCTTCTACTGGATCTTAAAGGACAAGCTTTCAGTATTCCCCCATTGATTGTGATGTCAGCCATCAGGAAATGTCCTTCTATCCCTGTTTTGTTGACATCTTTAATCCTGAGTGGATGTTGGAACTTTGTCAAATGTTTTTTCTCTGTCTTTTGAGTTGGTGGGGTTTTTTTTCTTTCATTTCTTTATGTGGTGTATCATACAGATTGATTTGCATATAGTTAAATATCCTTGTGTCCCACTTTGTCATGATATGTGCTGTTAAATTCAGTTTGCTAGTCTTCTGTTGAGGATTTTTGAATCTGTGTTCATCAGGGATGTTGGCTTATAGTTTTTCTTGTAGTGTCTTTCCCTGGTTTTAGAATCAGTGATGTTGACCTCATAAAATGAATTTGGAAGTGTTCCCTATTCCATTTTTTTTTAAAGAGTTTGTTGGATTCCCCTGAGGAAGGTGCCGCCCCAAATCACTCACCAAAGACGTTTCTTGATGCAACAAGCAAGAGGAATTTATTCGGAAGCCAACTAGTTGGGGTCCAAGTCAGCCTGTCGCAGCAGGTCTCAACGAGGACCCTGAGCACTTACAACTAAGTGGTTATATAGGATTTTCTGAGGCATTCAGCCCTAGAGGATTACCATGGTTACAGATTGTTTTGTAATAACAAGATAACAATACTACATAGCAAGATAACAATACTACAAAGGCAGTAATTTTTCAAACCTACGATTTCTGGGTTAGTGCCACGTCCTGGGGGTGTAGCAAGGTAGGGTCGGCATTTATGATTAACTAACCGAGAGGTTAGCGCTGCCAGCAGTCATGATTGATTAACTTGTTTTTCCAGAGGAGTTACCTGGTTTCAGTTGTTCCCTCTGAGTCATATATCAGAATGGCTTTTTGGGCTTCAAGATGGCTACTCTTAGGCTAACTTATTTCTCAGGGAGGTTGGGGTCCTACATTCCCCACTTCTTTTTCTGAACATTCTAATCATGGAATGTTGGTTTCTTCTTGTTGTGTGAGGGTATGATACTGTTGTCTCAGCATTAGCACCTGCACAGCACTTACTTTTTCTCTAATAAAGGTTATTACTCGATTTAAAATGCAGGGACCTAAGGTGAGGAGCAATACTGAAATAAGCAGGGGTCCTGCCAAAGTGGATATTAGAGTTGTAAGCCATGGGGATCTAGAAAACCAGGATTCAAACAGGCTCTGGTTAGCTTCTCGTTCTCGCTTTCGCTGATCTAATCTTTCTCTTAATTTAGACATTGAGTCTCTTACTACTCCAGTATGGTCTGCATAGAAGCAGCACTCTTCCTTTAGAGCTGCACACAATCCACTTTCTTTTAGAAATAGTAAATCTAACCCTCGTCTATTTTGCAGCACT
Organism: Manis javanica; assembly: GCF_040802235.1. NCBI lineage: Eukaryota > Metazoa > Chordata > Mammalia > Pholidota > Manidae > Manis > Manis javanica. Next base: position 87,125,030 of record NC_133157.1, read on the forward strand.
ACTTCAGAGAGAGAGGTTAGGGACTTTTCAAGTTTAGAAATAGACTGTTCTATAGTTCTCAAATCTTCATCGATAGCTATTCTTAGTCCTTCGTAATGTTGGTTTCCTTGTATAATTGCAGCTGCCGCTGGTCCTACTCCGGCTGCGACTCCTACTCTTAGTAATACAGCTAGAGTGAGTGAGACTGGCTCTCTTTTATACCTTAGTTTAGGTTCTAATTCTGCCACGAATGATAAGTCATCATGATACATTAGTCTGGGTACTAACTGGACCATGATACAGAAATCACGGGAGGAGTTGAAGGCAGAAGTAGAGACACATGGGGTCACTCCAGTGTTACAAGCCCACCATCTCTTGGGAGGAGGGATTAAATACCTGTTTTTACCAGGGAAGGCTATGGGTATGGTCTCATTCTTTCTTCTACAGATAGAGACTCTAGCTGCTGCTAGGGAAAAGGGGCGATGACCGCTCTGGCTGCTTCGTGCTGAGAAGGGGGCGCAGTAAAGGGTGCAGCTAGGTCTCCATCACTGGTCAGTTGAGAGGGCTTCAGAAGGCTGGCGCTTCTATTCTGGGTTTCATTTTTATTACTATTTGCAGTTTTGTGGCTTCTAGGCAAGATAAAACAAATTGTGTTATTAGGTTATGTAGCAACATCTGGAGTTGGATTTTTTATTCTGGAAGGAGGCTACATTATTGAAACGATACTTCTCTCTAAAATCACTCTCATTTTTACTAGAAGTAACTAGGTTAAGAAAATAATTAACAGCTGGCTTGATTATTTGCACAGGTGCAGCAAGAAGAGCAATTGATTACACAGGCTCTTTTAAATATGCTTTGCTGGAACTTTTTGTAAGGAATTTCAGATTGAACTTTTAAAGGCCTCTTGAGGCCAGACAGCCAAGCCAGACTTGCCATCAGGCTTTACCTGCAGTACCTGTAGATTTGGATGAATTCTTCTCTTCTCGAGGTCTCTGCACCTGCCAGGAAGTGACCTTCTTTACTCACCTGGTAAGGCTGCTGGGAACTCTGTAAGCAAGGTACTAGGCCAGTTTCCAAGGGGCTTTGTTGGCTTTATAAAGTCAATCTTAGTTCTTTAAAGTTGTTCACATCTGAGTCTATGCACATGTCTCTCAGGTACGACATTCCAGTCAAAGCCCTGGTAGTATAACCAGTGTTCTTAAGTAGTCTTCTCACAAGGAAAGCAGATTCTTATTGAACTCGTGCAAATAAACATACTGCCATGGAATATAAAAACAGTCACTGAAAGTTTTTAAACTCTGGAGGGATCAAGTAGAGAGAAGGATGTTTCAATTCTGCTCATAAAGATAGTCATTTACTAAACTGTTGTCAGTTTAAGAGAACAAGGTTAAAACATTTTACCAGCAACATTTGAAACAAAAAGACACAAAATCATTTTCTTTAGTTTATGTAATCTTATGTAACTAATACCTGTTCTGCTGAAATCTAGTTCTTTACCAGTTTAGGGATAATACTATAAATGACAAAAGACTTACAAATGACAATGGTTAAAGATCTGATGAGAGCTTACTGTAAAACAGTTGACATAAGGAAATTCTGATATTTCTGTAATACAAAACATTTAGTAACAAAGTTTAGCATCATTCTCTTTGACAGTGCTTTCCTGGTAAATAAATATATATATATCAGATAAATAAGCCAAATTAGTCAAATACTTTCTCTAGTGAGAAAAAATTCTTCTGACATGTTCCAGGGGCCCTCTGGAAAATATCAGAGTTAACTAGAGGTAAAAGCACCTTTTTGCATTTAATTTTTTTAGAACTATCATTACACATTTATTGTCTATATACTCAGCACAGTAAACGAGGTATCTTAAAAAGTGGGGCAGCAGGGGAGACTGCTGCTGTCAATTTTTAAAGACAACATACAGAAAGTCAAACTAATTCTAGGTTACTAAGCATTCTTGAGAGAATGGTAGCAGATGGTAGATTCTTCTGCTTTCATCTTCAGGAGGGGAAAAAAGCTACAATAAGAATTCATATTTAGCTGAAAGAACTGTCTAAACTCAAGGCAGAGTATAATATCACCAGGCATACAAAAGACCTGTTAGAGATACATACAAAGAATGAATATGGCTATAGTCAAATTCAACTTAAAAGTTTAAGCAGAATCTCAAATTTAAATGTCTCTTTCTTTCACACAGATATTCAGATATGACCAGAAATATGATTTGAGATGAAAGAGGTCAGGCATTTTACTTCTTCATTTAGGGACTGAGAAATGATGACCTTTGGCTTACAATCAATAGCTTACAAACAGTGAAAATAATAAGAACATAACTCAGCATAAGTGTCTAAGACCAGATACAAAAAAGCAGAGAAAGTGCTTAAGTTTACAGGTCTTCCCTGAAAGCTTCAAGAATGTTTTACTCTTTAATAGTAGATATAAGCTGCTATGCAAATTCTATTAAAAGCTCTAAGATTATTTGCATTAAAAAATATGGAGAGTCCCCCATGTTTTTTTTTTTAAAACATACAGCATATAAATTAAACAAGAAGACCTGGTGGTTCTCAAAAAATCTATTACAACTTTTCTCAAAAGTGGTCACACGTTCGTCTATCTAAACCTTTACAGTGAAACCTGTTTTTCTGGGAGAAACATAATCTTGTCCAGATTCTACAGTTTAATAAATTTTGGTTTGTTAACTAAGTGCATTTAATCAGCTGAAAAAAGCTTTGTTACTATTCTGCTTAGGAATTCAATTTTTCAGGCCATGCAATCATTTTTAATAACAAAATATTTCAAAGGCAAATAAAGGTTATACAGTTGTTAACAAACTTTAGCTTTTAGTCCCTTTAACATTACGATTTCATGGCAACTCACTGAGACTTTAAGCATGAGAAACTGCTGTGATCTTTCAACATAGAGAAATGCCCTATCACTTTAAGCAGTTCTAACCAGAACTCAAAACTATTAGAAACTTCAAGCTCCAGTGAACACTGAGAAGCAGGACACTGCAAACTGTCAAACCAACATTTCCTAGACTGACAAACTTATGAACACATTCTACAATTTCTGCAACCATGAGCTTCACAGCACAATCTCCCAGCAAACACAGAGCACATCTTCTCAACTTAACAAAACTCTAAGGCTTTAAGTTACTACAAAGATTCTCAGGCTGCAGGTAGGCATACACACTGCAACACACAATTAAAAAGGTGTTCACTTGCCACACTTATCCAGTTCACTTACCTGCAACAACTATGCTAGCCTACTCACAAGACCCCCACTGAACACTAGACAAAGCCAAGCTTCTAAGCATTCTATTCTTAAAATATTTAGCAGATAACATGACTCAAATGACTCTAGGTAAACTCAGGCAGCCGACAACTACCAGGACATGCCCGCCTCAGGCAAACTCAAATTAGCATTAATGCTTAACACTTTTTTATCAGGTTTTCTGGAAGTTTTAGAACACTCAATTTTCACAAGCGCTTGTCTTTAAATCAATTTCATTAATACCATCCGGAGGTAGAAAGATATATTCATTTACACACTTAGGGGGTTGTCTGAGTCTGTCCCATTGTCAGTATAACAATTATTAGGCACATGAAAGACACAAAAAACAGAGACACACACAGATTAGACACACAGCGGCCGCTTTTTGTTTTTTCTCAGATTTTCAAACAGAAACCGAAAGGAATCAGAGGGTTGATATTCCTGGCGCCTGAAAATCAACCCTATCTCATCAGATTCACCTTGCCAGGAAAACAGACGGGAGGCTACCAGGCGTCCCTGGCCTCCCAACCTCCCCGAGGCGTCCCCCAGGGTTGCAGCCTGCGGTGCTCCTAGTATGTCTACCGACCGCAGTCTCGACCCCTTTACGGGATCGGGACAGCTGCCAGACAGTGGGTACCCCTTTTCAGAATTCTGACCGGTCTCACTGAAAAACAGAAGACAGAACACAGACAACTCAAGGCGCCACTAATCTTACCTCTTCCTCCAAGAGCGACTTCGGGAGTGAAGCGGGGTGAGCGCATGATCCCGGACGAGCCCCCAAATGTTGGATTCCCCTGAGGAAGGCGCCGCCCCAAATCACTCACCAAAGACGTTTCTTGATGCAACAAGCAAGAGGAATTTATTCGGAAGCCAACTAGTTGGGGTCCAAGTCAGCCTGTCGCAGCAGGTCTCAACGAGGACCCTGAGCACTTACAACTAAGTGGTTATATAGGATTTTCTGAGGCATTCAGCCCTAGAGGATTACCATGGTTACAGATTGTTTTGTAATAACAAGATAACAATACTACATAGCAAGATAACAATACTACAAAGGCAGTAATTTTTCAAACCTACGATTTCTGGGTTAGTGCCACGTCCTGGGGGTGTAGCAAGGTAGGGTCGGCATTTATGATTAACTAACCGAGAGGTTAGCGCTGCCAGCAGTCATGATTGATTAACTTGTTTTTCCAGAGGAGTTACCTGGTTTCAGTTGTTCCCTCTGAGGCATATATCAGAATGGCTTTTTGGGCTTCAAGATGGCTACTCTTAGGCTAACTTATTTCTCAGGGAGGTTGGGGTCCTACAAGTTCAAGAAGTATTAGTATTAGTTGTTTGAATATTTGGTAGAATTCTACAGCAAAGCTGTCTGTCCCAGGGTTTTTCTTTGTCAGGATATTTTTGATTGCTGATTCGATCTCCTTATGATAGAACTATTAAAGCTTTCTTCTTCTTGACTCGATTTTGGTAGGTTGTATATTTTCAATGTTTATCCATTTCTTCTAGGTTATCCAATTTGTTTGCCTTCTAGATTTTCTGGTTTGTTCATTATAATCTCATGTGATCCTTTTTATTTCTGAGACATTTGTAATATCTTCACTTTTTAGTCTTTTATTTGCATCTTACCTCTTTTTTCTTAGTCTAAGGATTTGTTAATTCTGTTTATCTTTTCAGAAAACCAACACTTGGTTTTCTTGATTTTTCTGTCCTCCATTTGATTTATTTCTGTGCTAATGTTTATTAATAAATATTATAACAATATATGTAAAGTGGAATACATAAATATACTTTATCCCTTCCTTTCATATCTAACTTTGGGCTCATTTTGTTGTTCTTTTTCTGCTAGTTCCTCAAGATGTAAAGTTAGTTGTTTATTTGATATTCATTTTTCATATCCATTTTTGATGTAGGCATTATTACAATAAACTTTCCTCTTAGTACTGCCTTTGCTGAATCTCATAAGTTTTAGTATGTTGTATTTTTGTTTTCACTTGAATCAAGATACTTTTTAAATTCCCTTTTGATTTCCTTTTGACATGTGTGTTCAAATGTGTTCAGTTTCCATGTATTTGTTCATTTTCCTATTTTCTTGCTGTTGATTTCTCATTCAGAAAAGATACTTGAAATGATTTCTGTCTTAAATTTGTTAAGATTTTTGTGACATAATGTGATCTATCCTGTGTGTACTTGAGAAGAATGTTTTCTGTTGGGTGGAAAGTTCTGTATAGGTCTGTTAGATCTCTTTGGTCTATAGTGTTCTTCAGGTAAGCTGTGTCTTTATTGGTTTTGTTAGGGGAGAGGCATTGTGTATTTTCCTCCGTTCTTGTCCCCACCGCAAGAAAGAATTGAAGGGCAGAGACACAGTAGTGAAGGAGAGTAAAAGTTTTATTTAAAGTTACTTAGAAAGTGCAGGCGACCTCAGAGAGAGAGGAGCACTCTGAAAGGTTGGGGGTTCCCCCTTTTAAGGATTTTTCAGGAATGTCACAAAGGGCTAGGGGTGTGGACTGTAAGGCTGGAAGCACTGGAGGTAGGAAAGCAAGGACAGTGCAAATGGAACAAAGATAGCACCAAATAGCTCTGTGCCATATAAGGAAGGAACGGACAGCTCTTCCAGGATTCCAGTCCCGTGATGTGCCGACAAACCCCTGATGCAGACCCCCTCCATCCAGAAGGAGGAGACCTCTGGCTGTCCATCATCCGACCCTGAGCCAATAAAAAATTCCCCACATACCCCTGGCATGGCCCACTTCCCCCTCCCCTCCCTGTGCTTATAAAAACTCCCCGCCTATCTGGTTAGGGGCGACTTCTCCAGCCTCTGTTTACATAGACTGGTGAACCTCCCCCGGGAATTGCGCTCAAATAAACTGCCTGGCCCTTTGTTGCCTCTCGTTGCCTGCTTATTTTGGCTAGAATTTATCTTACATTTGGTGCCGAAAAAACCCAGGAAGGAGCGTGAGCACAGGACCCCAACTGGCCATCGGCGGCCCTGCCCCCTCCTTCCCCGACCCAGGACCTCAGCCTGCTCTCCACTATGTGGACTATTTTCCGGTGAGTCCCTCAGTTTCCCCTGGTCTGTTTCCCTTACTAACTCCATTTCACCTGGTCTGTCTAAAATCATAGCTATGTCCAGGTTGGGGCATCCTGCCCCTGGGCATACAGCCCATCCACTGTGGGCATCCAGGATACCCACCCCTGGCCCTGCGGTGTGGGAGACGTCCCTCACCCAGGCTCCAGGATGTCTCCCCTGACTTGGCAAGCTTGGGACGCTGGGCGCTCCTCTCAGTGGGATTAGTTGGGGAGTGGCGCAGACATGGGGAACCAGCCCTTGAAAGCAGAGGCTCAGACCCCGCTGTGGTGTCTCATTTCCAATTTGGCTACTCTCTATTTGTCCCAGGAAGTCTGCAAACGGAAGCTAGTCTTTCTTTGCTCTGAGGACAGGCCTCAGTATCCCTTGGGCAATCAATCTCGCTGGCCCCCTGAGGGAACTTTCAATTTTGGCCTCCTCACCAACTTGACTAATTATTGCCACCGGAGCAGAAAGTAGGGTGAAATCCCATATGTGCAGGCTTTTTGGACTTTGCGCTCCTGCCCAGACCTTTATGTTAAGTGTTCAACGACTCAGTTCTCCTGGCCCAATCACCAGTTAAAGATTGTCAGTCTCTTACTCTGCCCAGCCCTTTTTCCTTTTCATATCCGCCAGAGAACCTTGGTCTCCCACTTCTCTCAGCTCACTACCCCCATCCCTCTCTGCCACCATCTTTAAGTTCTTGGGCCTCCCCCATGTTGCTGCCATCGTAAAGTCCTACATTCTCAACCATGCCATCTTCCTGCTCCTATCCTCTTCCGGTAGCTGCACCACCCCCTGCCCCTGTCCTTCTGCCTTCACCACCCTCTTCCCCCACTGGAACACGCTCCTCTTGCCCTCCAGTTCTGTAAGCCACGGACAAGACTCCTCCCAGCACAGACCTGCCTCCTTTCTCTCCCAACCCTACACCCCTCCCCACACCTGCCATTTTGTGAGTGGTCTGGTGTGGTTGTTGGGAGTGGGTGAATTGGGCATAGCAAGTGAACATCTTAGTGACTGTATTGCAGTGTGTGTGCCTGCCTGCAGCCTGAAAATTTTTGTGGTAACCTAGAATCTTAAAGTTTTTCTAGTTAAGTAGACATATTTTGTGCTTAGAGATTATGCTTTAAAGCACATGGCGTCAGAATTATAAAGTGTGTTCATGAATTTGTTAATCTAAAGAGTGCTAGTGCAATGGTTTACAGTAGCCCACTTCTCAGGGTTCACTGAAAATTAAAGTTCCTAATAGTTTTGAGGTCTAATTAGAGCTATTTAAGAAGAAAACATCTCTACTTGCTAAAAAGATGTGTGTTTTAATAAGAGAAAGTAGAAAGAATAGAAATTCATTTTGTTGAAAGTAAAAGAAGGTAATTGTTCTAAAGTACAGCTATTTATTTAAAGAGGGAGAACACTGAATGTAAAAAGAAAGTTGTAGAAAGCTTGTGGAAGAATTTAATATGGTCATGCTACATAAAATTAAAGCAAATGAGTCTCAGTATCAAGTACACAGCAAAATTAAAATTTTGTTTTCAGTTAAAAAGACAAAGTTTTAGGGGGGCGGAGCCAGGATGGCGGCATGAGTAGAGCAGTGGAAATCTCCTCCCAAAAACACATAGAGCTATGAAAATATAACAAAGAAAAATCTTCCTAAAATAGAGACCACAGGACACAGGACAACATCCAGACCACATCCACACCTGCAAGAACCCAGCGCCTTGCGAAGGGGAGTGCTTTTTGGAAGTCTTAAAGGGGCAGGACAGGTCACTTAGACCAGAGGCAGGGAATCTGGGGATCTCTGGGCACTCTAACCCCCTGGGCAGCAGGGAGCACAGAGGCCCCTTACGGAGATAAATAGCCTCCTGGCTGCTCCCCCTCCAATGGGGCTCCACCATTTTGGAGTAACAGCCCCAGCCAGGCCAAGCCCACAGCAACAGCGGAGATAAACCCTAAAGCAACTAGGCAGGAAGGAGAAGCCCTGTCTGCGCACAGCTGCCCAGCACAAGCAACTGGAGATTGCAAGTCTCCCAGGAAAAGGCTACAAACCAACAAGAAGGGAAGCTCTTCCAGCGGTCACTTGTACCAGCTCTGCAAACTATCTCTATCACCATGAAAAGACAAAACTACAGGCAGACAAAGATCACAGAGACAACACCTGAGAAGGAGACAGACCTAACTAGTCTTCCTGAAAAAGAATTCAAAATAAAAATCATGAACATGCTGACAGAGATGCAGAGAAAAATGCAAGAGCAATGGGATGAGATGCAGAGAAAAATGCAAGAGCAGTGGGATGAGATGCAGAGAAAAATACAAGAGCAGTGGGATGAAGTCCGGAAGGAGATCACAGATGTCAGGAAAGAGATCACAGAAGTGAAACAATCCCTGGAAGGATTTATAAGCAGAATGGATAAGATGCAAGAGGCCATTGAAGGAATAGAAGCCAGAGAACAGGAACGTATAGAAGCTGACATAGAGAGAGATAAAAGGATCTACAGGAATGAAACAACACTAAGAGAAATATGTGACCAATACAAAAGGAATAACATTCGTATTATAGGGATACCAGAAGAGTAAGAAAGAGGAAAAGGGATAGAAAGTGTCTTTGAAGAAATAATTGCTGAAAACTTCCCCAAACTGGGGGAGGAAATAATCGAACAGACCATGGAATTATACAGAACCCCCAACAGAAAGGATCCAAGGAGGACAACACCAAGACACATAGTAATTAAAATGGCAAGGATCAAGGACAAGGAAAGAGTTTTAAAGGCAGCTAGAGAGAAAAAGGTCACCTATAAAGGAAAACCAATCAGGCTAACATCAGACTTCTCAACAGAAACCCTACAGGCCAGAAGAGAATGGCATAATATACTTAATGCAATGAAACAGAATGGCCTTGAACCAAGGATACTGTATCCAGCACGACTATCATTTAAATATGATGGTGGGATTAAACAATTCCCAGACAAGCAAAAGCTGAGGGAATTTGCTTCCCACAAACCACCTCTACAGGGCATCCTACAGGGACTGCTCTAGATGGGAGCACCCCTAAACAGAGCACAGAACAAAACACACAACATATGAAGAATGGAGGAGGAGGAATAATAAGGGAGAGAAGAAAAGAATCTCCAGACAGTGTATATAACAGCTCAATAAGCGAGCTAAGTTAGGCAGTAAGATACTAAAGAAGCTAACCTTGAACCTTTGGTAACCACGAATCTAAAGCCTGAAATGGCAATAAGTACATATCTCTCAATAGTCACCCTAAATGTAAATGGACTTAATGCACCAATCAAAAGACATAGAGTAATAGAATGGATAAAAAAGCAAGACCCATCTATATGCTGCTTACAAGAAACTCACCTTAAACCCAAAGATAAGCATAGACTAAAAGTCAAGGGATGGAAAAACATATTTCAGGCAAACAACAGTGAGAAGAAAGCAGGGGTTGCAGTACTAATATCAGACAAAATAGACTTCAAAACAAAGAAAGTAACAAGAGATAAAGAAGGCCACTACATAATGATAAAGGGCTCAGTCCAACAAGAGGATATAACCATTCTAAATATATATGCACCCAATACAGAAGCACCAGCATATGTGAAGCAAATACTAACAGAACTAAAGAGGGAAATAGACTGCAATGCATTCACTGTAGGAGACTTCAACACACCACTCACCCCAAAGGATAGATCCACCGGGCAGAAAATAAGTAAAGACACACAGGCACTGAACAACACACTAGAACAGATGGACCTAATAGACATCTATAGAACTCTACATCCAAAAGCAACAGGATATACATTCTTCTCAAGTGCACATGGAATATTCTCCAGAATAGACCACATACTAGCTCACAAAAAGAGCCTCAGTAAATTCCAAAATATTGAAATTCTACCAACCAATTTTTCAGACCACAAAGGTATGAAAGTAGAAATAAATTCTACAAAGAAAACAAAAAGGCTCACAAACACATGGAGGCATAACAACATGCTACTAAATAATCAATGGATCAATGAACAAATCAAAATAGAGATCAAGGAATATATAGAAACAAATAACAACAACACTAAGCCCCAACTTCTGTGGGATGCAGCGAAAGCAGTCTTAAGAGGAAAGTATATAGCAATCCAGGCACACTTGAAGAAGGAAGAACAATCCCAAATGAATAGTCTAACATCACAATTATTAAAACTGGAAAAAGAAGAACAAATGAGGCCTAAAGTCAGCAGAAGGAGGGACATAATAAAGATCAGAGAAGAAATAAACAAAATTGAGAAGAATAAAACAATACCAAAAATCAACGAAACCAAGAGCTGGTTCTTTGAGAAAATAAACAAAATAGATAAGCCTCTAGCCCAACTTATTAAGAGAAAAAGAGAGTCAACACAAATCAACATAATCAGAAATGAGAATGGAAAAATCACGACAGACTCCACAGAAATACAAAGAATTATTAAAGACTACTATGAAAACCTATATGCCAACAAGCTGGAAAACCTAGAAGAAATGGACAACTTCCTAGAAAAATACAACCTCCCAAGACTGACCAAGGAAGAAACACAAAAGTTAAACAAACCAATTACAAGCAAAGAAATTGAAACAGTAATCAAAAAACTACCCAAGAACAAAACCCCGGGGCCGGACGGATTTACCTCGGAATTTTATCAGACACACAGAGAAGACATAATACCCATTCTCCTTAAAGTGTTCCACAAAATTGAAGAAGAGGGAATATTCCCAAACTCATTCTATGAGGCCAACATCACCCTAATACCAAAACCAGGCAAAGACCCCACCAAAAAAGAAAATTACAGACCAATATCCCTGATGAATGTAGATGCAAAAATACTCAATAAAATATTAGCAAACAGAATTCAACAGTATATCAAAAGGATCATACACCATGACCAAGGGGGGTTCATCCCAGGGATGCAAGGATGGTACAACATTCGAAAATCCATCAACATCATCCACCACATCAACAAAAAGAAAGACAAAAACCACATGATCATCTCCATAGATGCTGAAAAAGCATCTGACAAAATTCAACATCCATTCATGATAGAAACTCTCAGCAAAATGGGAATAGAGGGCAAGTACCTCAACATAATAAAGGCCATATATGATAAACCCACAGCCAGCATTATAGTGAACAGCGAGAAGCTGAAAGCATTTCCACTGAGATCGGGAACCAGACAGGGATGCCCACTCTCCCCACTGTTATTTAACATAGTACTGGAGGTCCTAGCCACGGCAATCAGACAAAACAAAGAAATACAAGGAATCCAGATTGGTAAAGAAGAAGTTAAACTGTCACTATTTGCAGATGATATGATACTGTACATAAAAAACCCTAAAGACTCCACTCCAAAACTACTAGAACTGATATCGGAATACAGCAAAGTTGCAGGATACAAAATTAACACACAGAAATCTGTAGCTTTCCTATACACTAACAACGAATCAATAGAAAGAGAAATCAGGAAAACAATTCCATTCACCATTGCATCAAAAAGAATAAAATACCTAGGAATAAACCTAACCAAAGAAGTGAAAGACTTATACTCTGAAAACTACAAGTTACTCTTAAGAGAAATTAAAGGGGACACTAACAGATGGAAACTCATCCCATGCTCGTGGCTAGGAAGAATTAATATCGTTAAAATGGCCATCCTGCCCAAAGCAATATACAGATTTGATGCAATCCCTCTCAAATTACCAGCAACATTCTTCAATGAATTGGAACAAATAATTCAAAAATTCATATGGAAACACCAAAGACCCCGAATAGCCAAAGCAATCCTGAAAAAGAAGAATAAAGTAGGGGGGATCTCACTCCCCAACTTCAAGCTCTACTACAAAGCCATAGTAATCAAGACAATTTGGTACTGGCACAAGAACAGAGCCACAGACCAGTGGAACAGATTAGAGACCCCAGAAATTAACCCAAACATATATGGTCAATTAATATTTGATAAAGGAGCCATGGACATACAATGGCAAAATGACAGTCTCTTCAACAGATGGTGCTGGCAAAACTGGACAGCTACATGTAGGAGAATGAAACTGGACCATTGTCTAACCCCATATACAAAGGTAAACTCAAAATGGATCAAAGACCTGAATGTAAGTCACGAAACCATTAAACTCTTGGAAAAAAACATAGGCAAAAACCTCTTAGACATAAACATGAGTGATCTCTTCTTGAACATATCTCCCCGGGCAAGGAAAACAACAGCAAAAATGAGCAAGTGGGACTACATTAAGCTGAAAAGCTTCTGTACAGCGAAAGACACCATCAATAGAACAAAAAGGAACCCTACAGTATGGGAGAATATATTTGAAAATGACAGATCCGATAAAGGCTTGACGTCCAGAATATATAAAGAGCTCACACGCCTCAACAAACAAAAAACAAATAACCCAATTAAAAAATGGGCAGAGGAACTGAACAGACAGTTCTCCAAAAAAGAAATACAGATGGCCAAGAGACACATGAAAAGATGCTCCACATCGCTAATTATCAGAGAAATGCAAATTAAAACTACAATGAGGTATCACCTCACACCAGTAAGGATAGCTGCCATCCAAAAGACAAACAACAACAAATGTTGGCGAGGCTGTGGAGAAAGGGGAACCCTCCTACACTGCTGGTGGGAATGTAAATTAGTTCAACCATTGTGGAAAGCAGTATGGAGGTGCATCAAAATGCTCAAAACAGACCTACCATTTGACCTAGGAATTCCACTCCTAGGAATTTACCCTAAGAACGCAGCAATCAAGTTTGAGAAAGACAGATGCACTCCTATGTTTATCACAGCACTATTTACAATAGCCAAGAATTGGAAGCAACCTAAATGTCCATCGGTAGATGAATGGATAAAGAAGATGTGGTACATATACACAATGGAATACTACTCAGCCATAAGAAGTGGAAAAATCCAACCATTTGCAGCAACATGGATGGAGCTGGAGAGTATTATGCTCAGCGAAATAAGCCAAGCAGAAAAAGAGAAATACCAAATGATTTCACTCATCTGAGGAGTATAGGAACAAAGGAAAAACTGAAGGAACAAAACAGCAGTGGAATTACAGAACCCAAAAATGGACTAACAGGTACCAAAGGGAAAGGAACTGGGGAGGATGGGTGGGCAGGGAGGGATAAGGGGGGGGAAGAAGAAGGAGGGTATTAGGATTAGCATGCATGGGGGGGAGGGAGAAAGGGGAGGGTGGGCTGCACAACACAGAGAGGACAAGTAGTGACTCTACAACATTTTGCTAAGCTGATGGACAGTAACCGTAATGTGGTTGTTAGGGGGGACCTGATATAGGGGAGAGCATAGTAAACATAGTATTCTTCATGTAAGTGTAGATTAAAAATTTAAAAAAAAAAAAGGAAGAAAGAAAGAAAAGGGGGATTACTCCTTAACAGGATAAAACTATTGGTAAATCAAAGATCAACGCATGCTTTAAATATCCTTAATGTTGATCACTTAAAGGGTGTCAGATGATCAGCTATGGAGGTACTCTTTTCTGATAATATTCCTTTCTCTTAATTAAAAAAAAAAAAGAAAAAAGCAGTTACTGTGTGCTGACCTCCAATGAGTTCTGCACAGTGGTATAGAGGGCATGTCAAAGTGTGGGCAAAGGGTCTGTTTGTTTCTACGCAGAAGATCAAGGCCTAGCTTGGATACCCAGAAAATGAACTAAGATACGATATGAGGAGGAGCTTCTGGCATCAGCACTCTCTGGAGGACTTGTGCCGGGGGATGATCATCAAAAAGCCTCCACAGGGATCCGGACGATGCTGCGGTTGTGGCTGCATCCAGCCCACCGTCTCCTGGACTTGCCATAAGAATGAGGAGGGAGATGTCTAGGCTGGCATGTGCATACAGTGAGACAACGAATTTGACCGGATCTGTACTGTTGGAACTCAACCAGGAGTTGGGAGGGGTGCAAGTTGTAGCACTCCAAAATCTCATGACTATAGACTATCTATGGTTAAAAGAACATATGGGATGTGAACAGATCCCAGAAGTGGGCTGCTTTAATTTGTCTGATGGTTCAAGTACAGTTGGACAATATCCATCATATCATAGATAAATTTTCACAAATGCCTAGGGTGCCTAAAGGGTTTTCTTGTCTTCACTGGAGATGGATGGTAATTATAGATTTGCTTTGTTTATGTCACCATATTCCTATTATGTTAATATGTGTGTACAAATTAGTTAGTAGTTTAAAACCTATACATACTTAAGGTACTCTACAAGAAGATATGTCAAAGAAATAATCAATCCTCCCAAGTTTCCTTCATATGCTACATCTATAGCTTTTCTTCTTCCTTCCTAATTACAACCCTTAAATAGAATTCGTGCCTCATATCAAATTTACCGAGTATCATAATTCCTCCAGGTGGTAAAGATACCTCGAGACAAGTGCTGGGCATAGAAGCCACAAGGCATAAATCTGCAAAGAAGTAAAAAGCTAACCTTTGCAAACAATATGGCTTCTCTCTCACTTACCAACTTTACATTTCCCTGTATGGCCCCGGAAGATGACTGGTTAGCCAGAGACGGGTAAGATTCCTCAAGGGAGGAACAACCTAAGACAGGCACAGTCGCAGGGGGGCCATCAGGTGAGAATTTGGGGATCAACAGAGGTGAGGCTCAGAACCTCACCCCCCCCCCCTGCTTTCAGAGAAATCTTCTGCATCCGTGAATGTCTTGCTGCCCTTGTCTAGCCTGGATTAATACTTAGTCCATAGGCACACACCTGATCATCTGATCATCTACATTTGCCTTCTTACAGCACTAAACTATGTTTCTACCTTTATCTTGCATCTACCTACCACTTCAGCATTTTATTAAAAATAAAAATAATAATAATAATAGGAGAAATGTGGGATCAACATATAAATCAAGTACAAAAATCAAACGAATATTCATATTTGACCTGATTGTTTATAGGTCATATTGCATGATCAAAACCGAAAGTTTCTGTGATGACTGCCCTTGTACTGTTCACCA
Source organism: Manis javanica (assembly GCF_040802235.1). Taxonomy (NCBI): domain Eukaryota; kingdom Metazoa; phylum Chordata; class Mammalia; order Pholidota; family Manidae; genus Manis; species Manis javanica. The sequence continues at coordinate 87,140,372 of NC_133157.1, forward strand.
TGTAAGAATTTATTCACTATGTAAGAATTCGTTCACCATGTAAGAACTTGTTCGTTATGCTTCAGAAGATTGGAGACTGACGAGAATTAGGCTTGAGATGGATTAATGATTGTACATTGAGCGTTGACCCCCCTATTCTGATTTTTATTGTTGTTAACAACCATTTGATCAATATGAGAGATGCCCTCTCAAAAAAAAAAAAAGACGAAGTTTTATTAACTGTTAGTCTGCTCTCAATGTTGAAAGATTGCAAAGAATTCTCTAATTGTTTTATCAAAACAGTTTCTCATGCTTAAAGTCTCAATGAGTTGTCTGAATATTTAAGATAAGATCTTAATATGAAAAAACTAAAAGCTAAGCTTTGCTAATAACTGTGTAACCTTCTGTATTTGCCTTTAAAATCTTTTATTTTCAGTCTAGTTAAATAAATATTGTTTCATAGTAACTTACGATTCTATTTAAACAAATGCCTTAAAAAAACTTTAACAGCTTCCCAAAATCAAATTGAAAAAGGTGCTTTTACCTCTAGTTAACTCCAATTTTTTCCAGAGGGCCCCTGGAACATGTCAGAAGAATTTTTTCTCATTAGGGAAAGTATTTGGCCAATTTGGCTTTTTTTTCTCATTAGAGAAAGTATTTATCCAATTTAGCTTATTTATCTGATATAAACTTAGCTGCTAAATTGCCTAGAAGGCACTGTCAAGGGGAATGATGCTAAATTTTGTTACTGAATGTTTTGTGTTAGAAAAATATCCAAATTTCCTTATGTCAACTGTCTTACAGTAAGTTTTCATCAGATCTTTAACCATTGTTGTTTGCAAGTCTTTTGTCATTTATATTCACTGTTTTGTTACTCTTAAACTAGTAAAGAACTAGATTTCACCAGAACAAATATTAGTTACATAAGAAGTAAGTTAAAAAGGCAGAAGAGGGACCCCAAACTCCACTCCGTGACCTGGTAAACATGGCCTTTAAAGTCTTTAATACCGGTGATGAAGAACATGAGAGGACAGTATCCCAAACCCGAGCCTTCATGGCAGCCCTATTGCCGGCAAGACAGGGGTCTCATCACACCAAAGACCAGTCCGGAGCTCGTGAGCCTCCGGGACCCTGCTTCCAGTGTGGCCAAGAGGACCGCTGGGCAAAGAGGTGCCCCAACCCGACCAACAAGCCGACTAAATCCTGTCCAGTTTGCAGTAAAAGAAGTCATTGGAAAGTAGAGTGCCCAGTTGGGGAACGTCATCCTCCCATGACAGTCTCATGAGAGGCAGGCATCCCTGAGGGACTCCCCTCCGGACCTACTGAACCTACTTGAAGACTGAAGATGCCTAAACTTGAACACCCCTGTCATGCTTGCCGAGCCCAGGGCCACACTGAGTAGCAGGTAAGTCCATCTCCTTTTTGGTGGACACGGAGGCTGCCTACTCTGTTTTGCCTTCCTTTCACGGGCATTTACATCCTTCCCAGGTCTCGGTCGTGAGTGTCATGAGAACCCCCTCTAAGCCTCTAGAGACAGGTCTGGTAGCCTACACGTTTAAGAGCCATCTTCTTACACACTCATTTCTAGTCATCCCATCCTGTCCCTTCCCTTTGTTAGGGAGAGATCTCCTCTCCAAGCTTAGTGCCTCCATCTCCCTGCCTCTTATTCATCCCCAACCGAGCTCACTCATCATCTTAGCCAATATAAGATGTAGCCCTGAGCCCTCCTAGACCTTCCTGTACTGTTGACCGGCATTAACCCAATAGTCCGAGACACCTCTACTCCTGTAGTGTCGAGCCATCATACTCCAGTCCTCATCCACCTCAAAGACCCATCCTCCTCTCCTTCTAAACCCCAATTTCCTATTTCCCAACCCATTGCAAAGGCATCCAAGCTGTCGTTAACCATCTTCCTTCCCTAAAGCTTCTGGTACCAACTAATTCTCCCTGTACACTCCAATCCTTCCAGTCAATAAGCCATCGGGGGCCTACCAGCTTCTTCAAGACCAGCAGATAATCAACGAAGCTGTAGTCCCTCTTCACCCGGTCATCTGTAACCCTTATACTCTTATCTCAAGTTCCCCTGAACACCTCTCCTACCTACCTTACTTCTCACTCCTAAGAAAAATACCCCCTTGTCCTGCCCAATGCTCATCTTTCCATTCTTTAATCCAGTCTGCCTGCTACAAACAAGCCTCAGTCTGTCTCTCATCATCTGGACTACAGTATTAGATGGGGCAAAGCCTGAGTGATCATGCTAGATATATCTTTCCTGACAGATGAAGACAACATACCTGCTAGAACCTCCAGCCATCAACCAGCCTTAAACCCCACCCCCCCACGATGCCCCTTGTCAGCCGGAAGTAGCCAGATCGAGTTGTTGCCCATTATGACCGAAAGGCTGGAATGTAAGGCTGGAGGCACTGGAGGGAGGAAAGCGAGGACAGTGCAAATGGAACAAAGACAGCACCAAATAGCTCTGTGCCATATAAGGAAGGAACGGACAGCTCTTCGGAAATTCCAGTCCCATGACGTGCCGACAAACTCCGGATGCAAACCCCCTCTATCCAGAAGGAGGAGACCTCTGGCTGTCCATCACGTAACCCGGAGCCAATAAAAAATTCCCCACATACTCCTTGCATGTTGGCCCACTTCCCCCTCCCCTCCCTGTGCTTATAAAAACTCCCCGCCTATCTGGTTAGGGGTGATTTCTCCAGCCTCTATTTATGTAGACTGGTGAACCTCACCCGGGATTGCACTCAAATAAACTGCCTGGCCCTTTGTTGCCTCTCGTTGCCTGCTTATTTTGGCTAGAATTTATCTTACATGGACTTGTTAAGTGGTCTCAAGTATCTTTGGTGAGACATTTAGTTTATCAGCCCTCTAGGTAATTCTGCAAAATTAGCATAACACAAGAAATTTACTGCTTTGGTCCCCTCCCAGGATAACAGCTTCCGGGTTTGGGAGCATATCAGTTAAGACTTGTCTGCCTTTCCTCCAAGGTGGGCAGAGTTATTCGTTTGTGTGGGTTTTTTTTTCAAAAGGCAATTTTGGCTTTAAAGTGGGATCTCCCTGTCTTTATTATGCTGTTTATAGGTGGGCCTTTTAGCAGGCTAGAGTAAATCCTACGATGATCTAATTGACATACAATGAAGACATGGGATGTACTCAGATACTTTTCCTTCTCTGGGAAATATTCAAACATTCAAGGCCAAGTTGCTCTTGACCTTTTGAGCTTTAACTGATTAACTGATTAACTCTGAGTCTTTTTTTTTTCATTTTATTATCATTAATCTACAATTACATGAAGAACATTATGGTTACTGGAGTCCCCCCTTCACCAAGTCCCTCCCCCCAACAAACCCAATTACAGTCACTGTCCATCAGCATAGTAAGATGCTGTAGACTCATTACTTGTCTTCTCTGTGTTGCACAGCCCTTCCTATGCCCCCCCCACACATTATACATGCTAATCATAAGGCCCCCTTTCTTTTTCCCTGCACTTATCCCTCCCTTCCTACCACCCCCCTGCCCAGTCCCTTTCCCTTTGATAACCGTTAGCCCATTCTTGGGCTCTGTGATTCTGCTGCTATTTTGTTTCTTCAGTTTTTCTTTGTTCTTATACTTTACATATCAGTGAAATCATTTGGTACTTGTCTTTCTCTGCCTGGCTTATTTCACTGAGCATAATACCCTCTAGCTCCATCCATGTTGTTGCAAATGGTTGGATCTGTTTTTTTCTTATGGCTGACTATAATAATATTCCATTGTGTATATGTACCACATCTTCTTTATCCATTCATCTACTGATGGACATTTAGGTTGCTTCCATTTCTTGGCTATTGTAAATAGTGCTGCGATAAACATAGGGGTGCACCTGTCTTTTTCAAACTGTAGTGCTGCATTCTTAGGGTAAATTCCTAGAAGTGGAATTCCTGGGTCAAATCGTATTTCTATTTTGAGCTTTTTGAGGAACCTCCATACTGCTTTCCACAGTGCTTGAACTAATTTGCATTCCCACCAGCAGTGTAGGAGGGTTCCCCTTTCTCCACAACCTCATCAACATTTGTTGTTGTTTGTCTTTTGGATGGTGGCGATCCTTACTGGTGTGAGGTGATATCTCATTGTGGTTTTAATTTGCATTTCTCTGATGACAAGCAATGTGGAGCATCTTTTCATGTGTCTGTTGGCCATCTGAAATTCTTCTTTGGAGAACTGTCTGTTCAGCTCCTCTGCCCATTTTTTAATTGGATTATTTGCTTTTTGTTTGTTGAGGTGTGTGAGCTCTTTATGTATTTTGGATGTCAACCCTTTAGTGGATCTGTCATTTATGAATATATTCTCCCATACTGTAGGGTACCTTTTTGTTATATTGATGGTGTCCTTTGCTGTACAGAAGCTTTTCAGCTTAATATAGTCCCACTTGTTCATTTTTGCTTTTGTTTTCCTTGCCCGGGAGATATGTTCATGAAGAAGTCGCTCATGTTTATGTCCAAGAGATTTTTGCCTATTTTTTTTCTAAGAGTTTTATGGTTTCATGACTTACATTCAGGTCTTTGATCCATTTCGAATTTACTTTTGTATATGGGGTTAGACAGTGATCCAGTTTCATTCTCTTACATGTAGCTGTCCAGTTTTGCCAGCACCATCTGTTGAAGAGACTGTCATTTCCCCATTGTATGTCCATGGCTCCTTTATCATATATTAATTAACCATAAATGTTTGGGTTAATATCTGGGGTCTTTATTCTGTTCCACTGGTCTGTGGCTCTGTTCTTGTGCCAGTACCAAACTATATTGATTACTGTGGCTTTGTAGTAGAGCTTGAAGTTGGGGAGCAAGATCCCCCCCAACTTTATTCTTCCTTCTCAGAATTGCTTTGGCTATTCAGGGTCTTTGGTGTTTCCATATGAATTTTTTTTTTTTTTTTTTTGCTGTTTGAATACATTTTTATTTCTTTGTAACATCTGTAACAAGTCTTTCAGATCAAAAATTACAAAACGTTGACTTGCTGAATAGTTTTTTTTCACTAGCACTTGTTAAGTACATGTTTGTTGACTTACATTCCCTTGAATAATAGCAAGTCATGTGTGGAAATATTTAATAACTGTCATCAGACAAATAAATAGCAATTTTGTCACTTGAATTAGAAAAAGGAGGAGGGCAAACCAAAGAAGGATACATTGATTTAAGCCCCATCATCGTGTGTCTTAGAAAGTTGAAAGCTAATCAAATGCAATTTTATTATGCAGGAATGTGTATGAGGCCAAAGCTAAAATAATAACACAGAATAAAATAATCAAAATGGAAATAAAACAATTAGATAATTACAAAAGAACAAAACTACTGACAATGTAGATGAAATGGCCCAGTCTAATCTCTGTATTAAACCTGGAATAACAGATTTCAGAAAGTCATTTGATAGTGTTTTGGAGAGTAGAGATTTGCATATTATATTTGAAATTGAAGCACAGAATTAAATTGTATGAGTTCATCTACTCACTTGTACTTTCTGTTAAAATGTACCCTTACAAACCATTTCACACCATTAATTATACATTTTCTACAGTGACATCTAAGATCATTGCAAAATTTTCACAAAAGGGAAAAATTCCAATGTGAGAATCCCTTGGATTTTTTGGGTAAAGGGAGGATTGGAATCTGAAAGTGACATAAAAAGATAGTGTGTCTTCTACATTGCACTGGAAGTTATTTTAAAATATGTCTATAAGCTCTTTTACTCCATTTTGACAATGGAGCACCCTATACTTTTGACTTCTAAGCCAGCCAGGAAATGGTGTGTTCCCAGAGTGAGTTTCATTGTTCACATACATTTATTGAATTATGCAAGAGAGGTTATTTCCCCATAAAAACAGTCATTTTGAAAATGTGCCTGGAATTACCCTAAAATGGAACTGGTGATTATATATATATATATATATATGTAATACTTGGCTTAAAAGAAATTCATTTTTACTGCCTTCCTTGAACCTGACATTTAGTGGACCTTAGGAAATACAAATGGGCTAAAATTCTGGGAGTTTTTTCTTGTTTTCATTTTACAGACAGGTATAGCAAGGTAGAGTTAACTCAAATGTGTATAAGCCACCTGTGGATCTTGGTAAAATGCAGCTAATTCTGTAAATTTGGGTTGAGGGTATGGGCGTTTGCATTTCTATCAAGTTTGCAGGTAATACCAAAGTTGGTGATCTATGGACCACATTTTCAATAGCAAAGATTTAAAAGCAGGAAACCATTGGGAGCATTTCTTGGTGCTCCACTCGATTCACCTAGGTAAGAACAGAGAAAGAGTGGTAGATGCTGAAAGAATAAACAGGCCAGGCAAAATTTATAGCTTTTTATATGCCAGGTGATGCCACAAGATGTTGTTATTGGAAAAGAAGAATATTAACTTCTGTAGCTTTCAAAAAAGTGAACGGTAAACATCAACACTAACAGCAATAAAAATACACATTGTGTAACTAGAAGGCAAAGATAACTAGTACACCAGATCTGTTGAATTCTGAGCCCTTCAATAGCTAGCAGTTTAAATTTCAGAAGAACACACAAAGTAAGCAAACAAAAAAGGAATAAAACCCAACAGTGTTGTAGAAACTTTTTCTGCTATTTCTCTACTAATGATTCTTCTAGTTTGCAACACATAGACAGGTTTTACCTCAAAGTAGCTCATCTCAGACACTATGGGGAAAACAGAAAGAGAAATGTGTAAAGTTTAGGAGGTGTTAACAAGCTCTGGCTTATTCAGTTGGAGATACACCCAGTATGCGTTAGACCTTCCTTTTTGACCCCAACCTTGACCCAGAATAATCACTAAAAAGAATGTGTTAGAGCACTAATGCTGTCTACAGTAAATCTGTCTAGCTATGCCCATGTCCTCTGGCATCCATTGAACTTTCTTTCAAACTCATTTCACTTGGAAATGAAAAAATAAATACATGATTTATTCCACTTTCTGTGCTACATCTAATGCATAATGATGTTACTGGATTAATCTTTTTTTTGAGAGGGCATCTCTCATATTTATTGATCAAATGGTTGTTAACAATAATAAAATTCTGTATAGGGGAGTCAATGCTCAATGCACAATCATTAATCCACCCCAAGCCTAGTTCTCATCAGTCTCCAACCTTCTGAAGCATAACGAACAAGTTCTTACATGGTGAACAAATTCTTACATAGTGAATAAGTTCTTACATGGTGAACAGTACAAGGGCAGTCATCACAGAAACTTTCGGTTTTGATCACACATTATGAACTATAAACAATCAGGTCAAACATGAATATTCGTTTGATTTTTATACTTGATTTATATGTGGATCCCACATTTCTCCCTTTATTATTATTTTTTTTATTTTTAATAAAATGCTGAAGTGGTAGGTAGATGCAAGATAAAGGTAGAAAACATAGTTTAGTGTTGTAAGAGAGCAAATGTAGATGATCAGGTGTGTGCCTGTAGACTATGTGTTAATCCAAGCTAGACAAGGGCATTAAAACATCCACGGATGCAGAAGATTTCTCTCAAAACAGGGGGGGTAAGGTTCTAAGCCTCACCACTGTTGATCCCCAATTTCTCACCTGATGGCCTCCCTGCAATTGTGCCTGTCTTAGGTTGTTCCTCCCTTGAGGAATCTTACCCATCTTCCATATGAATTTTTGAACTATTTGTTCTAGTTCATTGAAGAATGTTGTTGGTAATTTGATAGGGAATGCATCAAATCTGTATATTGCTTTGGGCAAGATGGCCATTTTGACGATATTAATTCTTCCTAGCCTAGAGCATGGGATGAGTTTCTATTTATTAGTGTCCTCTTTAATTTCTCTTAAGAGTTTCTTGTAGTTTTCAGGGTATAGGTCTTTCACTTCCTTGGTTAGGTTTATTCCTAGGTATTTTATTCTTTTTGATGCAATTGTGAATGGAATTGTTTTCCTGATTTCTCTTTCTATTAGTTCATTGTTAGTGTATAGGAAAGCCACAGATTTCTGTGTGTTAATCTTGTATCCTCTAACTTTGCTGTATTCCGATATCAGTTCTAGTAGTTTTGGAGTGGAGTCTTTAGGGTTTTTTATGTACAATATCATGTCATCTGCAAATAGTGACTGTTTGACTTCTTCTTTACCAATCTGGATTCCTTGTATTTCTTTGTTTTGTCTGATTGCCATGGCTAGGACCTCCAGTACTATGTTTAATAACAGTGGGGACAGTGGGCATCCCTGTCTTGTTCCAGATCTCAAAGGAAAAGCTTTCAGCTTTTCACTGTTCAGTATGATGTTGGCTGTGGGTTTATCATATATGGCCTTTATTATGTTGAGGTACGTGCCCTCTATACCCATTTTGTTGAGAGTTTTTATCATGAATGGATGTTGAGTTTTGTAAAATGCTTTTTCAGCATCTATGGAGATGATCATGTGGTTTTTGTCCTTTTTGTTGATGTGGTGGATGATGTTGATGGATTTTCAGATGTTGTACTGTTCTTGCATTTCTGGGATGAATCCCACTTGGTCATGGTGGATGATCCCTTTGATGTATTTTTAAATTCATTTGCTAATATTTGTTGAGTATTTTTGCATCTATGTTCATCAGGGATACTGGAGTGTAATTTTCTTTTTTGGTGGGGTCTTTACCTGGGTTTGGTATTAGGATAATGAGTTTGGGAGTATTCCCTCCTCTTCTATTTTTTGGAAAACTTTAGGAGAATGGGAATTATATCTTCTCTGTATGTCTGATAAAATTCCAAGGTAAATCCATCTGGCCCGGGTGTTTTTTTCTTGGGTAGTTTTTTGATTACCACTTCAATTTCTTTGCTGGTAATTGGTTTGTTTAGATTTTGTTTCTTCCTTGGTCAGTCTTGGAAGGTTGTATTTTTCTAGGAAGTTCTCCATTTCTTCTAGGTTTTCCAGCTTCTTAGCATGTAGGTTTTCATAATAGTCTCTAATTTTTGTATTTCTGTTGGTTCCATCGTGATGTTTCCTTTCTCGTTTCTGATTCTGTTGATGTGTGTTGATTCTCTTTTCCTCTTAATAAGTCTGGCTAGAGGCTTATCTATTTTGTTTATTTTCTCAAAGAACCAGCTCTTGGTTTCATTGATTTTTTCTATTGTTTTATTCTTCTCAATTTTATTTATTTCTTCTCTGATCTTTATTATGTCCCTCCTTCTGCTGACTTTAGGCCTCATTTGTTATTCTTTTTCCATTTTTTATAATTGTGATGTTAGACTATTCATTTGGGTTTGTTCTTCCTTCTTTCAATATGCCTGCATTGCTATATACTTTCCTCTTAAGACTGCTTTCACTGCTTCCCAGAGAAGATGGGCTTTGTGTTGTTGTTGTCATTTCTTTCCATATATTGCTGGATCTCCATTTTAATTTGGTCATTGATCCATTGACTATTTAGGAGAGTGTTGTTAAGCTTCCATGTGTTTGTGAGCCATTTTGCTTCCTTTGTACAATTTATTTCTAGTTTTATAACTTTGTGATCTGAGAAGTTGGTTGGTAGAATTTCAATCTTTTTGAATTTCCTGAGGCTCTTTTTGTGGCCTAGTATGTGGTCTATTCTGGAGAATGTTCCATGTGCACTTGAGAAAAATGTGTATCCTGTTGCTTTTGGGTGTAGAGTTCTATAGATGTATTTTATGTCCATCTGTTCCATTGTGTTGTTAAGTGCCTCTATGTCCTTACTTATTTTCTGTCTGGTGGATCTGTCCTTTGGAGTGAATGGTGTTTTGAAGTCTCCTAAAATGAATGCATTGCATTCTATTTCCTCCTTTAGTTCTGTTAGTATTTGTTTCACATATGCTGGTGCCCCTTTGTTGGGTGCATATATATTTATCATGGTCATATCCTCTTGTTAGACTGAGCCCTTTATCATTATGTAATGTCCTTCTTTATCTCTTGTTACTTTGTTTTGAAGTCTATTTTGTCTGATACTAGTACTGCAACACTTGCTTTTTTCTCCCTGTTGTTTGCATGGAATATCTTTTTCCATCCCTTGACTTTTAGTCTGTGCATGTCTTTGGGTTTAAGGTGAGTCTCTTGTAAGCAGCATATAGATGGGTCTTGTTTTTTTATCCATTCAGTGACTCTTTGTCTTTTGATTGGTGTATTCAGTCCATTTACATTTAGGGTGATTATCGATAGGTATGTACTTATTGCCATTTCAGGCTTTAGATTCGTGGTTACCAAAGGTTCCAGGTTATTTTTCTTACTATCTAAGAGTCGAACTTAACTCACTTATTATGCTGTTACAAACACAATCTAAAGATTCTTTTCTATTTCTCCTCCTTTTTCTTCCTCCTTCATTGTTTATATATTATGTATCAAATTCTGTTCTTTTTGTCTATCCCTTGATTGACTTTGAGGATAGTTAATTTAATTTTGCATTTGCTTCATAATTAGCTGTTCTACTTTCTTTACTGTGGTTTTATTGCCTCTGGTGACAGCTATTCCACCTTAGGAACATTTCCATCTATAGCAGTCCCTCCAAAATAGACTGTAGAGATGGTTTGTGGGAGGTAAATTCTCTCAGCTTTTGCTTATCTTGAAATTGTTTAATCCCTCCTTCAAATTTAAATGATAATCTTGCCAGATAAAGTAATCTTGGTTCCAGGCCCTTCTGCTTCATGACATTAAATACATCATGCCACTCCCTTCTAGCCTGTAAGGTTTCTCTGAGAAGTCTGATGGGCTTTCCTTTGTATTGATCTTATTTCTCTCTGTGGGTGCTTTTAGCAGTCTGTCCTTATCCTTGATCTTTCCCATTTTAATTACTGTGTGTCTTGGTGTTGTCTTCCTTGGTTCCCTTGTGTTGGGAGATCTGTGGATCTCCATGGCCTGAGAGACTATGTCCTTCCCCAGATTGGGGAAATTTTCAGCAACTACCTCCTCAAAGACACTTTCTATCCCTTTCTCTCTCTTCTTCTTCTGATATCCCTATAATGTGAATATTGTTCTGCTTGGATTGGTCATACAGTTCTCTCAATATTCTTTCATTTTTAGAGATCCTTTTTTCTCTCTGTGCCTCAGCTTCTTTGTATTCTTCTTCTCTAGTTTCTATTTTATTTATTGTCTTCTCCACCGTATCCAACCTGCTTTTAATACCCTCCATCGTGCTCTTCAACAATTGGATCTCCGACCTGAATTCATTCCTGAGTTCTTGGATGTCTTTCCATACCTCCATTAGAATGTTGATGATTTTTATTTTGAACTCCCTTTCAGGAAGCGTCACGAGGTCCATATCGTTTAAATCTTTCTCAGGAGTTGTATTAATAATTTAACTCTGGACAAGGTTCCTTTGGCATTTCATGTTTGTATATGGCGCCCTCTAGTGTGCAGAAGCTGTAGTCTCTGGAGCTGCTCAGCCCCTGAAGCAATGTCGGGGGTCGCAGGGGAGCGGTATTGGTGCCTGAGGGGAGGAAAGAGCTGTTTCCCGCTTCCTGGCTGCTGTGCCTGCCTCCACTGCCTGAACCAGTGGGTGGAGCACACAGGTATAAGTTTTTGTCCCAGAGTAGCCGGATATAGATCCCTGCTTTCCCAAGCAGCCGGAATCCCATTCTCCCCCAGAACTCTGCCTGTATTAACTTTCCAACCTGGCAGTCATGCGAGTCTCATGAAAGCACCATGAAATGTAGGTTTGTGCTCCCAGAGCAGATCTCTGGAGCTAGGTATTCAGCAGTCCCAAGCCTTCCACTCCCTCCCTGCTTCATTTCTCTTCCTCCCGCGGGTGAGCTGGGGTGGGGGAAGGGCTCGGGTCTCACGGAGCCACAGCTCTGGTACGTTACCCAGTTCAGTGAGGTCTGCTCTTTTCTCCAGGTGTGTGCAGTCTGACACCGTCCTCTTTCCTGTTGCTCTCTCAGGATTAGTTGCACCAACTATATTTTCTAATTGTATCCAGTTTTAGGAGGAAGCCTCTGTCGCTCCTCTCATGCCGCCATCTTTAATCCCAACTCTGAGTCTTTTCTGGATTTGTAGTTTTAATTGGTTAATTGAATACTTTCTAGAGGCCTTTACTGACCTTGTTCTCTTTCCACCCTGCTCGTATCTATTTTCTTGCCTAACAGTTTTATTTCTGGGTTTTGTGTCCATTATTGTAAGTGGAGTATTGAAGTCACCTACTCTTTATTGCTAGCAGTTTATCTCTTAAAATCTGTGTATACCCCATAGATATTGCAGGTTCAATTCCAGACCTGTGCAATAAAGCGAGTTAAATGAATTTTTTGTTTTCCCAATGTATATAAAAGTTTTCTGTTTACACTATACTGTAGTTTCTTAAGCATGCAATAGCATTGTCTCAAAAACAATGTACATACCTTAATTTAAAAATATTGCTAAAAAATGCTAACCATCATTGAGTTTTCAGCAAATTATGATCACCAATCACAGATCACCATAATAAATATAATAGTAATGAAAAAGTTTGAAATATTGTAGAAATTACCAAAATGTGATGCTGAGACACAAAGTGAGCAAACACTATTGGAAAAATAGTTCCAATAAGACTTGCTTGAGTTGTAACTATACTTGTCATGGTGAGCATTCTATAATGAATAATAATGTTGAATCACTGTGTTGTACATTGGAAGCTAATAAAACATTATGTTAGCTATATTTCAATTAAAAAGTTAAGTAAAATTTAAAAAATCAACTTATTCCACAGAGGTTGCCACAAACCTTATAATTTATAAAACACAATGTCTGCAATGTGCTTGAAAGTGATGTACAGTAAAGTGAGGTATGCCTGTATATATGTGTGTGTATATATGTACATGTGTATGTATAAACACACACACTGGTGTTGGGTGTCTATATATTTTTAATTGTTATATTTTCCTGTAGTATTGGGGTTTTTATCATATGACTTTTGCCTCTAAAGACAGTTTTTGACTTGATGTCTATTTTGTTTTAACATCTATATAAATATAGCCACCCTTGCTTCCCTTAGGTTATATGTCTGTGAAATATTTTTTTCCATCCCTTCTCTTTCAGCCTATGTGTGTCCTTAAGTCTAAAACAGTCTCTTGTAGACAGCAATTCTTGGGTTCCTGTTTTTTTATCCAGTCAGGTAATCTATGCCTTTTGATTTGTAGTTTAATCAATTTACATTTAAAGTAATTGTTGATAGGTAGGCTTACTATTGCCTTGTTGTTTTCTGGTTTTCAGTTATTTTGTCCCTCTCTTCCTGTCTTGTCCTCTAATTATTTATTGATTTATTTGTAGTGATTTGCTTTGAATCTTTTAATCTTTTGTCTATCTTTTGTAGGCTTTTTGTTTGTAGCGAGCTTTTTGCATAAAATGTCATGTATTTATAGCCATCTGTTTTAAGTTGATAACAATTTAACCTCAGTTGCACACAAAAACTCTACACTTTTATTCTTCTCCCCACACTTTATGTTCTTATAGTCCAAGTTTACTACTTTTTATATATCTATTAAAAATTGTTAATCTTCTAAGTTTTAAATTTGGGTTAAAAGTAACTTACATATCACCATTACAGTGTTAGATTATTCTGTATTTGTCTATTTACCTTTATTAGTGCTATTTATACTTTCATACACTTCCATGTTTTCATTTTGATTTGAAGAACACCCCTTTCTTGTAAAAGACAGGTCTAGTGGAAACATACTCCCTTGGTTTTTGTGTGTCTGGGAAAGACTTTATCTCTTCATTTGAGAAGGATAATTTTTCCAGGTATAGTATTCTTGAGTGGCAAGTTTTTTCTTTTAGTATTTTGAGTATATCATACCATTCTCTCCTAGCCTGCAAGGTTTCTGCTGAGAAATCTAATAATCTTACTGGGATTTTCTTCTCTGTGATGAGTCACTTTTCTCTTCCTGCTTTCAAAATTCTCTTTGTTCTTCACTTTAGAAAATTTGATAGTATGTCTCAGTGTACTCTTATTTAACTTTATCTTATTTAGGGTCCTTTGAGCTTCATGAATTTGGATGTCCATTTCCCTCCCAAGATTTGAGAACCTTTTAGCCACAATTTCTTTAAATAAATGTTCTTCCCTTTGCTCTCTCTCTCTCTCCTGAGACTCCTAGAAAGTACACACTGGTCTTTTTGTTGCAGTCCCATCAAATCTCAAGGGGATTCCTCAACTCTTTTTCATTCTTTTTTCTCTAACTATAAAATTTCAAATGACCTGTCTTCAAATTTACACATTGTTTCTCCTTTATTGAGTTTACTGTTGATATTCTTTATTACATTCATTGTATTCTTAAGCTCCAAAATTTGAGTCTTGTTTATGATTTCTGTCTCTTTGTTGAACTTCTCATTTTGTTCATGAAATATTTTCCTGTTTTCTTAGTTTTCTGTTCTCTTGTAACTCACTGATCCTCCTTAAAACAATTACTTGTAATTCTGTGTTAAGCAGCTCTTAGATCTCTGTATCTCTGGGTTGGTTACCTGAAATTTATTGCTTTCCTTTGGGAGTGTTATATTTGCTTGGTTTTTCATGTTCCTTGTAGCTCTGCATTGATGTCTCTGCATTTGAAAGAGCACTCACCTCTCCCAGAATTTACAGACTGAATTCAGTAGGGAAAGAGCTTCACCTAAGGGCGGCCATAAGGAGGCTGGTGAGTTGGGTGTGGTGTCTCCAGCTCTGTTGTGGCAGAGGGGAACTAACATTGTGGACTACAGCCAGCTCCATCAGCTGAAACCAGCATTGATGAAGACTGGGGGCGTTCATGGCGGGAAAAGCTACTGGTACCTACAGCAGAGGCAAGAGCTACTAGGACCATTGGTAGCAAAGGCTCTCAACTCCTCCTGCTTTTCTTTTCCCCCATAGGGGGATGTCATGGTGAAGAGGTCCCCTTTGGTGGCAGGGTGCAGGCACATTAAGTTGCAGCACCAAAATCCAGATCTTAAGCATATACAAGGTGGGATGGGAGGGGGTGCAGTGGCTCTAGCCTCAAAGGGAGCGCAGTAGTGTCTCCTGATCCACAAGATTCCAGGCACCTCTATCAGCTGGGATAACTGTAGGCAAACAGTGGGTGTCCTCAGTGGGAAAAGCTGCATGTGTCTGTTGTGACAGCAAAGGCTGCAGGGGTACTTCTCTTTTCCCTCAGAGGGAGCTCACAGCTGAGGAAATCCCTCTTGGCACTGAACTGTGCCAGGTTAGGGGAGGGTGACATGTAAAATGCTTTTTATAAAGCTTTTCTGTGCCGCTGTCCTCAGTTTTGGTATTCCACTAGGTTGTAGCAATGCCTTAACTGTATCTAGTACTGCCCCAGGTCTGTTTTCATCAGTGGATAGTTGTTAAATTATTATTGGAGAACAATAGCTGGGAATACCTATTCTTCCATCTTACGCTAGGCTATCTTACACTTTTTTGTTTACATCCCCATGCTTTGCTTATTTTCTAGCTGGAATATTGTGCCTTTTGACCCCCTTCACGCATTTTTGCCACACACACCCCACTTTAACCCCCACCTCCAGCAGCCATCAATTTGTTCTCTGTGTCTATGAGCTCGTTTTTTTAAAACTACGCGTAATTGAAATCAATACGGTATTAGTCTTTCTCTGTCTGACTTACTTCACTTAGCATAATACCCTCAAAGTTCATCCATGTAGTTCTATTTTTAATGTTTTGAGGACCCTCCCTACTGTTTTCCCTACTGGTGGTAACAATTTACATTCTACCAACAGTGCACAAGGTTTCCCTTTTCTACACATTCCCCCAATACCTGCAATTTCTTGTCTTTTTGGTAATAATCATGCTAACAGGTATGAGGTGATATCTTGTGGTTTTGATTTGCATTTCCCTGATAACTAATGATATTGAACATCTTTCCATGTACCTGTTGGTCATCTATCTGTCTTTGGAAAAATGTCCATTCAGACTGTCTGCCCATATTTTAAACAGTTGGGGTTTTTTTTTTTTACAGTTGAATTGTATGAGTTCTTTATATGCTTTTGATATTAATGCCTTATCAGATACATGGTTTGCAAATACCTTCTTCCATTTCATAGGTTACCTTTTCACTCTGTTGATGGTTCCCTTACAGTACAAAAAGTTTTTAGCTTGATGTCATCTCACTTGTTGATTTTTTTATTTTGTTACCTTTGCTTTTGGCATCAAATCCAAAAAATCATTTCTAAGACCAGTGTCAGGGAGCTTACTGCCTCTGTTTTCTTCTGGAACTTTTTTGGTTTCAAGTTCAAGTCTTTAACACATTATGAGTTGATTTTGCATCTGGTGTAGGATAATAATCCAGTTTTATTCTTTTATCTGTGGCTGTCTAGTTTTCCAAACACCAGTTATTGAAAAGACTGATCATTTCACATCATATATTCTTTGATCCTTTGTTGTAAGTTAATTAACTGTGTATGTATGGATTTATTTTTTGGGCTGTTACATTTCATTTTCTCTTTTTTTTTATGCCAATACCATACTGTTTTGGTTACTATAGCTTTGTTTGAAATTATGGGATGTGATGCCTCCAGCTTCATTCTTTCTCAGGATTGTGGAGGCTATTCAGGGTCTTTTGTGATTCCACACAAATTTTAGAATTGTTTTTTGTAGTTCTGTGAAAAATGCCATTGGAATTTTCATAAGGATTGTATTGAATCTGCAGATTGCTTTGGGTAATACGGACATTGTAATACTATTTTTCCATCCAAGAGTATGGAATTTCCATTTATTGTGACTTCTTCAGTTTCTTTCATCAATGTCTGACAGTTTTCAGTATACAGGTTTTTTACCTCCTTGGTTAAATTTATTCCTAGATATTTTATTCTTTGTGATTGTAACAACAGTTGTCTTAATTCTCTTTCTGATAGTTTGTTATTTGTATATAGAAATGCAACATACTCTGTATATTGATTTTGTATCCTGTAATATTACTGGATTCATTTATTAGTTCTAACAGGTTTTTCGTGGATCTTTATGATTTTTCTATAGAGTTATTACTTGTCTTCTCTGCACTGTACTGCCTTCCCTGTGTCCTACCTATATTGTGTGTGTGCTAATTATAGTGCCCTTCACATTCCCCCTGCCACCCACCCTCCTCAATCCCTTCCCTTTGGTAACCACTTGTCCCTTCTCAGAGTCTGTGAGCCTGCTGCTGTTTTGTTCTTTCAGTTTTGCTTTATATTTATACTCAGTGAGTGAAGTCATTTAAGGAGATGGGTTCAAGAAAAAGTTGCTTATGTTTATATTCAAGAGATTTTTGCCTGTTTTCTTCTATGAGTTTTATGGTTTCATGACTTTCATTCAGGTTTTTGATCCATTACAAGTTCACTTTTGTGTATGGAGTTAGACAATAATCTAGTTTCATTCTCTTACATGCAGCTGTCCAGTTTTCCCAGCACCACTTGTTGAAGAGATGGTCTTTTCCCCATTGTATATCCATGACCTCTTTATCATATATTAATTGGACATATGTGTGTGGGTTTATATCTGGGCTCTCTATTCTGTTCCACTGATCTATGAGTATGTTCCTGTGCCAGTACAAAATTGTTTTGATTACTGTAGCTTTGTAGTAGAGCTTGAAGTTAGGGAGCATAATTCCCCCAGCTTTGTTCTTCCTTCTCTGGATTGCTTTGGCTGTTGGGGGTCTATTATGGTTCTATATAACTTTTAGAACTATTCTAGTTTGGTGAAGAATGCTGTTGATATTTTGATAGAGATTGCATTGAATCTGTAGTTTGCTTCAGTAAGGATGGCCATTTTGACAATATTAATTCTTCCTACCCATTAGCACAGGATGTATTTCCATTTACTGGTGTCTTCATTAAGTTCTCTCATGACTGTCTGTAGTTTTCAGAGTATAGGTCTTTTTCCTCTTTGGTTTGGTTTATTCCTATGTATTTTATTCTTTTTGATGCAATTGTAAATGGAGTTGTGTTCCTGATTTCTCTTTCTGCTAGTTTATTGTTAGTATACAGGAATGCAACAGATTTCTGTGTTTTAATTTTGTATCCTGCAACACTGCCAAATGCAGTTACTAGTTCTAGTAGTTTTTGGGTGATTCTTTGGGGTTTTCTATGTACAATATCATGTCATCTGCAGACACTGGTAGTTTAACTTGTTCCTTACCACTCTGGATGCCTTTTATTTCTTTGTGTTTTCTGATTGCTGTGGATAGGACCTCCAGCACTATGCTGAATAAAATTGGGGAGAGTGGGCATCCTTGTCTTGTTCCCAACCTTAGAGGAAAGGCATTCAACTTTTTTCTGTTAAGTATGATGTTGGCTGTGGGTTTGTTGTATATGGCCTTTATTATGTTGAGGTACTTGCCCTCTATACCCATTTCGTTGAGAGTTTTTATCATGAATGGATGTTTTGTCAAATGCTTCCCTTCACATTTTTTTTGCATTTATTTTTATTAAGGTATCATTGATATATAATCTTTTGAAGATTTCACATGAGCAACATTGTGATTACTGCAGCAACCTATTATCAAGACCCCACCACATACCCCACCACATCTTACTACAGCATAGTAAGATGCTGTAGACTCACTACTTGTCTTCTCTATGCTGTACTTCCCTGTGCCTCCCCCTATATTATGTGTGCTAATCATAATGCCTCTTACTCCCCTTATCTTTCCCTTCCCACCCACCCTCCCCAGTTCCTTTCCCTTTGGTAACTATTAGTCCATTCTCGGGTTCTGTGAGTCTGTTCCTGTCATGTTCCTTCAATTTTTGCTTTGTTGTTATACTCCACAGATGAAGGAAATTATTTGATACTTGTCTTTCTCTGCTTGGCTTATTTCACTGAGCATAATACCCGCTAGCTCCATGCATGTTGTTGCAAATGGTAGGATTTGTTTTCTTCTTATGGCTGAATAGTATTTCACTGTGTATATGTACCACATCTTCTTTATCCATTCATCTATTGATGGACACTTAGGTTGCTTCCATATCTTGGCTATTGTAAATAGTGCTGCGATAAATATAGGGGTGCATATATCTTTTTGAATCTGTGATCCTGTTTTCTTTTGGTAAATTCCTAGGAGTGGAATTCCTGAATCAAATGGTATTTCTATTTTTCATTTTTTGAGGAACCTCCATACTGCTTTCACACAATGGTTGAACTAATTTACATTCTAACCAACAGTGTAGCAGCATTCCCCTTTCTCTACATCCTCACCAGCAATTGTTGTTCTTTGTCTTTTGGATGTTGGCCATTCTAACTGGTGTGAGGTGATATCATTGTGGTTTTAATTTGCATTTCTCTAATGATTAGCGATGTGGAGCATCTTTTCATGTGCCTGTTGGCCATCTGAATTTCTTCTTTGGAGAAGTGTCTATTCAGATCCTCTGCCCATTTTTTAATTGGGTTATTTGCTTTGTGGTTGTTGAGGTGCGTGAGCTCTTTATATATTTTGGATGTCAACCCCTTATCGTATATGTCATTTATGAATATATTCTCACATACTGTGGGGTGCCTTTTTGTTCTAATGATGGTGTCTTTGCTTTACAGAAGCTTTTTGGTTTGATATAGTCCCATGTGTTCATTTTTACTTTTGTTTCCCTTGCCCGAGGACATATGTTCATGAAAAAGTTGCTCATGTCTATATTCAAGAGAGTTTTACCTATGTTTTCTTCTAAGAGTTTCATGGTTTCATGATTTACATTCAGGTCTTTGATCCATTTCAAGTTTACTTTCATGTACGGAGTTAGACAGTAATCCATTGTCATTCCGTTTATGTAGCTGTCCAGTTTTGTCAACACCAGCTATTGAAGAGGCTGTCATTTCCCCATTGTACGTCCATGGGTATCCTGCTGCTTTTTGGTGGAGTGTTCTGTTGATGTCTGTTAGGTCCATCTGTTCTAATGTGTTGTTCAGTGCCTCTGTCTCCTTATTTTCTGTCTGATTGATCTGTCCTTTGGAATGAGTGATGTGTTGAAGTTTCCTAAAATTAATGCACTGCATTCTATTTCCCCCTTTAATTCTGTTAGTATTTGTTTCACATATTTGGGTGCTCCTATGTCGGGTGCATAGATATGTATAATGGTTAAATCCTCTTGTTGGACTGACCCTTTTATCATTATATAATGTCCTTCTTTGTCTCTTGTTACTTTCTTTGTTTTGAAGTCTGTTTTATGTGATACAGGTACTGCATCTCCTGCTTTTTTCTTCCTATGGTTTGCATGAACTAACTGTTTCCATCCCTTCATGTCTGTGTATGTCTTAGGGTTTGAAGTGAGTCTCTTGTAGGCAGTATATAAATGGGTCTTGCTTTTTAATTCATTCTGTAAATATGTGTGTTTTGATTGGTGTATTCAGTCCATTTACATTTAGGGTGATAATTAATAGATATGTACTTACTGCTATTGCAGGCTTTGAATTTGTGGTTACCAAAGGTTCAAGGGCAACCTCTTTACTATCCAACAGTCTAACTTAACTCACTTATGCTATTATAAATACAATCTGAAGATTCTTTTTTTCCTCCCTTCTTTTTCTTCCTCCTCCAGTCTTTTTATGTTAGGTTTCATATTCTTTACTCTTTGTATATCTCTTGACTTTGTGGGTAGCTAATTTAATTTTTTATTTGCTTAGTTATTAATTGGTGTGCTTCCTTTACTGTGGTTTTATTTTCTCTGGTGACAGCTATTTAGCCTTCAGAGCACTTCTATCTAGAGCAGTCCCTTTAAAATACACTGTACATAGTCTGTGGGAGCTAAATTCCCTCAACTTTTGCTTTCTGGAAATTGTTTAATCTGTCCTTCAAATTTAAATGAAAATCTTTCTGGGCAGAGTATTCTTGGTTTGAGGCCCTCCTGTTTCATTGTATTAAAAATATCATGCCACTCCTTTCTGGTATGTAAGGTTTATGTTGAGAAGTCTGATGGTAGCTTGATGGGTTTTCCTTTGTAGGTGGTCTTTTTACCTTGTCTTGTTGCTTTTAATACTCTATCCTTGTCCTTGATCTTTGCCATTTTAATTTATAAGTATTGGTGTTGTCTTCCTTGGGTCCCTTGTGTTGGGAGGCCTGTGCACTTCCATGACCTGAGAGACTATTTCCTTCTGCAGTTGGGAAAGTTTTCAGCAATTATTTCTTCAAAGACACTTTCTATCCCTTTTTCTCTCTTCTTCTTCTGATTAACCTATAATACAAATATTGTTCCATTTAGCGTGGTCACAAAGTTCTCTTTTAAATTCTTTCATTCCTGGAGATCTTTTTCTGTCTGTGCCTCAGCTTCTTTGTATTCCTGTTCTCGAATTTCTATTCCATTTACTGTCTCCTCTACCTCATCTAATCTGCTTTTAAATCCCTCTATTGTATGTTTCATTTCAGCTACTGTATTTTTCAACTTGTCTATCTGTCTTGAATTCATTTCTTAGATATTGAATATTTTTCTTTAATTCCATTAGCATGCTTATGACTTTTAGTTTGAATTCTTTTTCAGGAAGATTGGTGATTTCAGTTTCACTGAGCCCTTTCTGGTGTTCGAGGGATTTTGAATTGAACAAGATTCTTCTGCCTTTTAATAATTCTTGAGCAATGGTGGGGGTTGCAGGCAAGTGGTGCTGGTGCCTGCTGGTAGGACAGAGCGCTTTCCTGCTTCTCAGTTGCAGTGCCTGCCTTCACTGTCAGGGCCAGTCAGCCACATACGCACGGAGCAGCCTCTGCATTAAGTTGGTTTAGTTGCCATAGGTGGGGCTGCTGTCCAGTTGGCCTGTAGCAATGGTGGAGGCAGGATGTTTTTGCACAGGTGCTGGAGGGGAGGAAGGAGCAGCAGTCTACTTGTTGTGGTGGGGGCCCATGGGACTGTGTTACCAGCCAGTCGGATGCTGTGCCTGAAGCTCCTGAAAGTACCCAAACTGATGGGCTGAATGTGCCTGGACAAATTTGTCTGCCTGTTCCTTCTCCTCAGCAGCAAGCTCTGTGTAATCCTTACCCCTTTAGAATCCCTCTCACTGTTGGGAAGTGTCTCCAAGCGCCCGCCTTTCCTTTGTCCCAGAGCAGCCGATTGTGGGGATCCATTCTCCACAAGTGGCTGGAATCTCAGTCTCTCCCTGTCTTCGGCCTAACTTTGCTTTCCAACCCCTATAATCTCCTAAGCACCATGTAGTGTGGGTTTGTGCTCCCTGAGTAGATCTCCAGGGCTGGATATTTATCAGTTCTGTGCTTCTATTCCCTTCCCACCTTGTTTCTCTTCCTTCCACAGGTGAGCTGGGGTGGGGAGAGTGCTCCTGTCCCACCAGGTCGTGGCTTTGTTACTTTACCCTTTTCTATGAGATGTTCTCTTCCCAGATCTATTTTGGCTGATGCAATCCTATTTATAGTCACTCTTTTAGTATTAGTTGTGTTTGCTGTATTTTTGTATTATATGTGGTTTTGGGAGGAGATTTCTCACACCGCCATCTTTTTTTTCCAGAGCTCCTTCACATTTTTTAATTGCAGTTTTTTTTAACCATTGTTTTGTGAGATACGAGTTCTCTATACAATAATGTTGTTTGCACATTTTTTTTTGAGAGGGCATCTCTCATATATATTGATCAAATGGTTGTTAACAACAATAAAATTCTGTATAGGGGGGTCATTGCTCAATGCACAATCATTAATCCATCTCAAGCCTAGTTCTCATCAGTCTCCAATCTTCTGAAGCATAACGAACAAGTTCTTACATGGTGAATGAATTCTTACATAGTGAATAAGTTCTTACATGGTGAACAGTACAAGGGCATTCATCACAGAAACTTTCAGTTTTGATCATGCATTATGAATTATAAACAATCAGGTCAAATATGAATATTCGTTTGATTTTTATACTTGATTTATATGTGGATCCCACATTTCTCCCTTTATTATTATTATTATTTTTATTTTTAATAAAATGCTGAAGTGGTAGGTAGATGCAAGATAAAGGTAGAAAACATAGTTTAGTGTTGTAGGAGAGCAATTGTAGATGATCAGGTGTGTGCCTGTAGACTATATGCTAATCCGAGCTAGACAAGGGCAATAAAACATCCATGGATGCAGAAGCTTTCTCTCAAAACAGGGGGGTTGAGGTTCTAAGCTTCACCACTGTTGTTCCCCAATTTCTCACCTGATGGCCTCCCTGCAACTGTGCCTGTCTTAGATTGTTCCTCCCTTGAGGAATCTTACCCGTCTCTGGCTAACCAGTCATCTTCCGGGGCCATACAGGGAAATGTAAAGTTGGTAAGTGAGAGAGAAGCCATATTGTTTGAAAAGGTTAGCTTTTTACTTCTTTGCAGATTTATGCCCTGTGGCTTCTATGCCCAGCACTTGTCTCGAGGTATCTTTACCACCTGGAGGAATTATGATACTCGGTAAATTCGATATGAGGCACGAATTCTATTTAAGGGTTGTAATTAGGAAGGAAGAAGAAAAGCTATAGAGGTAGCATATGGAAGAAAACATGGGAGGATTGATTATTTCTTTGACATATCTTCTTGTAGAGTACCTTAAGTATGTATAGGTTTTAAACTACTAACTTGCGCACACATATTAACATAATAGGAATACGGTGTTTGCACATTTTTGTACCTGTACAGTTCTCAAGATATTTAATAGCACAGCCTTTACTTTTCCTAGGGTGGTTTGAACACTCAGTCCAAGTACTTGAAAAGTAGTTATGAACAAAAAACAAAACCTAAGAAAGGACACTCAGTTTCTTGGTTTTATTTTTGCTTAACATATCTGAGCCTGGGTGCTGGATAAAACCAACAACCCAAACATCCCACCCTGTGCCAGTGTGGTCAAACAATTCTTGGTAAGATCTCTTCTCTAGACAAATACAAGTAAAGAGGTAGCCTGGGAAGATAGGAAATCTTAGACGGCTACTCTACTTCACCTAAACACCATCAAAAATCAAAGCTTACCTCCATTAGTAAAGACTAACTTCTACCATTGTTCTGCAGTATCAAGGTACCTGTCCTTGTGATCTCAGAGGAGACCTATATGAGAGCTAAGATTTTCACTGTTGACAAACAGTAAAAAAATGGACCCAATCCCTCCTCTGTGGTGTTACTAGAGGTCAGATGGAGAACTTGCATGTCAAACCTCACCCAACACTAAGAAACAGTATCTTCCTTTCCAGCTGCCATGGTGTCAGAGGAAGCCTACCAAAATAGAATAGAATATAAAGAAGATCCAGAATCTCATAACATAATGCCTGCAATGTCCAGAATGTGATTGAAAATAACAATAACAGTGTATGAGGTGATTATAGTATATGGATAAGTTAGTGATTGTAGTACAAAAGGATGGCAAGGGCTACAGGAATAATACTCTGTTATAAGGTGCCTGGATTATATGTGAAGTGGCAAAAAGGAATTGGTGGGGAAAATAAAGAACAAATGCAATGAATAGAGAAGTTACAAAACTTTAATCCAGTTAGATAAATATGTCACTATAAATGTGAATGGTCTAAGGACATCAAGTAAAAAAGATTGCCAGATGGAATAAGAAAGACAGGACTCTATGCTGTCCTTGATAAGCACTATAAATACAAAGTATCAGGTTAAAAGTAAAGAGAGATAGAAAAATATACCATGTTAGCACTAATGAAATGAAAATTGAAGTAATTATATTAATTTCAGACAAATTATACTTCAGACATGCAAGATTACCAAACATTATACACATTACCAGAATATTATGTACTGATAAAGGGGTTTCTCAGAAGACATAAAAATCCTAAATATTTATGTAACTAAAACAAGAACTTCAAAATGCATGATGAAAAAAAAATAGAACTGAAAAAACAAGTAGACAAATCCACTATTAGGGTTAGAGCCTTAAAGTGTGCTCACAGTTTTGGTATGTCAAGAAATTCAGTAGGGATATAGAAGACCTGAAGAGCACTGTCCAACTTGGGTGCACTGCCTTATACTGCCTGTTCCAAAACAGAAGAATACACATTCTTCTGAGGGATACATGAAACATTCACCAAAGTAGAATACATTCTAGGCTAGAAAGTACACTTTAATATTAAAAGTGTTGAAATTAATGTTTTCGGTACACCCAGAAGTGGGGAAGGAAGTACAGAAACACAGCTGTAGTATTTCCAAATATTCGGAAATTAACCAGCAAACTTCTAAATAATGAATGAGTTAAAAGATCACGAGAAATTTTTGAAAAAGAATTTTAAATGAAAATAAATTTGTGAGACAAGCTAAGCACTGAGAGGTTAGTTTTAATAGCATTAAGTGCACATAATAGAAAAGATGACCTAAAATCAGTAACCTATGTTTTCACATTAGGGTACTAGAAAACGGAGAGAAATTAAGTGTAAAGCAAATAGGAAAAGGAAATAATAAAAATTAGAAATCAGTAAATTGATGATAGCAAAACAATAGAGAAAAATTAACAAAATGAGTTGAGATGGTCAGTATATTAACTCTAGCCAGGCTAACAAAGAGAAAAGAAGCATACAAACTTCTAAGTGTACTCTTAATGAAATACATAGCATAAGTAATCTTCACCTATAAAAGAAACTAAGTTTAACATTTAAATTCTTCTTAAAAAAGAAACTGTCAGACACAGATGATTTCACCAGTGAATTCCACCAAACTTTTAAGAAATAATATCAACTTACATACAAAACTCCCAAAAAGTAGAGGGAATAACTCCAAAAAATTTCATGAGCTCATTATTATTCTAATAGTAAATGAGAAATGTATTCATGGCTGATATGACTCAAATTGTTGAGATGTCATTTTTTTCAAATGATCTACAGATTCAAGACAATAATGATCTCAGGAATTTTTTATCAACATTCTAAAATTTATATGGAAAATCAAGGGCCTGCAGGAACCAAATAAATCTGAAAAAGAAAAAGAAGACTAGTATTTCCCAATTTTGAGGCTTAGTATAGACTTGTTATAATTAAGACAATGTGGTACTGGTAAAATAATACTTTTGTTATTCAGTGGAACAGAATGGAGAGTGCAGATAGATCCACACAAATATAATCAAAATGAATTTTGACAGAACTGCAAAGACAATTCAATGGAGAAAGGATAGCCTTTAACAGAAACCACTGAAACAATTGGATGTCAATGTTTTTTAAAAATCAACTTAAAAATAGTCTTTATGTCATACAAAAATTAGCTCAAAATAGATCATGGGCCTAACTGTAAAGTACAAAACAAAAACCTCTAGAAGCTGAAAACAGGAGAAAATCCATGAGGTTGGATTCTTGTTTTTACATACAACACAGCAGACGATCCGTGAAAGAAAAAAGGGATATGTTGGACTTTGTTAAAATTAAAACCTTTTTTTCTAACAAGTGGGAATACATCAAATTAAAAGGCTTCTGCATGGTGAAGGAAACCGTCAACAAAACAAAACAGTAATTTACTGAATGGGAGATTATGTTAGCAATTGATTCCTCTGACAAGGGGTTAATATCCAAAATCTAAGAAGAACCTATACAGCTCAACACCAAAAAAAAAAAATGTTTAAAGGGGCACAGGACCTGAATAGACATTTTTCAAAGAAGACATAAAGATGGCCACTAGACACACGTAAAGAGTTTCAACGTCACTAATTATCAGGAAAATGCACAATGAGATACCACCTCACACTAGTCAGAATGGCTATACAGAAATACAAGAAATAACAAATGTTGGCAAGGATATGAAGAAAAGGGACCCTTATGCAATGTTGGGAATGTAAAATGGACCAGCCACTGGAAAACTCTGCAGTGGTTCCACAAAAAATTAGAAATGGAAATACTGTACCATCCAGTAATTCCACTACTGGGTATTTACCTGAAGAAAACAGCACTAATTCAAAAAGACATATGAACTCTTAGGTTCACACAGAGGGCTTTAACTCTTAGGTTCAGTAGAACATTATTTACAATAGCTAAGATATGAAAGCAACCTAAGTGCTCATTGGTAGGTGAATGGGTAAAGAAGATGTGGTACAGACACACACACATTGGAATATTACTCAGCCATTAAAAATGCCCTTTGTGAGAACATGGATGGACCTAGAAGGTATGATCAGTGAGATAACACATAGACTAATACCATATGATTCACCTATATGTGGAATCTTAAAAATGAACAAAAAAGACAGAAGTAGATTCATAAATAGAGAGAAAAAATTAGTGGTTACCATAAGGGAGGGGATGGGGGATGGGTAAAATAATTATAAAATAAGTCATAGGAATAGAAAATACAGCATAGGGAATATAGTCAATAATATTGTGTGTATGGTGACTGAAGCTTAACTACATATATGGTGAGCTTTTCATAATGTATTGTCAACTTACTATGTTGCACACCTGAAACTAATGTAAAATCATATATCAAATATACTTCAATAAAATTTTTAAAATTTAAGGATTTGCTGTAAAACAATGTTATTAAAAGTATGAAAATACAGGCCATAGACTGGGCAAAAATAATTTGCTAATCAAATACTTTATAAAGTACTGGTACTCAGAATATACAAAGAACTCAAGACTCAACAATAATAGAGAGTGATGCCAACCAAATGGTAGGGTAGGAACTCCAAGCTCTCATTCCCCTATAGAAACTACATCAAAACAACAAAAAACTGGTTGAACCAGCTTTTTCAGAAGTTCAGACATTGGAAAATGAAGTTTTACAGCAGCCAAGCAAACACAATTGAGAAAAAGCTATCTTCAAGATGTAGGAAAGTTTTGTAGTGTGTACTCACCCCTACCTACCCTTCCCAGCACAGTGGTGATCTTGTTCTTGAGCAGGCAGCAGCCCCATTCCCAGGTCCTTGAACCAGAAGCAGCAGAACATAGAACATACCTTACTTGCAAATTATTGTGTTTGCCTGTTCTCACCCATCGGAAATACCTTGTGAACTGACTCAAAGTGCTTCTCTGTTTAACAAAATAAGGCAGGCAGGAAAAGTGATGAGCCCTGCTCTTAAAAGGCACAGGTGGACTACAAGTCCACAAGTGTCTGGGGTAACAGATTGTAACTCGGGGTATACAGTAGAGTATCTAAGCCACAGAGTAGAAGCTGGAGTAAGAATCTTGAAAATTAGGATATTCAAAGGCAGCTCAGCAAGTGGGGAACTTTAGAAAGCACACATATGCCTAGGCAAAACATATGCTCAAAAAACCAGAGAAGACCTTAAGCTTTCTCCTTGGGCTAATTCCTTGGCTCAGAGCAAACCCAGATAAGGGTGTGTCCAAGAATAGAGTCAATTTGCAAAGACTAAAGAGGTAGTTATTTTTCTTGGTTTTTTTTTGGTTGGGGATGTTTGTTTTACCTCCTAACATTCAAGGTAATCTGTGTCAAAACATTAGCTGGCTATGATCCAAAGGACCGGAGACTTCAGTGATTACACACTACAAACAGTTGACTTTGTAAAAATAGTTTGGAAAAGCCTCAAAACAGACCTCTGTAACCACAAGCAGTTTTTTTAAAAGAAAGCTAGAAATGATCATTTGATTTCCAGAATTGTTACATTATATTGCCCTATTTTCAACAAAAAGTTACAAGGCCTACAGAGAAAAAGGAAAAAATGGCTCATTGAAAGGAACAGAATACATTAATAGAAGCTGTCCCTAAAGAAGCGTAGACATCAGATTTATTGAACCTTTTTAAATATCTGACCATAGAACTAAGAGAAAACATGCAAAAAAAACTAAAGGACATCAGGAAAACGATATGGATAAACTTAGAATACCAGCATAGAGAGAAATAATTTTTAAAAGCCAATTCTGCAGCTATACAGTAGCAAAAATAAATATTCACACAGAGGGCTTTAACAGCAGATGTCACCAGGCAGGAAAAAAGAAAATCAGTGACCCTGAACATAGAACTTGAAATTACCAAGTCTGAGGAGCAGAAAAAGAATGAATAAAGGTGAATAGAGAATAAGGACTTGTGGGATACCATCAAAAGGAACAACAAACACATACTGGGATTCCCAAAAGGAGAAAAGACAGGAGCAGAAAATTATTTGAGGAAATATTGCCTACAAACTCCCAATTTTTATGACAGACATGAATCTACAAATCCAGCAAGCTCAACAGACTCCAAATAGGCTAAGCCTGAAGAGACCCAATCATGGCACATCATTTGTCAAAAGGCAAAATCTTTAAAGTAATGAAATGACTCTCACATAAAAGCAATCCTCAATACAATTATTATCCAATTTCTCCCCAGAAACTGGAGACCAGAGGCATTTGGATAATATATGTAAAGTGCTAAAATAAACCATCAAGTGGGAATTCTACAGCCATAAAACTGTCCCTCCATTTGAGGGAGAAATTAACATTCCCAAATAAAATCTGAGGGTATTCATTACTACCGGAGCTGCCGTATGAGAAATGTTAAAGGTAGTCTTTCAAGTTGAAATGAAAAGATGCTCACTAGTAACTTAAAGACATATGAAGACAAAAAGATCTCCAGTGGAGGAAAATACATGGACAAATAGATAAGCTAGTATTTTAATTTTGTTTTATAGTTCCATTTTTTACTTCCTTCAAAATTCAGTAGACTGAAGCATTAAAATAATCCATGTTATTGAACTCACAGTGTACACAGATATAATCAGTAACATAAAGGTAGAGGATGGAGCTTTAGAGTTTTTAATGTTGAGATTGAGGTTAAGTTATATTTTTATAATGTTATGATGTTATATGCAACCTTTATGATAACCACAAGGAAAATACAGGATATACACAAGCAGAAATGAGAAGGAAATCAAAATGTACTAGAACAAAAATAGCTGATGATGGCAGTAATGGATGAAATGAGAGCAAAGAAACCATATATTTATG
The DNA here is from genome assembly GCF_040802235.1 of Manis javanica. Classification (NCBI taxonomy): domain Eukaryota; kingdom Metazoa; phylum Chordata; class Mammalia; order Pholidota; family Manidae; genus Manis; species Manis javanica. The sequence goes on from NC_133157.1 coordinate 87,170,065, forward strand.
GAAAACCAATAGCAAAATGGCAGAATTAAATCATTCCTTGTCAGTTATTACTGTAAATGCAAATGGGTTAAATTCTGTAAAAAGGCAAGAACTGACAGTGATTTTTTTATTTTTGGTTGTAAAAATAAACTTTATTCCACTCCTGACAAATAATTACATATTCTGAATTAGTGTTGCTCAAATGACAACATATTAATGGGTTTAATCTTTAGCTATTAGAAAAAACTAAATCCTTGTTATCTAAGAATACATTTATATTCATTAACAAATAAAATTTTGGTCTAAGACATCAAATCTGAACACCTGAATGATTTTTAAACTTAAGAATGAATTTTGAAAAGATGACACAACACTGCTGTCTACAAGACACAGTTTAGATCTAGACACAAATAGGTTGAAAATGAAAAATGGGAAAATTCTGTGCAAATGAGTAGGCATGGCTATATTAGTATCAGACAAAATAGTCTTTAAGTCAGACAGTGTTAAGGAGACAAAAAAATGACATCATATATTGATTGATGAAAGGATCATTCACCAAGAAGATAAAACTATTGTAAACATATATTCTCAAAAACAGAGTCCCAAATTATATGAGGGAACCATTAACAATTGGAAGAAATAAACAGTTCTATAATATTTCAGTATCCCACTTCAGTAACATATTGAACAACCAAAATAAAGGATTTGAATGACACCATAAACCAGTTGAATGTTACAGACACAAAGAAGATGACACCAAACTACAGCGGAATACACATTTCTCTCATGTGCAAATGGATCATTCTCCAGGATGACTAAGAACAAGTCTTAATACATTGTAAAAGATTGAAATAATATGTATTATCTGTTCTGATCATGATTAATCAAAGTAAGAATTAACAACAGAAGGAAAAATGAAATATCACAAATACATGGAAAATAAACCTTGTTTCTAACCAATGAGTCAAAGAAGAAATCATAAGGGAAATTAGAAAATGCCTTAAGAGGGTGAAAATGAAAACATAACATACCAAGATTCGTGGGATGTGATGAAAGTAACACTAAAATGGAAATTTATACATTAAACCAGAAAAAAATATCTCAAATCAGTAATCTAATTTTACACCTTAAGGAACAGGAGAAAGAGCAAATTAAACCTAAAGCTAGCAGAAGGAAGGAGATAATAGAGACGAGAAGAGAGAAAGATATGTAGAGAAAATCAGTGAAAGCAGAAGTTGGTTCTTTGAAAAAATTAGCAAAATTCACAAACTTCAGCTAGATTCTGTAAGAAAAAAAGGAGGGCTCAAGTTACTAAAATTAGAAATGAAAGTAGAGACAAAATAGCTTCTACAGAAATAAAAATAATTAGAATACCTTGAGCAATTGTATGCCAACAAATTGGACACCGTAGATTAAGTGGATAAATTCCTAGAAATACATAATCTTCCAAAACTAAATGATAAAGAAACAGGAAATCTAAGTAGATGTACAAGCCGCTTCTAGTACTAGTCTCCAATAAAAGAAAACAGAGTTCCTTGGAGAAATGGCTGATTCTAGGGCTGGGACGTGGAACATACAAGGTGAGTGTGGGGGATTGTGAGGAGATGCTCAAAACAGAACAGTGGTATGTCAGAGGAGAGAGGAGCCAGGCCGAGAGAGCTCTCGGCAGCCAAATCTGAAATGATTTGAGCAATAAAGTAAGGTAGTGCTGGTTTATAACCCAAAGTATAAAATATCCATATGTCCATATTGATATAAATAAGTGATTGATTAAATAAATGGAGAGAATAGACCAATCCAATGCAGAATTCCTAATAATGCATGTTTATTCCACAAGGAGTTGGAGCATAGTTCCCCACCCCTGTAGAGGGCTGCACCTAGTAGCTCCCTCATAAAGAGTACAGTACGCACAGTGGAGTGGGGAGAAAGTGGAGAATCCTGGCGAGCACTACCTTAAAGAAGTGATCCAGTTTATCATCAGTGATGCATCATGTTGGTAGTGTGTACCCTTGATGAGATGGGAGAAAAACAGGAGTCCCTTTACCTCTGTGGTCTTCCTCCCAAAAATACAAACCCCATTTTTAACTATGAGAAAAACATCGGACAAGCCTACACTGAAGGCCCTTTTACATTGTCCTCTAAACTGTCGAGGTTCAAAAACCAGTCACATCACCTACAGTCTAGAGAAGCCTAGGGCAAGATTGCAACTAAATGTAATGTGGTATCCTGGATGGAATTGTGGGACAGAAAAGAGATCAAAGAAGAAAAAAAATCTGAATAAAGTAAGGATTTTACTTAATAATTGTCAATAGTCATAACAAATTTGCTAGTAATATAAGATATTAACAGTAGGGCAAATTAGGTGCAGGTACAGAGGAATTTTCCCTTTCTATCTTTGCAATTTTTCTGTGACTTTAAAGCTACATTAAAATTAAAAGTTCACTTTAAAAAATCCTTAATGCATGCACATAGCAGCAGAATGGAGAAGATAGATGAAAAAAAGTCCGTGAGCTTTATGATAGAACAACAGAAATGGCTCAATCATTACAGACAAGAGACTGAATAAAATGAACAGGTCCTTGGGGGGACTATGGATCTACAAGAAAATCTCTTAACATTTGTATCTTTAGAGTTCCAGAAGGAATGATGAAAAAAAATTCTAAAGAAATAATGGGTGAACATTTACCAAATTTGGCAAAAGACATTATACCTACACATTGAAGCTAGGCGAGCACCATACTGTATGAAACCATGTGAAAGGAATCCATGCCAAGAACTCCATGACATTCAAGCTTCTGAAAACTATAGGCAATAAAGTCTTAAAGGCAGCTGGAGAAAAATAATACCTTATAAGGGAAAAACAATTTGAATGTATTTGTGAGTTCATTGTAGACAGCATACGGTTGGGTCTTTTTTTTTTTTAATATGGATGTGTTCTATAGATGAGGGTAGGTCATGTTAGTTAATATTGTTCAAGTCTTCTATGTACTTACTTATTCTGCATCTACTTGTTCTATCAATTATTGAAAAAGTACTGTCACAGTGCAGCCATAATTGTGGATTTGGTTATTTTAGTTTTATCACTATTTGCTTCATTTATTTTGAAGTAGTATGGAACAACATTTAGGATTATTTTGTCCTCTTGAGGAATTACTCCCTTTATCATTATGCAGTATTTCTCTTTATCCCAGATAATTTTTCCTTTCTTTTGAGTTTTACCTTGATACTAATATAGGCATTCAGAGTTTTTCTTATATTTTCATGGTTATTTTTTTGTTCCTTTTACTTATAACTTATCTGTGTTTTTATATTTAAGGTGGATTTCTTGTAGACATCATATATTTAGGTCTGCCTTTTAGCATTTGATAAACTGATAGCATTTTTCTTCTGCATGAAGAATTTCTTTTAACTTTTCCTATGATACATATCAGTTGGTAATAAATTATTTCAGCCTTTATTTGTCTGAAACGTCTCATTTTTGCTAAGTATAGACTTTTGGGTTGACCTTCAAGTACTTGAATATTGTTACTTCACTGTCTTCTGGCTTATATAATTTGTGACAAGAAGTAGGCAGTCATTCTTATCTTTGTTTTTATGTACATGTTACTTCTTTCTCTGTCTAAGATTTTCCCTTTATCAGAGATTTTCAACTTCTTGATTATAATGTACCTTAGTTCAGTTTCTTCATGTTTTTTTAAATTCATTGAGTTCTTGGATCTGAGGGTTTATATGTTTGAACATTTGCCCATTATATCTTCAAATGTTTTCTTAATTCTTCTGAAGTGGTAATTACTCATGTTTTAGACTACTTGATATTATTGCATAGATCACAGATAACTCTGCTGATATTTTACCAGTCTTCATTCACTGTGAGCTTCTTTCATATTTTCATTACAATGCCTTAAGGTCATCAGTTGTCTTGTCATGTATTGTCCCTTGAGTTTTGTCTGTACTCTTATTATTAATCCTACTGCATGTTTTCTTATTGTTTGTTTGGTTTTCTCATTTCATTTATTTTTTCATATTTAGAATTTCAGTTTAGAACTTTTAAATAAATTCCCTTTTCTCATCATGTTCATGTTTTTCGTTGACTTGAACATATGGTGTATATATGCTGTTATAATGGCCTTGATTATTATTTGTTTTATCATGTGTTATTTCTGTTGCCACAGATTGTTTTTTTTTCCTTGATAAGAGTTATATATCCTTGCTTCTATTTATAACTAGTAGATTTTTGGATGTTTCAAATTTTGTTAACTGCTAGTTTTGCTGAATTATTTTAAATCTCTTGGAGCCTTTTCTAAGATGTAGTTAAATTACTTGGAATTAATTTAATCCTTTTAAGGATTGCTTTAAGCTTTGTTGTGCTGTATTCTGAGCTCAGTTTAGGGTTAATTTGGCTCCTCTGCCAAACAATAAATACTCTTCTGGTTATTTTACCCAATTTTTCTACCCTGGCTGGTAGAAACAGAACTTCCTACCTCTGTGTTTGCTTTGGTAATTTTTCAGCATACTCTTTTTTTCAGTGGTCATTCCCCAACCTTGAGTGTTTTTCTCACATGCTTGCACAAGTTAAAGTCTTCAGTTTTACCAGTACAGTTCTTTCATCTCTGTTATTTTATCCTACAAATTCTAGTTGCAGTGGTTTCCTTAAAATCCAATACTGTCACATAAACCTCAACTGAGTCAGCCGCACTTTGTTTTGCTGCTCTGTTTTTGTGCTATGGGTTGAAAACTCAGTAAAAGTTCACGTCATTTGTTTTCATATTCTCACATATCCCTGTCTGCACTGCCTATTGTCTAAAGTTTGTAAAGACCATTTTACACAGTTTGTATGCTTTTATAGATATTTGATATGGAGGGTAAATCAGTTTCTTTATTCCATTATAACCAGATTTGGAAGTCTACATGAAACCTCTTCTTTGAAACACAGGCATTGACTATTTTAGGATTTAATGTTATTTAGGCTTGTGATTCAAGGGTCTTAAGTAGACTGATCCTTTATGAGTGCAAGAAAATGTTTTTTGTCATCACTTCCCCGCAGAAAAGTTCCAGTAAGCACCTTCAATGGGGTGCTTCTAAAACTGTACTTTCCCTCTCATTTAGAAACAGTGAGACCTGCAGTTAACTCAAGTGCTATTATTTCCCATTCACAGGGTGCTGCTTTACAAAACCAGAACTGATCTTCACATTGGAACACGTAGAAGATCCATGGTTATTAAAGAAAGAATTTCCAGGCAGAAGTTCTCAAGGTGAATTACTGAATACTGGCAGAGGTATCCAAGAAAGTAAAATCCAAAGTGATCAGCTAGAAATGAGCAGTTTGAAATGTTTTTCAGCACTCTTCTTTCAGAGGCCTTTAATTTGAAACTGTAGAAATAATAGATCTAATAAAATGTGGAATGGGGACAACTAACAAAAGGAATGGATTGTACACATGATGATATTCTCATCTTTAAAAGACATGCACTAAGTATACCATTTGAAACTGAGAAATTAAGAATTGGATTTGTACCTAACAGTAAAAAGATGAAACACTAAGAAAGGTTAGTAAAGCAACTAAAAGTGGGAGTGAACAGATCAGAAGAGAGAAAGGAACCACTAATTTTATCACTGTATAATAATGAATTACTAGATATCATCTAAATAAATAGGTGATTAAGGAATGATAAAATGTAATTAGAAAGGATAGCCTCTGGAGCAAAGTGCAACCTTCCTAATTGTTAAAAGTGAGTTTGATAGAGCAAAGAAAACAGACCTGTTACTGGAAAAATTTCCTATAAAGCTGTATCAAGAGTCCCCAGGACCACCACCAGGTTCATGAATTCTCTAGTACTCTGCATGTAGTCATGCTCATACGTAAGATTTATACAATGAAATGAGGACTACAAAGCAAAATCAGCAAAGAGAAAAGGGGCAAAGTCCGGAGGAAACCAGGTGCAAGCTTCCAGAGATGCATAGCAGTGAGTGCGACAACACATGTGAAATGTTGTCTACCTGGAAAGCTCATTAGAGACTAGATTCTTTGAAACTGTTTTGACATCTAAGTTCCCAGACGCCAGCCAAGAGCTAATCTTGCAAGCAAGCCTTTCTAAGGGTAGCACTCTCAGGACTGCTGTGTAAACTCTTTTTGGACAAAAAGAATTTCTGTGCAAATACACTACATACAGTAAGAGAAATATATCTGTCATATCAACTAATGTAAATGGATTAAATTCACCTAGTAAGAGAAAATGCTGTCAGATTGTATCAAAGAGATACGCCTAAAAAATAATTTAGAAAGTTTGAAATACAGTCATGTATTGTTAAGCCAAAAGCATAGATATAACTCAATATTTATTTCTCTAATACTTAACGTTCAATTTAGAATAAAAACAGGTGAGTGACATTTTGATTAAGCTAAAGACAGTTTTTAAAGGCTATATAATAAAGTTTTGGGTATTAGTGCACCAAATAAATTGTCAAGATACACAAAACAAAAAACCATCAAGAATTGCAAGGAGAAATAGGAATATATCAGATATAGAAGACCTTAATATGCCTCTCTAATCTCATACCAGAGCCATTAGACTCTAGAATAGTGCTCAGCAAACTATGGTCCATAGGTCAAATCCTGCCTGCTGTTCCTTTTGTAAAAACACCATTTAGGGGAAAACAGCCATATCCATTCACACTACAAAGCAGAATTGAGTAAATTGCAACAGAGGTTATGTGACCATCAAAGCCTAAAACATTTATTCTCTTGCCTTTTATAGAAAAATGGTACCAACCTTTGGTCTAGAAATTATAAAAACCTTATTTCATATACTGAATCTATTAAATGTCTTTCAAAACTCTATCCTGAAAAAAAAATTCCTTTTTAAATGACCTTGGAACATTGATGAAATAAAAAATTATTTTAGGCAGACATTGATGAATTCCACAAAGTAGAAATGTTATTGTTCAGTAACACTATAAATTACAAATAATCCAAGAAAAATTGAAATCCCTCTAAAAATCAGTAATGAACACTTTTTAATTAATTATTTTTTTAATTAAAGTATCATTGATTACAATCTTATGGTGGTTTCACATAAACAACACAGTGGTTTCAACATTCACCCATATTGTCTTCACCCCCTCTATTGCAGTTACTATCAGTGTAGTAAGATGTTACAGAGTCATTGTCTTCTCCATGTTATACTGCCCTTCTCTATGACCTCCTTCTATTGGAATACATACGTTTTAAAAGCCTGGTTTATCAAAAAAGTAAGTCAGAATTACACAATATACAGAAAAATTTTAAATGAAATGTTTTTCTAGAAATACAGATAAAGCAGTACTTAGAGGAAAATTTTTAGTCTCATACTTATTTTAGAAAGCAAGAAAGTTGTAAAAAAAGTGGAATACATAATAAAGATAAAACTATAATAGTATAAAATATAAAGCAAAAGGTGATTCTTGTAGTAAAAATAAATAAAATAGCTAACCTCCACTAGGAAATGGAAAGAAAGCACTATTACTCATTTTATGTTTTGGATCAGATTCCCACTTCTATAATGTAATCTTGGAATACTTAAGGCAATACTCTATCTCTTCCTTTTGTAAACTCGTAACCCACTTGATGGATGTGTCAAAGAAAATGAGACTGTGCCAGATAACATTTAGTTATGACTGAGCTCCCTTCGTCACCTGGATTATAATCCCCCAAAAGAATGGTCTCCTTACTCTTCCGTACTCTGGTATATATCATATATGAGTATTTTTTTTAAGTGATTGGTTAATTCACTCAGAAAGGACTTTTTGAATCATCAGGTTGGCACTGATCACAGTTTTTTATGGACTGCAGACTTAATTTATATTACAGAGGGTGCAAACAATGTCACAATGAGGGTTTTATTTGGAAAGGTGAGCAAAGCTGCATTAAATATATTTTATATCATACAAGGTGCTGTTGATTGAAAAGTGAACCATTATTTTGGGTACAAAAAAGAAAAGATGCTGCCCTCTTAAGTATGGACTTAATTTAAGTATGGACATCAATTTTAAGATGCCTCCTGAATTTTAAGTTTACCTTAAAAATCATCAGTCACAAATGAGTGGTCTCTGTCCTTGTTAAAATGAATGATACAAGCAGAAACTTCTTTCACATTTTAAAATAAATGTTGCTTAAATTTGTGAAAAGATGTTAGAAACCTTTCTGTTGTTGCTGTTATTGTTAAATCTGAGGAAAATAGCTTTACCCTGCCTGAAGGGCATCTAGATTCTAAATAGTTCTAAGGCTAGAATGGAGGGTAACTTAGGGAAAGAATGTGAGTGTAAAGTATGTATAAATAAATCATTTAATAGGGACTGGTATCCTGTCAAGTTTAGAGAAGACAATAGAGAAGTGGGATGGTAGCTAGAACATGTAACAAGCATGCAATTAGTGTAAACCTTTCTTTCCTTGAATCACATCACATAAACCATCTATTTGTATTGAAGGCAGTGTATTCAAGGCCTTTGAACATTTTTAGCATAGGCCTGACATTTCGGTAGAAGTGTGGGTAGGAACAGGGCAATAATGGTTAAATATGCACAAGAAATTTATGGTGAGTAAATATAAAGGGTACTTGTAAACTGTCTAGGGAACAGTGGAAACATGATCCTTAAGGCTCTTAGAGTCAATAAATGCTAGATATTTTGAAAACTAAATGGTAAATAGCATTAAGGATTGGTCAGGGCCAAAACTTGTTTTGGGGAAATGAGTGAGTAAATTGGAAAGATTTGATGACTAAGAGATAGTTACCACTGAACAAGTCACCAGAACCAGGATAGAGTGATGACTCCAGTATGAGTGGAAAAATTATTTTAATTCCCGTGTTTTCTCACTTCCACTGGAAATGAGAGAATTAAATTATAGTACATAAGATGATTTCTTTCAACATGAGGAAGTTGGTGCTGTTACAAGTTAATTTTAGTGTTGATAAGTAGAATGGAACTCCAACTAGAATCACATAGACTAATGGTTATTCTATATTGTAATCTATAGTTCACTAAGACCCTAGACTCCAGCCTAGCCTAGATATTCTTCCCTAATACAAGCTCAGATAAGCCCACTAAAAGCTATTCTCTATTGGTTTTTGTTAATCTACTTTAGTGCCATAAGCTTTGTTGCATTCTCTATTTTTCTGTCCCCAAGATACAACACTCAAATATATCTTTCATTCTCAGTTGTTCTTTTACTTTACATTTTCTTTAACAGTTTTGAAAATCATGCTTTAAAATGCCAAATAGACTTATATTCTAGTTTCCTCTTTTTCTACTACAAAGAGTTTTTTTTTTAACAATAATACCCTTGAAATTACTTTATTGTTTGAAAACTGAGTCAGAAACCAAGGAGTCAAATACATAATAGGGCATGTTTATATGATTCTCATTCCATAAGAAATATGTTAACTATCATAAAGTATTTTTAATTTTCTCCTGTTTTAGAAGAATCCCAACCTGATCAATTCTCAGAGAAGAGCCTAGAAAACCAAGGCAAACATTTGTGGCAAGTTTTATTCACCAACAAAGCATTGACTACAGAGCAAGAAATTTTGGGAAAACCATGTAACCTGGCTATAAACATTTTTCCTGCCAGATCAGTGCCATCTAAATTTAACACTACAAGACCTTACTTGTGTCTCAGCTCACTGGCCTCACACTGTCAGTGTTCAAGAGAGAAGGCTCATGAACTTAATGTATGCGAAAAATGGCTCCTCAGTATTAAGGAAAGCAGAAGTAAAAGTGGAGAGAAACCTTTTATTTATAGAAAAAATGTGAAAGCCTTTAGTCATAAAGAGGAAGATGTTCCACATCAGACAATTCAGACTTTACAGCAAGCATTTGAATATAATGAATGTGGAAAAGTTTTCCTTAAAGAGACCTCCCTCAGTTCATCTAAGAGTACCCACCGAAAAGTGAAATTACATAAATTCAGTAAGTCTGGGGCAAAACAATGTGATAAATCAACACTGATAGTCTCTCATGGCAGTAATTCAGAGAAGAGTCACTGTGAGTTTAATGAATATGAGTATACTGAAAACAGAAATAATTTGAGTAGGATCACTCAAAGAACTGACCCAGAAGGGAAATCTTTAAGCCAAACATCACACATTAGAGAACATCAGAAAATTCATACAGAGGTGAAACCTTTTGAACATGGAAATAGTTTCCACCATAATTCAGCCCTCCCAGTACATCAGAGAACTCACATGAGAGACAAATCCTCTGATTATGACACATGTACCAAGACATTGGGTTACCAGTCAACTTTAAATGTACATCACAGAACTCACATAGCAGTAAGAAGCTATGAGTGTAATGAATGTGGAAAATCCTGCTCTACGAATTCACACTTAATTCAGCCTCAGGAAAGCCACACAGGGGAGAAACCCTATGAATGTCATGAATGTGGGAAAGCTTTCAGTGAGAAGTCACGTCTAAGAAAACATCAGAGAACTCACATAGGAGAAAAGCCCTATAAATGTGATGAATGTGAGAAAGCTTTCAGTGCAAAGTCAGGTCTAAGAGTACATCACAGAACTCATACAGGGGAGAAACCCTTTGAATGTAATGAATGTGGGAAATCTTTCAGCTACAAGTCAATCCTCATAGTACATCAGAGAACTCACACAGGGGAGAAACCTTTTAAATGTAATGAATGTGGGAAATCTTTCAGCCACATGGCAGGCCTAAGGAATCATCAGAGAACTCACACTGGAGAAAGACCATATAAATGTGATGAATGTGGGAAGGCTTTTAAACTGAAGTCAGGTCTAAGAAAACATCATAGAACTCACACAGGGGAGAAGCCCTATAAATGCAATCAATGTGGGAAAGCTTTTGGTCAGAAATCACAACTCAGAGGACATGATAGAATTCACACAGGGGAGAAACCCTACAAATGTAATCATTGTGGGGAAGCTTTTAGCCAGAAATCAAACCTGAGAGTACATCACAGAACTCACACTGGGGAGAAACCCTATAAATGTGATGAGTGTGGGAAAACTTTCAGGCAGAAATCAAACCTCAGAGGACATCAAAGAACTCACACTGGGGAGAAACCCTATAAATGTAATGAGTGTGGAAAAGCTTTCAGTGAGAAGTCAGTTCTAAGAAAACATCAGAGAACTCACACAGGAGAGAAGCCCTATAATTGTAATCACTGCGGAGAAGCTTTCAGCCAGAAATCAAACCTCAGGGTACATCAGAGAACTCACACAGGGGAGAAACCCTATAAATGTGATAAATGTGGGAAAACTTTCAGTCAGAAATCAAGCCTTAGAGAACATCAGAAAGCCCATAGGGAATTAAACATATAAAGAATATGGAAAAACTGAGCTGGAAATCAAATCTCATAATACAAAAGAGAACATATAGGAAGAAACCCCTATGAATATAATAAACACTTGAAGTTTCCTCTGCAAGATTCCAAACTTCAAGCATCAGAGAACTTATACAGGAGAGAAGTCTTGGAATGTATTTTTCAGGGGCAATCTTTTATCCAGAATGCAGTCTTTGGGGATAAGAAAACTCACCCAGCAAAGAAACTCTGTAAAGATAGTGGATATGAGCTCTACTCCATGCACTTAGTCCTCAGAAAACTCACACTGCAGAAAAGCTCTGGGAGTGTAATGAAAATGTAAAAAATTTGTGCCAGCAATCAAAACTTATGCATCAGAGAAACCACAAGTGAGAAAACTAGTATAATGTGTGTGGTAATGTTTCATCAAAAACCAGCTTTCTGAGTACAACAGAAAATACTTAGAGGCTAGAGACCTTGTAGTATGTCAACACAAACAAAAAATGAGGTAATGGATGTGAGGAATCCTTTCACTACAAATCTTCAATTTGACTTACACAGGGATAATCCAGTATGTCATATGACTATTAATTTTTCACCAATAACCATTTCCTCTTCTCCCTCATGGCACACTAGTCTAAACTTATTAGCCACTCTGTATCCAAATGAGTCATATTAGTAACCTTTGGCTAGTGGAATTGGGGGCCAATGACAAGTCTCACTGAATATGTCCTTCAAATTCTCTGTGTTCTCTCCTGTCTTTTATCAGAATGGAGATTACCCTAGCAAAACTATGGGGCTCATGCACAGACAATGGTAAAGTACATTATGTAATGAAACAGGGTCATAGCATGACTGGAATGGAGTTGTTTACTCTGTATAGACTATTAAGAGTTTTTGCAGCAAAGAAATAAACTTGTTCTCTGCTGAGCTTTTATAGCTTTGGGTATAGTTAATTCTGATATATACTTACGAACCCTCAGTTAACAAAGTCTATTAATATGATTTCTGTAGACATATAACTTCAACCTTTGTCAGAACCATACAGGAGAACATCCTGAATTACAGTAGTTCTTATCCACAACTCTTCCTCATCAGTTAGGTAAATATTAGAGGAAGAAATCCAGAATTTCATTGTAGGAAATCCTTTACCAAAACATGATATCTCATTAAATATCTGATAATTGAGTTGTAAATGTATGAAAGTTTTCAACATGTCATCAAACTTTAATCTCAGAATATGTCTTAAGGGGAAAATCTCAATTTGAAAAAGGTAAGTAATAGCTTTTACTCAGAAATTGCCATATTAAAATTATTTCATATATTATTAAAATATTTAAGGAAATATACAATATTAATAGACATCCACTAGAATAAGCTTTAAAAGAACAAGAAAGAAATTGCATAAACTGAATAGCATTGAATGTATATGAATACCTTCTGAGTTCTCGATATGACTGTATATGTGCATGCCATTTAATAGGTACTTGTTTTATATGTGTATTGGAACTCAACTTCATTATAATAGTATTATGTTCCCCTTGCTTAGAACTATTCTGACAGTACATTTTTTGCCATGTATAACAACAAATAAACTTTTATAGGAATCATCTGCAAATTTAGAATCCCACACTACATTCCCTTTCTTCTGCTGCTTTCTGACATGTGATCATAGGGAAGGACATTGTCACTAAATTGTCTCTTTTCAAAGAAGGCAAACAATGGTTTCTCTATGTTTTCATCATCTTAGGGTCACCAGTACATTAAAAGTATATACATTAAAGCATATACACACAGACACACACACAAAGATAGATAATAGATAATCTGTAGTTTCACTAATTATTTCTTCAGAGGTATTGAGCATACTGATGAGCCCTTTGAAGGCATTTCTCATGTTACTGTTTTTATTTCTAGCATTTAAAGTTTATTATAATTTATATACCTCTGTTGAAATAACCTGTCTAATCTTCTATATTGTCTAGCTTTTCCATTTAGGTCATTCTATATGGTGTTTGGCATTCTCTTTCTCAATTAAGCAACTTCTTGAGCTCTTGTTTCTCCCTGGAGCCACCTAAATGTCCAGACTTTGTGCCCTGCATTCTCAGATGAATTCAAGAAAGGTTCATTTAAAGGCTGCCCAACTGCTTTCTTCTTTTACAGATAGGAGCAAAGCTCTCCTGTTCTCTGCTTATCTGACCTATAACTGAAGGTTGTCAGTTGGTTTTGGCCAAATGTTCCAGGGTAATTTGATGGGAAAGGGATGACTTTTTTCAGAAAAGGTAATAAAATAAACGCATATCGCTCTTTTTCAGTGCACCTTGATGTTTACACTATAATTAAATATTTATTCAAAATAAATCATAGACTTAAACAGGAGAGCTAATAGTATAAATTTTGATAGTAAACCAGAAAAAACTATAGTGGTACATTGAGACAGATTTTTAAATGCATGAAACATTAAAGCAACAGAGAGGTTGAATTTATTAAAACTTAAAGTGTCGGCTTTTCAAGATTTCAGTATGAAAAGGAAAATCATAAATTGAAGAAAAATGTATCTGACAAAGGACTTGTATCCATAATATGTAAAGAATGTTCATAATGCAATAATCCAACCCAGTTAAGAAGAAAGGAAGATTGTGGAATAGGAGGTCACTGTGATAACTTCTAACAGGATGCATACTGAGGATGCAATTACATATAGTGCAACTCTGAGAATAACCTGAGGATTGGCAAAACAAACCTTCTACACCTAGTGAAAAAGACTGCATTGAGAAGGGTAAAGGAAGAGATCCATGATCAATTGGGATGCAAGCCCTTCCTCTGTCCTGGCATGGGGGGAAGGCAGGAATGGAGCACATAGGAGATAAACACCCAGGAACTGGCACATCTTGCCCTGGGGATCTGCTCCAGGAAGATAAGTCCCCATAGCATTAGGTTTAGAAAATTAACAGAGCTGGATGCCTGGGAGAGCTGGAGGGCTGTGGAGTGCCAGTCTTCCACTTGTGGAGGACCAGCATGCTGTTGATTACTTAGACACAATACAAAAGCAGCAGTTTGGAAAGAGACTTACTAACTTAGGGAAGTGTGCTAGAGGCGGGGGTCTGAGGGAGCTCTCTCCAGAGAAGAGGTTCTGGATGCTGTCTGCCAGCTCTTCTTTAGACCAGCTAGCTAGATGCCTGCAGGAGCCAGTTCTGAAACTCTGATCTACTACACTAGCTCTGCCTCAGCATTCCCCTGCGCACTTGCCCCAGCCAAAATGCAAAGGCCAGTGATAGTTCATCAGCCATTGCTGGCAGCCAGGCAGAGTATTGGCCTAACCCAGAAACCACCAACAGTGCTTGTGCCTCAGCCATGACAGGAGGGTGCACACAGCCCACACGGGGGATAGCCCTGGAGCATCTAGATCTAGTGAGTACATAAATCCACTACTTTCAAGACCAGGAGACATAACTGATCTAATACATAGAAACAAACAGAACCAGACAAAATGAGGCACAGGAATATGTTCCAAAGAAAAGAATAAGAAAAAGTGCTAAATGAAATGGAAATAAGCAATCTACCTGATAATTCAAAGTAATGGTTATAAAGATGCTCACAACCAGGGAAAAGAATTGACACTGACAATGAGAATTTCAACAAAAGAATAGAAAATAATAAAAAGTCAGAAGAATACAATACCCAAAGTGAAAAATACAATAGAGGGAATGAATAGGAGGCTAGAGGAGGCAGAGGAATGGATCAGTGAGCTGGAAGACAGAGTAGTAGAGAGTAACCAAGCTGAGGAACAGAAAACTTCTAAAAATGAGAAGATGCTAAGAGCTCTGCAACAACTCCAGATAGAACAGTGTTCACATAATACGGTTCCCAGAAGGAGAAGAGAGAAACAAAGGGGTAGAAAGTCTATTAGAAGAAATAACAGCTGAAGACTTCCCTAGTGTGGGAAAGGAAACACATCTGGGTACTGGCAGCACATACTGTCCCTAACAAGATGAACACAAGGAAGTCCACTGATAGCTATAAGGCTATCAGCAGATTTTTCAGAAAAAACTTCACAGGCCAGAAGGGAGTGGGTATATTCAAAGGTAATCATTCAGAATTGAAGGAGAAATTAGAAGCTTTCCAGATAAACACAGGTCAAAAGAATTCATCTAAATCAGCCTTACAGGATATGTTAAAGGGACTTCTTTAGATGGAAATGTTTTTCATCAGGAAACAAACCCATACTAAAGGTAGACCAATCTCAAAAGTGTATATGGACTTCAAAAGACAAAATAGTGAAATTATACACAAAAATTAGTCAAGGTATACAGAAATGTTTAAAGATGTAAATTATGACATATGCAAAATGAGGGGGGAATGATAAAACTTATAGAATGTGTTTGAATTAAGCAACCATCAACCTAATATAGGCTTTAAGAGAGAATGCTGTATGTGAACCTTATGGTAGCCACAAACCAAAAGGCTTTAATACACAAAAAATAAAGGAATCCAAGTATAACATTAAAGAAAGCACATTAGAAGGGAAGAGCTGAAGAAAGGAACAGAAAACCAACCAGAAGACAACAAAATGGCAGTAAGTATCTACCTACTAATAATTACATCAAATGTAAATGAATGAAATACTCCAATCAAAGGGCGTACATTGCCTGAATGGCCAAAGAAATAAGACCCATCTATATGCTGGCTACAAGAGACTCAGACCTAAAGACATATAGGCTGAAAATGAAGGGATGGAAAAGGATATTCCATGCAAATAGAAGAGAATAAAAGACAGAGTAGCAATACTTAGACAAAATAAACTTTGAAACAAAGAAAGTAACAAGGGCATTACATAATGATAAACAGATCAGTCCATCAAGAGGATATTAAAATTATAAATATCTATGCATCCAACATAGGTGCACCTTAATATATAAAGCAAACACTAAAACATGAAGGGAGAGAGAAATTGACAGTAATACAATAATAGGAGACTGAAACACCCTACTTATTTTAATGGATCAGACAGACATCAGTAAGGAACAGTGGAGTTGAAACATTGGACTAGATGAACTTAACATACAGAACATTCCACCAGATACCAGCAGAGCACACATTCTTAAGCACACATGGAATGTTCTCCTACATAGCATGTTAGGTCACAAGAAAGTATCAATAAGTTTTAAGAAGTTTGAAATGTCAAGCATCTTTTCTGACCACACTGGTATGAAACTAGTAATCAATTACAAGAAAAGACACTGGAAAAAGTAAAGCATGTGGAGGCTAAACAATATGCTTCTAAGTAATCAGTGGATCAGTGGATGAATCAAAGAGGAAACTTTAAAAATACATAGAGACAAATGAAAACAAACTGATACAAAATCTATGGGATACAGCAAAAGTGCTTCTAAGAGGGAAGTTCATAGCAAAACAGGACAACCTCTAGAAACAGGCTCAATCTCGAATAAACAATCACACCTTACAAATGAAGGAACTAGAAAAAGGGACAAAGCCCCACGTCAGTAGAAAGAGGATCATAATAAAGATCACAGCAGAAATAAATGAAATAGGGACTAAGAGAATAGAAAAAACAATGAAACCAAGAGCTGATTCTTTGAAAAGATAGCTAACAAACCTTTAGCAAGACTCATTGAAGAAAAGCGAGAAATCAAAGAGAAGTTAAAACAAACACAAATTCAAAGGATTATAAGAGAATTCTATGAAAATTACAAGCCAATAAATTGAATAACATAGAAGAAATGGGTAAGTTCCTAGAAACATACAATCTTCCAAAGCTGACCCAGGAAGAAACAGAAAATCTGACAAAGTAATGACTGGTAACTAAATTGAATTGTTAAACAAAAAAATTCCCAAGAAAAAAAGTCCAG
Organism: Manis javanica; assembly: GCF_040802235.1. NCBI lineage: Eukaryota > Metazoa > Chordata > Mammalia > Pholidota > Manidae > Manis > Manis javanica. Next base: position 87,187,222 of record NC_133157.1, read on the forward strand.
AACCTGATGGTTTCACAGATGAATGCTACCAAACAAAAAAGAGCTAATATCTGTCCTTTGTATTCCAAAAAATACAAGAGGAGGAAGTATTTCCAAACTCATTCTGTACGGCCAGCATTACTTTAATACCAAAACCAAAGACACTACAAAAAAAAAGTTTTACAGACCAATATTCCTTATGAACATAGATTAAAAAATCCTCAACATGTCTTAGTATGTTGAACTCAAAAATATATAAAAAGAATCATTCATCATGCATCATGACCAAGTGGGATTGATTCCAGGGATGCAGGGATGACTGAATATCCACAAATTAATGTGATACACCACATTACAAGAAGGATAAAAGCCATATGATTATCTCAAAGATGCTGAAAAAGCATCTGATAAAACATCTATTCATGAGAAAAACTGAACAGATGGATACAGAGGGAAATATCTCAAGGCCATATATGGCAAACCCACCTCTAACATCATACTCAATAGCAAAAAGTTGAAAGCTTTTTTTCTAGAATGAGGAACTGGACAAAGATGTCCACTCTCACCATTTTTATTCACATAGTAATGGAAGTCAGCTACAGCAATCAGACAAGAGAAAGGCATCCAAATTGGTAAAGTGATACTGGTAGTATTTGCAGATGATGTGATACTATATATAGAAAATCTTTCAGACTGGTGTGTCAGGACCTGAAAATACGCCATTTCAAGTAGTAGAGAGTCTCCTGCCAGTGTATAGAGTTCATGGTGCTGTGTCTTGGGCAAGAGATAAGAATTTGTCTTCTAGGTCAGTGGAGAATTTTGACAATGTGGGTAAAATTGTAATATTTCCAGAATATCTTGCCTCGCCTTAGTGCATCTGCATATCAACAGGTGTTCCTAGGCGGTTGAGAGAAGTAGTTCATCTCCATATCAGTGGGTAAACCTCGGCAACCCAGGGCTTATCTGAACCTGAGAGGTCCGGGGGAGGTCTTGCTTGCTTCTGCCACAGCACAAAAGAGGGCCCTGGACTGCAGTTTGTAAGCAATAATGGGGTTTTAAACTTTATTTCTGCTTTTGACTGATTTTGGTTTTAGAGGTATTTTGCCCTGGGATTTCCTCTCCCCGGAATTACAGACTAGAACCTTGAAGAAAAATTGAGCTCAATTCTCAGAGGTCCTTCCATATTCCTAAGGGAAACAACTGAACTGAACTATCATCAGTGGTGTGGACATAACTATACATATAATGCCTCAGGGCAGGTGAGGTAAAGTCAGATGGAGTGATGACATAAAAGTATTTTATTTGGTAATTTTCATACCAGAATTGTTCAGACAGGGAAGAACACAGGCAGTAGTCACAAGAGAGAGGAAAACTAGATTATAGTGAAAGGATGGAGTCTGGAGTTTCCTGTATGTAAGTACACAAACCATTAAGTTGCCATCAATGTAATTGCTAATCCTTATTTGCATTAATTCTTTATATCCACATATATTTTTAATGGATGTGAGGGTTTCAGTACTTTAACATTTGTATCAAGTTTCAGTAACATCCTTGGAAAAAGCAAAATCCATCATCTATATCTCCATAAGAGGATGGATAACATCTTATCTTGGGCCCAGAAGCCAAGTGCTTGTCTATTAGAAGTCCCACAGCAGCTTCTATGGTTCTGAGAGGATGGTGACCCTCCAGGCATTGATAACCCAGAGGTTGGTATCTTCAAATGGGCCAACCTTAGGGTTCTGTAAAGTCCCAGTGGCCCTGTGCTAGAAGCAGAGTTCAGGCTGCAAGGTTTGAGCAACTTCCTGGTCCAGTACTTGTAAAGACTGTTAAGGATCAGAAGGTCCTGTGATTTCTGGTGCTGCCATTTCACAGAGAAGTCTGGGGAAGGTACCAATGCATTGCCAGCAGGTGTGCTCTTGCTGGCTGCTATGATGCAAGGCACTTTCAGGGTCCTAGGGGTCATGACATGTTCTTGCTGGTAGGCTTGGTGTACCACTAAGGCTGCTGAGCAACACTTCTACACACTTGCCTTCTTTAGTGCGTGGTCTTTGGGAGCAAGAGTGGCCTTTGGGCCTGAAGGAGGGCCAGGAAGGTACAGATACCAAGTGTGGCTTTAGTTCCAGACCACATGTTAGTGTGCACTTCTGTAAGCTTGAGCATATCATACCCTTTTTTTTATATCATTAATGTACAATAACTTGAACATTATGGTTACTAGACTCCCCCCACGTACCCGATTACAGTCACTGTCCATCAGCGTAATAAAGTGCTATAGAATCATTACTTGTCTGTGTATACTGCCTTTCCCGTGTCCTCTCTCGCTACATTATGTGTGCTAATCATAATGCCCCGTTTTCCCCTTTATCCCTCCCTTCCCACCCAACCTCCCCAGTTCCTTTCCCTTTGGTAACTGTTAGCCCATTCTTGGGTTGTGATTCTGTTGTTTTGTTCCTTCAGTTTTCCTTTGTTCTTATACTCCACATATGAGTGAAATCATTTGGTACTTGTCCTCCACCTGGCTTATTTCACTGAGCATAATACCCTCCAGCTCCATCCATGTTGTTGCGAATGGTACGATCTGTTTTTTTCTTATGGCTGCATAATATTCCATTGTGTATACATACCACATCTTTATCCATTCATCTACTGATGGACATTTAGGTTGCTTCCATAACTTGGCTATTGTAAACAGTGCAGCAATAAACATAGGGGTGCATCTGTCTTTTTCAAACTGGAGTGCTGCATTCTTAGGGTAAATTCCTAGAAGTGGAATTTCTGGGTCAAATGGTATTACTATTTTTCATTTTTTGAGGAACCTCCATACTGCTTTCCACAATGGCTGAACTAGTTTACATTCCCACCAGCAGTGTAGGAGGGTTCCCCTTTCTCCACATCCTCACCAACATTTGTTGTTTGTCTTTTGGATGTTGGCCATCCTAACTGGTGTGAGGTGATATCTCATTGTAGGTTTAATTTGAATTTCTCTGATGATTAGTGATGTGGAGCATCTTTTCATGTGCCTATTGGCCACGTGAATTTCTTTGGAGAAGTGTCTGTTCAGCTTCTCTGTCCACATATCTTAATAGAGGTTTATCAAAGGAGTGCTTAAGTGATGTTTCTAATTATCAAACACTGGTAATTTGTTTTCATATGATTCTCTTTGTGTGGAAAAAAACAATTTTTAAATGTCTAGCTTAGCCTGACTCTTTGGCATATTTCTGCAATTTTTTCATATCATTTAGTCATACACTCCCCTCTTGGAACTGCAGCTCATGATTTTGGTATATAATGTTTCCCTTTTCATTTTAAGTATATTATAATTTCCCTTGTGATTCTTTTTTGATCCATTGTTTAAGAATGTGTTGTTTTATTACCCCACATTTGTGAATTTTACAATTTTCCTTCTGTTGATTTCTGACTTCATCCTGGTGTAGGCATAGAAGAGACTATATGATATTTATCTTTTTAAATCTATTGAGACTTAATTTGTGTCCTAACATTTGGTCTCTCCTGGAGAATGTCTCATGTGTGTTTTGTTCTTGGGTACAGTGTTATCAATGTTAGGTCTTGTTGGTTTATTTTGTTGTTCAAGTCCTCTGTTTCCTCATTTATCTTCTGTCTGGTTTTAATACCCATTATTCACACTGAGATATTGAAGTCTCCCTATTATTTTAGAAATGTCTGTTTCACCCTCAGTTCTGTCAGTTTTGTTTATGTATATTGATGTTTTGTTATGTAAATGTTTATAATCATTATCTTCTTGCTGCATTGATATATAATGTCCTTTGTCTCATAACATTTTTCAATTTAAAGTCTGTATTGTCTGATAGCTTAGCTACCCTTGCTCTCTTTTCATTACCATTTGCATGGACTATCTTTTCTATCCTTTATTATCAACCAATTAGTACCTTTGGATCTAAAGTAAGTTTCATATAGATAGCAGAATTGGATTATGTTTTCTTTTATAAACCCATTCTAAGAATCTTTTGATTGAAGTTTAATCTATTTACATTTAAAGTAACTGAGGACTTCTATTCTACTTCTATTCATTTTGCTATGTCGTCTATATACCTTATAGCTTAGCTTTTTTGTCCCTCATTTCCTCTTCTTTCATGTTTTGTTCATTTTTTTAATAGTGAATCATTTAAATTACCATCTCATTTCCTTTTGGGTATATTCAAGAGCGATTTTCTTTGTGGTTACTATGAGGATTACATTTACTTTCCTAAAGGTATAACACTTTATTACTGTTTGCCTTTAATAATATACAAAAACTCTGCTCCTGTACTGCTCCATCCCCAACCCCTTTCAGTTACAGATGTCACAATTATAGCTTCATACGCTGTGTGTCCAAAAAACAAACTCATAACCAGATTTTTATGCATTAGTCTCTTAAGTCATGTAGAAACAAAAAGTACAATTACCAACTAAAGTTATAATATTTGATTTTATACTTGTCTATATACTTACCTTTACCAGAGATCTTTATTTCTTCATAAGACTTTGATTTACTATCAAGCGTCCTTTCATTTAAACCTTAAGGACTCCCTTTAGCATTTCTTGCAGAAAGAACTAACTGTTAATGAATTCCATCACGCTTGGTTTATCTGGGAATGCTTTAATTTCTGCCTCATTTTTGAAGGACACTTTTGCCAGATATAGAATTGTTGATTGACAGATCTTTTTCCTTTAGTACCTTGAAATTTTCAATTCATTGCCTTCTGGCATCCAAAATTTCTGATGAAAAATCTGCAGTCTTATTGGGATACCTTGTATATGATGATTTGCTTCTGTCTTGCTGTTTCCAGAATTGTCTGTCTTTCAAAAGTTTGATTGTAATATGCCTCGGTTTAAGGTTTTGGTTTTATCCTGATTGGGGTTTTGAGCTTGGATATTTATATTCATGTCTTTCATGGAATTTGGGGAGTTTTTAAGCCATTATTTCTTCAGATAATCTCTCTGCCCCTTTCTTCTCAGACTCCCACAATGGGTATGTCAGTCTACCTGATGGTGCCCTACAGGTCCCTTAGGCCCTAATAATTTTTCTCAAGTCTTCCATTTCTCAGACTCTGTAAAATTTCCATTCTATTTCAAATTTGTTGATTCTTCTGCCTACTCAAATTTGGTTTTGAATCCCTCTATTGAATTTTTCACTTCAATTATACTTTTCAGTTCCAAAATTTTTTGGTTTCTTTTTGTTTTCTCCCTTTATATTGATAGTTCCCTTCCGTTCATACGTCATTTTCCTGATGGTATGCATGTTTTCTTTTAGCACCGAGAGCATCTTTAAGACAGTTGTTTTGCATCTTTGTCTAGTAAGTCTACCGTCTAGGCTTTTTTAGGGACAGTTTCTCTTGATTTATTTTTTCCTTTCAATGGACAATATTTTCTTGTTTCTTTGCATACCTTTGAATTTTTGGGGTAAAGAGTAGATATTTGTCTTATAATGCACTAACTCTAGAAACCAGATTATTTCCCTTCCCCTGGGTTCACTGTTTTGTTTTGTTTCTTTTTCAAATGGTAAGATATGCCAGAGATTAGCCTGAGATATATTCCTTAAGGTCTCCTCAGGCTTTTTCTGAGCCTACTCCTCTCCTCCTCTCCTTGGGCATTACATATGTGGTTTCTTTTGAAAGGCCTATTCCTTCAATGTCTAACTCCAAAATTTATTTTAAAAGAGAGAGAAATGAAAGAGGGAAGACATTGGCCCTATAAATTTCATAGAAGTTGCTTTAGCCAGAGGAGGGACTTACAAGGGACCTATAGGACTCCATCAAGTGAATGTGGGGTTTGCGGCAATGGCTGCCCACATCTGTATCTGCAGTTCTATGATCAGAATTAGCAGTCAAAACAGAGTCCCAATATTTGGAGGACAGGGTGCTTATTGCCCAACCTGAAACCACAAGTTGCATGTAGACTGCTCCAGGAGCATATTCATGGTTGCCTGCAGTGGGGTTGGAAGTATCAGAGATAGATAACTACTATGATTCTAAGAACTGAAATCAACTGCAGTTGACAGACCAAGCCTTCCCCTGGAAATTGCAAGCCTTCAGTAGACTCCAGAGTTCCAGAATGGTTACATCAGATTCTGCCAGCAGAATTTGTTCTCTAGGTTTGGAGATAGATTCTTGGTCCTTCATAGTCTTTCCTCTAGCTCCACCTCTTTTTCATATTGTTTAAATTTAGTATGTTAACAATTTACTTGGGGAACATTGGTTTGTCCTGTTTCCATTTTTAAGCAAATTCAGTTCTATTGCTTTTTTCTGAATATTCTTCAGTTTGTGTCTTGGGAATTTTCAGAGCTGAAGTCAGTGTCCTCAATCACTGGAAAGACATATTGTTACTGAGCAGCTAAATGGTTTGGTCAGGCATTTGATGTATAATTTATGTCTTAAATACCTTATTTTATCTACAGCATTTTACTTTAAGCCCATGGAAAAGATTTGTAATTGCATTGGGTAGTTTCCTGAGAGTTTAGTCTTCCTAACCCATTATCTGGCAGTCTTGCTGTAAATTAATATTTATTTTACTCTACCTAGTGAGTTCAATTGAGACTATTTGTAAAACTTAACTATGGGAGCCCTCTCATCTTTTATTTTTCTAATCCATCATGAGGACTTTCAGCTGCCCCTCCTTTCCATAGAAGGTCTATTTTGCAATAGTAAACCACAAACCCCAAGAATGGTTGCAAGCCCACTGGGAAGGCCAACTCTTCATGAAAATTTAGTCTCTTATTTCACAGATCACAATAGCTCATTATCATTGCTTCCTTCAAGTGTGTTATTGGCTTATTGTATTAAAGCTAATCCACTGTATGAAGTATTATATTTTAAATCAAAATGGGGAATGTGAAGAGCAATGTTCCTGAGTGACGTAACTCAAAATTAACATGGTTATTGCAATGTCATGCAGATCTTTGTGTCTGGTTTCTGAATGTATTTTCTGCAGTAGACAACTTTGGCAGTTCGGTGAGGACAACAGTCCTTCTCAGTAAAGTTTTTAAATGCATAAAGTATAATAGGATTACAATAAAAGCCAAATGTACTAAAAGAAAGTAATTAAAAGTATTTAATATAAAGGCATGGCATAGCAATAAATGTGAACTTCATTAATACACCAGAAACCAAAAATCTAGTGTCAGATATATTATCATAATTTCAAAGTAGACATGAGCAAAGTAGTATTTTTAAATACTTGAAATAACTAGTATGTGATCTATGAGAATATTTGTGGTTTCTGTTTGTGAGAGAGTCATGGGTCCTCCCATATTACTGAGATTTGTTTCATAATTGAATGAATAGATAAGATTTAGGAAGGGACCAGTTATTAAGAATGTGATTTTGAATGACATCAAGACAAAAGGATAGGGGGGTCCCCAAATTCAGTCCCTCTCACAAAGAGACTGACTAGCATCAGTCCATAGACATGACACTTTTGTTAAAATCCTGGAGCCCAGGGGCGAGACTGAAGCACCCCCTCGCCCACAGAGAAAGAAAAGGACCCATTAGAACACCAGGAGGAGCAGCGTCACTTGGACTACATCACCTCTTCCCCAGGCTGTCACAGACCATGCCAAGATATTCCCCCAGGCCTACGGTTTCTTCAGTGAGAAAGAGAACCCAAAGTGGACTTGCAGCATCCCCAACATTACAAGACACTTCCCATGAGGTCTGCTTAGGTCTCACTTCACAAGAATCCCTGGGAGAATCTGTGGGGCTGAACCACTGGGAGTCAGAGGTGGATCCAAGGGGTAGAGCTTGCAGCAACCTGCAAGGTATTGGCAAGCCACATTCCTGCTGGCAGGTGCATTAGCTGAGACCCCAGCCAGCAGCTCTGAGCATTTGCAGAGTCAGCCCAGAGACCCCATCTGCCCAGGGAGCTCAGCAGTTCTACCTGTGTTGGTCCCCACCCATTGAGCCACACTGCCTATAGAGCCTGTTCTATTCCCCCTCACCCCCAATTCAGACAGGAGGGTAAGACAACAGCCCCACCCAACTGCTGAGCATACCTGCAGCCCCTCCTAGCCACAGAGCCCAGAGCAGTGACCCCAGGCAGGCTGATAGTCCAGCACCAAGCCCTGCCCAGCAGTGGATCCCAGTCTATGGCCTTACCCAATTGCTGAGTACAGTCTACAGCCTTGCCCAGTTAGGTATCCCAGCCAATGACCCCACCCAGCTGCAAAGCATAGCCTGCAATCCACTTCTGACCAGGAAGCCCTGATTGACCTTGCCTGACTGTAAAGTACAGCCTCCAGCTCCATCAGCTGTCGGATACAGCTGCAGGTCCCCCCAGACCAGGAAGTCCACCAGTGACCTCACTCAACAGTGAGTGGCACACAGCCTGCAGCCCCACCTGACCACAGAGTCCCACCTGAAGTCCTATTTCATCACGGAACTCAGCCTGTGACCCTGCCTGAATGTAGAGTCCAGCCAGCACCATCTGACCAGCAGCATAACCTGGGGACCCACCTACCCAAGAACAATTGCAGAGTCCATGCCCCCCGCCCAAGAAATAGCAATGCATCGCCAAGCAACATCTCACCCCGCCTTATGGGGTCCTAATCTACTGACTGCCTCCTGACACACTAACTGACCATCCCCTCACTTTATGGTCATTTCATTTTAAAGGCTGTTAGTTATTCTTGATCATAAGCTACAATTACCAATCCCGATTCCCCTAATAATGCAGTAACGGACAAATGAGAGCCCCTGAATAATGCTTCCCATGAACCCCATACCTCTGATCTTCAAAACCAGTTTCTAACCACTCACCTGCATCTCTTACCTTCAAATATCTCATGCAAACACCATCAAATACCTCTATAATGAACCATATTGTTCACGTATAACAACCTGATGGCATACTGTAGTGGTTCTAGCACTGATACTAACAGGTCACTGATTACTATTCAGCAGACTTTATTTTTCTCCAAACATAGAAAGGTAGAAAATAATAAAATAGTATATCCATACCCTAGAGTTAGAAATTAACATTTTGTTATATTTTTCCTTTCCTATTTTAAATTATAAATAGTACAATGCTAAGTATTTTACTATGCATCTGTAAAAATTAACTGCATAATCCCAATGTTATCAAAAAATTAAAAGTAACAATTACTTGACAGAATATTTATGTCTATATACAAATTTCCCCAATTGTTACAAAATATGTTCTAGTGCTCTCAACCAGGATAAGAACTGGCAGTCAGGCCATAAAACTACTAGTATGAACTTTTGGGATGCCAGAACAGTTAGCTAATGCATACCAAGAAGAGTTTTGTTTGAGCGCACCAAATTAAAAGCGTTTTCCTCTCTTCTCTTCTTTAAATTATGTAATTACTCACCCTCACCCTCACCAAAACGCCGTTTCCCCACACCGGGACGCCTTCTCTGCATGCTCCCAGACTGCAGCCCTGAGGCCCACTCCAGGCCTCTGCTCATCTTCCCACGCGCCGCCTCCTCCGCGCTGCCCGCGAGGGCAATTTACACCTTATTTTTGGAGAACGCCGCAGCTCCGTCCCTCCTACAAGACGGAGAGGTGTCGCGGTGTCTTATTGGAAGTGTAGTCTCGACTGTTATGCCCCGCCCCTCCCACGACCGGATATCCTGTCTTCTCTCCGTGCGCGCTGTCGGCTACGCTCGCTTCTGTGCTTGCGGGCCTGCGCAGCCCTTCCGCCCCTGGTGAGACTCTGCGGAGCTGGGCTCACGTGGGCCGGCGGCCGGTGAGGGGTGGACTTGTGCCCCGGAAAGGCAACGAGAGCCCCAGGGCGGGACCCGCACGGAGACCAGGGAAAGGCGGGTGGGGCGGGTGCCGGGCGGAGATGCTCCGTGTGGATTCGGGCGTGGCGCGGCCGCTGCCGAGAGTCGTTGCCGGCGGCGGGAGGGGAAATGCGCGTTCATGGTGCTGACCGTGAACTTGCCTCAAGTGCTGCGGCTGTGCGTCTCCGGCGAGAGCCGGAGCTTAGGCGCCGAAAGGAGCGGGAGAATTCTGCCTCTCTCACTGGGCGTAAGTCAAGTTCTCTGAAAATAAGGATATGAGTAAAAACCGTTGCGTGGCGTTGTTCAAAGAGCGGTAAGTCATCACCTGCACTGCATTTAGCCTGGTGTAGTTAATAAGCCAACATGTAAAGTTGACTTCCGTAATACTTGGAAAACACTTTGTTCTTTTCATGTTGTGTTTCGTTGAACCCTCACAGCCACCCCATTTATGAGTAACCGTATCATTAAGTAACAAGAAAACGGGCCCGAGAGTGAAATTACAAACCAACCCATAAAGACGAGGAACCCAGGTGCAGCTGCAGATACGCTTACCCCCACATTCAGGCTGTCCTGGTGCCCTGGCCACCCAAACCCCAGCGTTGCAGCCATCACATAGCAGAGTGACCTGCCCCCAGATTCCCTGCACTGCGACTGTAAAAACAGTGTGAACCGAATCTCACTTTGTAAGAAAAGTATTTATCCAAGATTTCTGGCGTGTCTCTAGAGCCTCTGGGTAAGACCGAGGCTGCTGCCTCCTCAATCCAGGCTGGCCAGGCTGTCCTGTCTTCAGAAAGCACAGTCTGCTGTTCTAGGGCAGTGCTGGCCCATAGGAAGGTAAGGCGAGCCACATGTAGTTTTCAGTATTCAGGTAGTCACATTAGAAACTGATGAAATTAGAAACACATGAAATTTAGGAACATACTGCGTTTATCTCAGTATATCTGTAATGCTATTTCAATATGTGGCACTAGCCACATTTCAAGTGCTCAGTAGGGGGATGTGGCTAGTGGCTACAATAATGGAGAGAACATTCTGGAGAACTGTTTAAGGCCCTGTATCAATGGTTCCTGACTAAGGTGATATTACACCCCAGAGGACTTGGGACTGTCTGGAGATGTTTTTGGCCGTGACAGCTTGGAAGAGGAGTGCTACTAGCCTCTGATGTGTAGGGGCCGGAAATGCTGCTAGGCACCCTGAAGGGTGCAGGCTATTCCCCACAAATAATGAACACCGTGTCCCTCCTGAGGCTTCCTTTATCCTGAACTTAGGTAGAATCAACATTACAGTATAAGAGGGTATTTCTGTTCCTCACTCCTGAAACCTTAAAAAAAATACCAAGCCTGAGATGCCTGTTCTCCTGGCCACGCAGGATAGAGCAAGGAGCAGAGCACAGCAGTGTCCATTCTGTCACAGCTGAGTCCCTGGTGTGTCTTACAAAAGTCCTTTTGACAAGTTGGAACAAATTACAACAGATTTTTAAGTGTTTTGTTGTTAAGCATCTTCTGGGTTTTCTATTTATTTTCTAACTCAAAGTGTAAATATTAATATGGTGTTAATATTATCCTCCACTTTAATTTTTTGTTAATTAGAGGGACATACATTTCTAAATAGGAAAGTAGTATAAAATCACCCAGTGAAAAACAGCAAGGTTGTATCTACATGATCACATCAGAGATGCACATGTCCAGAGTATGCTGTCTGTAAGGGTCAGCAGAACATTTTCCTTAGGAGCCCCTTACCCCAGTTGGTGAAGAGATTGTTTTAGGCTATTAATACAGAAGCTCACCAGACCTCTTACAGCTCCTCCTTTTTCCTTATCCCCAGCTTATTCTTCTCAATTCTCTACACTCTCCCAAGAGCAACAGAAAATGAACATATCTCAGGTGAGTTATTTATATACACCTTTGGTTTTAATGGATTTAGGCAGTTCATCAACATGGAAAAGTAGAAATAGAAATGGATGAGAATAGTTCAAAGAAGCTCTAGAAAAGAGATGAACAGCACAGCGTAGTTTTCCTATGGATAGATACAGGTCCTCTGATGTCTCAGGTTTTCTAAAATGCAGCTGCAAATTTTTTCCTGACCTACCAGTAGCCATGGCAGAGTTTTGTCAGACAAATAGTGTTTAAAGATTTGTGTTAATGAGAAGCTTAAACAACATTCCTGATGGAATCAGAAGTCATCAAAGTCAGTAAAAATGTCTTTGTTGGTCTTTATGTAGGTGGTAGTGCAAATCTTCCCATAAGAACCCTAAAATAAATGCAGGAAACTGTTCCCACTTTTTCCTCAGTGGAAATAGGGGGTGTATTGCCAAAGCGAGGCTTTTCTGTAAGTATAATTGTTCAGGTCACTGATGTAGAATTTGAGGTAAACATTTTCTGGTCATCCCGCTGGCTCCAGGAACATTACTTAGACTACCTGGACGTCGGCAAGGATGGCCTGTACATTTGTGTCCTTAAAGTCTCTCTCCGTAACTATTTCAAGTACCTGTCATCAGCAGGTTGTTCAGTAGACAGTTTAATTAATTCTCTGGCAGGTGCTAGCACACTTCAGCCCCCTACATGAAGCCTTGGTGTCTCACATCTGTAACCTACACTCCCCAGGAACCAGGTCAGGGTCAAGCCTGGGGGTCCTGCTGGGCCTCACCTCACCAGTCACTGCAGCTCCATTCCTCTGGAGGGGCTCCTGTGCTAATGTCTGCGGTTGACAGAGATGGGTGACGCCCAGGCCGCACAGGGGAGGCCACAGCCAAGTTTCTTCTGAAATAGGCTTTATCCCCCGCCAGCACTTCTTGGCCTCTTCCTTTTACGGTGGCATCTGCCTTCTCTTGCCCTTTCATGTCTCCACGGGTTTCCTTTCCTTCTGTCTGTTTCTAGGGGGTTTTTACGGACAGATTTGCACTGTTGCCTATGTAGGGTCTTCTCGACCCATCCCACGCCCTCTGCTTTTCACAGGAGTGTTTGATAGTCCTCCAAAATGTGGCCCACAGCTCACCCTGACCAGCACTTGCTGTGATGATGGAAATCATTCATGTCTGCACTGTCCAAATGGTGGCCACCAGCATTTGAAATGTGACCGCTGTGGCAGGAGTTAGATTTTAATTCAAGTTTTAAACAGTCGCTTGTGGCTAGTGGCTACCATACTGGACACTGATGACTGAACATCGGTAGGTGTCTAAAGGGCATCTCCAGCTCAACTGATTCAAAGTAAAAGTTAGTATGTACAGCCCTCCGAAACTATCCTCCTCACCTCTGCGTGTTAGATGACACAGCCCCGAAAGCGGGAGCCTCCTTGGCACTCCTTGCTCTCCCTCTGCCTCTCAAGTCCTGCTCCATCTGCTCGGTAATCATTGCCACTTTTCTGGTGTGTGTAGGTTAGAGATCACAGCAATTTCATGCTGTTCAACTTAATATATTAAATGCATTCCTCTCCTTTATTCCTCCTGCTGCTCTTCCATGGTCTGTCAAGTAAACTGTTGGAAAACGTCCTTACTGCTCCACCCACCTCTTCCCTCCCCCACTCAAGCACACCCTCCATGCGTGTGGCTCATCTCAGTGCTGATGAGGTTGTGACCTGGCCGTATGTAGGTCACCACAGTGTTTCCTCACCCTGTACAGTAAAATTCCCCATTTCTCAGGATAACATCCAGGCTCTGGAGGAGTTATCTCTTCTCATTTCTTTTTTATTCTCTTGCTGCTCTGAATTTTTTGACAGCCATGTATTGAGCAGCCAAGATGTTCCAGGGAAGTGACGTGCTGTAGTTACAGCTCTAACAGTACAGATACTTTTCTTTCTTAATAGGATTCACAGTCTGGTAGGAAATACGACATCCAAGAATTCAGTGTGTAACTTTCTCCTAAAACAAAACCAAACTTCACTTAGTTTCCTAAGCACATCATGCTGTCTGACTCTGCCTCATGTCATGCTCTCACCATCCTCTAGACTGGCCTATAGAACCATCCCTCATTCTGTTCACCTGGTTCCATAGACTGGATCGAGACCCCCAAAATTCGTATGTTGAAGCCTTAAACCCTAATTTGACTGTGTTTGGAGATAGGGCTTTTAGGAGGTCATGAAGATTAAATGAGGTCCTAAAGATAGGTCCCTAATCCAATAGGACTGATGGCCTTGTCAGAAGAGGAAAAAATAGAGGGAAATCTCTCATAACCAAGGGAGGGCTCTGTGAGCACACAGCAAGAAGGAGGCTGTCTATAAGCCAGAAAGAGCTTCACCAGCCCCCTGCCTTGCTGATACCCTGATCTTGGACTTCCAGCCTCTAGGACTGGGAGAAAATGCATTTCTGTTCTTTAAGCCATCCAGTCTATAGTACTGTGTTATGACAGCCCATACAATTAAGACACCAGGCTCTTTACTTTCTTTTTCTTTTTAATGTAGTAAAATAAGACAACATCAAATTTATCAGCCATTTTTTAAATGTACAGTTGAATAGTGTTCAGTATGTTTCACATTATTGTGTAAGCAATCTCCAGGACTCTCTTCATCTTGCAAAACTAAAGCTCAGTATCCATAACACCTCCCCATTCCTCCCCACATTCAACCCCTCACAACTGCCACTCTGCTTTCTGTCTGGAGGCCACTGCTCATGAGTGCACCCCTACGCATTTGTCTTTTTATCACTGACTTATTTCACTTACCATGGTGTTCTATAAGTTCATCCACATTGTAGCAGGTATTGGAATTTCCTTCATTTTTAAGGCTGAATCATATCTCATGGTATGTATTACCACATTTTATTTATCCACCCATCCAGAGTGATAGACACTAAGATTGCTTCCACCTTTGGGCTGTGGAGAATAATGCTGCTGTGAACATGGGTGGACAATGTCTGTTTGAGTCCCTTCTTTCAATAACTTTGGTTATATATCTTAAAGTGGCATTGCTGGATCATGTAATTCTTTTGTTGAATTTTTTGACGAACCACCATACTGTTTTCAGCAGTGGCTGCACCATTTTTTATTCCCACTGGCAATAAGCAAGGGTTCCAGACTCCAGATCCAGGCCAGTACTTGCGTTTTCTGAGAGTAGCATTCTAATGAATGTGAGGTCTGGCTCTTTACTTTGACATGTCATGAGACAGCTTTGGTTACTGCCTCCAGGAAACCATGCTCTTTTCTTTCCCGTTGTCCCCCTCCGAGCTCATTTCCCTTCCTCTTCTGAATCCACGTAGCTCCGTCTTACCCCATTTGCACTTAATGTTGGTAGAAATGACCTGATACATGTTTGTCTCTACAATTAGACCATCAAGCTTCAGTCGCGGTCGGTAACCATCATGGGTTCATTCTCATAGGCTCCATTCCAAGCCCTCAGCTCCTCTAGTTGAGACCGCTCATTGAACTCTGTTCTTAATAATAGATTATTCTCTCTACATGGAGAATTGGGCCACCAAAAGCGTTTGGCCTCCTGTTCTTCTGGGAACACCACCTCCTTTCTTACAATGCAGAGCCCATGCCCTTGCTACTGGCCTCTCCTAGAAACCTGTGTGCCCTTGTTTTACTGGTGGCAGATAAGCTTGTTCTTCTGAATGACAGGCTCTCCAAGAGGAGGATTTCCTGACTTCCCCTCTGTCTCATGCTTCCTCTTAATACATTGTCATTTAGCTCCTAACTTTTAAGACCGCATCATCCCCAGACTGTGTGTGTGCTTGTAAGAACTATGAAACTTCCTAAGGGCAAGTACAGTCCCCTTGAAGGAGATGATACACAGGAGATACAAATATGTAAAGAATTCTTCCTGATACAGAGGAACCAAATTAGGATTAAGAGAATTAGCTTATTAATTGGTCATTTGATTTCAGTTAGCATCAGGGTTTGCAGCTTGTCAAAGGACAGACTGGTGGTGTGGGCCTAGTTGATCCAAGGTGGCTAGTTGCGAAATGTTGTGTCAGTCCTGAGAACTGGTGGGATTTTATTGATGCAGAGGATGGGGAGATCACTCCGTTTTGACAGAAAAACATGAAATGGACTAAACAAGGAATGCAAAGTCCAGGAAGAATCTTTGTTATACTTTGGGCATCCCCTTAGGGAATAAGAGAGAGGGAGAGAACTCTTGGGACCCGACCAAGTGTGTGAGTTTGTTAGGACTGCCTCGATAAAGTATAGACCAGGTGGCTTAAACAAAGAAATACATATGTTCATGGTCTGGAGGGTTGAAGTCCAAGCTGAGGGTGTGGACAGGGCTGCTTCCTTCTGAGGGCTGTGAGGAAAGTCTCTGTACCAGGCCTCTCTCCTTGGCTTGTAAGATGGCTGTCCTCTTCCTGTGCTTTCACATCTTCCCTGTGTCCAGATTAACTCTGAATGTCAGTGATGATAATGCATATCCTCTTCTTAGACCTCACCTGAGGGGGAAAGTATCAGTATTTCACATTGAGTCTCATTTTAACTGCAGGGTCTTTGTACATAACATTTGTTAGGATAAGGAAGTTCTTGTTCTGTTTTTAGCTTCCTAAAAGTTTTTAATCACACATAGGTATTCTGTCAAATATTTTTTCTGTATCTGTACTCCTTTTTTCTGTTAAGGGGTGAGTTATGTTGACTGGCTTATCAATGTTTAACTGGTCTTGCTTTCCTGGGATAATTCCCAGATGGTCAGGAAGTACTATCTCTTCAATATGTCTCTGGACTGAATTGATTATTTATTTCAACTACTATTTTTGAGTGTACATTAATGGAGAGAGAATTGGCTGAGCTTTTCCTTTCAAATAATATGCTGGTCAGGTTTTGGCACCAATATTCTCTCTCAAAATGCGTTGGGAAATGTTTCCTCCTTTTCTGCTCTCTGGAAGAGTTTTTTTAAATTGCTATTATTTCATCCTTAAATATTTGGAAAATAATACCAGTAAAGCAGTCTGGCTTTTGGGTTTCTTTGTGGCTGATTTTAAAGTATGAATTCAATTTCTTTAATAGATACAGAAAGTTTGAATAACCCTTACATTTTGGTTTCTGTTTTTTTAAACAGCTGTATGGAGATAGAACTCACATGCCATACAATTTACAACTTTGAAGGGCACAGTTCAGTGGTGGTTAGTGTACTTGCTGTTGTGCGTCATCACCATTCAATTTTAGAACATCACCTCAGAAAACCTCCTTACCACTAGCTTTCCTCCCCCCATCACATTGTGCCTTACTCCCAGCCCTAAGCAACCACTGATCTGCATTTTTGTCTCTATAATTTGCATAGTTGAGACATTTCAAACATGAAATTATCTGTGGTTTTTGTTACTGTTTCTTTCAGTTAGCCTAATGTTTTCAAGGTTGAATGGTATGGATATACCGCATTTTGCTGAACCCGTTCACTGACAGACATTTAGGTTATGTATACCTTTTGGCTGTTAAGAGTACTGCTGTGTTAACATTCAGGATACACAAAGATACACATGTTTGTGTGAACAAGTTTTCTGTAGGGAATAAATCTAGGAGTGGAATTGCTTGGTTATATGTTAACACTATGTTTATCTTGTTCAGAAACTGCCAAACTGTTCTCCACAACTATACCATTTTTTTTTTGGTAATAGGGACTATATTTTGTAGGAAGACGCTAGTTTTCACAAAAAGTGCTGTTATCAGTTTATAAGACATCAAGAAAATGGATTTTATAGTGGAAATAGCTAAGAACACAATCATTGTGTTAAGGATGATTTAGGATGGAAGTAAATATTCAGTATTGTTAACATGTATTGACATGTATCTGGATGAGCTCTTTTTTTCTTATTAAGGTATTATTGATACACAATCAATTTTATTAACATATCATTGATATACACTCTTATGAAGGTTTCACATGAAAAACATTGTGGTTACTACATTCACCTATATTATCAAGTCCCCCCCATACCCTATTGAAGTCACTGTCAATCAGTGTAGTAAGATGCCACAGAGTCACTACTTATGTTCTCTGTGCAACACTGTCTTCCCCGTGACGCCCACACACACCATGTGTACTAACAATAATACCCCTCAATCCCCTTCTCCCTCCCTGCCCACTCCCCCTTCCCCACCGTCCCCCCTTTTGTAACTGCTAGTTCCTTCTTGGAGTCTCTGAGTCTGCTGCTATTTTGTTCCTTCAGTTTTTTCTTTGTTGTTATACTCCACAGATGAGGGAAATCATTTGATACTTGTCTTTCTCCACCTGGCTTATTTCACTGAGCATAATATCCTCCAGCTCCATCCATGTTGCAAATGGTAGGATTTCTTTCTTTCTTATGGCTAAATAGTATTCCATAGTGTATATATACATCTTCTTTATCCATTCATCTACTGGTGGACAACTTAAGTTGCTTCCATTTCTTGGCTATTGTAAATAATGCTGCAATAAACATAGGGGTGCATATGTCTTTTTGAATCTGAGAACTTGTTTTGTTTGGGTAAATTCCTAGGAGTGGAATTCCCAGGTCTAATGGTATTTCTATTTTTAGTCTTTTGAGGAATCTCCATATGGCTTTCTGCAATGGTTGAACTAATTTACATTCCCACCAACAGTGTAGGAGGGTTCCCCTTTCTCCACATCCTCACCAGCATTTGTTATTCTTAGTCTTTTTGATGCTGGCCATCCTAACTGGTGTGAGGTGGTACCTCATTTGTGGTTTTAATTTGCATTTCCCTTATGATTAGTGATGTGGAGCATCTTTTCATGTGCCTGTTGGCCATCTGAATTTCTTCTTTGGAGAATCATCTCTTCATATCCTCTGCTCATTTTTAATCGGGTTATTTGCTTTTTAGGTGCTGAGGCCTGTGAGTTCTTTATATTTTGGATGTTAACCCCTTGTTGGATGTGTCATTTATGAATATATTCTCCCATACTGTAGGATGCCTTTTTGTTCTACTGATGGTGTCCTGTGCTGTACAGAAGCATTTTAGCTTGATGTAGTCCCATTTGTTTATTTTTGCTTTTATTTCCCTTGCCCGAGAAGATGTGTTCAGAAAAAGTTGCTCATGTTTATGTTTCAGGGGATTTTTGCCTATGTTTTCTTCTAAGAGTTTTATGGTTTCATGACTTACATTCAGGTCATTGATCCATTCTGAGTTTACTTTTGTGTATGGACTTAGACAGTAATCCAGTTTCACTCTTACATGTAGCTGTCCAATTTTGCCAACACCAGTTCTTGAAGAGGCTGTCATTTCTCCATTATATATCCATGGCTCCTTTATTGTATATTAATTGACTATATATGCTTGGGTTTATGTCTAGGCTCTCTATTCTGTTCCATTGATCTGTGCATCTGTTCTTGTGTCAGTACCAAATTAATTGTCTTGATTACTGTGGCTTTGCAGTAGAGCTTGAAGTTGGGGAGCATAATATCTCCAGATTTATTCTTCTTTCTCAGGATTGCTTTGGTTATTCAGGGTCTGTTGTGGTTCCATATGAATTTGGGGACTATTTACTCTAGTTCATTGCAGAATGCCGTTGGTATTTTGATTGGGATTGCATTGAATCTGTAGATTGCTTTAGGCAAGATGGCCATTTTGACAATTTCAATTCTTATCCATGAGCATGGGTTGTATTCCCATTTCTTGGTATCTTTAATTTCTCTCATGCGTGTCTTGTAGTTTTCATGGTTTAGGTCTTTCACTCCCTTGGTTAGGTTTATTCCTAGGTATTTTATTCTTTCTGATGCAATTGTGAATGAAATTGTTCTCTTGATTTCTCTTTCTGCTAGTTCATCTTTAGTGTATAGGAATGCAACAGATTTCTGTGTATTTATTTTGTATCCTGCACCTTGGCTGAGTTCAGTTATTAGTTCTACAAGTTTTGGGGTGGATTATTTGGGGTTTTTAATGTACAATATCATGTCATCTGCAAACAGTGACAGATTAACTTGTTCCTTAACAGTCTGGATGCCTTTTATTACTTTGTATTCTCATTGCAGTGACTAGGACCTCCAGTACTATGGTGAATAAAAGTGGGGAGAGTGGGCATCCTTGTCTTGTTTCCGATCTTAGAGGAAAACCTTTTAACTTCTGTCTCTTAAGTATGATGTTGACTGTGGGTTTGTCATATATGGCCATTTTATGTTGAGGTCCTTACCCTCTATAATCATTTTGTTGAGAGTTTTTATCATGAATGAATGTTAAATGTTGTTGAATGCTTTTTTGGCATCTATGGAGATGATCATGTGATTTTTGTCCTTCTTTTTGTTGATGTGGTGGATGATGTTAACGGATTTTTAAATGTTGTACCATCCTTGCATCCCTGAGATGAATCCCACTTGATCATGGTGTATGATCCTCTTGGTGTATTTTTTAATTCAGTTTGCTAATATTTTGTTGAACATTTTTGCATCTATGTTCATCAGGGATATTGGTCTGTAATTTTCTTTTTTTGTGGTGTCTTTGCCTGGTTTTGGTATTAGAGTGATGCTGGCTTCATAGAATGAGTTTTGGAGTATTCCCTCCTCTTCTAATTTTTGGAGAACTTTAAGGAGAATGGGTATTATGTCTTCTCCAAATGTCTGATACAAATTCAGCGGTGTATCCATCTGGACCAGGGGTTTTGTTCTTGGGTAGTTTTTTGATTACCAATTCAATTTCATTGCTGGTAATTGGTCTGTTTAGATTTTCTGTTTCTTCTGTGGTCAGTTTATGAAGGTTGTATTTTTCTAGAAAGTTGTCCATTTCTTCTAGGTTATCCAGTTTGTTAGCATATAGATTTTCATAGTATTCTCTAATAATACTTTGTATTTCTATGGTGTCTGTCATGATTTTTCCTTTCTCATTTCTGATTCTGTTGATGTGTAGGTTCTCTTTTTCTCTTAATAAGTCTGGTTAGGGGTTTATCTATTTTGTTTATTTTCTCAAATAACCAGCTCTTGGTTCCATTGATTTTTTTCTATTTTATTCTTCTCAATTTTATTTATTTCTTCTCTGATCTTCATTATGTCCCTCTTCTTGCTGACTTTGGGCCTCAATTTGTTTGTTTTTTTTTTCCAATTTCAGTAATTGTGACTTTAGACTATTAATTTGGGATTGTTCTATATACTTTCCTCTCAGAACTGCCTTCGCTGCGTCCCACAGAAGTTGGGGCATTGTGCTGTTGTTATCGTTTGTCTCCATATATGCTTGATCTCTGTTTTAATTTGGTCATTGATCCATTGATTAGGAGCATGTTGTTAAGCTTCCATGTGTTTGTGAGCCTATTTGTTTTCTTTGTACAATTTATTTCTAGTTTTATACCTTTGTGATCTGAGAAGTTGGTTGGTAGAATTTCAATCTTTTTGAATTTACTGAGAATCTTTTTGTGGCCTAGTATGTGGTCTATTCTGGAAAATGTTCCATGTGCACTTAAGAAGAATGTGTATCCTGCTGCTTATGGGGGTAGAGTTCTGTAGGTGTCTGTTAGGTCCATCTGTTCTAATGTGTTGTTCAGTGCCTCTGTGTCCTTACTTATTTTCTGTCTGGTGGATCTGTCCTTTGGAGTGAGTGGTTTGTTGAAGTCTCCTAAAATGAATGCATTGCATTCTATTTCTTCCTTTAATTCTGTTAGTATTTGTTTCACATATGTTGGTGCTCCTATGTTGGGTGCATAGATATTTATAATGGTTATATCTTCTTGTTGGACTTACCCCTTTATCATTATGTAATGTCCTTCTTTATCTCTTGTTGCTTTATTTGTTTTGAAGTATGTTTTGTCTGATACAAGTACTGCAACACCTGCTTTTTTCTGCCTATTTGCATAAAATATATTTTTCCTTCCCTTCACTTTTAGTCTGTGTATGTCTTTGGGTTTGAGGTGAGTCTCTTGTAAGCAACTTATAGATGGGTCTTGCTCTTTTATCCATTCTATTACTCTGTGTCTTTTGATCGGTGTGTTCAGTCCATTTGTATTTTGGATGATTAGCGATAGATATGTACTTATTGCCATTGCAGGCTTTGGATTCATGGTTACCAAAGGTTCAAGGGTAGCTTCTTTACTATCGAACCATCTAACTTTAACTCACTTACTACAGTGTTATAAACACAGTCTGATGATTCTTTATTTCTCTCCCTTCTTATTTTTCGCCCTCCACTCTTTATATGTTAGGTGTTTTATTCTGTACTCTTTTGTATTTCCCGTGACTGCTTTTGTGGATAGCTGATTTTATTTTTTGCCTTTAATTAGTATTTGGTTGGTCTGGTTTCTTTGCTGTGATTTTATTTTCTGCAGTGACATCTATTTAGCCTTAGGAGTACTCCCATGTAGAGCAGTTCCTTTAACATACCCTGTACCGGTGGTTTCTGGGAGGCAGATTCCCTCAGCTTTTGCTTATCTGGTAATTGTTTAATCCATCCTTCAAATTTAAATGATAATCTTGCTGGATACAGTATTCTTGGTTTGAGGCCCTTCTGTTTCATTGCATTAAATATATCATGCCATTCTCTTCTGGCCTGTAAGGTTTCTGTTGCGAAGTCTGATGATAGCCTGATGGGTTTTCCTTTGTAGGTGGTATTTTTTCTCTCTCTGGCTGCTTTTCATACCCTGTCCTTGTCTTTGACCTTTGCCATTTTAATTATTATATGTCTTGGTGTTGTCCTCCTTGGGTTCCTTGTTTTGGGAGATCTGTGTGCTTCCATGGTTTGAGAGACTATTTCCTTTCCTAGCTTGGGGAAGTTTTCAGCAATTATTTCTTTAAAGACACTTTCTATCCCTTTTCTCTCTCTTCTTCTGGTGCCCCTATAATGCCAATATTGTTCCATTTGGGTTGGTCACACAGTTCTCTTAATATTCTTTCATTCCTGGAGATCCTTTTACCTCTCTCTACATCAGCTTCTCTGTATTCCTGTTCTCTGATTTCTATTCCATTAACAGTCTCTTGCACCTCATCCAGTCTGCTCTTAAAGCCTCCCATTGTTTCATTTCTCTTATCTCCCTCTGGAATTAATCCTTTAGCTCTTGTGTATTTCTTTGCAGCTCCATCAGCATAGTTATGACTTTTACTTTGAATTGTTTTTTCAGGAAGATTGGTTATATCAGTCTCACCAGGCCCTGTCTCTGGCATTTTGAGTGATTTTGATCTGGACCAGGTTCTTCTGCCTTTTAATGGCAATAGAAATGATCGCTGGTGAGTGGCACGTGTGTCAGCTGGGAGAACAAAGTCCCTTCCTGCTTGCCAGTCGCCTTGCCCTTCTCTGCTGCCTGTGCCGGTTACCACACACAGGGAGCAGCCTCTGGGTTAATCCCCTGAGCTGCTGTGGGCGGGGCAGCCCTCTGGATAGCCTAGGGCACTGGCAGAGTCACAGACAGAGTCACTCCTGCAAGAACAGCACCCCTTCGTGCCTTCCGGACTTTGCCCTGGCTTCCTCTGCCTATGCTGGGCAGCTGTGTGGAGGCAGCAGCCTCTGGGTCTTGCCCAGTTAGCTGCGTGCTGGGAGAAGACTGTGTGGTTGCTTTAGGTGGCGCTGCCCCCCTGCTGGTCCACAGCAATGGTGGGTTAGCCAGTTTGCTTACAGTGCCGGTGTGAGGTAAAGAACAGCAGGGTGCCTATCACCATGAGGGGCTTCAGAGCTGCGTTGCCACCTGAGGGATTAGGGCACCTGAAGTTCCTTAAAATTCCCAGCCTACTGTGCTTAGTGTGCCAGGACAATTTTGTCCACCTGTTAAGCCCTTGTCCCTTTAAGACTTTTAAAGCGCCTGCTTTTCTTTTATCTCAGGGGAGCCGGCTGTGGGGACCCACTTGCAGTCTCAGTCTCAGGTTTTGCTTTTCCATTTCTCTAATATCCAGTACACCATGCATTGTGTGGCTGTGCTCCTGGTGCAGATTACTAGGGCTGGTTATTTAGTAGTCCTGTGCTTCCACTCCCTCCCCACACTGATTCTTTTCCTCCCGCTGATGAGCTGGGGTCAGGGAGTGCTTAGGTCCAGCTAGGTCACGGCTTTGTATCTTACCCTTTTTGTGAGTTGCTGAGTTCTTGCAGATGTAGATGTAGCCTCGCTGTTGTACTGTATCTTCTGGTCTCTCTTTTAGGAATAGTTGTATTTGCTGTATGGTTTTGGAAGTAGATTTCTGCTGCCCTACTCAAGCCGCCATCTTGAGAAACCCCCCTTTCTGGTTACTCTTTCAGGATTCTTTGCATTTGCTATAATTTCATATTATATATGGTTTTAGAAGGAGGTTTCTGTTTCACTTCTCATGCCACCATATTTAAGCCAATCTGTTATGTATTTGTGAATTAACTCTTGAATTAATTCTGTAGAATCTACATTCTTTGTCACATGTGACCACTGAAGTCTCTGCTCCATTAGCTAAATGGTCAATTACTAGACAATGGCTTCCTTAAATACCTGTAACCAGTAAGGCTACAGTCTTTGCCAAGGTGCTGTGAATATTGGACATGCTTTCAACAGTCTAGCATTTTGCCTTCATTTATCTTGCACAGAACCTCAAGATTAACAAGAGGCAAGGATTGAGAGCTTTCTCAGGTATTTTCCTAATATGCACATAGCCCAGGCATGTTTGTCACCTAGATTCCCAGGGATGTGTCTGAGCTTTTCAGAGCTCCTTCCAGCTATGTCATCCTCTAGCTTTTCCTTTTAGTTGTATTTTTTTTTCTAATTTAACTGATTGCTTCCAGTGTATATATATTTTTATTACAGTATCATTGATATACAATCTTATGAAGGTTTCACAAGAAAAACAATGTGGTTACTACATTCACCCTTATTATCAAGTCCCCCCCACCATACTGCATTCTGAGTTCTTGCAGATGTAGATGTAGCCTCGCTGTTGTACTGTATCTTCTGGTCTCTCTTTTAGGAATAGTTGTATTTGCTGTATTTTCAAAATATATATGGTTTTTGGAAGTAGACTGTCCATCAGTATAGTAAGATGCTGCAGAGTCCCTGCTTGTCTTCTCTGCTACACTGTCTTCCCTGTGACCCTACATACACTATGTGTACCAATCATGGTACCCCTCAATCCCCTTCTCCCTCCCTCCCCACTCACCCTCCCCCATCTCTCCCCTTTGGTAACCGCTAGTCCCTTCTTGGAGTCTGTGAGTCTGCTGGTATTTTCTTCCATCAGTTTTGCTTCATTGTTATATTCCACAAATGAGGGAAATCATTTGGTATTTGTCTTTCTCTGTCTGACTTATTTCACTGAGCATAATATCCTCTAGCTCCATCGGTGTTGTTGCAAGTGGTAGGATTTGTTTCTTTCTTATGGCTGAATACTATTCAATTGTGTATTAGTTATATTATGCTTTATCAACTGTCATAAACTGCCTTAAGTTGCCATGATGGTAAACAATATCCCACGACTTTTTTTTTATAACTAATGCAATTCCCCCAGGGAAAATACTGTTAAATGAAGACAACCTTTTAAGTGGGGTGTTCCTGTTCTTTGGGAGTGTGGCTTATCTTCTAATTGAAGCTCTGTCTTCGGCACTGAGAATGCGGATCTTTGCATTTTATTGGGAGGGATGGGGCAGATGGTCTGGCCAGCACTTTGGTAGTATCTTCCGCCCACTGCAGTGGGATTCTACCAGTGACCTAAAGTTGTATGTTTTGACTAGTTTCACCTTACAGATTAAGTATTCTGTATAGTGAAGATACACAGTAGGGGCAGAAGCAGATTTAAGCAGTGATTGTTCTTCCCCTACACTAGCCAGCACCACATGGGGCAGAGAGGGACTTACTCTGAATTCTCTCAATCCTATGATAGGTTGGAGCCCAGGAGAAAATCCCACAAGAAGTAAGATGCCAGAGTCTCTGCTTGTCTGTGACAATGTCTGATACACACCATCTCCTTAGGAACTTCACATTCTCACATTTGCACATAACATGGTCCTTAGGTTAAAATTTTCTAGCTTTACCTTCCTGTCATTCATATGTGAGTTTGGTGATAGTCCAGTAAGCAAACAAGTGAGTCCTGATTCTGCCTGTAGGTACCTGTCTCTCTTCTGATTTCAGATTAGTTGTTAACTGTACAATTTCATTACTCTAATGAGTTAAAAAAAACATTAGTTTTCCATTTCCCAGCTTTGTCCTTGGTGTAAAGATGTTAGTATTGCTCTTTTCAGCCCTCTACATTTCTGTGCTACAATCCAAAGCTACACTGTATGATTGCAATTGTTTCTAAATTATGACTTACTTTTTGCTTTTTAATATGCAAAATACATTTAACATGCAAAATATGATCATGTTTTCCTATATGCTACTAAAGTTGGTTATGTCGTTTAAATTTTCTACATCACTGGTCAGCAAATTTTATTTGTAAATGTAAGGTAATAGACTTTCTGAGAGATACATTCTCTGTTAGAACTACTGAACTCTACAGCTGTGATGCCATAGCAGCCATAGATAATACATAAACAAGTAAATGTGACTGTGCTCCAGTAAAATTTTATTTACAAAAACAGGTAGTAGGCCAGATATGGCCTTTAGGCTGTAGTTTGCTGACCCCTTTTCTAAATTCATATTGGTTTTCTTCAATCTGTTTGTCCTGTAAGCTACTGAGAGGATTCTGTTAAAATTACTAACTGTAACTGTTGGTCTATCTCATTTCTGTCTACTTCTGTTTACGTAACAGTTAACTGTCATTATTCTCAGTGGTTATGTTTTATAAAGTCTCCACAAACACTGAATTAGCAAATACTGAATCATTGCCTCTAAAGGAAATACAGTGTTAGGTTCCTGAGAGATTCTGGTCACAACATTTTGGTCAACCAGTCAATATATAAGCTTGCTTTATTCATATTTCTGTCTAAAAACATGTTATTTAAGATTGTTGACTCATGAAAATGAACTAATGGCCAGTGGCAACATAATTAATGCCTGAACACAGCTCATCTAACACCTTTCATTTGTCCATAAGGCACGTCACAACCTTCTTGCACAGATGAACACTAAACAGCACCTCTGCACCATGAGGGGGGCTATTTTTAAAAGTGAAATCACCAAGAAAAAGCACATACAGAAAACTGCTAAATAGACCATGGAAAAAACAATTGTTTTACAGTATGATGGCTGAGACAAGAAGGAAAATATGTTCAACCTTAGCTGGGTGGATACTCAACTTTTTTACATTCTGTGAGTGTCCACAAACCATTTCAAAATTATAACTATTTATTTTGACCATTGCAAATACATTTTAGTGAGTAGGTGAATTTGCAAATACAAAATCAGTGAATAATGAATAGTGACTGTATTAATATTTTCTATGACCATAAATTTATTATATTTTATCATATCTTTGAATGTTTTCATGTTAATATAACATCAACATTCCTTTGGTAAAAC
The DNA here is from genome assembly GCF_040802235.1 of Manis javanica. Lineage (NCBI taxonomy): Eukaryota > Metazoa > Chordata > Mammalia > Pholidota > Manidae > Manis > Manis javanica. The sequence goes on from NC_133157.1 coordinate 87,214,185, forward strand.
TATGTATATATCTTTTGCCATCCTTTTACTTTTAATCTACATATATCCCATTATATATATTGTTTTCTTTGTTATTTTTCTGTTGTCAGTTTTTCCTTTAATTTGGTTAGTTCAGAGGTTGGCAGATATTTTCTTTAATGGGTCAGGTAATCAATATTTTTAGTTTTGATGGTCATAAAGTCTATAGTAGAGCTACTATGCTCTACTATTTCAGAGTAAAAGTGACAAGAGAAATACAGGATGATTGAGGTGTATGGCTGTGATCAATAGATCTTAACTTATTAAAAAAGTGAGAAGCAGGATTTGGTCATTTGCTGACCCCAGCCCTAGAGTATGCCTAGGGGTGTGGGGTATAAATGTAGGAAATTTATTATTTTTTGCTAAAAAGCTTTAAAAAACAAAAGTTACACTAATACATTTATTGATAGTACATGTATACAACTTGTAAATATATGCAGATCGTCGTCAACATTTTACTGATACAACACCTCCAATGTATAATAAGATAAAACTAGATCCAAAGTAGACATCCTTTATTTTCATTTAAGCTCTTTACAGTAAACATAAAAATTGTGTTCATAGGTATTTTCTGTCACCTAATTCTGAACCCTTCAGATTGAACAGAAATGTACTGTTGCAGGCATCAGTGTCATTCAAGGATGTGACTGTGGAGCTCACCCAGGAGGAGTGGCAGCAAATGGGTCCTGTTCAGAGGACCCTATACAGAGATGTCATGCTGGAGAACTACAACAACTTAGTCTCAGTGGGTGAGCAGATAAGCCTAACTTACCTTTGTAATGCCATATAAAAGGCATTTCCTTTTTACACCCCAATGTGCCTGAATACTTTAGATTTTAATGTTATTAAGGCTTTTCATTCAGAAATATTAAGTGGTTAAGTCCTTTTGAGAAATAGAAAGAGTATGTTGTCAACTCCCAATGATGAATTCAAATGAGGACCTTGAGGATGCTCTTCCTGAGATGTATCTCTTTCCACATTCAGAGACTAAAAAGCTCATTATTTAGCCTAAGTTCTCTATTTTCCCTGTTTACAGGCAACTGCATTTTCAAGCCAGCAGTAATCTTCAAGTTGGAGCAAGGAGAAGAACCTTGGTTCCTAGAGGAAGAATTCTCAAACCAAAGCCACCAAGGTGAGTTAATGAGCAGTAGCAGGCAGAATTCTATGGGAAGAGTTAGATTGCAGAAGATCAGTTTAGCAGTGAACACCTTTGTATTTTTTTTTCTTTAACAAGATTTTAATTTTTTTTTTTTTTTGCCTAGAAACACTCCTTTGCAAAAATACTTAAGCATTACAGAAATTTGCAATATACAAGTGAAAATTCCCTAATTCCACCTTCCATAAATCAGTCCCAGTAGTTCAGTGTATATTCCTCCAGATTTTTTTTACATGCATTTATTAATATACACAAGTTATTTTCCTGCAGAAATGGCATCACAGCCTACTTACAAGTTTTGCACCTTGCCTTTTATTTTTCTCAGCTAAATGTTTTGGGGTAACATGCCTGAGTAATTGATCTGTCTTATCATTTTAGTGGTTCTGTAGTATTCTTTCGAATGTATGCAACATATATTCCTTTGAATATATGTAACAGGCAGCTAGGATTGATCTTTTAATCCTTCCACAAATAGTCGCTTTAATTAGGCCTTGGCTAAGCCTAATTAATGTGTGAGATCTAGGATCTATCAGATCTCCCAGTCTCACCCTAACTACCCTCTATTCTTTTTTTTTTTTTAACACCTTTGTACTTTAAGACTCTTCTTAGGTCCAAAGGCACAGAAATTACCAATCAAAATGATTAATAAATTTGACATTATAATTGTAAACTTTGTTTATAAAAGATACAATCAAAAGGATGAAAAAATAAGCCACAGAGAAGCAGGATAGCTCTACAGTGCAAGTAACCTAGAAAGGATAAGCATCCTGAAAATGTCAGAACCTTCACAAGTCAGTGTAGGAAAGGTGGCATTGAAAAATAGGCCAAAGTCCTTGTACAGGAATTTTCAGATGGCCATTAAAATCTGAAAATATGTCCAACCTTGTTATTTTTCAGAGTACAAAATAAAATATATGGTGAGATAAGAGATATGTATGTATGATATGAAGTAGGATTAACAAATCCAGCAAAGCCAAGCCCTGATGAGAATGTAAAACATTAAAGACCCTTATTCACTGAGTGAAAATCTAAATTGGCAAAACCACTGTGAAATCAGGAGGATGTCATATACTGGTGGTAAAATTACAAAGAAAATCAAGGAAATTATTACATAAATATCAGGGTAGTGGTGAACTCTTAAGCATGAAGAAGTTGTAACTAGGCAGGGATAAATAGGGATTTTTTGCAGAACCATTGGTGTTCCCTTTCTTGACATGGTTTCTGATTCTGTTAGTGTTCACTCTATACAGTTAAGTTGCATGTATGTTTTATGGAGATCTAAATTGTTTCATGCTTAACAGTTATAAGTTGAGGTGATAGATATTTGTAACTCATATAACTCAACAAAAGATGGGCATCTAGAATGCATAAAGAATTTGAATCTTTCTTAAATGTCATCTTTGCATGATACCCATTTAAAATTGCACTCGTATCAAATTGAAATGTAAAAATTTAGGATGAGCTGATCAGGTTCACTCAGTTTTGATATAATTAAAGTTACCACAGCTAAAATTGAGCAATCTAATTTAGTTGCAAGAATGGATTTTCCTTCCATCAGTTCTATATTTGTTTGTATTTCTGTGACTTACAGCTGTAAGGTGGGTTAGATCCTGAGCTATAGACTTCACTTAATCATGAAAAAGTTGGTGCTCTAATTTTAATTTGATTTTTAAGTATTTAAATGGACATAAGGGATGATCCCAAGTTGAAGTATGTAGACTCTTGATAGTCTACCAGTGTAGCCTAGGTAACATAGGACCTATACTGTAATTTAATTCCTCGACACAAACCCTTCCCTTGTTGGGCCTAGTCTGTCAGTGTTCATTATTGCCTTTTTAATTCTGTTTTAACTCACATTTATAGTATTTTTATTAATCACATAATCTTGTTTTCTTACTAAAATAACCACTCCTATAAAAATCTAATTTCTATCCACCCAAGTCATAAAATTTGGTTTATCATAGTTCAAATGTATTTTAAGTTTCCTCTCATTTTTACTGTATCAATACTGTCTTTTAAAGGCGGGTGACAGTGTATATTCACATATATGCATATGAGTAATTTATTCTTGAAAAACCAAGAAATGAAATGTAACATAGGCTCTGTTTCCACCCATAGGAAATGTAAAAATAATACATTTCCAGTGTCCCTGTTTGGAGGACTGTAGAGATACTGACCTAATGAAGAGGGACACACAAGTCAAAGACAAACACTTGCAGCACATAGTCATCAGCAAGCTGCTGCCGGGAGAGGAACACTTGTGGAAACTAGTCATCATCAAGCCTCTGCCGGGGGAGGAACACTTGTGGAAGCTAGTCATTAGCAAACCTCTGTCAAGGGAGGAAGATTTGCAGCAAGTAGTCAGCAGCAAGCTGCTCCCAGGCGAGGAACACTTACAGCAAGTAGTCAGCAGTAAGCCACTGCTGGGGGAGGAAGCACTGGGGAAGCCATTCACTCTGCACACATCTCCTTTATCTGCAACAGAGATGTCCTGGAGATACAACTTACGGGGAGTGCATCTGCAAAATATTGCTCAATTTGGCAATAATAGGACCTATTCAACAAGAAAAACACATTGTTATGTATGTGAAAATTTGTCTTTCAAAATTAAGTTTGCAAGAACTCATACTGGAGAGAAATTTTATGAACATAATAGAAAGGGGAAAGCCATCAGTTACAAGAAAAAGCTTCCTGACCATCAGAAGTGTCAAACGCTGGAGCAAGCTTGTAATGAAATTAGAAAAGACTTCTACAGTGAGGCTGCCTATATTACAGGTAAGAACACTCACACAGGAGGAAAATCATATGATGATAAATTTAAGGAAAACTCTGATAAGACAACTCTCTTTAACCACAAAAGGACTGGTAGAGGGGAGAAGCTCTCTCATAACCAATGTGGGAGATCCTTCAGTGAGAAGTCACCTGTCAAAGAATACAGTAAATTTAACATGGCTGTGAAACATGATGAATGCAGTACAAGTGAGAGAAACTTCAGCAGGAAGTTGCACCTCTCTCAACCTCAGAGAATTCTCACATTAGAGAACCCAGTCATATGTAACAACAGAACACAAACTCAGGATAAATCCTCTGAATATGATGAAAACAACAAACCGTACCAGACTTCAGAACAAAAAGTATGCCAGAGAACTCACTCTGAGGTAAAACGCTATAAATGTAATGAATGTGGAAAATCCTTCTGTCAAAAAGGGCATCTCATTCAACATCTGAGAACTCACACTGGAGAGAAGCCATTTGAATGTAATGAATGTGGAAAAACTTTCTCCCAGAAGTCACACCTCAGTACACATCAGAGAATTCACACAGCAGAGAAACCCTATAAATGTAATGAATGTGGGAAAACATTTGTCCAGAAATCAACCCTCAGGGGACATCAGAGAATTCATACAGGAGAGAAACCCTATGAATGTAACGAATGTAGGAAAACTTTTGTTCAAAAGTCAACCCTCAGAGATCATCATAGAATTCACACAGGGGAAAAATCTTTTCAGTGTCATGAGTGTGGGAAAACTTTTGGCCAAAAGTCAAACCTCAGAATACATCAGAGAACTCACAGTGGTGAGAAAACTTACCAATGTAATGAATGTGAAAAATCCTTCTGGCGAAAAGACCATCTCATTCAACATCAGAAAACACACACAGGTGAGAAACCATTTAAATGTAATGAATGTGGGAAAACTTTCGCCCGGACATCAACCCTCAGAGTGCATCAGAGAATTCACACTGGGGAGAAACCATTTAAATGTAATGAATGTGGGAAAAAATTTGTCCGGAAGGCAATCCTTAGTGATCATCAGAGAATTCATACAGGGGAGAAACCCTTTCAATGTAATAAATGTGGAAAAACTTTTGGACAGAAATCAAATCTCAGAATCCATCAGAGAACTCACGGGAGAAATTTTACAACTGCAGTGAATACAGAAAATTGTATAAGTCAACTCTAAATGTATGCCAGGGAATTCAGGGAAGGGGAAAACCTTACTGATATAACTGGAAAATCTTTCTGGCTAAAGGATCAGCCCATATGACATCAGAAAATTCACACAGAAAAGAACCCATATAAATATGAATACAGAAAGAATTTTGTCCAAAAGGCAATCCTGAGGGTGTATCAGAGAATTCACAATAGCTTCTAATTTTTTTAAAGTACTATGGAAAGCCCTTTTTGAATGAAGTCATGCCCTTTTCAGTAACTATCACACATCACATGGATGGGTAATCTCACTAGTAAGAATTTAATTTTTTTTCTCTTAAGTATATAACTAACCTAATTTCCCAGTCTCCCTTTCATCTGAGTGGGGCTTTTTGACTAGCAAGTGCACTCTGGATGCCCATGATGTATGCCACAAGCGGTTCTGATAAATAAAACATCCCTGGCAGGCTATCAGGCTCCTCAGAATAAAATGGAAATGGCTTCCAGGACAATCTTGGGCACCATGCTATAACATAGCATAGCACAAGATAAAAGCCTGAAGTTTGTGGAACAGAATTCTCTTCCATATCTTTATCATTTGAACATTTTGTGAGCAATAAGCAAGCATATATTCTGTTGAGACCCAAACATGTTTGGGTCTGTTTTTACACATAATATCTGCTAGGAAGCAGAAAATATAAGCGAAGCTAA